>NC_040096.1:8407384-9607384 GCF_003369695.1 Bos indicus x Bos taurus
GACTGTAGCCCTCCAGGCTCCCCATCCATGGGATTTCCCAGGCAAGAATCCTGGAGTGGGCTGCCATTTCCTCCTCCATTCTACATTTATAGTCCTTGTGTAATACGTACTTATATGTTATGTATATCAGTTCAGTTCAGTTCAGTTCAGTTGCTCAGTCATGTCCAACTCTGCGACTGCAGCACGCCAGGCCTCTCTGTCCATCACTGACTCCTGGAGTTTACTCAAATTCATGTCCATCAAGTCAATGATGCCATCCAGCCCTCTCATCCCCTGTCGTCCCCTTCTCCTCCCACCTTCAATCTTTCCCAGCATCAGGGTCTTTTCAAATGAGTCAGCTCTCATCAGGTGGCCAAAGTTACATATATGTAACATACGTAATATATGTAACACACATATAAATCATATGTATATAAACAGGTATAAACAGGTGGATAGGTACATATGATACCTGTTCATGTCTGTGTTTGTGTTCTCATGGGCATGGAGAAATGTGTGCAAAGATATGTACATTCATGAGAGTGTGATTATCTGGGGGGTGAGAATAGAGAGAGAGTTGCATATCAATCCTGAATATTTTTTCACAACATGGGATTGTAAGCGTATTACCACAAATTATTTGTGCATTAATGTTTTAATTTTATCAAAGTAAAAAATCTTGTAATACCAAACAGATTGGTAATGAAGAACAGAGGCCCTGCCCTGCTCTTTCCAACCAGCAATCACTTTTAATTATTTTGACTGCCTCTTTCGATTGTTACTCCCGTATTTCTGAACAATATGCTCACGCTCTTCCTTCTCGATTTCTCCCCCTTTAGGCCTTGTCTTCCTGGTGATGTGGGAGAGATTTGTCTCCGTGGCACCTCCCCTCCACACCCCACCAGCCTCTCCTCTCCTCTTCCCTATATGATTTCATGGTATCACAAATGTTAGTTAAATCAATGAAAACTGTCCACATCATTACGTCTGTAGGACTAGGGTTTCCTGGGGAGCCAAATATAACACTATGATTGCATTTCTTTGATTATGTAGGTTTTTTTGTGTTTCCAATAAAACGTGTCTTTCCACCATTGTTATCTCCTAGCAATTTGATTCCTATTGCAGAGCAATAGGCATTTCTCATCAATTCTTTTAGAGAAAATTATAAACAGGCAAGCACATATGTATATATTTTCCTTCCCCCAGACACAGCAGATATTATACACAATGTCCCTCACTTAAAAAAATAATATGTCTTAGGAACTATTCTACACAAACATGCCTTGCTCTTTATAATGACTGGAGAGCATTCTATCCTATAAATAGACCCAAATTTATTTAACTAGTGTTCAACTGATGAAAATTTGGGTTATCATCAGATCTGGACGGCATACTGTATACACATGTCATTTCATGTGTGTGTTTATTATCTACCTAAAAGGTAAATTCCTGTAGGTGGAATTTCTGGGTGAAACAACATGGGCATTTTAAATTTGGATGAAATGATGAAGTTGTTCTTCAAGGAGGCTATACCAGTTTACATTTCTAGAAACAGTACTATTTTTCCAGGCTTTTGCCGGCACAGAATATTGCTAAATTATTTCTTCTTTGCAAATTGATAAAGAATTACAATGAGATATGATTATAGTTTTATAGTTTTGCATTTCTCTTACATGGATAAGTTTGAGTTTGTTTTAATACATTTAAGAGCCATTTATAATTCTTTTTATATGACTTATCTAATAGTGTATTTTGTCAATTTTTCTATTGGATTGTATGTCCTATTGATTTGTTGACAGTGTTTATGTTTTAAAGAAATTGGCTTTTTGTTGGGTTATGTCTTGCAGATTATTTTCTTCTTTTTTTTTTTTTTTCTTAAATTACTCCACTTCCGCCCCAGCCCACCCAGTGACGCCGTCCCAGCCGCTCCCGCTTAGGCCCCGAGAGCGGCGGAGGGAGACTGATTATTTTCTTCTGTTTGAGGTTTATCTTTTGATTTTGCTTACAGTGTTTCTTTCATGCAGAAAATTTAAATTTTCATCTAATCAAATTTGGCAATTGTATATAGCTTTAGTCTACTTAGGAGAAAACTTCAGGCATATCAAATTGAGGATGATTTGACAAAATAATGTAATACTTTTCATACTAAGGAGAAATTACAACTAAGTACAACATGGTACCCTGGATAAGACCTGGAACTGAAAAAAAAATTAATGGAAAAGTTGGTGAAATTGAAATAGGCCTTTTGTATTGTGCCAGAATGAATGTCCGGGTTCTGATAATTATATCCCAGTTCCCTGGTAGTTCAGATGGTAAAGCGTATTCCTACAATGTGGGAGACCTGGGTTCGATCTCTGGGTTGGGAAGATCCCCTGGAGAAGGAAATGGCAACCCACCCCAGTATTCATGCCTGGAAAATCCCATGGACCAAGGAGCCTGGTGGGCTACAGTCCATGGGGTTTCAAAGAGTTGGACACGACTGAGCAACTTCATACTATGTAAGACATACATACTATGTGTTAACATACATACATATTATGTAAGACATTAACATTAATGGAAGCTGGGTGGGGAAATGTATAAAAAACTATTTTTATAACTTTCTGTAAGTTTTAAAGTTAAAAATTTGTAAGTTGGGCAGAGGTTGCCAACTGTCTACCTGATATTTATTTTACCCTCCTTCCTTATTAACAGAACCCTGGGTAATGTTACAGTTTCTTTGCAGAATAGGGTAGTTAAAGCAGACTGTTAAGTTGGGCTTCAGTAGTCAATTTGCTGTTCTCTCTCCAGCTGCCTAGGAAGCAGGAGAATGGCTGAAGCTTCACCAGCCATGTTTGGTTTGATTGTTTTGGTGTTAAGTCTCTAAGTTGTGTCCAACTCTGCAAACCCATTGTCTGCATGTAGCACACCAGGTTTCCCTGTCCTTCACTATCTCCCAGAGTTTGCTCAAATTTATGTCCATCGAGTCGGCGATGCTATCTAACCATCTTATTATCTGCTGCCCCCTTCTCCTTTTTTCTTCAATCTTCCCTAGCATCAGGGTCTTTTCCAGTGAGTCAGCTCTTCACATCAGGTGGCCAAAGTATTGGAGCTTCAGCTTCAGCATTAGTCCTTTCAGTGGATATTCAGTGTTGATTTCTTTTAGGATTGATAACTGGTTTGATCTTGCAGTCCAAGGAACTCTCACGAGTCCCCTCCAGACTTTTGCAAAAGCATCAGTTCTTTGGCTCTCAGCCTTCTTTACAGTCCAACTCTCACATCTATACATGACTACTGGAAAAAACATAGCTTTGACTATACAAACCTTTGGCAGCAAAGTGATGTCTGCTTTTTAATGTGCTCTCTAGGTTTATCATAACTTTCCTTCCAAGGAGCAAGCATCTTTTAACTGTTTGCAGTTAACTGTCACCGTCTGCAGTGATTTTAGAGCCCAAGAAAATAAAATCTGTCACTGCTTCCACTTTTTCCCTTTCTATTTGCCGTGAAGTTATGGAACCAGATGCCATGATCTTAGTTTTTTTGCCACTGCACCACCTAGGAAGCCCTTCTTTGGTTTGTGAAGGAAGGGACAAAAGAACTTCAGAGACTTGATACTTGGCATCCTTGATACTCTAAACCACCAGCAGCAAAAGTCTGTTCTTTTGTGATTAAGTCTGTATTCCTAGAATACATTTTCTAACTGGCCTTTCTCACTTTAAGAACTTAAAAAAAAAGACTCTATGTTCTTTTCAGTATGATTTCAGTTTCATTTTTATATTAACAATATCCCATCATTTGGAATTAGCTTGATCTGAAGATGCCCCGATCTATGGGTTGAGATAGAGATCTAACTTAATTTTCCCCAAATACCTACTCAGTTGCTCAAAGCCATTAATGTATTGAATTCCTCACCCTCACCTGATATTCAGTGTCACTTTAATAATCTGCTGCTACTGCTAAGTCACTTCAGTCGTGTCCGACTCTGTGCGACCCCATAGACGGCAGCCCACCAGGCTCCTCTGTCCCTGGGATTCTCCAGGCAAGAACACTGGAGTGGGCTGCCATTTCCTTCTCCAATGCATGAAAGTAAAAAGTGAAAGTGAAGTCGCTCAGTCGTGCCCGACTAATAATCTACTAGATATTAATAGATATTTTGGTCTATTTTTGGAATTTATATCTGGTTGCTTCGATCTAAATATTCACATGCCATTTCCATAATGTTTTAACTCTTGTTTTCTAATATATTTTAATATTAGGAAGGTCAAGTGTTTCCTCAACTTCTTTTCCCAATTTTTGTCTGATTTTCTGTGTATTTCCATATGAATTTTAGAATCAGATTGTGTTCTATAACTTTTGATTGGTATTTATATTGAGATTGCATTAAATTTTTGTATTAATTTAGTATTAATTATCTCTCTATTTTAAATTTTTTTCTCAATATCTTTTTAATATTGGGTCTTCCTTATTTCAACAAATGGAGTATGCCTCTTAATTCATTCAAGTATTCCAGTTCCTAACACTTAGTACCATGCCTACCACATAGCACATGCTTAAAGTTACATGCATATATGTGTGATATATATGTGAATATATCATATATATATATAAATGTGTGTATAATGTGTACATATATTTTGAAATTATTGAATGTTATTTAGTCTTTAGTTATTGACTAGATTTTTATAAAACAATAACAGTAGCAACAAGAAAACAATGATATTGTATTAGTCAGGATTCACCTAGAGAAACATGTTTTTATGTATGTATATGTGTATTTATTTAAGGAACTGGATTGCAAGACTTTGGTGTCTGGCAAGTACAAAATCTGTCAGGCAGGCCAGCATGCTGGAATTTAGGTGAAAATCAGTGTTGCAGTCTTGAATCTGAACTCTGCAGAGCAGCAGGCTGAAAACTCAGGCAGGATTTCCACATCATAGTTGAGACAGAATTGCTGCTTCTTCAGGACACCTCCAGTCCTTGCGCCTAAGCCTTCAACTGATTAGACAAGGCCGACCCACACTGTGGCACATAATCAGATTTACTCAAAGTCTACTGTTTGGAGAAATTACCTTTGACCTAGGAAAAAATACTTTCAAAGAAACTGGACTAGTGTTTAACCAAACAACTTGGCTCTGTAACTGAAGCCAAGATATCACATAAAATTAACCATCACACACAAAAATGAAACCTACTTAGACACACATGATGCTGTGGTAGGTGCTGGGGCAGACACACCCTGGTGTGGCCCTTAAAGATTCCTGCCTATTGGTGTCTATGATTCTGTGTGATTCTCTCCCCCTGCCTGTGGGCAGGACCCGGGGCTGGCTTCTAACCCACAGACTTCAGAGGTGATAGGCTGTCACTCATGACTGTCTACATTATATAAAACCATACAAACAGACTGAAGTGAGCTGTGGCCCTGCTGGCCTGGATGAAGTTGTGTGGGGCATTTGCTGGGACATGATCTGAGTGGAGAAGCCACATGTCAGGGTACTGCAGGCATCCTAGGAGCCAAGGGCCTCAGATCTACAAGGAACAGATGTCTGCCAGCCACTGTGTGAGCGTGGAAAAGGACCCTGAGCTTCACACGGGACCATAGCCTTAGCCTTGGTGGCAGGCAGACCCTGAGCACAGGAGCTGATACCTGTGCCCGGATTCCTGACCCAGGGACCCTGTGAGATAATACATGTGCGCTCTTTTAACCCTTGAGGATTGTGGCGACTTTTTACACAGCAAGAGCAAGCAAATTCAACACTCTACTAAGACCAAAGGTAGGTGTCGGGGCCCCCATTTCCTAGATGAGGCCCTGGGGCTTGGAGAAGTCAAATATCTTGCCTACCCCTGAGCTACTTTGTAGCAGAGCTGGACTTCAGCCCTAGGGTTAAAGCCCACAGTCACAGTTCTGAGCGAAGTGTGGTGGAAAGCAGACCTGATACTGAGCTTTGTGAAATGGCGAGGACAGAAAGAAGAAAAATTTTGTTATGTATATGTAAATAGAGAGTTGAGGAGGTGAGATTTAAATGCCTTATTTTGCCAAGAAAGTCTCCTGGAAGCTGGGCCACTTTCTCTCTGGGCCCCCCTCTGCAGGTAACCTTAAAATGCTGGAGAGGCACATTGTTAGGGATCAAGGCTTTAAACACTGTCTGAACTGATCTTCTTTGTACGTATTCATATCCTTTGATGGACTTTGATGCATGCAGGGTAGGTGGGAGGTGAGCAGGATTCTGGGGACACTCAGGGGCAGAGGAGGGGCGTTGGGTTCAAGGCTGCTCTTGTTCAGAACTGAGCTGAGCCAGCCTGAAGGTGCTGGGAATCTGCTTGACAATTGCCTCCTACTCTCAGGGCAGCAAATTAGCTCCCTGCGGACAGTACTGCCTCCTGTTTTCTAAAAATACCAGGACTTTTAATTACTCTCTCTTCTGGGTCCCTTTTCTGTCTTAGTGTAGGAGATAAGACTCAGACAAGAGGCTCTGACCTATTTCACGCTATAGCTCTGCCTTGGGGGATGCACAAATCTCATCTGGTCATGGGATGAAGAGTTCCAGGGCCAGAACGACATGATGTTGTTGTTCAGTCATGTCTGCCTCTTTGCGACCCCGTGGACTACAGCACGCCAGGCATCCCTGTCCATCACCAACTCCCAGAACTTACTCAAACTCATGTCCAAGTCAGTGATGCCATCCAACCCATATCAGCCTCTGTCATCCCCTTCTCCTCTTGCCCTCAATCTTTCCCAGCATCAGGGTCTTTCCCAATCAGTAAGCTCTCTGCATCAGGTGGCCAAAGTATTGGAGCTTCAGCTTCAACATCAGTCCTTCCAATGAACACCCAGGATTTATCTCCTTTAGGATGGACTGGTTGGATCTCCTTGCAGTCCAAGGGACTCTCAAGAGTCTTCTCCAACACCAATTCAAAAGCATCAATTCTTCAGCACTCAGCTTTCTTTATGGTCCAACTCTCATATCCATACATGACTGCTAGAAAAACCATAGCTTTGACTAGACGGACCTTTGTCTGCAAAGTGATGTCTCTGCTTTTTAATACGGTGTCTAGGTCTGTCAGAGGTGGGCTCTCAGATGAAGAGTCCCTCCCTGAGTCTTTGTGGTCCCTTGGGTGGCATTCCTGCTGGGAAGAAATCCCTGGTTACACTTTCTCCTTTTCTCTAAAACTGAGCAGTTATTTGCTCCTTCTGAGTCCCGTCTCACCTTTTAAGAAGCAACCTCAGCTTAACTTTATGAGAAGCCACTTCCTCCTCCCTAATGACTTCTGAGGTCAAGTTGCTGTCCTTCTCAAGTCTCTGCTTTGGTTTTATGTTCCCTGATCCATGACATGTGACGTTCTCCATGACTTGACTCTGCCCACGACTGTCTGGTTTTCCTCCTGTAACCTCCCCTGGTACCTGAGTAGTAGTCGTTTAATTGTTAAGTCGTGTCCAGCTCTTGAGACTCCATGGACTGTAGCCTACCAAGCTCCTCTGTCATGGAATTCTCCAGGCAAGAAGACTGGAGTGGCTTGCCATTTCCTTCTCCAGGGGATCTTCCTGACCCAGGAATCAAACCTGGGTCTCCTGCATTGAAGGTAGATTCTTTACCACCTGAGCTATGAGGGAAGCCCGTGGTGCCTGAAGGTGCCCCAGGCCTGGAGCCTGGGATTAGGAACAGGTTTGGATGAGACTTTAGCAACAAGAAGTTCTCCTTTTCTCTGTTCTTATATCCATCTATCTACCCTTCTTACATGCTGTCAGAACTTTCTCATCTACAAAACAAGTTAGAGTTGACTTATTTGTTAATTTTGTTGGTCACTCAATGAGATCAATTATTTTGGTTATATAGAACTAGCTAAAGGAAAGTTATGACCAACCCGTTAGCATATTGAAAAGCAGAGACATTACTTTGCCAAAAAAGGTCCGTCTAGTCAAGGCTATGGTTTTTCCAGTGGTCGTGTATGGATGTGAGAGTTGGACTGTGAAGAAACCTGAGCACCAAAGAATTGATGCTTTTGAACTGTGGTGTTGGAGAAGACTCTTGAGAGTCCCTTGGACTGCAAGGAGATCCAACCAGTCCATTCTGAAGGAGATCAGCCCTGGGATTTCTTTGGAAGGAATGATGCTAAAGCTGAAACACCAGTACTTTGACCACCTCATGCGAAGACTTGACTCATTGGAAAATACTCTGATGCTGGGAGGAATTGGGGGCAGGAGGAAAAGGGGATGACAGAAGATGAAATGGCTGGATGGCATCACCAACTCGATGGACGTGAGTCTGAGTGAACTCCAGGAGTTGGTGATGGACAGGGAGGCCTGGCATGCTGCGATTCATGGGGTCGCAAAGAGTCGGACACGACTGAGTGACTGAACTGAACTGAAAACATTAACATGTAGTCCTAATTAAAAAAATATTGAACAGGGTCTGTCTTTATCTTTAGTTCCATTTTTGATGTGTCATTCAGTCTAAATTTTTTTTATTTATTTATTTTTTTTGGCTGTGCTGCGTGGCTTGTGGGATCTTAGGCCCCTGACCAGGGATGGAACCTGGGCCCACAGCTGTGAAAGTGCTGAGTCCTAACCACTGGACTGCCAGGGAATTCCCCATTCATGCTTAATATATATTATCATGAAGAGCTACATGATATAAATAAAAGTAGAAGTTTTGTGATGTTTGAAGATCCAATGGATCCTTGGTAACTGTCTCATAGTCCCATTGTTACTGTAGGCACTCATGATTGGTTTTTTTCCGCCCCCCCAAGGCCAGGAAAGACAAGAAGCTTACTCAGGTGTTGATTGGAACCATTAAATGGAGCATGAGGGAAAAGCACATTGCAACGATTATCATCTTTGCTAAATTGGATATAGAATCTTCTTATTTCATAAGGCCTTCAGCACTGATTTTTTTAAAAAAAATTATTTTCTCTTTTGTTTATGGATAGTGCCTCAGGCATCCATTATATGATAGGTGCTTAATAAATAATAATAACAGTTGTTACTACGGAGAAGAAATCCGCTGATCCTTTCACATGAGTGGAACCTTGAGACCTCTTTCCTATTATGTAGGAGTCTGTATTTGTTTTAACAACACATTATTGTGGTTTTTTATTTCAATGCATCAGCATTCCATTTATCCGTATGCTTCAGGATTTATGGTTATTACTGTGTCTGTTTTTCTGTCTCCTCTGTATTCCCCAGCTTCAAATTCTTTTCTTTGCAAATTCCAAGAGTTCAGATAACAACATAAAATGCATAATAAATTTATGCCTCAGTAAATAATACAAGAAGTAAATGAAGCTCCGCATATGATTAAACTCATTTTGTCTGTATTTTTCTCACTTGAAAAAAATTTGATCAGTTTATTCTTTATCACTCTGGGAAATAATATAAAATGTGATTAGAGGCCTACATAATCTGGGCTGCATTCCCAGAACTGTTTTTATTTAGTGTTGCTGTATTTGGGTGATGAAATGCTTATGGCACAGCAACAGACTTTTTCAGTTACACTATATTCAGTAAAGATACTGCGTTTTAACCTCTTATTGTCCTTTTGGGGTGATTAGGACAGGGATTTTTTTTAAATTCCAGTCATTATACAAAGTATGCATGGGTGCTAAGTTGCTTCAGCTGTGTCTAACTCTATGTGACCCCATAGACTGTAGTCCATAGGCTCCTCTGTCCATGGATTCTCCAGGCAAGAATACTGCAGTGGGTTGCCATGCCCTCCTCCAGGGGATCTTCCCAGCTCAGGGATCGAACTTGCATTTCTTAAGTCTCCTGTGTTGTAAGGTGGGTTCTTTACCACTAGCACCACCTGGGAAGCCCCTATACAAAATCTATTGAATGAAAAATAATTTAATGACACATTTCTCACCATTTCATAAAATGAATATAATTTGATCTTTTCTTCATGACTCAAAGTTGTGATGAACCTAAACTGTGGAGTATCGGACTGATGCTGAAGCTAAAGCTCCGATACTTTCTCCTGATGTGAAGAGCTGACTCACTGGAAAAGACTCTGATGCTGGGAAAGATAGAGGGCAGGAAGAGAAGAGGGTAACAGAGGCTGAGATGGCTGGATGGCATCATCCACTCAATGGGCAAGCACCAGGAGATAATGAAGGACAGGGAAGCCTGGCATGCTGCAGTCCATGAAGTCGAAAAGAGTGGGACACGACTGAGCGACTGAATGACAAAGCAATGTCTTCAAGAGTTTCAGAATGTTCTCAGGCTTCTTTCTGGAACTTCTAATTCATTGGTTCTGTCTCTTTCTGCATTACCAAGCCGTTCATTTTTCTGTCTTTGCTGCTGTTTCTCATATTCCCTGCTTTTCCACCCTATAGTCATAATGTAAACTTTGAGATGGAAAAATAGATAATCAGTACTGTTGGTATTCCCTGGAGAAGGAAATGGCAACCCACTCTGGTATTCCTGCCTGGGAAATCAGATAGACAGAAGAGCCTGGGGGACCACAGTCCATGAGGTCGCAAAGAGTCGGATATAACTGAGAGACACAACACCAGCTGTTGGTTTTATATGTTAAATAGAGTCAGTACGCTAGGGACAAGGCACTAGGCTCTGTGTGGGATCTCAAATGTGTGGACCCAAACTCTGAAATCAACCCTGAATATTCATTGGAAGGACTGATGCTGAAACTGAAGCTCCAATACTTTGGTCACTCTTCACCATGTGAAGAGTCAGCACATTGAAAAAGACCCTGGTGCTGGGAAAGATTGAAGGCAGGAGGAGAAGGGGGCGGCAAAAGATGAGATGGTTAGACAACTTAGATTGCGTTACTGACTCAATGGATATGAATTCGAGGGGACGCCAGGAGACAGTGAAGGACAGGGAAGCCTGGTGTGCTGCACTCCATGGGGTCGCAAAGAATTGGGCGTGACTGAGCGACTGAACAGACAAACGGAAACCCTGCACAGAGAGCTGCTGTTGTGTCTTTCTCAGGACCGCAGTTCCCCCTATGTAAAATGACAGAGTTAGGTTGTAAGAGCTCCGGTCTTAACATTTATGAGCCTTTATTCTTTGTACTTTATGACAGGTATGTTGTCTCCTTGGATGTCCTTTCTGTTTACCTCTGGGTTGTGCTCTTATCATCAAGGTGATCGTCTGGACACTTCCCCTCAGAGGACATTAGCCTAGTCACTGCCTCTGCCTCAGCTGTGAATCTCAGTCACAACAGGCTGCGTGCATGCTCAGTCACTCAGTCGTATCCCACTCTTTATGACCCCATGGGCTATAGCCCTCCAGGCTCCTCTGTCCATGGATTCTCCAGGCAAGAATACTGGAGGGGGTTGCCATTCCCTTCTCCAGGGGATCTTTCCGACTCAGGGATAAAATCTGCGTCTTACGTCTCTGCATTGGCAGGCAGATTTTTTACCCACTAAGCCACCTGGGAACCCCCTCCCCCACCCCCCACCTACTGTAAGTTGCTGCTGCTGCTAAGTCGCTTCAGTCATGTCCGACTCTGTGTGACCCTATAGATGGCCTCCTACCAGGCTCCTCTGTCCCTGGGATTCTCCAGGCAAGAGTACTGGAGTGGGGTGCCATTTCCTTCTCCAATGCATGAAAGTGAAAAGTGAAAGTGAAGTCGCTGAGTTGTGTCCGACTCTTAGTGACCCCATGGACTCTTAGTGACCCCATGGACTGCAGACTAAAGGTTCCTCCGTCCATGGGATTTTCCAGGCAAGAGTACTGGAGTGGGGTGCCATTGCCTACTCCATACTGTAAGATACCAGAACACAAATCTCCATTTCAGAGGATGCTTCCTACAGGAAACCCTGATCTGTGACAGAGCTACTGAATAAAGACTTGTGTGATTGACTGTATATGCTGTACTGAAGAAAATTAGCAAAATAATACAGACAAAAACTGTAAGAACAGATGGTGGGATGGATAATGACTCCAAAAAACACATCCATTTCCAGTTTCTGGAATCTGTAAACATATTATCTTCATAGGTAGAAGAGACTTTGAAGTTGCAATTAAGCTAAGGACCTTGAGATGCAGAGGTTATTTTGGATTGTCAGGTGGGTCCAATGTAATCAAAAGATCATTATAAGAGGGAGACACGAAGCTGATTTTGGACATGGACGACAGGACTTTGAACTAAGGAATGCAGCCGGTCCCTTTAAATTGGAAAAGTCAAGGAAACAGATTCTTCCTTAGAACCTCCAAAAAGAATTGCTGCTCTGCTGACTCATCGATTTCAGCGTTAGAAGGCTTCTTTTGCACTTCTGACTTCTAGAATTGTAAGAGAATAAATGTGAGTTGTTTTAAGCCACAGAGCTGTAGTTCTTTGTGACTGCAGTGGTGGCTGCGGGCTCTGTGTGATCGCAGAGCTGCTGTTCATCTCATGGTCTTTGACTTGTTCTCTGCCTCCTTGATACAAGTGCGCTGATTACGGGCTTCCAGAAAGGATGTCCTGGAGCCGTTTTCCCAGACAGCTAACCCATAACTGTGCTTAGAGGACAACTGGGCCCAGTTCTCTGCTCCTCTGTCCTGCCTGCTATCCAGCGTGGACTTCCTTTGCAGGCCCTGGATCCTGGGACCCTGGCGCTGGGGGACAGGGACCTCTCCGGATTCTGCCCCCTTGCTGACATGGAGAACCAACATCTGCCTGTCTTCCCTGCACCCAAGCTTCCACTTGTGCCTGCGGGAGGTGGGCCTTCCTGGGGGTGGGGGGTGGGGGAATGAGGGGTGGTCAGGCTCTACCTCCTCATATCCCTGTCTTTATTTTGGTTTCCTCTGGAGGGTCCTGGGAGAAGGCAATGGCACCCACTTCAGTACTCTTGCCTGGAAAATCCTGTGGACAGAGGAGTCTAGTAGTCTGCAGTCCATGGGGTTGCTAAGAGCAACTTGACTGAGCAACTTGACTTTCACTTTTCACTTTCCTGCACCGGAGAAGGAAATGGCAACCCACTCCAGTGTTCTTGCCTGGAGAATCCCAGGGACGGGGAAGCCTGGTGGGCTGCCATCTATGGGGTCGCACAGAGTCGGACATGACTGACATGACTTAGCAGCAGCAGCAGCAGCAGCAGCAGGGTCCTGACTCTGCAGGCCAGCCCCCACTGCTGGTAATCTGGCCCTTCTTGCTCCCCCTGCTCTTGGGGCCGCCGAGGTTCCCTGCGCTCCTGCCTGCCTCTGTGACACCATCGACTGCAATCTGGGGATCTCTGTGGCTCTGGCCTCAAGTCACAACGCTCCAGCCTGAGCACTTTCAACCTCAGCCTGTGTATTTTGCATCTTTCAACACTCACATGCCAGAAGGGTGAGGAGGGAAAAGGACAATTGAAACGTAGTCTTGGAAAAAGAAAAATCAAAGGGTGGACATTTTCCATGGTTTTTATTGGTGCGTTTTCCTTCCACTTTCTCCTAACATAAACCTTATACCCCAAATGCTCTGTAAAGAAGCAGACTATGCCTCATTATAATCAATAGGAAACTGTTTGACGTGTCTGTGTGTGTGTGTGTGTGGAGGGGGCTTGAGTGGGAGGTGGGGGGCACTCCCATTTTAGACTGCAGGAAACGCTGCTTCAGTTTCCTCCTTCTTTAGGGTGAGGCTACCAGAGTCTTTAGGATTGAGGATCTGTGTAGAGGGAGCTCCCTGTTCTCCATTTATAGAATTTGTTCTTTCAAATGAAGGTGTTAATTATGGGCTTCCGAAAATTATGCTCTGGGCACTGCCCCATGAGGAAAGCAGGACAGAAAAGTAACCAGATGAGTTTTCCTCTTGCTGGCACTTTAAGTGGGGGGCTCTGGGTGGTGCCAACCAAGTCACCCCGCCTGGGGGTTCCCAGCCCATTAACACAGCAGCTAAGATGGCTGTGCAAGGCCCTGCTGCTGCTGCTGCTGCTAAGTCGCTTCAGCTGTGTCCGACTCTGTGCGACTCCATAGATGGCAGCCCAGCAGGCTCCCCCGTCCCTGGGATTCTCCAGGCGAGAACACTGGAGAGGGTTGCCATTTCCTTCTCCAGTGCAAGAAAGTGAAAAGTGAAAGTAAAGTCACTCAGTTGTGTCTGACTCTTAGTGACCCCATGGACCGCAGCCTACCAGGCTCCTCTGTCCATGGGATTTTCCAGGCAAGAGTACTGGAGTGAGGTGCCATTGCCTTCTCCTTAGCACAGCAGCTAAGACAGCCGTGCAAGGGACAGAATCAGCCAACTGTCTATTCTGATCTGAAAAGTTTGTCCAGGGAGGGTTGTATTGAAATTGGTTCTCTACCAGATTTGTTGGAAACGGTCCGGTGTTCAAATATCATCAGCCTTGTTTCACTTATTACTTGTTTGGTTACTATGAAGTGGAGAGGAGGAGGGGATGACAGGAAAGAAAATGCAACTTCATAGAGTGCATTAGAGCCAGCAGACCCGGGTTCAAGACTCAGCTGCACCCTTTTATAAAAGATAGGATCTGGGCCGAATGCTCAGTCATTTTATCTGTAAAATGCAAGATAGTAATAGAACATCTACCTTTCAGGACTGTTGATGAGTTAAATAACATGATATAAAGTGCCTTGTTTAGTACCTGGTTCACCCTATTGGGAAAGACTCAATAAAATGTTAATGTCCTTCCTTCTTAGTATATAGCCTGTAACCATGACTTCTAAAGATCCAAACTGCAGGCACTACCCAGTACGCTGTTGTTTTATGTGAAATAGTTCTCTTTTTCTGTATTCTTTAATTTATTATTCTGTGATTTGGGGCTTCATGCTGCCAAAAGAATGGGTATTAGGTGTTCCAGGGATGTGTGCGTATTTACTGGAATGAGTCATTGCTCAGCTTTGCCCTTTAAATTAGATTTTGGTCTCATGATGTTGGCATAATCAAGGGCAAAAGGATTTCCCAGATTCCTTAGCAGCGCTAGCATAGAGCTTAGAGGCGTCACATCACATAGCTTCTCTACATTATGGAAAGGGTCTTCCTTCATGTGTGAAGGCGGGACCTTGAGGCTCATTGCCCAGTAGGAAAGAGGATATCATGTAGGAATGGAGGGGTTAAGCCTGCCTCTCTGGCAATAGAGTGTGGCATAAAGAAGGGACAGAGTCCTAGTGTGGAGGACTGTGCCTTGGGGTGCATGAGTGGTGTTTTAGAAATATCCAAATAGGTTTTGGGGCATTCACAGGAGATGGGGCTAATGGCGTACCTGTTTGGCTTATCCTCTAGGGATAAACCTGTTCTCTGCCTCTTCCAACATGACACAGGTTGATAGTGCAGCAGCACTGGCAGGAGGGGGCTTGCTCAGTGAGCTAGAGATTGGCCTGAGCATGACAAAGCCTGGGGTGCAGAGGTTTCTGTGTTCTAGCGATGGGAAATGCAGGTGTGATGGGACTAGGGGCTGGACCTTGGAGACTGGTGGTAACTGACTGGTCCTAGCCATGACTCTAGAGGGAAGCTTCATCGTGTTGAGGACAAAAAGTCACATGAGACCATTGCTTTGGAAGCAGAGACCAAGGAGGACCAAGGAGGATCCAAGAGCCTTTTCTTCTTCCCTACCCAATGCCCATGAAGACATCCTCACACCTGCCGGCCCACCTTAGGGAAGAGGACAAGTTTCTGCCTGATGAGAAGGACCCGAATGACTGCTGTCCTGAGGGTCAAACTTTGCACGGACTGTTTACTTAAACCAAGAGAGGATTATTCAAACCCAGAAAGACAGGAGAATGGTTAATTGGCACTTTACAATTTTTCTGCTACAAGGGAGAAAATAGATTAAGTGCATTTTCAAAGCACATTTGAGTGTAATGTGAATAAATTTGCAAACACACTAGTTATTAAAGTATGGTATGCAAAACTTTTGGGGAAGGCAATGGCAACCCCACTCCAATACTCTTGCCTGGAAAATCCAATGGACGGAGGAGCCTTGTAGTCTGCAGTCCATGGGGTCCCTAAGAGTCAGACACGACTGAGCGACTTCATTTTCACTTTTCACTTTCATGCATTGGAGAAGGAAATGGCAACCCACTCCAGTGTTCTTTCCTGGAGAATCCCACGGACGGGGGAGCCTGGTGGGCTGCTGTCTATGGGGTCACACAGAGTCGGACATGACTGAAGCGACTTAGAAGCAGCATGCAAAACTTTACTTCCATCTAACTTTAATTAAGAGCTATAGTAGATTTAATATGTTAGAAGGAGAAGAGGGTGTCAGAGGATGAGATGCTTGGATAGCACCATCTACTCAATGGACATGAACTTGGGCAAACTTCGGGAGGTGGTGAAGGACAGGGAGGCCTGGCATGCTGCAGTCCATGGGGTCAAAAAGAGTTGGACGTGACTGGATGATTGAACAGCAACAACGTTAGATTTAATTTCACTTCAGTGGAATTTTGAGTTTCTCTTTGATTCTTATGCTACTGCTGTGATTTCTAAAAATAATTGTGTTCATGTGTCACAGGTTGCCTATGAATCTTTCAAGATTTCCTCATTGTCTTTGGTTTTCTGCAGTTTGAATATGATATGCCTACGTGTAGTTATTTTGGTATTTACCCAGGTTGGTGTTCTTTGAGCTTCCTGGATCTGTGGCTTAGTGTCTGTCATTAGTCTTGCAAAGTTCTCAACTATTATTATTTTGAATACTTCTGCTCCATTCTTTTTTTTTTTTTTTTGTCCTTCTGGTATTTTGAATCTTCATATGTTACAGCTTTTGAAATTGCCCCAAAGTTCTTCAATGTTCTGTTTTTTCTTTTTTTTTAAATGGTTTTTACTCTCTGCATTGGAGTTTGAGAAATTTCTTTTGACATTTCTTCAATCTCTCAGATTCCTTGGGCATGTTCAGTCTGCTGAAGGGCTTATCAAAAAATTCATTTTTGTTATGATGTTCTTGATTTTTAATTTGTTTTTAATTTTGGATTTCCAAATGGAAATCCATTTCCAAAATGGAATTTTTGGAAAATTTCCATTTCTAAAGATGGAAATTCTTTGTTAGAGTTTCCATCTTTTTTGCCATGTTGTATACTTTTCCCTTTAGAGACCTTAGCATATTATTCATAGTTATTTTAAATTCTTGGTGTGATAAGTTCAAAAATCTCTGCCATATCTGAGCCTGACTCTGAGTCTTACTTTATTTCCTCAGTATGTGTTTTTATTGTGCTTTGGCATGTCTTTGTTGAAAGTTGAACATGTTGTATTAGATAGTAGGCCTTTGGTATAAGATTTTATGTTGATCCAGCTAGAAGCTGGGCTGTGTTTAACATTTGCTGTAGTGTAAGTGCCATCTAGTCAAGGCTATAGTTTTTCCAGTAGTCATGTATGGATGTGAAAGTTGGACTATAAAGAAAGCTGAGCACAGAAGGATTGATGCTTTTGAACTGAGGTGTTGGAGAAGACTCTTGAGAGTCCCTTGGACTGCAAGGAGAGCCAACCAGTCCATCCTAAAGGAGACCAGTCCTGGGTATTCATTGGAAAGACTGATGGTGAAGCTGAAGCTCCAATACTTTGGCCACCTAATGCGAAGAGCTGACTCATTTGAAAAGACTCTGATGCTGGGAAAGATTGAGGGCAGGAGGAGAAGGGGACAACAGAGGATGAGATGGTTGGATGGCATCACCAACTCAATGGACATGAGTTGGAGTAAACTCTGGGAGTTGGTGATGGACAGGGAGGCCTGGCGTGCTGCGATTCATGGGGTCGCAAAGAGTCGGAGACAACTGAGCAACTGAACTGAACTGAACTAATCCTTATTTTTGTGTCTCCTATTGACTTCGGGTTTCCCTATGTACTGGTCTGAATCTTTGTGGCTTTTTCAGCTGTCATCCCCTCGTGTTCTCCGCGAGCCCAGTTGGTATGATGTAATGTGTCTAGGAGCGGGAGCATTGCCAGATCTTATGATTCAGTCTCAGTATTTTGGTGTGCCTATGTCTCTGGGTCTTCACAAATGTCTTTCCAGTGATGCACGTTATTTACTCCCAGTTGTGAGGGGCTGGAGTGGTAGGAACACCCTTCCCCCAACAGGGATGAGGCTCTTTTCCTTTGGAGAGTTGGCCTTCATTATGTGAACCCTTGTATATGCTAAGTTGCTTCAGGGGTGTCTGACTCTTGGTGACCCCATGGACGGTAGAACACCAGGTCCTCTGTCCATGGGATTCTCCAGGCAAGAATACTGGAGTGGGTTGCATGCCCTCCTCGTGTGGAACCCGTAGGGGTATTTTACAGTAATGACTTCCCTTTACTGCCAAACTACTGGATGGATCTTTCTTAGATCCACACGGAAAATCTGGTGGCACAGTGCACAAAAGCATGGAGGCCCCCAACACTGTAGCCCCAGGGATTCCTCCCCCTTAACCCTGCTCCACCCAGCCTCCAGCAGTTCCTCAAAATTGCCATTTAAGCCATGCAGTCGGTTTATGACTGCAGGGGCTTTTGCTCCAGGTGAGCAGATCCTGACTGTGACACTGGATTCGCCTACTTTCCTAGACCTCAGTTCTCTGATGAGCCCAAGACAAGGTGTTGATTTTCAGTTTGTTCAGGCTTTTCTTCTAAGAAAGAGAAAGACAGCGTCCAAACTCTTTACATGTCAGGGCTGGAACTTGAACTCTGTTTGGGCCTAAATTGTCTTCAGTTGTGCTGCTGGAATCCGAGGCAGGTCTGAGACAAGTTGGCATGCTGTCTAGAGTAGCCTGCAATCAGTGTACACAGCTCAATCCACTTGGTGGTTTTTCAGCCTAGGTTACTAAACCTAGGACTTAGGTTACTAAACCTAAGGACAAAGAAGGACTGAGAAGCCGGCGTGCCGCAGTCCATGCGGTCGCAAGGAGTCAGACATGACTGATCGATTGAACTAATCACTTACGAAGCTTTTAAAATCCATAGCTTCCCAGTCTGACTCCTGAAGATTCTCAGTGAGTGGATCTCATGTAAGACTGAGGCATCTGTGTTTTTAAATAAACTCCCAGGTGATTCTGTTAGGTCCACTGTAGACGACTCAGGATGATGGCTGTAAGTCCAATACATCTCATGGAGAAATAGGAGAGACTTTGGCCTCTTTCTCCTTGTTCAATCCCCCACCATCCTCAAGCAGATTGCCTCACGTTGTCTGGGAACAATGTTGGAGAACCAAGGCGGTCCATTATAGAACTTACAAGTGAAATAAAGATAGTTGGTAATTGTCAGGGCCCAGTCAGGAAAAGAAAGAAACAGAAATCACAGTAGATACTTCAGTAGGGATATTTTAATATGAGGTTAAAAAAATGTAGGATTGAAGGGACTGAAAGAGCAAAACACGAATTCTGAAGGAGCACAGAGACACCAGCTGGCAGAACCTCGGGTTACCAGAACGAGGGGCTCAGAAGTGGAGCCCCGTAGAGCTGGGACGCAGATCTTTGAGGGAGTAGGGCAGCTGGCTGCTGATGGAAGTTCAGGAGGGTGCAAAAGGGCTATCGTGGTGCTGAGACCCAGACCTCCAAAAGGGATGGTATGCTGCTGATTCTGGGAATGTCAGGAAAGCTTGAGGTTGGAACCAGTTGCAGCTGCCAGGGTGAAGTGCCAGGGTGAAGTGCCAGGACAAAATGCCAGGGCCTGGGCATGATTGATGGGAGCCAGTCCTTTATTCTGCCTCCAACCCTGCAGTCTCCCTCCTTTGCCCCCCTATTGGCAGAAACGAACAGGAGCAGCAACCAAAGGAGGAACGCTAGACCCAGCACCCCAGGGTGGAGAAGAGAAGCTGAATGGCAATAGTTTAATAACCAGCATTCAGAGAGTTAAAACAATTAATCCAGCACATAGTGACTGAGACAGAGAGCCACAGAGTCACCTTAAAGAAACTATCTCTAAGTGCAGTCAGACTGGACCAGAAGTTGATTTGAATGTGTTTACTTACCATGGGCTCCAAAATCACTGTGGACGGTGATTGCAGTCATGAAATTAAAAGACACTTATTCTTTGGAAGAAAAGCTATGAAAAACCTAGACAGCATATTAAAAAGCAGAGACATCACTTTGCCGACAAAGGTCTGTCTAGTCAAAGCTATGATTTTTCCAGTAGTCATGTATGGATGTGAGAGTTGGACCATAAAGAAGGCTGAGTGCCGAAGAATTGATGCCTTCCAACTGTGGTCTTCTGGAGAAGATTCTTGAGAGTCCCTTGGACTGCAAGGAGATCAAACCAGTCAAATCTTAAGGAAATCAACCCTGAATATTCACTGGAAGGAGTGATGCTGAAGCTGAAGCTCCAATACTTTGGCCACCTGATGTGAAGAGTTTACACATTGGAAAAGACCCTGATGCTGGGAAAGATTGAATGCAGGAGGAGAAGGGGATGATAGAGGATGAGATGACTCAATCGATATGAATTTGAGCAAACTCTGGAAGATAGTGAAGGACAGGGAAGCTTGGTGTGCTGCAGTCCATGGGGTTGCAGAGATTTGGACACAATTTAGCAACTGAACAATAACAACTTCTCTTAAGGGGAGCCAGTCTGTTCACAGGGTCAGAGAAAGGCATTGCTTATGACGGCAGTTGGTGGCTGGTCCCATTTGACATCATTATAACTTTATTTGGTTGCAAGTGATAGAAATCTACTCAAACAAGAAGGAGGAGTTTCCTGTAAAGGTAAGACAGTACCTGAAGGCTGATGTGTAGAGCAGGGAGGGACTCAGTTCCCAGGGTGATGAGCTTGTGGACTGGGCAACAGGAGTTTGGGGTGATGGCTTCATCAGTGTTCTCAGGGTGATGAGCTTGTGGACAGGACAGAAGGAGTTTGGGGTGATGGCTTCAGCAGTGTTCCCAGGGTGATGAGCTTGTGGACAGGGCAGAAGGAGTTTGGGGTGATGGCTTCAGCAGTGTTCCCAGGGTGATGAGCTTGTGGACAGGGCAGAAGGAGTTTGGGGTGATGGCTTCAGCAGTGTTCCCAGGGTGATGAGCTTGTGGACTGGGCAACAGGAGTTTGGGGTGATGGTGTCAGCAGGGTTCTTCTCATCACAGGGGAAAGTGCCCCATCACTTTAGCTACCTACACTCTCCATTCTGGCTCAGGTCTTGGCTCTGATTTCATGTATGTCAAGGCTATTTCTGATTAGTATTTGATTTTCTATTCTGAATTTTCTCCTGTTCATACCCAAGAAAACAGTCCAGTCATGCCACAGCCATTAACCAACAGACATTGGGTTTATACCTCAGTCTCCGTTAATTTGACTATGGTGAGTCTGCCGTGGGTGACAAACCTTGGTGGGCTGACAAGACCAGACTCTGAGCCTTTAAGACTGAAGGATATGGCTCAGCTCTCTGGTGACCTCTTTGAGAGATATGCCTTCCATTTTCTCCTGGAAATGTTCCAAATGCACAGCATATCTTTCCTATAAGCAAAAGGATTTTGTCAATTTAATTATGTAAATCTATGAAGGAGGAAGTTCTTAAATATTTCTTTTGTTATCCTGGGCAAGCCTAATTTCTCCCTTTTTCCTTTCTGTTTTTTTTTTTTTTTTTTTAATGTCTCTAATCCTACTTTTTGTTGGTGTCTTAAGACAAGAGAAATACAGCACTATTTATAATAGCCAGGACAGAGAAGCAACCTAGATGTCCATTGACAGATGAATGGATGAAGAAGTTGTGGTAATATATACGATGGAATATTACCCAGCCATATAAAGGAATGAATTTGAGTCAGTTGAAATAATATGGATGAAACCTAGAGCCTGCTATGCAGAGTGAAGTAAGTCAGAGAAAAATATCATATACTAACGCATATACATGGAATCTAGAAAAATGGTCCTGATGAACCTATTTGCAAGGTGGGAATAGAGATGCAGACATAGAGAAAGGACTTGTGGACAGAGGGGGAAGGAGAGGGTGGGACGAATTGAGAGAGTAGCCCTGATGTGTTTACACTACCATCTGTAAACTTGATGGCCAGTGGGAGCCTGCTGTATAGCACAGAAGCTCAGCTCGGTTCTCTGTGATGACCTGGAGAAGGGTGGAATGGGAGGGAGGCTCACGAACGAGGGGATATATGCATACTTAAAGCTGATTCATGCTGTTATACAGTAGAAACCAACACAACACTGTAAAGCAATTATAGTCCAATTAAAAAATAAATAAAAAACAATTACACAATATCCTGTAAACTGCCTAGGCTACCCTGGGCTCCTTCCCAGTTAAATGAGGATAGTATTGTTAACTGTGGTCCCTTCAAACCGAAGTGCTTATAAAGCACGCTGCTGCTGCCAGCTGTGTCATGAACAGTCCTGGAGCCAGAAGGATGCCTACTTGGGCCACAGATTTGGTCCTGATGTTTTTCAGAGGACGAGTGAGAGTCCCAATTGCAGCCATCACGCATTCTCGGACCAACCTGTGCCGTCTTTGCCCTTGACTGCAATGCCTCGGTGCCCCAGTTTGGGCAGGATGTGGCTCTCATCCTGGCAGTCTCCAGTTTTATTCATCCCTCACTGTTAAAATCACACCATGCACAGTGGAATCCCATCAAATGAACATCTAACTTACTCAGATTCAACTCTACAAACTCCTCTGGGTGGAAAATGATCATTTCATTGGCATTATTAGGAAAGGAAGACTCACCCTTGGAGGAATACAGAGGATACAGCTGCATTCACAGTTAATCAGTGTGTTTGATTTTTGGCAAAGACAATAATCCCCTGGGTAGTATGTACCGTATTAGTATACTAAAAGGCAGTAAAGCAAGGGATTTGGGCGAGGGCTCTGGAGCCAGACTTCAGGGTTAGAATCCCGGGTCCACCACTTGGGGGCTCTGTGACCTTGGGTGAGTGTAGCTGAATTGCTCTGGGCCTCAATTTCCCTCAGCTCTACAATGGAACTCATAATCATACCTACTTCTTATGGACGGAATGAAATAATGCTGGCACACGGTTCTCACCGGGTGCTAGTTATTATCCCAATTATCCTTACTCAACTCAGAGCTATGTAAGGGATTTTCAAGGGCAACTGTGACTCTACATGATTTTCCCATTACTTGCTGATTTTATAAATTTCATGGGGCTAACCTACAGAAAGCAAGGCTCCTCTGCCAGGCATATCTCCCAAGCTAAGTTCTCCAAGGGGGGCTGAGAATTATAATCTTCCAGCTTGGTGGGAAGGAAGCCCACACCCCTGCCCAGGCCCCCTTCCCTCCCTGTTGCTGAGCTGACCTTGATAGAAACTTTCAGCCAAGTGTTTCTGCAGAGCAATCCATAAAGCATGACCTAGAGCTACATTAAGCCTACAAAAATCAACTTCCAATAGTGAGAAACAGTGTTATGTGATAAAGTAGTGATTACATTTTCTAATGATTGCTCAAAGTATTTTGTAATCTGTAGGGAATATATTTCACAGCTCCTGGGAGCCCTCCCAGCTACCCTATTTGTCATTCTAAGCTCTAAGTGGAGCACAGAATATGAGGAGAGCAATCTTGGCATACATTATCCTCTGGGGAACTCTGGAGGCAACACTCATGCAATTAACCTGTGCTTAGCCAGGATGCTCATGATGCTGCTGTTTTGTCCTGGCAACAAACGTGAAACATTGTGTGAACTGCACATCGGACTCCCTACCCCCCATCTCATGTTTATTTATTTATTTTTAATAAGATCAATTTTTTCAGACTCTGAGTGAAGTGCTGTGTGTGTGTGCATGCTCAGTCGCTCAGTCATGTCTGACTCTTTGTGACCTTATGGACTGTAGTCCACTGGGCTCCTCTGTCCTTGGGATTTCCCAGGCAAGAATACTGGAGTGGGTTGCCATTTCCTCCTCCAGGGGATCTTCCCCACCCAGGGATCGAACCCAAGTCTCCTGCTTCTCCTGCATTAGCAGGTAGATCCTTTACCTCTGAGGCACCTGGGGAGCCTGGGTGAAATGCTAGCATTTCCCATTTTATCATAAGAAAGTTTTTCTCTGTTACAAAGTTTAGAGCTATAGATTCTTGGCAAATCTTTGGAAGAGTTTGAACTAATGTGTTGTGGGTCCTGATAATATATTTATAAAAGCAGTGTCCTAATCAGAGATGCTCTAGCTCTTTTTCCTGCTTCTTTGTCAAACCTGTGCAGGTTTCCAAGGCAAGCATTCCTGGCTAGGGCTTAGACCCCAGGCACAGGAGTTAACAGCTTTTCTGAAGAGAGAACATGTGGTCCTGAGGCACATCCTCTGGGTCTGGATTCTAGCGGGGTATGGAGGAGACAGAAGGAAGGAAGATAATAGAACAAGCAAGTGTGGGGCTAAGTAGACTTCTGGACTGGGTCTGTGTTGGGCTGGAGAATGGCTTTGCTGCTGATGTCCATACGGGGATGATCGGCTGCTGCTGGGAAAGACCTGCCCTGGAGTAGATCAGCCTACTCTGTGCAAAGATGTAAAGGTCATTTTCTTGTTTGCAAATATGCACTGGCTCTCAAAGATTTCTATAATATTAAAAATATAAGCTAGGATGGCTATTCTAATAAAGGATGTAAAATATTAGGTTGTGAGGGACTGAAATAAATTTAAAAACGTATATACACAGGACATGTGTATATAGGTATGTTTGTATACAAATATAACCTAGATGCATGTGTGTGTGTGCCCCATTGTCAAACGCGATGCTGCATGTGTGTGTGTTTCATCAAAGGAGCACAGACTTGCAGCCTAGGCGATTATTTCCAGTGACGTGCAGCCTCGGGGGCAGCAGTGAAATGGAAAAGGTCACGGCAGCCTGCTCTCCGAGCGATGTTCCCTGCGTTTGAAAGGTCACGTCATGTTTCCCGGCGATTGACTCGGTGGGTTGGGACGCTGCACCGTAAGTGCGGCCTGTTTCCACCCTGCCTGTGTTTCCTGGGGAATGTGCCTCCCAGTTGCTTTTATGGTGACCTCATTACCCAAGGCTGGCCCAAGCTTGGCAGAGCCACACCGCAGCTACCGCCCGCCCTGGGCTGCCTGGCCCCAAGTCCCAGCACCTCTGTCCTGCGGGGGAGCGTGCTGGGTGTGGAAGCCTCTCTCTCGGCTTAGGAAGGCTGAGCCCGCCCCCAGCGAAGACCAGCTGTGCTCACTGAACAAGGACCGCTGGAGTGTGGGGATGTGCTGGAGAATGGGGGCGGGCAGGGATGGAAGGAGGGGAGGACAAGCGATACTGAAGTCCCCTGTCTCAGATTCGTAACTGAACAGAGGGACCCAGGCAAGACCAACATCAAATTTCCAAATTTCCCAACTCTTCTTTGGAGAAGTTCTGGAAGTTCATTTTGAACCATGAGGCAGTAATGTTTTTGAACCTACTGCCTCGCCTAACTGCTGACTGCAAAAGGCTCTCCTGGTCATTTTCAAAAGTATCACAGTTCTTGGAAGCAAGACTTATTTGGCAAAGAGGATTGTCTTGGGAAGGAGATTGATTGCCCAGAGATGGGAACATGTAGGTGAATTCGTTCCCCAGAGTTCTAGATGGGGCTTATTTATCCACGGCTCTGGTATGTTCCTAAGATAAGTAACTGAATTGTTGAAACTGTGAAACTGAGTACTTGTGTAAACTTTGGAAGACCCCTAGTGTGTAAGTCCGGGGGTTTGTGTCAGTTAAATCTTGTGTATGTATAACTAATTTTAGACGTGATAAAATTGGGGCTTACATTAAAAAAAAAAAAGTTATAGTTCTTACGAAAACAAGATTATTCCAACCCTGGGAAATGGACTGTTCTTAAAATACTCAGTGAATTCAGAGTTTTATCTCCCCAGACAACTGAGGAACTTGAACACGAGTCAGTGGCCAAAGTGCTTCTATTGTGTGGATATGAGGAAGCCAAGTGGGTCGGGATGGGTCTGGGCTTGTGCTCATCAACCCTAGTCTCAGGCATGATCCCACTCCTTCTGTTGAGCCATGGACGAGTTATTGGAAACCCCAGAGCCTGTCAGATGCAGATCATGTTCCATACTCTTGTTATGATGATTAAATGAGATCTCATCCCGGGAGAACTTAATCAAGGCTAATTTAAGTCATTTAAAACCTTATTTCTGGGTTTTACTATAGAGCTAATTCATTCACTGGAGTCTGGCCAGCTATGTGCTTTAGTCAGAAGAAGGAAAACTAAAGTCTGACACGGAAGAAACAGAACATTCTGAAGCATGAAGGTCAATCAGGCAGTAGAATAATTTTGCTCGGGGAGCTGTCAAGATACCAGGCCTAGAGATATTCAAGGGAAAATTGGATGTAATACTTAGGGAAATAGTGTGGGAAGACTTTGTGCCCTTGTGTTCCATGTCTGAAGGAGATGACCCAGCAGCCAATCTATAAATAAAATGCTTTTTTTGTTGTTGTCTAAGATTTTGGTGCTTTGGGAATGATGGGATGTGTTGAGCACATTGAAAAGTGATAATAAAAAAAGCATTGCAGTAAAATGAAAGCCTGATGCTTCTCTTCATCACAAAAGCTATATTTGAAACGTGGGACCCATTCTAAAATGCAAATCTGACCATGTTACTCACTTTTTGCATTAAAGTAGACAGCTTGCACTCTGTACAAATAAGTATAATAATTCAATACCTCAGAGCTTTATTTTTTGCTCCATAGTTTGAGGCAGCTGTACTGGCCTGGCAGGAAGTTTTCTTCCACACAGTGATTCAGGTCCACTTCCTTTTGTCTTCTGGTTCCACATGCCCTTCACCCTTGTTATCCTCTGCAATCACTGATAGGAGAAATGAGCCGCTTCTAAAAAGCCTTGACCAGACCAGACACCATCTTCCTTCTCCCATCACACTGCCCAGGACCCAGACATGTGGCCACACCTGCCAGCAAGGTGTGCCCAGAAACAGGGTCCACTGGCTACCTGGGGAGAGGAGGAGAGGACTCACATACTCTTTATCAAGATCCCCACTGCTCTGAGACTGGCGCATTTACACCAGGCAGAGCAAACTCACAGTCTTCTTTGGGAAACGAATAAAAGCCACAGAGCATCTCCCTGTCCTTATACCAATTGCCTGTTCTACCTGCCTGTTCAGAGAGCATTCCCAGGCAGAATCCCTGATCTAGAGGGACTGCGACACTGTCCTTTGAAAATGGTTCAGTCTATGAGGTAACTTTTTCATGAAAACACCAGTGCGCCTTCAGAAGGCCTGGAGTGGATGGGGCTTATTGTAAGGCCAATGTCCCTAAGATTGGTGGCCTGAAGACACACATGGATGGAAAATGCTAGTTTCACACACAGGGAGCTGAGCCGTTTCCTCCAAAGGCACTGCTAATAAGGCCCTGTTTGATCTCGGTTCTCTGCCTCCTGAGACCATCTTGGCTCCCCAGCCTTCAAGGCGAGGCTGATTTGTATACACAAGGTAGCCAGTCCCTGAGGCCCAATTTCAGAGAAATGCTTGCAGGTGTCATATTTAGCCATTTCCTGGCAAAATCCCACAAATGAGCTATAATCCTCAAGACACAACCCTCTGGAACCGGTTACAGGATTGTTTGCAGACCAAATAATACTTATCTGTAGCCTGTTTAATTACCCACACTGTATATTTAACTGCCTAGGCTTGCTGTTATGAGTCTTACAGTGAATTGGATGTGAGGGGGCTTAAGAGCAGGAAGGGCTCCTGCCGCCACGTGGAGCCCCGCGAAGTCCGAGCCAAGGCAGGTCTGCCCAGAGACACGCTGGATGGGTGCAAGGCTGCAGTTCCCTGCTCTGTTCCTTACCCGTCAAGAACAGTCAACATGTCACGAAGTGACCAGAGATGTGGGTCACTGAGCAGAGTGTTTCAGCAGTCTAAGCAGGCTCCGCTGAGCCCCACGTGGGGAAGTGAAGTCACGAGGGGGCTGACTTTGCCTGAGGGGGAAATCTCCCTTGAATATTCCACTTTCCTCCTCCAGGTAGTCCGTGTACATCCAAGCTAATATACCAACCAAACATTTTCCCTTTTAGGAGAAACTCAAATTTCATGTTAGCGTCTACATGATGTTTCTTTGGGCAGCACTTGTCCCGGGTGGCATAGATTGGGCCTTCTCTCCCCCAACAGCAGGTTGCTGGGGAGCTACCATGAATTTTACACCTCAAGAGATGTGTCTTCTGGGGGTGCACTCGTGTGGTGAGCCTCCTAGGTGTTTAGAGGGTGCAGTCATTGGATAAGCAATGGCTCAGGGTGTCTGGATGTATTTTCATCACAGCTCATCTGTCCATGAGCAGGCATCACTGCCCACTCTCCTCTGAGGAGCACGGTCCTCACGTGGTTGTCAAGCCCATTAACCTGTGTGGGCTGGGGTTTGCACAGAGACTGTTCTGAGACAAATGCAAACTTAACTGTATGGTTAGATGAGAAAGTCTGATGAAAAGGTATTTATATGAAATGCAATTCATTCCTCTTTGGCAATACTGGAAATGAACAAATTGTGATATGATGGAGAAACAGCAATTTTTTCTCCTGTATTTCCAAAGTGTAAAGCTATACACATTAGAGAGAGAGAGAGAGGTTACCCTGGTCATTTGGGCAAAGCTTTATTTGTTGTATTTATTTGAAATAAACCTGTATTGTTTCTTTTCCTGATTATTGTAAATAATTCTTCAATGAACATCTTCCTACAAAAAACTTTTATTCTTCTAAACTATTTCCTCAAAATATATTTTACACATGAGAATAATTGAATAAAGGGTATGCCTTTTTTTGACATTTAAAGTGTATTGTCAACTTATTTTTCAGGAGAATTATTCTAACTTACAGCAAATAATGAGCTTAACAATTTCACTACAATTTTATCAGTGTTGGATTTTGCCTCATTCTTTTGTTCATGTACTAGGTCTGAAATGACACTTATTATTATTTCAATTTGCTTTTTCTTTTATTTATAGCAATGATATTTTCCCATGTGCTTGCTTACTCTTTGTGGGGTTTTTTGGTGAATATTCAAATATCGTGACTTTTTGCTGATTTGGCTATATAGTATTCTTTTCCATTTGAATGAGCCCTTTATAAAACATGAGCATTATCCTTTTAAACAAAGTGAAGCCTGGCAGTGATAATTATGTTCATATCTATAAAATGTGCATAATAATTCATTCCCTGAGCTATTGTATCAAATTGCTGTGATAATGCATTTGAAAGTGTTTTGAAAAATCCCAAGCATTATATACATGCAAGGTGACCTTAACATAAAATTTAAATGTAAAAATTTATATTTAGAGAAAAGTATGAATATAAGTGTATACTCACTTATATAGTATATAGATAGATATATAGATATACTTTGGAGATAAAAGTTTTAATAGGAGTTTACATGGAAAACATCTGGGTATTTTAACTGATTATAAACTCAATAAGAGACAGTGGTGGGATCCAAGTGATCAGAGGACAATATAAGATACAATTTGTTCCTGAATGCACATTTTTTTTTTCTACCAAAGTTATCCATTAGAAAAAAGCCTTATATTCAGGTTCTAACAAAGTCTCTCATATTATAAGGAAATATATTAGAAAGATATATAAACTTAAAAATACCTCAGTCAATGCTAGTTTTGATACTTCCAGAAGCTCCTGAGTAGGATCAGTTAAAAAAGGAGGCAAAGAAGTTTAATATCAATTTTATGATTATTCCCAAGTATGCTGCTGCTGCTGCTGCTGCTAAGTTGCTTCAGTCGTGTCCGACTCTGTGCGGCGACCCCATAGACGGCAGCCCACCAGGCTCCCCCATCCCTGGGATTCTCCAGGCAAGAACACTGGAGTGGGTTGCCATTTCCTTCTCCAATGCATGAAAGTGAAAAGTGAAAGTGAAGTCGCTCAGTCATGTCCGACTCTTAGGGACCCCATGGACTGCAGCCTACCAGGCTCCTCCTCCATGGGATTTTCCAGGCAAGAGTACTGGAGTGGGGTGCCATTGCCTTCTCCGATACCCAAGTATATGACTTCACAATTTTTTTTTTAATTTTTAACTTTACAGTATTTTATTGGTTTTGCCATATATCAACATGAATCCACCACAGGTATACGTGGCGGATTCAGTCGTGTCCGACTGGGATCCCCCGTCCCTGGGATTCTCCAGGCAAGAACACTGGAGTGGGTTGCCATTTCCTTCTCCAATGCGTGAAAGTGAAAAGGGAAAGTGAAGTCACTCAGTCGTGCCCAACCCTCAGTGACCAACACTGACTAAAAGGAGCTAAATGCAAAAAAAGCACTTAAGCAAAATTCTAAAACAAGTAGCTCTGATCAACTGTATTAGAATTCAGGATGGTGGTTATCTTCTGAAAGAGGGATGCTCCTGGGGTGCTGGCTGTGTGATGGATGCAAGGGTTCATTCACTTTGTCCAAAACCAATGAGCCAACACGAATTTGTGCTTTTTTCTGTATATGTGTGTTGTATGTTAGTGAAGTATTTTAATAGAACTTCATTTTGAACAACTTACAACTGAAGATGGTGTGCTTTGAAAAACTGTTTTATATGATTCCAACAGAGGTAATTATTTGTTAGAAATACTTGTAGAAGGGATTTCCTTGAGTGGACTAGCTCTTCCTTTAAGATTTTTATCTCAACCTCATGAGCTCATGACTTCACGGGACCTTTCTTAGCTGTCTTTCCCTGGTCAGTGCCGTGCCTGCGATGTTTGGGATGTGGAGAGTTACTCTGTGAAGTTTTCCACTCCACAGAGTCAAGCTATTATGACACCAATCCTAGACTAGGAGATCTGGTTTCATTCTTCACAGAGGTCATATGAACAAAAATTGACTGTTTTTCTCTTTGTTACTTTTTCTAGGTCAAAATTCTGAAGCACCAACGTGCTTTGCTTGGCTTGTGCTGTGCTTAGTCACTCACTTGTGTCCGACTCTTTGTGACCCCATGGACTGCAGCCCACCAGACTCTGTCCATAGGGATTCTCCAGGCAAGAATATTGGAGTGGTTGCCATGCCCTCCTCCAGGGGATCCTCTCAACCCAGGGACTGAACCCAGGTCTCCTGCATTTCAGGCAGATTCTTTACCATCTGAGCCATCAGGGAAGACCAAGAATACTGGAGTGGGTAGCCTATCCCTTCTCCGGGGGATCTTCCCAATCTAAGAATGAAACGGAGTCTCCTGCATTGCAGGCAGATTCTTTACCAGCAGAGTTTACAAAAAAGAAAAGACTTTTTTGGCACCATTTAAAAATCAGAAGTTTTTACAGAAAACTCCAGGTTTTGGGGGATTTTCTTGAGAAGTCTGTAGGCAGGTAATGCTGGAGACATTTCCTACAGGCTACAATATGTGCATGTGGTCTTTCCTCCCTAAAGATGGGGCTTTCCTGGGTTCATCAAGCCCCCATTCACTCGTTAACATCATCTGCCCAACCCCTATATCTTCTGAGTTTGCAATCTTTATTATAAGAAGATAAATGAAAAAAAATTATACATAATTTCAATTGCCTGTAAAGAGCAGTTAAGTTTACAGGGATCAATCCACAGCATTGAAAACACAATGTCTGATGCTTATCAGTCAAATTTACACTCTAAGGACAAACTGATCCTCCTTAAGAATTGTTGTGAGATCTGCTACCTTGCTTTTCAGTGTGAATTTCAAATGTTCTTTTTCTTGCCAACTTCATCTCTCTGTTCCTCAGTTTCCTCCTATGTAAAACACAACATAAAATAAGAGTAACTACCTTATGGCATAATTTTCATGGTTTAGATGGAGACATGCTGCCAAGCACTATGCCAGTGCTTGGCATGGAGAAAACTTTCAGTAAATATTTATTTTGGGGAGGAGTATGATGAAGGTATAACGTAAACTTCAAGCCGTCTAAAGCATATTCAATAAAATATACTGAGAAGAACTATGACACTGAATTGACAAACATCCAGTAATTTGATGAGTTGGCAAACTCATGTCATTGTCATGCCCACTTTCCAGTGCTCTCTCTCTGACCCAGTGGTTGCCAGCATCAGCTTCCTTAGGCTTGGAGTGCTCACTCCGTGGGACTGGGGTCTCTTAACAAATAGTAGTCCTTTCCCCCATGTTCTTCTCTAGGACATATCTGGAGGGAGGCATTCCAAACAACAGAGCCAAAACCCAAACAAATGAGCCCACAAACAAAATAGACAAAATAGATAGACAGGCAATTGCTTTTGGAATAATAGACGGCAAAAGTCTCTTAGGTACTACCTGGAGTTAGCCAAACCCAGGGTGGAGGGCTCAGTCCTCTGAGACTGCCAAGCCTGCCCGAGACTTCTGATGCCAGCTCTGCGAGTCAGTGTCTGCCGGCCCACCTTCACATGAAACCATTTAGTTATAAGCTTGGGGGTCTTTGTGGACTTTCTCTGACTTGGTACTTTGCTAAAATAGCTCACAGAACTCAGGAGAGCACTATACTTGCAATTAAAGTTTTATTGTAACAAAAGGATGCCAATCAGAACCAGCCAAAGGAAGACACACACAGGGCAGAAGCTGAGACCAGGAATGCCTGACTTGCAAATCTTGAGTGTCCTCAGCGACGGGCGACCTACTCCTGTGGCAGGCGTGTGGCAGTATGCGTGGAGTATGGCCAGCCCGGGAAGCTCACCAAGTTTCAGAGCCCCGAGTATTTGCTGGGGTTTCATTATGCAGGCATGATTTGTGGAACCCTCGACCTTGTGATTGAGGGGGCCTCAACCTATAGGCCCCCTCCCCTCCCTGAAAGGCCTGTTACTATCGGGTGGCTCAAAGCCCCAGCCCTCTAATCGCAAGCCTGGTCTTTCTCACAGCCAGTCCCCATCCTGAGTTACCTTCTTAGCACAAACTATCCAGGGACCTACCATGAATAACAAATAAGTGGCTGTCACTCAGGAGATTTTCAGTTTTAGAGATTCCCTCAGCTGAGATGGAGCTGGGACAGAGGCTTTACCCAAAATTCTCTTTGGGTAAAGTTCATTCTTCACCACACAGGTATGTGTCTGCAGCAGGCAGCCTCGAAGATGGGGCCCAATGATCCCCACTTCCTGGTGTTCACACCTTTATAATTCCCTTCCTTTGAGAGTGGGCTGGACCCAGAGACTCATTTCCAGTAAATAGAGTTCTGGAAAGTGATGGATGTCCCTTCTGGGATCAGTTACAGAAAGACTCTGGCATCCCTCCTTCAGCCCGTCTTCTGGAGTTGAAGTCAGCTGCCATGCTGTGGGCTGCCCTATGGGGAGGCCCATGGGGAGGAAGTGAGGAAGACCTTTCACCAACAGCCAGCAGGGAACTGAGGCTTTAATCCACCCAACAGCCTGTGAGGAACTAAGTCTTGGCAATAACCATGTGAGCAAGCTTGAGAGTAGACCCCTCCCCAGCTGAGCCTTGAGATGAGACCCGTATGACATCTTGATCGGCATCTTGACTGAACCCTGTGAGAGACCCTGGATTCCTTGAGACACCCAACTAAACCACATCTGACCCGCAGAAACCGTGAGAGCATAAATGCCTGCTGTTTAATGCTGCTAAGTGTTGGGATAGTTTTTCATGAACCAACAGGTAAAAATATCACATTAGCCTATCCTTTGCTCTTTTCTCTTGGAAATCTGCTTGACAATAGGTTATAGAAATATCTTTCAGATCAGCAGGTTGAAAGATGGATTAGAGAGGCAATATTTAAGTTTAAGTATGACCTCTATGGCTGTTCAAATGCACTCTGACACAAGAATGAAGTTACTTTAAGACATTCTTACTTACCTCTTCTCTTCCTTGCAACAAGTCAGTGTAAAATTAATACTACAGCTTGTAGGTTTGTAATTTTCTTAATTATTTTAAGACAAAGCACACACATTTAACCAATGTTATTCAAAGGATAAGCTTCTCCTCAATAGGAGAAATTAATGGGATTTTTAAAAGGTTTATCTTCACTGCTACTGCTGCTGCTGCTAAGTCGCTTCAGTTGTGTCTGACTCTGTGTGACCCCAGAGACAGCAGCCCACCAGGCTCCCCCGTCCCTGGGATTCTCCAGGCAAGAACACTGGAGTGGGTTGCCATTTCCTTCTCCAATGCATGAAAGTAAAAAGTGAAAGGGAAGTTGCTCAGTCATGTCCGACTCTTAGCGACCCCATGGACTGCAGCCCACCAGACTTCACCATCCATGGGATTTTCCAGGCAAGAGTACTGGAGTGGGGTGCCATTGCCTTTCGACCCTATGGACTATAGCCTGCCAGACTTCTCTGTCCATGGAATTCTCCAGGGGAGAATACTGGAGTGGGTGGCCCTTCCCTCCTCCAGGGGATCTTCCCAACCCAGGGATGGAACCTGGGTTTCCTGCATTGCAGGCAGATTCTTTACTGTCTGAGTCACCAGAGAAGCCTGTTCTATTTTCCCCAAACTGAGTATAATCAAACTAACAGGGGATTGAGCTATTAAAATATTACTTTGGGAGAATATATTTTTAAAACTATGAACATTCAACCCCAAAGCTATGCTTTTCCTGAGAGCTGTTGTTTTGTAATTTGAATTTTCTTGGAGCTAAGCCCTCTGACAATTGTAAAGTCTACACCTGTGAATTTTCTCCCTAGGTGACACTTTCATTTAGTGACCAATTGTTTCTCTGTGGATAAATTCAATTATAAATTACAATAGAATTGACTTTTTCATAGCATCCGTCACTCTCCAAGTATCTTAAAGTCCTCTGTGGATTATAAAGTAATTACAGTGCTCCAAGGACAGCTTAATAACTGCGGACTTGAACACAGACTCTCCTCTCTATTCAAGAAGGGCTCAGTCCCAGCTGGGAACATTAAGTTGGGTTTTATTGAGACTGAAGCCAGGCAGCTGGGTGATCCCTGGTACTGTTTTGAAAAGTATCCTGGGATCTCTAATTTCCACCTGGTTGGTCAGGGAGGTGAGAGAATGACCTCACTGGGAGTGACCTTGAGTTGCATTTGGGGTCTTGGGTCAGGCAACTTCCCACCTGGGAGGTGAGATGTGTAATATGGGTGAATAACACAGCCTCCTAATGATTTGTGCTCAGTCCCAACTGCATTCCCACGGTTGGTTCTCTCCCACGTGAGTTCAGATGAAGAAAAGCTGGAAAGTTTTCAGATAACTGCTTCCTAAGAATGTTTTGATTAGCCTCTATATGACTTATTTTGTTGTTGTTGCCTTCTGATACACTTTTTTTTTTTATTCTTTCTGGAATGCCATCCACATAATACACATGATGACCACTCGAGCTTGTTTGGTTGTTTGCCGCCGTCTTCCTTTGGTGCATCTAAGACGCAGCCTCTCCCTCTCTCTCCTTTGTTCCTTGTCATCTGTTGCCTTGGCACTGCTGACTGATTTCACGATTACTGTGTCTTCTGCACTTCACCTTGACAGACTTCACTATCGAAAGGTGCTAGTTGAGCTGTAGCTATTGGCCCTGTTTTTTTGTGTCATTCCAGGATGCATAACGGGCTTCCCTGGTGGCTCAGATGGTAAAGAATCTGCCTGCAATGCAGGAGATCTGGGTTGGATCTCTGGGCTGGGAAGATCTCCTGGAGAAGGAAATGGCTACCCACTCCAGTATCCCTGCCTGGAAAATCCCACGGGTAGAGGAGCCTGGTGGGCTGCAGTTGATGGGGTCGCAGAGTTGGGTACGACTGAGTGACTAACACACACTTGCATAAGGACACATAAGACCCAGGTTAGCCTGTGTGTGCATGCTTGTGTGTGCTTGTGTGTATGCATTCAGTTTCCAGCTTTTTGAGGACTCGGGACCAGTGAGAACGGAGAAGGCAATGGCACCCCACTCCAGTACTCTTGCCTGGCAAATCCCATGGATGGAGGAGCCTGGTAGGCTGCAGTCCAAGGGGTCACTAGGAGTCGGACACGACTGAGTGACTTCTCTTTCACTTTTCACTATCATGCATTGGAGAAGGAAACGGCAACCCACTCCAGTGTTCTTGCCTGGAGAATCCTAGGGATGGCGGAGCCGGGTGGGCTGCCGTCTATGGGGTCGCACAGAGTCGGACACGACTGAAGCGACTTAGCAGCAGCAGCAGACCAGTGAGAATTGGTTTAGAGGTTATCAGCACAACTAGTTCTTCAAACTACCCATGGGGTTGCCTCCAAAGCAACTCAAAGGGAGTTTGGCAGCTAAGTACATGCTGTGCAGTGTGTGGTAACCGTAACTCCATGTCCATGAAGCTGAATAGTTTCTGAATGTGCAGAGAAGTATGTGCACACTGGAAACAGTTGTTATCTTCCTCCCTCTCCTCACTTTGTAAATATTGGGAATGTGATGAAGAGGATGCTACTTCATCAGTATTGAAAATGTGACGTAAATTCACGCCCCTGGCTGGCCCCTCGTGCTCACTCCGGGGTAGTGAGAACCATGCCATTCTCGAGGGAATTGGTTCCCAGGCACTGAATGTGCTTCTTCTGAAGCTAAGTACTTGGGTTTGCTTCCACGCCTTTGACACCACTAAAGCACATCACTCCGCATCTTTCACAACTCATGAAATTACAGGATTATATCTTGCATTTATAGGATTTCTTTTTCACCTGGGGTGAGAATCTATCTTGTTGTGGTACTGTTTTTCTGAAATCCCATTCATCTCTTTACATGAATCCCATTTTTCTTGCTATAGTTTTAAAAAAAAATCACCAAAGCTTTCTACATAGATGTGAAATTTTTGCTGTGATTTCCTTGTTGTTCAGTAGGACTGGAAAGCTTTAATCCTTGTATTCTGAATGCCTCTCTCATTGCCCAGAAACAAGCAGACACTCAACAGTTATTGAGAAGTAGAAAGTTGAAGAGTGGTCACTAGGGCAGGGAGGTGGGTGGGAGTGTGGAGGTGCTAGTCAAAGGATACAAAGCTGAATTTATAGGCTGGGTAAGTCTAAGATCTAATGCACAGCATGAAGATTATAATTAATAATATTATTTTAAATACTGGAAATTTGCTAAGAGTATATTTCAAATGCTTCTGCAACCCTCTCCCCCCCACCAAAAAAAATATGAGGGACTTCCCTGGTTGGTGGTCGAGTGGCTAAGACTCCGAGCTCCCAATGCAGGGGGCCCAGGTTTGATCCTTGGTCATGGAACTAGATCCCACATGCTGAAACTGAGTTCAGATGCTGCCACTAAAGATCCTACATGACGTTACTAAGACCTGGTGTGACCAACATAAATGCATAAATAAATAAAAATAAATATATAAAAAAAGAAACCTGGAGAAGGAAATGGCAACCCACTCCACTATTGTTGCCTGGGAAATCCCATGGACACAGGAGCCTGGTGGGTCACAAAAGTGTTGGACACGACTGAGAGAGTAAACAGCTTCTGAAAAATGGCAGAAAGTACGGAACACAATGGCGGATACTCTGTTCAATAAAATTTTTGGTGAAAATGAAAAAAAAAAGAAACAAGGGTAACTATGTGAGGAGATGAAGATGTTAATTAGCCTGATGGTAGTGATCATTTCACTATATTGTATACCTCGTGTGTGTGTGTGTGTGTTAAGTCGCTTCAGTTGTGTCCAACTCTTGGCGACCCCATGGACTGTAACCCGCCAGGCTCCTCTGTCCATGGGACTCCCCACCAAGAATACTGGAGTGGGTTGCCATGCCCTCCTCCAGGGATCTTCCCGACCCAGGGATCAAACCCTCATCTTTTACGTCTTCTGCATTGGCAGGCTAGTTCTTTACCACTAGCGCCACCTGCTGCTAAGTCGCTTCAGTCGTGTCCGACTCTGTGCGACCCCATAGACGGCAGCCCATTAGGCTCCTCAGTCCCTGGGATTCTCCAGGCAAGAATACTGGAGTGGGTTGCCATTTCCTTCCCCAATGCATAGAAGTGAAAAGTGAAAGTGAAGTCGCTGAGTCGTGCCCGACTCATATCGACCCCGTGGGCTGGAGCCTACCAGGCTCCTCCGTCCATGGGATTTTCCAGGCAAGAGTACTGGAGCGGGGTGCCGTTGCCTTCTCCCAGCACCACCTGAGAGGCCCTTAAGTATATACAATTTAAAAATTAAAGTCAGTTATTGAATGAAGAAATGATGGAACAGTTCTCTAAAGCAATCGATTGAATTAATTTCATGCACTTAATTCATTGGTTGACTGAATTAACCTACTGCAGGGTTGCTTTGGAACTTAGGGATATTCATACATTTCTGGAAAAAAAGTCACCTTGGTTAATAATGTTTATTGGAGGCATTCAGTTGCAAGGGACCCAACAGTGGTTGAACTCTGCTTGGGTATAATGCCATTTTCTCCTAGAAAATGATTAGAGCTTTCTGATAATTGATGTGAAATTTTCAGCTCTGAATGACATCCAGAAAATCTCCTTCTGTAGTAAACAAACAAATGTTCGGAGGGGATTGGAGAGGAGGCTGGGTCTTTTATCTCTTACAGAGCAGGGAAACCCTTGAAGTCTCTTAAGAGAGGATGGTCTCATTATGAAATGGTGAAAGGGCTGAAACATCAACCAACGGCTCACGGTGGGAAGCAGAGAGGGAGCTTCGCGCTTAGGGGAGGCCCGATCATAATAGTGAATGACAGCTGAAATAATAAAGACATGCCTTCCATGCTACTTTTTTGCAGAAACTGTAACATCCTTGTGAAAGTTAAAAGGGAGAAGAAAACGGCGTATTTTGAAAAGGGAGGTGAGGGAGGGAGGCTGGGCGTGGAAACAAAGAGCGGTTTGATGTGTCTCATTGGCATCTTTCAGCTTAGCCTCGGAGGCTTTTACCTAACCCTGTCACTGTCCCAACACCTTCTCGCCCTGACAGTCTTGGTAATTGATGGGTTGGCGGGGGCTCTTTTCTGCAGACTTCTGAAAGCAGGAGGGAATACTCCCGCCCCGCCTCCCGTCGCCTGGCATGGGGACCCAGAGGCGAGTAGACCCGGGGCCTGGTGAGGCTGGAGAGAAGAGGGATCGATTCTGTCAATCAGGCTGCCCAGCGACTGTCAGGCTCCGGGACCTTTCACCTGCTCCTCAGCGTTGTTAGAACTCCCAAATCTCTTTGCAGGCCTTTTCTATTAAACACAGACTCCCAAGTTTTGATTTTTTGCTCCCAAAGTCATTTTTTTTATAATTACCTGCATTGAACCACACTTACCATCTGTGTGCTGAGAGCGGGCAAATGATTTATTAGTCTTGGTTTCTAAGCCTGTGGAGCAGCGTGGGATTGATCTGGCTGGTGACACCACCGCCGGTGGGTGGGGGTGCGTGTCAGGGTGCCGCTTCTCTTGTAGCTGACACGCACGTGGGGACTGGGTTTGATGTTCGGTTGGCCGACTGTGACATTGCCAGAATGCAGCCTCAAGTCGGAGCGAGTCTCAGCTGGCGGAAAAAAGTATTGAGGGACACATGGGACGTTTCCCTTCAAGCAGATAGTAAAACGCTGTGTGAAGAGAGGGGACGGCGTGTAGGACTCCATGGTTTCTGATGAGGCTCAGAATCCCGTTTGCCCACACTGCCTGCCTCGTGTCCAAGGGTTTGACTGTCGCAGTGGCAGGCCATGGTGGGGTGTTCCTGACTCTTTGACCAGGCTTTTGGGTGTACATCTCGATTTACACCCATATCAAAGTATCCATCAATATCTGTATCATTTCCCACTGATAAGGCATTCTGCTTTCAGGGCTAATTTTTACACTTTTAAATCTCTTTCTTTGGAATATGGTTCATTTATAATGTTGTGTTCGTTTCTGGGATACAGCAAAATGCTTCAGACATATACATATATGTTTATATACAGATTTTTTTCCATTTTAGGTTATTACAAGATATTGAATATGGTTTCTTGTGTCAAACAGTAAATCTTTGTTGTTTATTTTATATACAGTAGTATGTATCTGTTAATCCCAAGCTGCTAATTTATCCCTCCCCCTGCCTTTCCCCTTTGATAACTATTGAGTTTATTTTCTATGTCTGTGAGTCTGTTTCTATTTTGTAAATAAACTCATTTGTATTTTTTTTTAGATTCCATATATAAGTGGAAGAGATATCATAGGGCTTCCCTTGTTGCTTAGCTGGTAAAGAATCCATCTGCAAAGTGGGAGACCTGGGTTTGATCTCTGGGTTGGGAAAATCCCCTGGAAGAGGGCATGGCAACCCACTCCAATATTCTTGCCTGGAGAATCCCCATGGACACAGGAGCCTGGTGGGCTACAGTCTGTGAGGTTCATTTTTATTTTTTTTTAGATTCCACATATAAGTGATATCATACGACATTTGTCTTTGACTTACTTCACTTGGTACGATAATCTCTAGTTGCCTCCATGTTGCTGCAAATGGCATTATTTCATTGTTTTTCATGGCTGAGTATGTACCACATCTTTATCCATTCATCTGTTGATGGACACTTAGGTGACTTCGTGTCTTGGCCACTGTAAATATTGCTGCAGTGAATATTGGGGTGCATGTATCTTTTGGAATTAGTTTTTGTCTTTTCCAGATATAAAGGGCTAATTTTCCCTAGGCCAATGACCCAGTTGCAGCGTGGCCCACTAGATGGGTCTTCTTGGAGAAGCCCCCGTCCTCCCACGGAGGATATGACTATAAGACACCAGCCTCAGTGCGCGGCCTGTGGGCGGCGGTATTATTTCATCAGATGGTGCCCCTCCTTCTTGGTCTCTTATCTCCTCCTGCCCAGAACAGTAAGATGGAGACTGACCCCCATTGCTTGGAACGTTGAGTAAATGATGTGAGGAAAGTATTGGGGTCCAGTGTGATATCTGTGTGCTCTAAGCACTTTTGCCTTCACAGGACTCTTTTTCCATGAAAAAAAAAAAAAGAAAAACCATATTTTACTACCCATTGCTATAAAGATGACATTATTAATACTACATACTAAAGGTTTTTCTTCCACCTTAAGGTTTGCATTGGTTTTCTTCTGGTTCTAAAAGGAAGGAAAACATTTATGGGCCCTAGGCACTGTGTCTGTTGGCTCTGGAGAGAAGAGGTCAGTGACATTTAATGTCAAGCAGAAAATGTAAAATAACACAGCCTTTCCCCAGTGATATACTAAGTAAGATATACAAAGCATGTTTTGTTTTATTTTCTTGAGTGAACTCTGGTCTCAGCTGTGAATGCTCTCTCCTTTAGATTTGTAAGGTAAAGTTCAGTTCAGTCCAGTTGCTCAGTCGTGTCCGACTCTTTGTGATCCCATTGATTGCAGCACGCCAGGCTTCCCTGTCCTTCACCATCTCCTGGAGTTTGCTCAGACTCATGTCCATTGTGTTGGTGATGCCATCCAACCATCTCATCCTCTGTCACCCTCTTCTCCTCCTGTCCTCCATCTATCTAGCATCAGGGTCTTTTCCAATGACTTGGCACTTTGCATCAGGTGGCCCAAGTACTGGAGCTTCAGTATTAGCATCAGTCCTTCCAATTAATTTTTACGGTCGATTTCCTTTAAGAGCGACTGGTTTGATCTCCTGGCAGTCTAAGGGACTCTCAAGAGTCTTCTCCAACACCACAATTCAAATATCATTTTTTTTCAGCTGCTCATTTATGGTCCAACTCTCACATCCATACATAACTACTAGAAAAACCATAGCTCTGACATAGCTTTGCTGGCAAAGATTTTGCTAAAGCGTTTACACTGTCTAGGTTTGTCAGTGGAGAAGGCAATGGCACCCCACTCCAGTACTCTTGCCTGAAAAATCCCATAGACGGAGGAGACTGGTGGGCTGCAGTCCATGGGGTCGCTACAAGTCGGACATGACTGAGCGACTTCACTTTCAGTTTTCACTTGCATGCATTGGAGGAGGAAATGGCAACCCGCTCCAGAATTCTTGCTGGAGAATCCCAGGGATGGGGGAACCTGGTGGGCTGCTGTCTATGGGGTCGCACAGAGTCGGACATGACTGAAGCGACTTAGCAGCAGAACAGCAGGTTTGTCAGAGCTTTTCTTCCAGGGAGCAAGCATCTTTTAATTAACAAAGAGTGCTTCATTTCATCAACATAAAATTTTTGTTTAATAGTCAGCTACCTTTCTTCAAGGTTTTCTGCCATTCCTGGGAGGGTGTCTGCAATCTCACCATCAGCAGCAGCTACTGCACCTACCATCTCAAAAATAACCTTTCTTTTACATTTCCTACTTTCTTTAATCTGTCCAACCATCCAGTTCTTGGTTTGGAGCTCAGCTTCTCCACAGTATGCTCTTTCTCCTTCTTCTGACATTTGAGGATGCTTAATCCCATCTATTGTTCCTACAGAAGGTTCTGGCATCCCATGGTGGCCAGCGAGCCCCATCACCTGGCTTTTTCCAGTTTCTCATAAATAAGATGATTTCCTGAGTAATATACTGAAGCTCTCCACAACCAGCCACTTTCCTAGTTTTATTTTCCCATGCATAAAAATGTGGGCTAGTATGTGATCAGCATTATATCTTCATGTGCCCGTTTCCTTCATTGCCACATTTTTGTCTAACGTGTATGCTTTTCTAGGCATCTTAGTCTCACATAATTGTCCACTTTCCTAGTAGACATTTTTGCTCCTTAATGTAGGGAAGATACTAGCAATAAGACACATATTATTTAAACAGTACTTAAACAAGGTTTAAATTAAATTAGTGAGTGAGGATGCAGCTTCTTATACCCTCTCATGAGATGCAGGAACATCAAATAGTGACTTCTGGGTAAACTCTTTTTGCAAAGATTTCTAACAAATATTCTACTAGTGAAATTCAGGTAAGGCATACTTGTAGCACTCACCTTATGGAGCAGCTAGGAGGGTGAATATGGAACCCAAGGGCAAGAGGTTGTATGGAGAGCACCCACTGACATTGTATTGGGTCTCTGAGCCCAGGAGCCTAGTCATGTGGGTCATCAGTCGTGAACTGCTTCTACAACCTGCCTCTCCTATGTGAAGTTGTGCTCAAAGCTTATTCAACGGTTGCAAATGAGGTTCACTTCTGTTATCCTTGTTTTATGGCTGGGAAAGTACTGTGAGAAGAAGCCCGGAGAAAGCTGTTAAAAAGAGAGGATCCAAAGGGGCTTGGATGTGGCAAATGGGAGACAAAAAAAAAGAGGTAGAGAAAGAATGATAAGGATAAAAATAAAAATCCTTCTGAGGAAGTTGGGTGGGTTCTGCCTTGGGTCTCTGGGTCTGTTAGTGTGCAAAGAGGCTGAGACGGAGCCTACAGGTCTCTGCGTCCAGGGCGACAGGAGGTGGGAGAGGTCTCTGGGATGACCCGAGAAGGGTGGACAGAGAATTTCCCAGGAAGCACCTTGCTTGCTCAGTCAGGATGCCCATCAAGGAGCACAGAGAACCATCAGCTTCTGCTGCCACTTTCTGAGGTGACTTAAACATGGTATTTCTGAAGGTCAGCTCTGCTAGTGCGGGATCCGAGTTAGCAATGTTAATAAGACAAGTGTAGGATGAGATGTTTCCACGTTCAGCACACGCTAACAACTCAACCATCCATATAACTTTTCATCTGGGCACTTCATGTCCTAGAGAGGTGACATTTAGACGGTGAAAAGAGCTATTGTTTTTGTAGAATGCTGGAAGGATAGGGCTGGTTTTTGGATTTGGTCTCATATTCTTTTTAAACCAGCTGGTAAATTTTGAATCGAAAATGCCAACATTATTTTGGGTCACGTTTATGTGGTATAACAATGAAACATTTCACGGGACTAAAGGAACGAGGTGGGCGGAACTCCACAGTTCATTACCTGTGGCTTTTTTAAACGTTATTGCTTCTCCAGGAGATGTTTGTGCAGATGACATGGAAAGATTCAGAGCTTTGTAACCTAATTCTTGGTAAATACAGAGAAAAAAATGTATGTGGGGAGAACATACACAAGCCATGTAGAACTTTGGTACCAAAAGCAGGTGTGATCTAAAGACTACCCACGTTAAGAGCGACGGCTTGATTTTAAACTCTTGGTTTAAAATTACTATCGTGCCACCGCCACCTGCTGGCCAATACAGGTATTAGGTCAAGGCACCATCAGTAAAGCGTCTGGACTTCAGGTAGAGTGAACGCATTGCTCCCCATGGTTATTTTCGTCTGTATACATAAAAAGTAAAAATGTGAAAAATTGAAAAATGTGTTTAAAATTTTTCCTGCCTAGAAAATGTTTTGTTATTCTAAAATTGACATTTAAAAAATTTATTAAAAATAAGACCATTGTCCTTGTGGAAAATTGAGAAAACACAGAAAAGCATAAGGATTGTGTTGTGTATTTTCTTCTCTTCAGTTTTACTGAGAAATAACTGACATACGCCACTGTATAAGTTTAAGGAATACAGCATGAAGATTTGAATTACATATATTGTGAAATGATTACCACAATTGTTTCAGCTAACATTCAACTTCTCATATTTTCTTTACATAAATACCAAGATTGACTTTGTTTTATTCAGTTATTTCTTTTTATCAAGAAATGTTTTAAACATACCCCAATATAGAATATAGCAGATATCCATGAACTCACATATTTAGACTTAATTCATTTTAGCATTTTGCTATATGCTTGCTCTAGAACTTTTAAAAAAGGAAATACAACTTTGCAGGTGTGGATATAGTTCACATCTGTCCCCACCCTCACCATCAAATTCCCCTCCATATATCTATAAAAAATTTGTCAGTGTTATTTAATATATTTAAAATTATAAACAGTTGGGTGATGCTCTATTGTTTTCTCAATGTGCTTTTTACATTGAATATTGTATTTATGATATTTATTAATGATTCTATAAGTAAATCTGGTAGATTCATTTTTTGCATATAACTAAATTAAAATATTCAATCTGGAAAAGTTGATTTTTAACTGGAGAGTTTAACCCATTTATATTTATTGTGAATAACTTTAGATGTATTTCTGCCACATTTTTTGTTATCTGTTTATCATGCTTTGTTTTAAATATCTTTCTGTTTTCTATTAGAGGCTTAGTATTTTTAAAAATTCTTTTTCCTCATTTGCTTATTTTGAAGTTATATATTCAAAGATGCTTTTCTACCTTTAAATCAGCATGGTAATATAGTGTTTTTTAAAAAAAATAATAAGATTTGATTGATAGATAATTTTATATTCGTTTTAGGTGTACCTCATAATGATTTGATATTTGTATACGCTGTGAAATAATTAGTAGAGTAAGTCTAGTTACTATTCATCACCATACAAAATTAAATTTTAGGGTTTATTCTCTTCAGTTCAGCTGCTCAGTTGTGTCCAACTCTTTGTGACCCCATGGACTGCAGCACACCAGGCCTCCCTGTCCTTCACTATCTCCTGGAGCTTGCTCAAATTCATGTCCACTGAGTCGGTGATGCCATCCAACAGTCTCGTCCTTTGTCATCCCCTTGTCTCCTGCCTTCAATCTTTCTTAGCATGAGGGTCTTTTCAAATGAGTCAGTTCTTCACATCAGGCGGCCAAAGTATTGGAGGCCAAAGCTTATTCTCTTGGCGACTTTCAAATATGCTCTAAAATATGATTGGTTGTAGTCATCGTGCTGCATATGACACCCCCAAGACTTATTTAGAATGGTAATTTGACAGCACCCTTATGGCACAAAGTGAAGAAGAACTAAAAAGCCTCTTGATGAAGGTGAAAGAAGAGAGTGAAAAAGTTGGCTTAAGGCTCAACATTCAGAAAACTAAGATCATGGCATCCAGTCTCATCCCTTCATGGGAAATAGATAGGGAAACAGTGAAAACAGTGTCAGACTTTATTTTTCTGGGCTCCAAAATCACTGCAGATGGTGACTGCAGCCATGAAATTAAAAGACGCTTACTCCTTGGAAGGAAAGTTATGACCAACCTAGACAGCATATTGACAAGCAGAGACATTACTTTGTCAGCAAAGGTCTGTGTAGTAAAGGCTATAGTTTTTCCTGTGGTCATGTATGGATGTGAGAGTTGGACTGTGAAGAAAGCTGAGCGCCGAAGAATGGATGTTTTTGAACTGTGGTGTTGAAGAAGACTCTTGAGAGTCCCTTGGACTGCAAGGAGATCCAACCAGTCCATCCTAAAGGAGATCAGTCCTGAATATTCATTGGAAGGACTGATGTTGAAGTTGAAACTCCAATACTTTGGCCACCTGATGCTCCTTTAGATATCTCACAGTAGCTGCTGCATCACCATCATTTTCAGTCCGTCTATGCTTATTTAGATTTATCCACATCATAGCTTGTTGAACATTTTTTGGTGAGATTTATTTTATATTGTAGTGTTTGTATTCTGTAATCTAGTAATTTTGGAGGGAGGGGGAATATTCTTTTTAGGAACTGATAAAAGAAAGAAAAATCTCTACCTAGAAGACCTCAGTTAAATCCCTACAGCCTTTGAGCCCCAGTTTGATTGTCTGAAAAATACGTCTTTTGGACTCGGTGAGCTGAAGGTCTGCATGTCACTGTAAGTTCCTAGAATTTTATGGAACCACAAGAGGTTCTTTCTAGAATTGGCCTCTCATTGTTTCAGAGTCAAACAATTAGTGACACAGAGGAGAGGCCCCAGGTGCTCACAGCCCAAGACCAGGGCCAAGGCTATAAGAAGGACTGTCAGAGAGGAGAGACCCCTTGAGATGTTGACAAAGAAGATGAAAAGGAAGCTGAGTTGGTGCTGGCTTTTGAAGAGTGACTTCGGCAAATTGGAGGAGAATGAAGAAGGGCCAGCTTCCCAGGTGGCTCAGTAGTAAAGAACCCACTGCCAGTGCAGGAGACAAAGGAGATGTGGGTTTGATCCTGGGTTGGGATCCCCTGGAGAGCGGCATGATAACTCACTGCAGTGTTTGTGCCTGAAAAATCCCATGGACAGAGGAGCCTGGCAGGCTACACAGTCCACAGGGTTGCAAAGAGTAGGACACGACTGAGCATGCACGCAGGCTGGAAGAAGGGCCAGGAATTCCAGCATGCCGTGTTAATGGCCAGTGTGTGTGTGCAGAGGGAAAGGCAGCTTGTTTATTTCACTGTCTAGGAAAGCTGAAATGCTTTGTGCAAATTAAAATCAATATTGCATGTCACACACACACACAAAAGAAAGGATGGGGTAACAATGGGATCTAAATGAGGATGTGGTAAAAACTGAAAGAGAAAAGGAAATAAGAACCTAAAGAATAAGAAGATGTAAAGATTTATGAACAGCAGAGAATCTGCCTAAAGCAATAAGTGCGGTTATCCCCCCTTACCATCTCAGCTATGAAAGGAACATTCATGGACTCCAAATTATAAACATGTGAACAAGAGCAGTCTACTGCTTGCTCTGACTGTGTGGTCATGTGACTGTGAGATGCTATCAGTTCATACACAGTGAACATCTGTTAGGAAAATCTATGCTCCAGGAGTTGGAAAACAACTGGATAGAATATAGAAATAATCTCTTAAGCTTGAACAACACATAACTTCTCTTACAATCTGATATGATGGAGCAGGATACTAGGTCAAATTTACTCACTTTGATAAGCAAGTGGATGAAGAGACAGGATCAATGTTTTATGTGACATTTAGAGATGCCCTTTATTATTTAAAAATTTTTTTCTTGCACTGCCTGTTGTTTGCTCTTTTGGGGAAAGCCTTTGTCTTTGTATGACCACACGTGTGGCTTGTTAGGATGGAATATTAAGTTGCTCTGCTTTTGGAAGTTGCTTCTACAGTGCAAGGCCAATGGGGATTGTATTTTTATGGCCTCATTTTGAAATGGGCAGTATAGGGAAAGAACAATTGGCCAAGATGGTGGCGGTCAGGTTCCCTCACCCCAGCGGCTTCTTGCTCTTGCCCTGCGTTTTGTAAATAATGATTTTGTAAGAGCTGAGATCATTTATAGCACTGCGCATGCACGTAACCTATATAAGCACCACCTGACAAGTCCTTGCAGCTGCATCCACTGGGTCAACCAAGAGGAAACGTAGCATGTCTGCTGCTGCCGCCGCCTTGCTGCTGCGAATAAAGAATGCCTGTAGTTCCTATGGCTCCTTGCATCTTCTTCCATCTTCCCATCTGCTTCCCAGCTCCCGCCTTGCTACCCTGGGTTCAGCGAACAGCGAGACAGGCAGCTACTCACATGAGCTGAGGCAGTAGGTGAGTAGAATGTTTGAGTTCCATTGGCAACTTCTTTAGCTGCTCCTGACAGAAGGAATTTCTTTGAAACACTCACAGTAGACACATTTAGATAATAGAATATGTAGGTTAGCCTGGAAAACTCCTTAGAAGTGTGTTCATTCAGCCCCATAACCTTCCAGAGAAGGAAATGAGGGGTTGGCCTGGTTGGTGGTTTGTGGCACATTTTCCCCTAGCTTGCTCTGCAGAACGTGTGGCTCATTCAGAGTTCTGGAACACTGGAAGCATCTTTGTGAACTCCAAGATAACCCACTAATACTCAGAATAAATAGTAGCATCTCTGTTGGAATCGTGGGATCCACCTTGTGGTCAGGGGAGCCTCGAGCTGGGCGTCGGGAGGCTGGGGTTGTAGTCCTGCACGGCCATCCCCAGCTGGTGACCAGGAACTTCTCCTGTAATGTGAAGCCGTGGGGAGCTGGGCCCTACCTCCTCCCATGTTTCAGTCCCTGCCTGGGTGACATGTGTAGCTGGCAGAGTAGACTCTAGGTGTGGGCGTCCCTTCCCCTGGGGCTTTATCCAGGGGCCCTTGCTATAGACTGGATTGTTTGGTAAAGCTGAGCCACTGAAAATACAAAAAGACTGTGACCAGACCATATATAAAAACAAAAACTCTGACCAACTACCTGTAGCAAACTGCCTAGGAAAGCACCTCATTATCTATAATAATGAATTTCAGAAACCAAAGATCATGGCATCTGGTCCCATCACTTCATGGCAAATAGATGGGGAAACAATGGAAACAGTGAGAGACTTCATTTTCTTGGGCTTCAAAATCACTGCAGATGGTGACTGTAGCCATGAAATTAAAAGACACTTACTCCTTGGAAGAAAAGCTATGACCAACCTAGACAATGTATTATAAAGCAGAGACATTACTTGGCTAACAAAGGTTCATCTAGTCAAAACTGTGGCTTTTCCGGTAGTCATGTATGAATGTGAGAGTTGGACTATAAAGAAAGCTGAGTGCCGAAGAATTAATGCTTTTGAACTGTGGTGTTGGAGAAGACTCTTGAGAGTTCCTTCGACTGCAAGGAGACCCAACCAGTCTATCCAAAGGAAAGCAGTCCTGAATATTCAGTGGAAGGACTGATGCTGAAGCTGAAACTCCAATACTTTGGCCACCTGATGCAAAGAACTGACTCATTGAAAAAGACCCGGATGCTGAGAGAGATTGAAGGCAGGAGGAGAAGGGGAGGGCAGAGGATGAGATGGTTGGATGGCATCACTGACTCGATGGACATGGGTTTGAGCAAGCTCCAGGAGTTGGTGATGAGCAGGAAAGCTGCAGTCCATGGGGTTGCAAAGAGTTGGATGTGACTGAGCGACTGGACTGAACTGATCTATAATAACCAGCCCAAGAAGCCAGCCTGTTATAAGCCATACTTGCAGGAAGCCATACAGCGATGTCTAGGGACAATCCAGGACAATTGACCCCAAATGGGCTGGACTTGATTAATAACTTACTACTTCCCTTAATTTTTTCGCTGCTTCCAATTTAGGACCAGGTGGACAAAGCTGAATGAATATGATCCCCTAACCAATCACATAGGCTGTCCCTGTTCTAGTTAGCTGCCTCCAGCTTCCGCATCAACAGTCTGTAATCGGGTCATACCTAAAGGCTTCCATTTATCCCCGAAACGCCCCCACTCCTCTGATGAAAATGGCAGTGATGACTCACTGCCTGCAGCGACCTCTGAGAGGCTTTTGCCTCCTCCCTTTGCTCGATCTTCCTTTATTTCCACACGGCGGTCATACCAGGAAGAGAACTAGAACCTTTGGCCCCATCTACCCCTGCCTTCCTCTTGGCCACTGAGGGTTCTAGCAAAAAGAAAAAAAAAAAAAAAATCAGAAGGCAGGGATGCCTGAAGGAGCAAAGGACCGTCACCTCCGGCCTCTCCCTTTTTCTGTCCTTTCAAATCCTGTTTTGTGACATTTCTCCTGTGGTTGACCACATAAAAGAGAATTTTCATGATATATAAACTCCGTGTAACTTCAGCCTGGTGCCTCTGCTGGCAGTGTGTTTAGATGTACATTTCCAGTGAGTTTTGTGGCTTGTGAGCTGGAAAATTGCTGGGGTTAGGCCATGGGTATGGAGTCAAAATTCCCTTTGAGAGCAATAGTGTATGAGACCCAGTCCCTTTTGCTTGGTCCTCCATAATCTTTCTTCAACTTGCTTTTGCTGATGATAATGTGGAACAAAATTTTAAAAGTAATTAAAAAAGATGCGTCAACTGAAAAAAAAAAAAAGCACATCATGAGAGGTGTGAGTTAAGTTTTATTTGGGGCAAAATAAGGACTATAGCCAGGAGACAGCATTTCAGATAGTTCTGAGAAACTGCTCCGAAGAAGTAGGGCGGGAGGTCAGTACATATGTGATTTTGGTGAAGGGGGAGTGTGTGCAATCAAGCCCGTGTTTTTTTGCAGAAGGTTGACAGATGCATCTATTCATCAGTTATTGAACTCCTACTGTTTACCAGGCTCATGGCTTACTATCAAAATATATTTTCAGTATTTCTATGAAAGAGCAAGTTATGCCGACACCATTGATTTGTTGTTACCCCTCCTGTTACTTTCTCCTCACCACAGTTTACAAATTTTGTTGATCAGCAGAATGTTGGACGAGAGAAAAGTATGAACTGCTGTTTTTCACATGAAGTCCTCAGATCAGCTGCATCCACATGTTCAGATGCTTATTCTAAAAATGCTGTTCTCCAGGCCTCGCCTAGACCTAAAGAATCAGAAATTCTGAGAAGTGGTGCCTGCATTTTGGGCAGGACTCTCAGGGGACGTTGAACTTTGAGCAGAGCCCCGGAGCGCTGAGAGTCTAGGTAATGAGGCTTCTGCGTTGTTGGATGGAGAGGGATTCTGTTATGTATAAAGGAACTCTGCAAAGCAGGTTAAGTGGCCTGCTGAAGGTCGTCGAATCAGGTAACAGGTGGTTGTAACATACAAAACCCAGGGAGTTGAATAATAAATTGATGTGAATCTGTGAGTCTCTCAGGGGTTTCAAGTCAAGTGCCAACTCTTTACAACTCATAAAAAAAAATCACTTAATAAAATGGGATACTGTTCCCACTCAAAAGTTCTTGAAATGGAGTTGGAAACCTGATGCTCTTTCTAGAGCCTTAGTTTCCAGGCTCCTAGGCAATGGCACCCCACTCCAGTACTCTTGCCTGGAAAATCCCATGGATGGAGGAGCCTGGAGGGCTGCAATCCATGGGGTTGCTGAGTGTTGGACACGACTGAGCGATTTCACTTTCACTTTTCACTTTCATGCATTGGAGAAGGAAATGGCAACCCACTCCAGTGTTCTTGCCTAGAGAATCCCAGGGACGGGGGAGCCTGTTGGGCTGCCATCTATGGGGTCGCACAGAATCAGACACGACTGAAGTGACTTAGCATAGGGCATCAGGTCTGGGAGACCTAGGTCCCAATCCAGCACTTGGCTCAGAGAGGGTTCCTTAACTCCTCCAGTTAAGGAACTGGAAGCTCCAGTTCCCACGTGCAGAGCCACTATAATGATGCCTCTCCCACCCCAGGAAGAGTCAGGCCCTCAAAGCATCACTGAGTGGAAAATTCAGGGGCATAGATTTTCCTTTGTGAGTGTGTGTGCTAAGTCACTTCAGTCGTGTCTGACTCTGTGCGACTCTACGGACTGTAGCCTGCCAGGCTCCTCTGTCCATAGGATTCTCCAGGCAAGAATACTAGAGTGGGTTGCCATGCCCTCCTCCAGGGGATGTTCCCAACCCAGGAATCGAACCTGCATCTCTTATGTCTCCTGCAGTGGCAAACAGGTTCTTTATAACTAGTGCCACCTGGGAAGCCCAGATTTTCCCATGAAGTCTGGGGAATTCTGGGAAGGTTTAATCAGAGGTTTTAAAAAAAGAATCTGTTCCCATTTTGTTTCAAATAACCTAGCCAGAAAGTTACTTTCATTGTAATTGACGTCCCCTCTTCCTTGCCCCACAATTTCCTTTTGCATTTCTTTTATTTTACTTTATTATATTGCAGTTACTTTGCAGGGCTGGTCATCTCTCTGGGGTGGGCTGCGATCTCAGTTGGGACTTTGTTATCTTCTGAAGCAGCAAGCAGATGCTGCAGTGTCACAGGGTCCTTCTTGCCTGCTTTACCTCTTCTGGGTAACTGCCCCAATCAGGCAGGTCTGTTGACCCATTTGCAACAGTCCAGTAGTTTGGTGCCCAAGTCACAGATTGTACGTGCTGTGCAGTCGGGTTCCGATTGAAGCATGCCTAAGACAGGGCTGGCGTCTTCAAAGGGGCAGGGCTTGTCCTCGTCTCTGTGTTTGCCCTCACCTGGGTTCTCTGGGTTCTCTTCCTGGATATCACGCTGTTCTGGATTGAAGCAAACTCTCTCAGGCTGGATGGTTCCCTGTGGATGTCTGTGCTCAAACTTGCTCAAATTTCCAAGTCTGAAGTCTTCTCTGTGAGGCTTACAAGGAGGCTCTGCTTTCTTCCAAAGTGCTCTGAGAAATGCCGGCTGCTGATTACTTATTAATAACCTGTCTGACACTTCAGCTCTGTGTTCTGACCCAGGCTGTCTGCTGGGTCAGCACTGCAGCCCCTGAAATTCTCTGCTGTGTTGGGGTGAAGGAAGGATGAAGGCAAAGCATCAGCCATACTCCCTTCACTCATTAAAAGGATAATATGATTACATAGGTTTAAAATATACAGCAATGTGTACCTAATAAATACAGATGCTGTGCAAGTTAGAAAATACAGAGGAACTAAAAAGAGAGGGGTCTCTTCCATGATCTCATCCCAGAAGTAGCAACATCAGCATGTTGGTCTACAGCAGGCACTGATTTTGCCATCTGGCAATCTGCTCTCCACTTACGTGGCATCTTGAGCATCTTTTAAGGTCATTCTCTTATTTTTAAAAATTGTTTATTAAATTTAAGCAAGTTATCATTTCAGCAGCAGTATCTTTTTTTCTCTCCTGTGCTTTTAGAAATGATAATTTAGTACGTCATTGTGTGGAAGGTCTGTATAACTGACTTCTGTTGGACGATATAGGTTGTTTCCAGATTTTCAATATTTCCAACCACGTTGGGGTGAACGCCCTGCAACTACCTGTTTGCACCATCCTTAATTATGATTATGGAAAGGCTGCTTTTAAAGTTCTTTTGCCTGGCTGAGGTCTGAGATGAAGATGCTTCCCACAAGGCAGAAGTGACTACGTCCTGCTGTTCCTTGGCACCAGGGAGCATCTTCCTTCCAGCAAAGCCCGGAGGTGTCCTGCTTGCTTCTTTTCCAGCTCCCTTCAGGGTTGCACTTTGACTTCCCAGTGATGCCTCCTCACTTGGGAGTAGGGAGGAGGGAAGAAATGAAAGTGTTAGTCACTCAGTCCTGTCTGACTCTTGGCGATCCCATGGACTGTAGCCCTCCAGGCTCCTCTGTCCATGGGATTTCCCAGGCCAGAATACTGGAGTGGGGAGCCATTCCCTTCTTCAGGGGATCTTACCAATCCAGGGATTGAACCCGGGTCTCCTGCATTTTGGGCGGATTCTTTAGCGTCTGAGCTGGGCACCAGAGAAGCCCAAGGAAGGAGGGAGGGGCAACAAATTTGTCTTGTGGGACAGGGAACAGGTTCATACCAGTCAGCTTCCCATCCACCCATGGCTGCCACTTGGCTTAGGACCTGTCTTTCCCATCTGCTAATGAAATCCCCCTTTTAAGCTGTGGTCCACGTTCAAGGCCGAGCATGTTCTGCATACCCTTTGTGGTTCCTTTTCTTAGAGCGTTAGGGAGGGAATCGTTTCCTCATATCTTTTGTTTGCTTTTTGCTCTGTGAGCCCCTCAATCTTAGCACACAGGCACTGAAAACCCAAACAGAAGCTGCGTGACTGCCAGTTTCTCACATGGGTTTGGAGTAGAGGGCTGTGGGTGATGGGCGTTCTCTTTTGGGTTTCCTGGGTGAAAGGTAGCTGCTTCAGGAGACAAGGAAGTTTCCCTGAGCAGGTGGACCTGACTTTTTCTTCTTTGCTTGATTATAATTGCTTCCTCCGCTTTGCAAAACCAAATCCAGCTGACCACTCACACCCCACCACAGGGAGACAAATCTCTGTGTCCTTTGGACAAAACAGGGGCTGCTCACATGGCACTGGCAACCCTTGCTCCTGCAGTTTGGGTTTTAGAGTTTTCAAGTCAGTGGTGCAAATCTGCGCAGGAAACAGTGGTAGCTAGGCTCCAAGCTACCCACTTTCCAGGGGGCCTTGGCCAGACTCTTTGAGGTCAGAAGGGAAGGGCCTCAGGGTGGTTGGGTCCAGTTGTCAGAGTCCAGGTGGGCTTTGTGTTTATCAGTCATGTTCAAAGGGCAGGGGTGTGTTAACCAAGATGGCCTTATCAACAATAAAAAGTAAGCCATTTCAAAGTTTTTGATACCCTTTGTTCCAGCACTTCAGGAATCTATTATTAAGGATTTAATTAGAATCATCAAATAAGCTTTTTAAGGATGTTCATTGTATGTTGTGATACTGTTATGGAGAGGAAGAGAAAAATAAAAGCAAACAACTCAGATGTACAGCTAAAGGGGATTAAGAAAATCAGGCTAAATCAGGATAATCCTGAATGACCATGAAGGCACCTGGGGAAATGTCCTGACTCTAACGCCGAGGGGGTGCAGGAGACAAGACCACAAGCAAGCGTGTGCGTGCTCAGTCGTCCAGTCGCCTCCGTGTCCGCCTCCCTGGGACTCTGTGGCTCCTTTGTCCACAGGGTTTTCTAGCTGAGAATACTGGAGTGGGCTGCCGTTTCCTTCTTCAGGGGGTCTTCCTGACCCAGGGATCGAACCCTTGTCTCTGACGTCTCCTGCATTGGCAAGTGGATTCTTTCCCACCGAGCCATTTGGGAAAGTGACAACAAGCATAATTTGATACAATTCTGTTATATACATACATATATGTACCGCTGACGGACACGCACCGGTATGTTTAAATAGTTGGAAATGGCTGGAGGCATTTTTTGTTTGTTTATTGGTGCCATTCAATTCTTATTTTGGGGATAGGTTTCTTGTTACTGTGATTAGTAAAACCCCATAAAGAATGTCTGTGCAAATCTATAGAGTCCTGGTGCTGCCATAGCCAGAGTTTAAAACTCCAGGATAGAAATGGGTTACTCCCCATGTTTTTTATTTCTTTTTAAAAAAAATTTATTTATTTTTTAATTTAAGGATAATTGCTTTGCAGAATTCTGTTGTTTTCTGTCAAACCTCAACATGAATCAGCCATAGGTATGCATATATCCCCTCCCTTTTGAACCTCCCTCCCATCTCCCTCCCCACCCCACCCCTCTAGGTTGATACAGAGCCCCTGTTTGAGTTTCCTGAGCCGTACAGCAAATTCCCGTTGGCTATCTATTTTACATATGGTAATGTAAGTTTCCATGTTACTCTCTCCATACATCTCACCCTCTCCTCCCTTCTCCCTAGAAGCAGAGAATTGGTTGAGATCTCACAGTTTTGTAGCATGTTTGACTTTTTCATAGTGCACACATCTTGGTTGGTTCACTTTGCCTTTGCAACCTCACTCTTGCAATGAGAAACAGAGAGAAATGACCCACTCAGGTCTAAAGTGATGGTATTTCCTCGGTCTCAGAGTACTTGTGTGGATCATAAGACAGTGTATTTGAAATCGAGACTTGTCTAGAGAAAGCAGCATAGTCACCATTCGCCTATAAGCCTGCATTTCCCTCCGGACGTCCAAGGAAGACGATGCCAGAAACCAGCCTCTGCTGCCTTTGTGGACGTCGTGGCTGAAGTCTCGCCGTTATCGTAGAACTGCTTAAAGTAAGAGAAAGCGCAGTGGCAGAGACGGGCGGATGAAACTGTATGAAGCGAGGTTCCATCGGAATCCTCCCTGCAGTGTGCAGGGGTACATATGCACACGTGCGTGCACACACACACACACACAGAGCAAGCTGTGTGGATGTGGGGAGTGAGCTTGGATGGATGCAGTTGGGGGGGGACAGCCTAGATGGAAGGCTCACCCCTCTATCCCCCCAACCTCACTCCCTAGGAAGAAGGGGAGAGCGTGAAGCTGTAAAACCCATAATCGAAGCCTGAGGAGAAGGACATTCCCCTAAATTGACATTTAGATAAAACAGCATCTTCTTTATTGGGAGCATCAGGGGGTGCATGGTCGGGAGTCAGAAGAAATGTTATTCTGGAGACATTTTGCAGGGATTTGAAGAGCTGAAGGTAAGCTCCATGGGGTGCAGTAGGAGGGAGGGGGCCCCAGAAAGGTGGGTACACAGGGCCCGGAGACCGTGCAGACACGGGAGACCAGAGGCAGAGAGAGTGGGAGGGGCAGGGTCTGGTGAGCGAGCCACGTCTGGGCTCCTTGGAAGCAGAAAAGGGGAGAGAGGGTAGGGAGGGGCTTCCTGAGGAAGGGGCCCACCCCTGGCAGAGCTAAGTGGCTCTTCACCCTTCAGAACCACGTGGCCTATTAGCGGGAGCCAGGTGAGGGGTCTTACCTGGGCACCTGAAAGGATATGAAGCATATCTTTTTATTCTGATGTTTTGATGTCTGGGGACTTACTGACTTGACCCCGGGGAGCCTGACTTCCCCAAGACTAGCTGATTTCTAGAGACAGTGGAGGACTTCCCTGTGAGCGCATACTTCACATGCAAGCCAACTGATTCAGAATCACCCCCAAAACTGATCAGGCTCTCATGCATACTGCATGCTCAGTCCCTCAGGCGTGTCTGAGTCTTTGTGACCCCATGGACTATAGCCCGCCAGGCTCCTCTGTCCATGGGGCTCTCCAGGCAAGAGTACTGGAGTGGGTAGCTATTCCCTTCTCCAGGGGATCTTCCTGACCCAGGGATCGAACCTGGGTTTCCAGCATTGCAGGTGGATACTTTATCACCTGAGCCACCGGGGAAGCCCTAGACTCTCATACTTTGGACCATTAACCACCTGCCCTGATACCCCAGGGCCAGGTGCCAGGCACCTAGGGACAGCCCCCACACCGAGACTCCCGGAATTACTTTAACCAGCCAGTCCTAAGCCTTCTTACCTTGCCTTGCCCATTTCTTCCTGCCGAAGCTATGGTAAAGACTCATTCCCGTGTTTTCCTCCTGCTCCTTCTGCCTCCTGACCAACCCTGGTGCCTCCCTAGGTGGCCCAGTGTGCTTCGAGGCAATTGTAAGTAACAGCTTCTCTTTGCAAAAATCTTTTTATTTTGTATTGGAGAAGGGAACAGCTACCCACTCCAGTATTCTGGCCTGGAGAATTCCATGGACTGTATAGTCCATGGGTCACAAAGAGTCGGACATGACTGAGCAACTTTCACTTGGATTGGGATATAGCCAATTAACAAACAAACTCCAGTTTGTAATAATTTCAGGTGAACAGCAAAGGGCTCGGCCATACGTATACATGCATCCATTCTCCCCCAAGCTCCCCTCTCGTCCAGCCTGCCGCATAACATTCGGCAGAGTTCCATGCGTTATACAGTCGGGCCTTGTTAGTTATCTGTTTTCAGTATAGTAGTGCGGACATGTCTATTCCAAGCTCCATAACAGCTTCTTACATGTCTGGCTCTGTGTCTTACCATCCCTGATTAAAACAAATCACAATATATTCTGAAACAGAAAGTGAAAGGGACCTGACCCAAGCGAAGCTGGCAGCTTCTGTGGCCCCAGCACTCTCTCTTCCGAGCTCCTAGGTGTTCGCAGAGGCACCTGGCATTTTTATGCATTTTTTCATCCCTTCCCTTCAACTGCAATCCCTTGCAATGCCATTTAGTCTATCAGCTGACCCTAAGGCCAGCTTTCTCTGTCCGGCTTGATGACTGGCGGACCAGGTGCAGTGGGATGCGGGGACTGGGGCCACTCTCACTGGCTGCTATCAGATGAGGTTGCTAAGGGAAGGAAGAGGTTCCCTCACCTGCTATGTGTGACCTAGAGTGTGGGGTCGCTGACAGCTCCTGGAGGCCAAGCTTTCCTTTTGAACCAGAACTTGCTTTGAACACAGAAGGGAGGTGCATGTTCTCCACCAGAGACCAAGTTAGCCATCTTTCTAAGCCCTGTGCCTGACTGTGTTAGACAAAGGCTTGTGATGGGAGTTACGACACAGAAGGAAGCCAGGTTTTTCTTCCAGTCCTGCATTGCTCATCATAGGCAGAGAGCCTGGCTGGTATGGACGTGTATCAGGGAGTGAAATGAAAACAGCTGAGTCTGTTTTGTGTGGCATTTCCAGTGAAGCCCTGGTCAGGGCAACGAGAAGGATACGGGTGATTATGTTATATAGTGGTCGTGCCTCAGAATTCAATCCTCCACACTAGTAAGGGGGGAAAAATGCATATGTTTGTATAAGCAATGATGTAAAATTCTGTAACTTTCGTGATTCTACATTTGAGCTGAATGCTCTTCTATTTGCCTACTAAGTTGGCATTGTATGATGTAAGGATAAATGGTAAAAGTAAAAAAATAAGATTAAAAATGCTCTTCCCTTAGGAGGCATTAAATGGAAAATAAAAATACCATACCAAGTCAAGAGAGAGAACACAGAAGAAAGAAAAGCCTTTATATTTTAGTACCTTTAATAGCTCATTTCCTCATGCTGCAAATTAAGTAGCCCACCCTGGGCCCTGCTCACTCCTCGACAAGTCCTAGCAAAGCTGAGTCTGAGTGGGAACCGTGAGTCAGCATCACACACACAGCCCTGGTCCTAGAATTTCCCATGTGGTTCCCCCGACTCCGCATTTACTTTTGAAGAGTTAGGAGAAGAATTTTCAAAACACTCCCTGAACCTCATATTTGGTCGGAGTCAAAGCTTGTCAATTCTCCTTAAGAAGGAAAAAGAAGGAATCTAATTGTATGGAAGCCATACAGTACTCACAGCATACATATTTAGGAAAATAAAATTTCACACAACTTCAAGACATCATGAAAGGAAAAACAAATTATATAGACCTTCTACAAACCCTTTGAAAATGTCCAAGACAGAAAGTTTGGAGCATGTACTAACTAAAGGTGATTTAAATACTGAACGAGAAGATCACACGTCTATCTTATTACCTTACAAAGATTTCCCAGGAATATTAAGGCTGCGTGAGAGAGTAATTTTGGGTGCGATTTTAAAAATAGATTCCTTCCCTTTTAACACTAGAGGTCACTGTGCCGCCACAGATGTGAAGTAAGCGCCCAGGGGCAGGGAAGGTCAGCACAGCTAATCTGTATAAATTGCTGAACCGTGAGCCAAATTTGTACCTAATTATGAGTTGCTTTGATGCGGCCTCGCTCCTATTAAAAGTTTCCTCTTTCCCACAGCACTGTGGTGGCTGTGACATGTGTATTTCAACCCCAGCCCTGCAATTTCCTAGGGAAAATGTCACATTTCAGGCAGTTTAATCGAGGACGCGCCTCTCCTTACACTCCAAACTTTTTGATGTTCATTTTTCAGTTGGAGAAGAGTACCTCTCCGCTTGATTTCAAATGCTGATAACTTGGTTTATATTACCTTTATGAAACCTAGGAAGAGATGGATTTAATGCAGCTCTGGATATGGACTGGCAGATGGGCCAAACTGTATGGAAACAATGATCTAGAAATTTCCATTTCTCATTCCTGTTTTGGAGATACACAAGAGTAGCTACTAGTATACCACTACTAACTGGTATCTCGTGAGGACAGTACTATTTGCATCTGAAGTGGTTGAGGCTGGGATCTGAAACTCAAAATGGCTTGTAGTTGTTCAGCTGCTAAGTCCTGTCTGATTCTTTGCCACCCCATGGATTGCAATACGCCAGGCTTCTGGGTCCTTCACTATCTCCAGGAGTTTGCTCAAGCTGGTGTCCATTGAGTTGGTGATGCCATCCAACCATCTCATCATCTGTTGTCCCCTTCTCCTTTTGACCTCAGTCTTACCAGCATCAGGGTCTTTTCCAATGTGTCTGCTCTTGGCATCAGGTGGCAAAGTATTGGAGCTTTAGCATCAGTCCTTTCAATGAATATTCAGGGTTGATATCCTTTAGGATTGACTGGTTTGATCTCCTTGCTGTCCAAGGGACTCTCAAAAGTCTTCTCCAACACCACAATTTGAAAGCATCAATTCTTTGACACCCAGTCTTCTTTATGGTCCAACTCTCACATCTGTACTTGACTACTGGAAAAACCATAGCTTTGACTAGATGGAACTTTGTCAGCAAAGTGATGTCTCTGCTTTTTTATATGCTGTCTAGGTTTGTCATAGCTTTTCTTCCAAGGAACAAGCGTATTTTAATTTGATGGCAGCAGTTACCATCCACAGTGATTTTGGAGCCCCCCCCCCCAAAATGAAATCTGACACCATCTATTTCTCCATCTATTTCCCATGAAGTGATAGGACTGGATGCCTTGATCTTCATTTTTTGAACGCTGAGTTTTAAGCTAGCTTTTTTACTTTCCTCTTTCACTTTCATCAAGAAGGTTTTTAGTTCCTCTTCACTTTCTGCCATTAGAGTGATATCATCTGCATATCTGAGGTTGCTGATATCTCTCCCAGCAATCTTGATTTCAGTTTGTGATTCATCCAGCTCAGTATTTTGCATAACATACTTTGCATATAAGTTAAATAAGCAGGCTGATAATATATAGCCTTGATGTACTCTTTCCCAATTTTGAACCAGTTTCATGTCCGATTCTGTTGCTTCTGATCTTACATACAGGTTTCTCAGTAGACATGTAGGGTGATCTGGTATTCCCATGTCTTTAAGAATTTTCCACAGTTTGTTGTGATCCACACAGTCAAAGGCTTTAACATAAGTGAATGAAGCAGAAGTAGATGTCTTTCTGGAATTCTCTTGCTTTTTCTATGATCCAATGAATATTGGCAATTTGATCTCTGGTTCCTCTGCCTTTTCTAAATCTAGCTTGTACATCTGGAAGTTCTTGATTCACATACTGTTGAAGCCTTGCTTGAAGGATTTGGATCATGACCTTGCTAGCATGTGAAATGAGTGCAGTTGTACTGTAGTTTGAACATTTTTTGCCATTGCCTTCATTTCTGATTGGAATGAAAACTGACCTTTTCCAGTCCTGTGGCCACTGCTGAGTTTTCTAAATTTGCTGGCATATTGAGTGCAGCACTTTAATGGCATCATCTTTTAGGATTTGGAATAGCTCAGCTGGAATTCCATCACCTCCCCTAGCTTTGTTCATAGTAATGCTTCCTAAGGCCCACTTGACTTTACATTCCAGGATTTCTAAATATAGGTGAGTGATGACATCATCATGGTTGTCTGGGTCATTAAGACCATTTTTGTACAGTTCTGTGTATTCTTGCCACCTCTTCTTAATCTTTTCTGCTTCGGTTAGGTCCTTGCTGTTTCTGTCCTTTATTGTGCCCATCTTTGTATGATATATTCCCTTGCTATCTCCAATTTTCTTGAAGAGATCTCTAGTCTTTCACATTCTGTTGTTTTCCTCTGTTTCTTTGCATTGTTCACATAAGAAGGCTTTCTTATCTCTCCTTGCTATTTTCTGGAATTCTGCATTCAGTTGGGTATCTTTCCCTTTCTCTTTGCCTTCTGTTTCTCTTCTTTTCTCAGCTAGTAAGGCCTTCTTAGACAACCATTTTGCCTTTTTGCATTTCTTTTCCTTGGGGATGATTTTGATCACCACCTCCTGTACAATGTTATGAACCTCAGTCCATAGTTCTTCAGGCACTGTCTATCAGATCTAATCCCTTGAGTCTACTCATTACTTCCACTGTATAAATTAAAATCCCTATGTCAGCATCACTAGAAAATTTCGATTTTCTTTGTCTTGAGCCTTTTCAGAGTAACTAACAGTATTTCTGATTTGGATTCCTGAGGTTTTGGATACTTGTCCTTGCAGAAATATGTACACTTTAGGCAAAAATCTGTGCTTCCTATTAACACCGTTTCCTCATTGGTGTTCTATCTGCGATTGATGAGACATATAAAGGACTTTGCAGAATCCTCATTTGGGGGGCTGGGGTTCTAAACTGGGTAGGCATCAAAGACGTCATCAAATACCAAACTTCACGAGAAAACATGGGGACAGTGGACATTTGTCACTCTGCAGTAGCTTCATGAATTGCAGGTAAGGACATCACAGGAGAGGCAGGTAATGCACAGGACATGCACATCCAAATTAGATAGACCTTAACCCCGGGCAAGGAGACCCTCCTCCTGTGGATTGCACCACAGTCACATAATCGCCCTGACCCCTCTGTGTGGCATCCAAGCCTGGATTAGATGTGTGTGTGTGTATTTCGCTTAGATTTAGAGCACTCAAGGTGGTTGAGATCATTATTTTCTGTAAGGAGATAACAAAAATACTCTATGGTCTCTTATCTCAGCACCTACCCGTCTGCCAACCATTGATTTCCTCTGTTGATTCGCAAGGTGCTGAATGGAGCCGATCAATTTCACAGCGCTGGTGCGACCCAAACATTCCCATAATCTATATTATCAGTGGGCTGCCTTCCTGATGCTCTCGTCTGACCTGGTCCCAGTGGCTTCTTGATCTGAAGAGTGAAATGCGGATTCGGGAGGTCTTTATGGGAGCGTGTTTGCGCTACCGTTGCTGCTCTGCGGAGCTGGGGGCGGGGCTCCTCATCTCCTCCCCGCCTCCTAATGCTTTTCCCTTAGTACATGCTCGCATCTCCCTGCTTGGATTTAAATTAAAAGCTCTAATTAGTCTCCTATTTTCTAGCAGACTGGGGAAAAAAACAAAAACAAAAACACCATTTAGGGAAGAACAGTTTAGAAAGCAGGTTTTTGCTTAATAAACAGTGATCAATCGAATCGATTAACCATGAGCACGTTCCCGGGGAGTCTGTGGGTGGTGCTTGTTGCTGCTAATTGCAGTTCACGTGGGCCAGACTATTACAGACGATTTCCCAGCTCTCTGCATTTAACAGGACTGGGGTGGGGGGTGGGGGTTAGTGGGTAGGAGTACCCCTCTGTTGACAGCACTTTTCGGGCTGTGACTGTGCCTTGAGCCAGCCTTTGTTTCCAGCGTGTCTTTGCAATTTCTCTATCAATTGTGGCTACTTACTAAGCACTTGCAGGCATTTCTGGAAACCTCGCATCTGTTTTTTGACTCATTCACGTGGTAATTAAATCATCTTGTGCTGGCTTTGGGGCTTTACAGAAACCTGAAGTGTTGGGAGCTGCCTGTGCATCAGAATTAGTACTGGGCAAGCCTTCTGGAGGTGAGCTTCCTGGTACCTTTGGCAAACTAGCTGCCTCTTGGGAGATGCAGGTGATGGAGATGAAGGCGGTTTGTGCAGGAGGTCACTCGCCATCCTGCTGAAGCTGCTATCGGAGCCTGGAGCTGCAGCTGATGGACGCAGGCTGGAGCAGGAAGCACGGCTGGGTACACCCAGGGGAGAGGCTTCTGTCTGTGGGATGGAAGGGGAGACACTGAGGCGAGGACACCTGCCAGGTGAAGCCCTTGCTGATGGTTCAGCTCTTGTGCAGCAGGCTTCTGAGACTTTCTGGGCTTAGTTTATCAAATGACCAAAGTACAAGAGAGCAACATAGTGTATTCTGGGTGATTAGGCTTCAGTAAGACTTAGTGAGGAGGATGGGAGACAGGTGCATTTGTGTAGGTCAGAATGCCTGTTGTGCCTCTGGCACTGTCCCTAGGGGAATGGGAAGCCGCCAAGGACGCAGATACCGTCCTGCAGGCTCCTGATTCCTCAGGGCTGCTATTTCTTACGCCCTCTGTAGTTCACCCACACTCTCTCCATGGGCTCCTAACCCACAGTGCTGAACTTTCACTGGGAGTCTCAATCGCCCGGCCCACAGGGTTCGTTGGTCTAAGAGGACACCCAGGCATGGGTGAGTTTTATGAGATCCCCTGGTGACTCTCAAGTGCATCCTGGCTGGAGAACTGATATAAACCAAGGAAGGACAGAATCCCACCTGGTAGGTGGTAAACCGTATACTTTTGGCTCTGAAATGCTTACTAATTGTGTGTTTACTTTTATGTTACTTAACATTTACCTGGGTAGTTCTAACATGCCAATGTCTAATCCTCTGGGAAGATCCTGCAGGTTGCCTAGCCTGACAGCCATTCCCTACCTTGACCCCTCCTAGAGCAGAAAGTGAGGAATGAGAGCGTCTTGCAGGGGGTGGCCATGTGGCAGAGCTGGTCAACAGAATGCAAGGCAGAGTCCGCTGGCACGTGTTTCTGGGAAGCCTTTTTTTTCCTGTTAGAAGAGACGTAGAAGACCACCACCTCTTCCCCTTCTTGCCTTCAGTGGAGATGTGGTGCCTGGAACACATGCAGCTGTCTTGCAACCTTGAGGGTAAGACTAGGAGAAAGGGAGAGACCCTGGATTAAGCAAGTCAACCTCAGAAGTGATTGCCTCTAAATGTTTTGTTACAGGGGAAAAGCAAGCCTCTATTTTTTAGACATTTCATTTATATATCTTTGGCTGTGCACGGACTTTAGTTGCGGCGAGCAGGGGCTCCTCTTCAGTGTGGTGCTCAAGCTCAGTGTGGAGGCTGCTCTTGTTTCAGAGCCTGGGCTCTAGAGCATGCAGGCTTCAGCAGCTGCGGCTCATCTCGTGGGCTTAGTTCCCCCAAGGCATGTGGAATCTTCCTGGACCAGGGGCTGAACCCATGTCCCCTGCATTGGCAGATGGATTCTTAGCTACTGGACTACCAAGGAAGTCTGAAAGCCTCTCTTTGTTTAAAGCACTAGTAGGTTATCTGTTACTTATGCAAGTATTTCTCACCAAATGCACTTTCAAATAGAATATCATGGTGAGAAGCTGGCTAGGAGAAAGCCGAGAAGAAAACCACGTTACTCTATAGGATCTACCACAAGCCAGGCAGTGGGCTCTCACTGGTGTTATCTGAGGCAGTATCAGAGGCATTGGTCTCATTATTACCATTTCAGTTGAGAAAACTGGAGTTGAATAATTGTCCCATGTTCAAACAACCAGTGAAGGATCAGTTACCAAATAAGAATCAAATCTCCAGTGAGTTTTGTGTCTTTAGAGTGCTTACTCCTGTTGCTTGTCACAAGGAGATGCTAGTCCCTCACTGCAGAGAAGGCTGGTTAATCCAGAGAGGCTGCTGCAGCCACAGGGAGATATATCGTGTATGTCGTGTACAGGGATGTCGTGTACAGACATGTTGCATGTAGGTGTGCCGTGTACAGGCGTGCCGTGTACAGGCATATCGTGTACAGGCGTATAGTGTGTAGGTGTATCACATATAGGTGTATCAAAACGTGTAGGTGTGTCATGTATGGTGTATCGTGTGTAGGTGTATCACATTTAGGTATATAGCGTGTAGGTGTATTGTGTGTAGGTGTGTAGGACTTCATGGAGAGTGTGCTGTGTGTGGTACTCAGCCTTGAACCCTTGTCTCCTGAGCACACGGAACAACGATGGGGCCAAGATGCAGGGCGGGCATCTTCCATCAGAGAGAGATGGACAGAGAGCGGGGAGGGAAGTAAAGCTCCAGGCAAGCTCTTTTTGAAGGGAACCTTGATTTTGGATGATAGAAAGATGGAAAATCCCCCAATGTGGGCCCTGAAATGAGAAGCAACAGTCCCCCTCCAGGTCTGTGCCAAAGAGCACGGGATCTGTGTGCTTAATAGCAAGAGCTGGAGCACTGATATCAGAAACTCATTGACAATTGTGCTGTTTAGCAGACACATTATAAAAATTCACATGTTATAAATAGCGTGGATCCTCATCACTAATTGTGGGGTCCATCATTCCCTATTCATCCAACACGAAGGTAAAAACCCTTTACCTCCAGGCGCTGCTATGCATGGCCAGGTGGGCATGGACCGGAGGGGCTCTGAGAGGTGCCCACAAAGTGCCACCCTCAGTCTTCAGTTCTAACTGTGTGAGCTGGCACCACAGCGGCCCCTCTCTGAGTTACAGCCACCAGCCTCGGCTCAGAGTTCCCTGTATCATTGATTCACACCTTCCCCTACTGGAAAGATCATTAAGAGAATTGGTTTACAAGGCTCTTGCTGAGTGTTGGCTGTGGGGGAGAAAGTAAACAGACGCTAGATAGAGCTGTAACATATGATGTTCTATCCAGTGTTTAATGAGCCCAGTAAAAACAGGAAAGCAATATTAGCCGCAGATAAATGAACGCGCCTTGTGTAGAATCGAGAGTTGACTATTTTATTTGATTTAGCCCTAGAAATAGCAGATGTTGTCTCAATTACTGCAAAGTAGTTCTTACTAATCTCTTCATTGAATTCATCTTGTTGACTGAAATGGATTAAAAAGTTACTTCGTTTCCATGCTTGTAAGAGTCAAACAGTTTCATGCAGAAAAATATAAAGAAGAGTTGAGACTTGAAATGACCAGTAATCCCACCATGAATAACAATTTATGACAATAGATAACATTTACAAATGCCTGTACGGCTTCCCTGGTGGTGCTAGTGGTAAAGAATCTGCCTGATAATGCAGGAGACATGAGATGTAGGTTCAATCCCTAGGTCGGGAAGATTCCCCTGCAGGAGGAAATGGCAACCCACCTCAGTATTCTTGCCTGGAGAATCCCATGGACAGGGGAGACTGGCAGGCTACAGTCCATAGAGTCGCCAAGAGTCAGACACACCTGAAGCGACTTAACAGGTAGGTGCTGTGCTCTATGAACCATTGCTCTATTAGCACATCACTTTCACTTTCTAACCCTCTACAGAGTAGGAACAGCTAGTAGCCATTTTCCTTTTTTAAAAACTTTTTATTTTATATTGGAGTATAGCTGATTATTGACTTCCCTGATAGCTTACTTGGTAAAGTATCTGTCTGCAGTGCAGGAGACTCCGGTTCAATTCCTGGGTCAGAAAGATCTGCTGGAGAAGGGATAGGCTACCCACTCCAATATTCTTGGGCTTTCCTTGTGGCTCAGCTGGTAAAGAATCTGCCTGCAATCAGGAAGACCTGGGTTCAATCTCTGGATTGGGAAGATCCCCTGGAGAAGGGAAAGGTTACCCACTCCAGTCTTCTTGGGTTTTCCTGGTGGCTCAGCTGGTAAAGAATCCACCTGCAATGCGGGAGACCTGGGTGTGATCCCTGGGCTGGGAAGATCCCCTGGAGAAGGGAAAGGCTACCCACGCTAGTATTCTGGCCTAGAGAATTCCATGGACTATATAGTCCATGGGGTCACAAAGAGTCGGACATGACTGAATGACTTTCACATAGCCTATTAACAATGTTCTGATAGTTTCAAGTGAACAGCAAAGGGATTCAGCCATGCATATACATGTATCCCCAAACCCCCCTCTCATCCAGGCTGCCACAAACATTGAGCAGAATTCCATGTGCCGTACAGGAGGTCCTTATTGATTATCTATTTTAAATAGAGCAGTTTGTACATTTCCATCCTAAATTCCCTAAGTATCCCCTCCCCACTGTACCCATAAGTTTGTTCTCGACACCTGTGTCTGTTTCTGTTTTGTAAATTTCATTTGTATCACTTCTTTTCAGATTCTGGGATGCCATATGATATTTCTCCTTCTCTGTCTGATGTACTTCACTCAGTATGACAATTTCTAGGAACGTCCATGTTGCTGCAGATGGCATTATTTCATTCTTTTTGATGGCTGAGTAATGTTCCATTATATATATATACCACATCTCTCTCCATTTCTCTGTCGATGGTCAACAGACAGAGTGCTTCCGTGTCTTTGATATTGTAAACAGTGCTGCAATGAATATTAGAGTGCATGTACACTTTTGAATCATGTTTTTCTCTGGGTATATCCCCAGGAATAGGATTGCAGGGTCATATGGTAGCTCTATTTTTAGTATGTTAAGGAACCTCCATACTGTTCTCCATAGTGGCTGTACTAATTACATTCCCACCAACAGTGGAGGAAGGAACAACTAGCAACCACTTTCTTAATACAAGGAAACTGAGACACAAGAAGTTAAACAACTTCTCCAGGGTCTCACACTCAGAAGGGATGGAGTCAGGATTCACACCTGGCAGTCTGGCTCTGGAACCTGCATTTTAAGCCATGCAGCTCTAGTGTCTCTGAGGGAAACTACAAATAACATATGGTTTCCTTCTTCTGAAAATGTATATACACATAACATGTATTTACAAATTCAGGACCTTGTCCCATATGCTGGTTTGCAGTGTGCTTTGTCATGTAACTTTACACATTGTTATTATAAGTAAAATTTTGATGTTGTTGTTGTTCAGTCACTCAGTCGTGTCCGACTCTTTGCCACCCCATGGACTGCAGCATGTCAGGCTTCGCTGTTCTTCACCATGTCCCCGAGTTTGCTCAAACTCATGTCCATCGAGTTGGTGATGCCATCCAACCATCTCATCCTCTGTCATCCCCTTGTCCTCCTGCCTTCAATCTTCCCCAGCACCAGGGTCTTTTCCAGTGAGTTAGCTTTTCACATCAGGTGAACAAAGGTGATTGGAGCTTCAGCTTCAGCATCAGTCCTTCCAATGAATATCCAGGGTTGATTTCATTTAAGGATTGACTGGTTTGATCTCCTTGCAGTCCAAGGGACTCTCAGAAGTCTTCTCCAGCACCCTATGAAGGTGTACTGAAATATTTAAAAAATGAGTCTCCTTAAAGTTCAGGCATTTATGCTCTTTTCAAGTGTTGGTTCATTTTATAAATCATGCTGAGATGAAACCCAAATTTATACACACATCTCTGAGTAAACCCTTTGTTTCCTCTAGGTGAATTCCGCAAGAAAAATTGTTGGGCAAAAAAGCATGAACAGTTTTAATCATCTCAAAGTTTGCGTAGATTTAGTGATGTGATTTGTTTTGATCATGATGATGAAATAAATGGGCTAATTTCTAGTTTTTTGTGATTACAACTTGTTCTTGTCCCGGCTGAATGACAAAATGCATTTGACAGGTTGGAAAATGACGCTGTGGCTTGAAGGCACCCCTAATCCATGGTAATTGGCTGTCCTTCTGGACCCCTCGCAGGGTGCTGTGTGGCACCCCCCTTGCTTGGCTGCCATCCCCTCTGGGCTGTCAGCAGGAGGAGAGTCAGTTCAGCAGGAGGTTGCTCAGGGCCGCTGAGCATCCTCTCATGATCAGTCACTTGGAGGCAGGTCCCTTGTCCTCACTTCCTCCCAGCACTGGTGCAGATCTGAATGCTCTGGGCCAGAAAGGGCCATCCAAGGAGCACCCCCTGGCTCTAGTTTGCCTGATGTCCTCACACTCAGCCTTCAAAACTCACCCCAGAAGCCTTCTCATGGGATGGGAACCAGTTACGGCTGACAAGTGTGATGGCCTATCCAACCCTTGGAAACATCTTGAAAGCCACATCCTTCGCTGTGATCCCATTTTACAGATGAGGATGCCGGGGCACTGAGATGAGCCCACACTTCTACCAACATAAGACTTGGGGTGTTTGAACCCATCTGTGCTGAGTTCCCAAAGCTCTCTTTTTTCTACTTCCAGCCTGTGGTTTTAGGAATGAACTTCAGTGATTCTGGTTAGAGTTAAGCTTAGGGTTCAGCACTTGCCTGGACTCCTCTAGAGTTTGTGTGACCCAGCCCTGAGCCACCCAGAGAGCTGGGGCTGGATCTCCTGGCCGTACCTCCAGCTTCAAGCAATGGATCCAGATGTCCCTGGGGAGGGGAGGAAGCCCAGTGACCGCAGCAGCCCTCAGGTTGTTGCGTTTTCAGATGGATTCCCTCTGGTTGCACTTTAGCCTCTTCCATCTGTGGCAATAATCTCAGCTTGCTTCTTAAAAAGGGGACTTTTGTTTCCTTTGTTGTTTGGAGTAGAATGGTGTCCACTGCACTGTCAATTTCAAATAAGGAAATCCAAGGGTCCTCTCGTTTGAGCATTTGGCCACTTTTGAGCCCTTTCTGTGTGCCAGAACTTGTCCTTGGCACAGAGAATCCAGACAGGACAGAGGGAAGGCTTCTCCCTCAAGGGGCTCCCAGTTTAGTGGAGACACACTTGGGCATAACTCGTGTGCCACCCAGACCTGGACGATGGCTCTAGGGGCAAAACGCTCTGGGTGCAAGAGGAAGGCACGGTGATTCCAAGAGAAGTTATCTCTACCAGAGACAGTGACTGAGAGAAAGCTTCTGGGGAGGATGCTTTTTGAGAAAAGAACCTTAACCAAAAATGTTAGAAAGTTGTCAGCAGGAATGTTTTCATATAGAACAAGCTGAAGGGCCACGTGCATGCTCAGTGCTCAGTCGTGTCCAACTCTTTGCCACCCTATGGACTATAGCCCGCCAGACTCTTCTGTCCATGGGGTTTCCCAGAGAAGAGTACTGGAGTTTCCTCCTCCAGGGGATGGATATACCCAACCCAGGGATCGAACCTGCATCTCCTGTGGCTTCTGCATCGGTCGGTGGATTCTTTACCACTAAGTCACCTGAGGGTCAGGAGAAAAGAAAAAGAGGAAAGATTGGCAAGAAATTTACATCACAACTGAGCAGCTGTAAAAAGTGGGCTCATTTTAGATCCTTTTTGGCCAATTAGTGAAAAAGAAAATGAGGTAAATGGGAAATAGTAATAAAAAAAAGATTGATTTCTCTCTCTCATGCCAGCAACATTTGCAAAGCTTGACATAATTTGTACTGATATTTTCTTGTGAAATGCATCAGGACAACACTTCTTAAAATAATTATGCTCTTAACAGTCCCATGCAGACTAAGAGCTGGGATGCTGCACAGGAATCCGAGAACAGAGCCTCTGGGCTCTGAAGTCCCCAAGGGTCCCAGTCCAGGGGAGGGGAGCAGCCGCTTCTGCAGTGGGGTTCCCCGAAGCTGGCAGGTGAAGGAGGAGAGATTGGGGGTCTGCCCACATGTGGTCAGTAAGCCCAGAAGCTGTTCTTAGAGTTACATCTGGAGGGAGAGGGGTAAACCCCTACAGACAGTCAGCCCCGATGCTCCTCTCTGCCATGGGGACCCTGTCCCTGGGGCCGCGCCCAAAATTCTGACGTCAGGAGCCCTTGCCAGGCATGGGAAAACAGGCAGAAGTTACAAGTCAAAGATGGTGCTCCCCTGCTTTCTCTATGCAGAGAGTGTATTTTTGTCCTTTAGTCTGCACTGTGAAATAGAATGTTATCTACAGTTGAAAGAAGTACAGACAATGAATTTTTTTTCTGAGTCCTATGGCAACAGCACGTATGGAGTGAGGACACCATTTCCTGAAGAAAAAAAAAAAGAAAAGCGTACTGGCTCGCAGCTTGGAGATGGCTTCTGGGGTCCTTCCCTTGTTCTGTTCCTGGATTGAAGTGTGGCATTGGGACCCTCTGAGGATCCTGGCTCGGCCCTGATCCTGCAAAGGGCTCTGTCTGTGACATTTCCCTGCAACCCTGAGGCATTCCAGGGTCAATAATTTGCAAATTAAAAAGGGTTTCCATTTCTAAGTTGTCTTTGCAATAGTTTCAAAAGGAGATGCTGGAATCTTTCAGATCAAAAGGCTTTAAAAAGTGCCTGCTGTTTTCACACTACTGGCTCGACTGAGTCCACTGGGTTGGACTCAATAATTCAAGCTTTAAAAATTCCATTTCTAGGTTGCATGTTTAAACATTACAAAGCTCTGTCGTAAATCACCGCCCTCCTGTGGCAACCTCCTCCATCGATGAGAAACTCTGGTTATAAATTAGGATCAAACCAGACGTGGTGGACCATCCCCCGCCCCTCGCTTTTAAGAAAGTTTATGAGATGTGTTAATTATAAGAAATAGTGCTCCTTGTAGACATGTTAAACAATAAAGATATAATGAATTTGTAAAAACCAACTATAATCCTTCCAATCAAAAGCAGACCAACTGTTAATTCCATCTCTTTTTTAAACAGCATAGCTATTGTTATGCTATTCTTTATGTTGAACAAACAAGGATGGACTAACACCCATGTACTCTGGTGTGCTTTTAATTTTTTCTCCCCTAAGCCAATTTTAACAGCTCAGTGCCACCACCATGTTTCAAGGTAGGTACAGAGACAATGCAGATTTTTCTTTCTCTGATGGTCTCACTTAAACTATCTTAGTTACTATGGGTGTTGTTCAGTCGCTCAGTCATGTTCAGCTCTTTGCAACCCCACAGACTACAGCACACCAGGCTTCTCTGTCTTTCACTGTCTCCCAGAGTTTGTTCAAACTCATGTCCATGGGGTCAGTGATGTCATCCAGCCATCTCCTCCTCTGTTGCCTGCGTCTCCTCCTGCCTTCAATCTTTCCTAGCATCAGGATCTTTTCCAATGAGTCGGCTCTTCACATGAGGTGGCCAAAGGATTGGAGCTTCAGCTTCAGCATCGGTCCTTCCAATGAATAGTCAGAGTTGATTTCCTTTAGGATTGGCTGGCTTGATCTCCTTGCAGTCCAAGGGACTCTCAAGAGCCTTCTCCAGCATCCTAGTTTGAAAGCATCATCAATGGTTGCTATGAGGAGAAGTAATCTCTGGGCAAGATCAAAATGCAGCCCTGTCTGGGGGTGCACACATGGGATGGAGTAACTCAGTCTTCAGTTTGAAACCAATGATGTCTGAGTCTGCTGGGGCTGCTCTAACGTAGTATCAGGGTATGGCTTAACCAACAGATATGTATCTCCTCACACTCTGGAAACTGAGAAGTCCAAAATCAATTTGGTTTGGCCAGTTTAGTTTCTGGCAAGAGCTCTCTTCCTGCCTTGCAGACTGCCACCTTCTCACCTTGTCCTCAAATGACAGCTCTCTGCTGTCTTCTCAGAAGGACACTAAGCCTATCAGGTTAGCACCCCACCCTTAAGACCTCATTTAACTTTCAGTTCAGTTCAGTTCAGTCACTCAGTTGTGTCCTACTCTGCGACCCCATGAACTGCAGCACGCCAGGCCTCCCTGTCCATCACCATCTCCCGGAGTTCACCCAAAGTCATGTCCATTGAGTCGGTGATGCCATCCAGCAATCTCATCCTCTGTCGTCCCCTTCTCATCCTGCCCCCAATCCCTCCCAGCATCAGAGTCTTTTCCAATGAGTCAACTCTTCACATGAGGTGGCCAAAGTACTGGAGTTTCAGCTTCAGCATCATTCCTTCCAAAGAAATCCCAGGGCTGATCTCCTTTAGAATGGACAAGTTGGATCTCCTTGCAGTCCAAGGGACTCTCAAGAGTCTTCTCCAACACCACAGTTCAAAAGCATCAATTCTTCAGCATTCAGCTTTCTTCACAATCCAACTCTCACATCCATACATGACCACTGGAAAAACCATAGCCTTGACTAGATGGACCTTTGTTGGCAAAGTAATGTCTCTGCTTTTGAATATGCTATCTAGGTTGGTCATAACTTTCCTTCCAAGGAGTAAGTGTCTTTTAATTTCATGGCTGCAATCACCATCTGCAGTGATTTTGGAGCCCCCAAAAATAAAGTCTGACACTGTTTCCCCATCTAATTCCCATGAAGTGATGGGACCAGATGCTATGATCTTAGTTTTCTGTTTTCTGAATGTTGAGCTTTAAGCCAACTTTTCACCCTCCTCTTTCACTTTCATCAACAGGCTTTTTTGTTCCTCTTCACTTTCTTCACTTTCATAAGAGTGGTATCATCTGCATATCTGAGGTTATTGATATTTCTCCTGGCAATCTTGATTCCAGCTTGTGCTTCTTCCAGCCCAGCATTTCTCATGATGTACTCTGCATAGAAGTTAAATAAGCAGGGTGACAATATCCAGCCTTGACGTACTCCTTTTCCTATTTGGAACCAGTCTGTTGTTCCATGTCCAGTTCCATGTCCAGTTGCTTCCTGACCTGCATATAGGTTTCTCAAGAGGCAGGTCAGGTGGTCTGGGATTCCCATCTGTTTCAGAATTTAACCTTAATTACCTCCTAAAGGTTCTATCTCCAGATGTAATCACATTGGGGTTTAGAGTTTCCACATATGAATTTTGAGGGGACACGATTCAGTCCATAGCAAATGTGGTTGCTGTGACAGCAGTGGCATCCAGAACGCATCCTCTCCTGTCCTGAAGGTTGACAGGAGGGGACTCCACCACATGAGTCTTCAGCACCTTTCAGAACATATCCTAAAGGAAAATCAAGGCACTTTTCTTTTTAGGTGACCTGAGTTAGAGAACCATAGCCCAGTGCTTCTCAACTGGTGGAAGTTTTGCCCCTAAGGGTATTTGGCAAAGAGACATTTTTTGGTTGTCATGACTGAAGAGAGGAGTTCTCCTGAGGCTGGTGAATCTGCTAAGTGACCCGTAATGCACAGGACAGCTCTCCCTCCCCACAAAGGGGGAGCAAAGGATGATCAGGTCCCAGACGCCAAGAGTGCTCAAGCTAGGAAACCCTTCTTTCTTTATGGAAGGAAAAAGTAAAGATTTAGCACAGGGAGGAAAATGTCGAGAACTAACTCACATTGATCACCATGGACTTGCTCTGTGTTACGTTCCTCATGGATTAATGACAGCCATGTTCACTCGGCATGATGGATCTTTGAAGGTGGTGTCATCCCCATTTACAGCTGACACACTTAGGCTCAGAGAGGTTAAGTGACTTGCCCAGAGTCGTACCGGTAACACAACTGAACAAAAACCTATCTTGTTTCAGAGCCCACACCATTTCCACTGGATATTTCCTACAGGTGGTGGGACCTTGATCACTTCCTGAGAACGTATGTTATATGAAGACCTCATCAATCCAGAATCTGAAAATTTGACCAGGCTGAGGCTAATGTTTCCTATCGCATCATCTACTGAGGAAAGATTGGCCCTGCGTAGATAAGTCGTCCGGTGGCCATGGAGGACTCTTTCGGGGACTGCTATTTTTAAAGTGGTGGTTGTTGCTTAGCAGGACGTCAATGGCAACCGTGTCCCTGTTACTTAGTTGTGTCACCTGGAAAGTGCTAGCATCCCAGCACCCTGCCTTCACAGGGAGGTGGCCACCCCACCTGAGTCTGCTGTTAACGCCTTCAAACCACATTTACTGAGCATCTGCTTTGTGGCTGCTGTGCCCTGGGGCCTGGGGATACTCCTAATACAACCCACTGGAAAGGTTCAGAGTCTACTTAAGGTGAGACGTTAAAGTTTCGAGACCTTGTGTGAAGTTCCGCTACTGCAGCATGGGTTGAGATGCACGTATCACTTGGTAGGTGACAGGAGACAGAAGAGAGGACAGAGGAGTCCCTTGGGGGAATAAGCACAAGGAAAGCCTCCCTGAGGGATTGAAGCTGATCTGGGCTTGCTCCAGGGTGAGTGGAAGTTTATCGAGTGTGGGCCTGGGTAATAAGGGCACTGCTGACAGAGGAAGCAAAGAGGGTGAAGCCTTGCAACCAGAGACGGGGCTGTTCTTGGGGACAGTGAATATTTGTTCATAGACAGATATTGAGCAATAACCTCAGATATGCAGATGACACCACTCTTACGAAAGTGAAGAAAGTGAAGAGGAACTAAAAAGCCTGTTGATGAAAGTGAAAGAGGAGAGTGAAAAAGTTGGCTTAAAGCTCAACATTCAGAAAACAGAAAACTAAGATCATAGCATCTGGTCCCATCACTTCATGGGAATTAGATGGGGAAACAGTGTCAGACTTTATTTTTGGGGGCTCCAAAATCACTGCAGATGGTGATTGCAGCCATGAAATTAAAAGACACTTACTCCTTGGAAGGAAAGTTATGACCAACCTAGATAGCATATTCAAAAGCAGAGACATTACTTTGCCAACAAAGGTTCGTCTAGTCAAGGCTATGGTTTTTCCAGTGGTCATGTATGGATGTGAGAGTTGGACTGTGAAGAAGGCTGAGTGCCGAAGAATTGATGCTTTTGAACTGTGGTGTTGGAGAAGACTCTTGAGAGTCCCTTGGACTGCAAGGAGATCCAACCAGTCCATTCTGAAGGAGATCAGCCCTGGGATTTCTTTGGAAGGAATGATGCTGAAGCTGAAACTCCAGTACTTTGGCCACCTCATGTGAAGAGTTTGACTCATGGAAAAGACTCTGATGCTGGGAGGGATTGGGGGCAGGAGGAGAAGGGGAATGACAGAGGATGAGATGGCTGAATGGCATCACCGACTCGATGGACATGAGTTTGAGTGAACTCCGGGAGTTGGTGATGGACTGGGAGGCCTGGCGTGCTACAACTCATGGGGTCGCAAAGAGTCGGACACGACTGAGTGACTGAACTGAACTGGGCACTGCACAGTGATGACTGTCAGAGACAGGTAAGATTTGATCAGAGCAGGAATGCTACAGGAAAGAGAACAGGAGAGTCATAAGGTAGAGAGACATGGATATTAGAAGGTGGATGGAATTGCATTCAAGATCCATGTGGCCAAGTGACAAGTTATGTGACCAGCAAATTCCAGGGCTAGATTCTCCCCTTCCCCTGCCTCAAGCCGCTGCCCACACATTTTATTTGGGCAGTAGAGCCCATCTTTGTTGCTAACATTCCTGGGCAAAGGTCACCAGGGCACAGTAAGGGTCACAGGGAAGGAGGCAGTCCCCCTGCCTCTCCGTTTCCTGTGCTGACCATTTTGGAGAGGAGGGGCCCATGCTAGTATCGACCAGCCTCTCAATGACTCTCTGAAGCTCCACCCTGGAGACAGGACATGCTGAGCTTCCCACCAGATACAGGCTGTCTCTCTGACTAAGGGGCCACTGGGAAAATTCCACTTCCTTCCTGGGGATGGTGCTTATCCAGGGTCACACTGATGTGAAGTCATTGAGAAGGTGTAGACCCACTCAGCACTGGTATTTCCCATGGGGTGAGCCTGGGAAGAGTATCTTCTCATCGGGAAGACTCCTGGGGTAGGGAGGGGAGGAGGCTGGGTACCCACCTGGGCTGTGTCGGGAGGCAGGGCCATTAGGGCACCATCTTAAATATTCAGAGCTGCCTTGCCACGGCTGGATGCACTGGACGATCAGCTGGGTGAGGAGTGAGCAGAGGGAGGGAGGTGAGAAACCATCTGGGTGAGTGGGTTGGGAGGGCTGGGAACCCAGGAAGAGCCTCGTCTTAAGTCGTGTCCCAGACCTTGGATTTCCCTGTGCATGTGATCAGGGGACACCCGAGAGTGTTGGGTGGTCAGTGACAAGGCCGATCTGCACTTTAGAAAGGTTCCCTCTAGACAGTTGAGATGACTGGTTAGAAAAGGGGCAGAGATGATGTGACTGTCTCAGAGGGGATGAGGTTGGGACCAAGTAGAATCCAAGTGTCCCCAAGTGGGACAAACAAGTGGATGTTGGTTCTGTCATGAGATAGAGAATTTGGAAATTCCCCAGGCTTGCTAGGGAAAGATCAGGAGTTGGGTTTTGAAGATGTTGGGTGTGGAGAGCCAGGTCAGCCTCTGGAAATTCAGGTCTGATGCTCTGGAGGCCTGTGACAGGGTAGATGACAGAGTGGGTGAGATGTGGGTGGCGGCGGGGGTGGGGGGTGATACCCGAGACACGGGAAGAGAGAGAAGGCAGAGGACAGAATCCGGGCAGATCCCAGCTTCTAACAAGCAGACAGAGGCAGGTGTTCCATGGAGGTGACTGGCAAGGGGCAGCCCACAAGGTGGAGGGGGAGAGAGGGCGCAACCACCTTTGAGAAGAGTTTGTTCCTTTTCATGGCAAAATTGAAGCTTGGAGAGTTAGATGATTCCCTCTGGTCACCAGCTTTTCCGTGGAAGAGAAGGGAGGCCTTAGGGACAGATCCATCAACCAACGCCTCAGTGTAGATTCATTGGGTATGCTTGCAAGAGCCCTGTTTACAAGAGTGATGGATTTGCTTCTTTTTCATACCATATTACTATGTATTTTTCCATTAGAAAGAATATAAACGCAATGCAGAAAATTTGGACAATAAAGGAAAGGGAAAATTATCAACCATAATCCTTTTCTTTTAAACCAGTTGCTGTTCGTATTTTGGTATGCCTTTTATGATGGTGTTTCTTTTTTTCTGATTTATAGTCCAAATTTCTAAACCTAATATTGTAACCAACGGTTCAGATTTTGCACAATTTCCATAATCATCCTTTTTAAATGGTCACATAACAATCCATCCTGTGAATGTGCCACTTAAATGAACATTATTCCAATTTTGAACACTTAGATTATTTTCCTTTTTGTCACGGCTGTTTTGTGTAATATTATTGCACTGTATTGAACACTTCTCTGAATTAAAGATTATTTCCTCATGAAAGTTTCACAGTCACTATTTTTATTGTTCTTAATACATATTGCCAAATTGCTTCATGAGAGGGCTGTACAAGTAATTATCCAGCAAATGTGTGACTGAAGATGTTTATTTTTTAATTCTGGATTTCTTCATGGGAATCACTCAGCTCAGTGAGATGGGAGTCAGAGGCAAGAATGCCACCTCTGGGCTGCAAAGTGGCTTCAGGGCAACATTTAAAGCAAGTTGGGATTGAGACAAGCCCAACTTGATCTTTCAGCCCAGTCTTCACTGATGCGTGGCAGAATTTGCAAAGGTATAGGAGAGGCTGAAAGGGGGGCCTGGGTGGGATTGGGGGTGGGTGAGCAGGAGGAAGCAAGTGGAGGAAGAAATCCCGATGGTGTGTAACCAACAAGAAGGCACGAGAGGGTGAGGTAGGCAGGAAGCAGACATGTGGGACCCCTCAAAGTCACCTTTGCCCATTTTTAAACTCCTCGGAGGATTTGCCACTGGGAACTGGACCCTTTGCATTCTTGGGGGACTCATTTATGAGACTAGCTGAGGATCCCACCACATCCTCTAGGGAGCCATGAATTCTGAAGGTGCCTCTCACACTCTGCCCAGTGGCAGGTAGAGAGTGGGACCCTGCCAGCCCCGTGCATGGCTCTTGGGAGGACTGAGCCTGGCCACCACTAATGAGCCCCACACTAGCGTCTTAGATATCAGGGCTGTGCGCACATGGCCAGCTGAAGGGAGCTAAATGCCACTCCTCTGTGTGCATGTTCTCATTTCTTTGGCCTCTTAGAGATCCTTAGAAAGATAATAGTAATAGAAGAGAGTTAAAGTGATGGGAAGGGGTTGTACCCAGGTTTCAGTTAGAGATACTGTATCAGCAAGACCTAAATTCTGCACTGCCTGGGAGAGAATGGGTGGTGACTTTCTGGTCCTTGTCCTTGTCACCTTCCCCGATCCACCAAACAGGTATTAGTGGGTGGGAATTGCTTTCAGGTCCAACTTGCCTTCTGTGTGTTTTTAAATCCCCAAAGGTTCAGAGAAGGCCTCTGCATTCCCAGTGGAATGAAGGAAAAAGCACCACACAATTGCCACTTCCTCGAGAAGCCTTAAGACAACAAAGCGCTCATTAATAGAAGAAATATACTGAGGCAGACACCTTTATTATTGCTTAGTCTTTTGACAGGGCTGAAATGAAAAGAGTTGTGTGATGGAGGCGGTGGGGGGCAGCCCTCCCTCCATTTAACTTGCTGTGTGCTACAATCAGGTGTAATTACCTGTAAGTATAATCACAGAGGAGACAAATGGCATTTGAAGCTGCGGTCTTAAAGAGGCGAGTTAATTTCCGACTTTGACCAGAACTATGTTAATTAGCCTCATGCTCCGTCTTTCTCTGAATGGAGGTTTCCTGCCCAGCACTGAGTGTGGCCTGCCTCTCCTGCCCCTTTGAGTAATGAAAGGACATCGCGTGCCAGCCGAATCGGGGCCGCCGTATTAATAAGGCTACCTTCTTGTCCATTTATCATCAATTAAAGGTGTGCTAGTTTGTAAAGTAACCCCACCTTCGGCCCGGCCTCCCAGAACAGCTCCTCATTTATTTTCTGCCTGGTTTCGGTTGGAGTTAGACCCACCTTGCAGCTCAGAGGTGACAGCCAGGATGAAAAAGTACACTAATTGAGACATCTCGAGGGAGAAATATAAGAAAACTGAAACGGTAATTAGAATGAGAGGATTTCAAGCTGGGTGAGGAAAATCGAATGGAAGTGCATATCAGGGGCTGTTACGAATGGGGATGGGAGTACTTGGAGGGGGGAAAAGAGAGAGGTGGATCTCAGAGTAGAGTGTAGCCTTTTAACACTCCAGGGAGAGAGAGGGGACTAAAGAAATCTCCTGGGTCAGGGGCAGAGGCATTTAGGAAGGGCAGCCTGGCACGCAGGCTGGAAGACCAAGCAGGTAGGAAAACCCACCAGCACCTCTCCAGGGTTTACATGGACACTGACATTCTGGGCAGAGGGACACGCTGCATCTCTGGTAGGGAACGTGGCTCTGAAATTAAAATATGATTTCAAGTGCTCCCAACCTTTTGGGCAAAAGTGGTGAAAGCAGCTTCAGGGATATTTCCTGTGATTTGGAAGTGAGAGCATTCCTAGGGTTCTGTCTTGAGCATCTGTAGTTAGATGCCCTTAAAGTTGGAAGGTCTGCATAGGATTTGGAGGATGTGACGACGAGGCCAAAAAGTACCAAAGACAGACATTTCCCTCCGTGTCACGTCTTGCAAAAGTTGAGTGTGGACACATTTTTTTGGGTCAGAGGTTTGGATTCCAGTTGATTATTTTCTTCCTGAAATATTAATTCCCAGAAACCAGATGCAAATGGGCCATCTTAAGAAATGATCCTCTAGGTGTGAAGATAGTTTTGAGTGGCTGGTTCCAATGTTAGCTTAATAGATTAGAAATCCCCAATCAATGCCTACCAAATGCATAAGCTCAGAGAACACAGCAGGGGGAATTTGGCCCAGTGTTTTCATCTAGCTGATAAAACTCTGAAGCCCAGGATGGATTTCCATGGAAATGCATGGACTGCCCCTCCCCCACCTTCCACCCCAGGCTGGAAAGGAGAGAAACTGTCTCATGGCCCAGCCCACACTGGGAACCTTGTCCAGTGTCTTGAAGATTCAGGTTGGACATTTTCAGCAACAGGAGTCTCAGGAGGCATTGCTCTGTCATCGCACACCTGCTCTTCTCTCTACCAAGTAGATGGTCTACATTGTCATATGCTTGCTTCAGATATGTGAGAAAAGTGGTTGTGACTTTCCCGCCTTGTGTCCAGCCTATGTGGGCTTAGCTCCTTTAATGTTCTTGGGAGAACATGGCTTTGAGCTCCCCAGTTTCACCATCATCTTGGTGTATCTCCCAACCTAAATGCTGGTGTGTGACCTGACTGGCACAGAAAGGGCCTATCACCTCTTTGGTCACAGAACACACTTTTAATGCGTTCCAAGAGCATATTGATTTCTTTGCCGGTATACCACACTAAACATCATTATCAATTTCTTTCTTTCCTTCCCTGCGCCGAGTCTTAGCTGTGGCGTGTCCAATCTTTGATCTGTGTTGCAGCATGAAGGATCTTTAGTCTATTCCCTTGAAGTTGAGTCCTGTGACGTGCTGGGAACTGGGAATAGTGGGACGAGCAAGACAAACAAGCCCCCTCCTGCACAGAGTTCGCAGCGAGGTGAGGAAGATCCAGGTGGGTGCAGGAATTGGTCATGCGGGTTAAGGAAGGAGAGGTCTGGACAATGATGGGATTACAGGGCATGGGCTTGGATCAGGGTTAGTGGAGGTGGAAATCCCCCTGAGGAACAGATGTTCCAGCTGAGACCTGGAGGCAGTGCAGGCCTGCCTCTCGGGTGAAGAGGGGGTGGTAATGAGGTGTGGCAGGTGTTCCTGGAGGGGGACAGCCTGTGCAAAGGCCCAGAGGTGAGGAAAGGTGGGGTGTGCTGCCTGAATCGTCCTGGGCAAAAGTGACTGGACCAAAAGGAGAGGGAGCTAGGATGAGGCAGAGACCGGAGCCAGCCTGGCCCCAGGAGCCTGGAGTTCAGACAAGGGTTCTGCCTCCTGCTAAGGCCAGGGAGGCCCTTGTAAACAGGAAGACATATGATTAGACTTTCAGTTCGCTTCCATGAGAAACCCTTGAGGCTTTTTCATATGTCCTCCTGGGAGACCCCGTTCCTTCCCCCATTTCCCTCCTTAGGGAAAGTGTTTCCCTCCTTAGGATTGTGTCCTGGTTTTGTACATTCCCACGAAGAATTCATATTCATCCATATTTTAGACTCTATTGTATGCAGTCACGACCATCTGTATGGACATTTTTTGGATTTTGGTTCTGTTCCCTTTATATATTTCCTCTCCCTCCCAGTTTGGTTCAATTTTGCTAAGCAAAGTTTCCTCCTCTGGCTGATTCAGGTCAATGAGGATTTTGAAGCAGATAGAGCCCTGTGACACTGCACTGTCTTCTGGACTGATGTAGATTCATTCATGGGCACAAGCTGGGTCCCCATTGAAATGTCCCTTGAATTCGCCTGATGCCTTCTGCTTTCCGTCGTCTGTGAGGGTGCAGGGGGAGCGAGAGCCACTGGGCACAGAGCCCCCAGGGCCATCCCCGACAGTGTGGGGATCTCACCTGCAACTACCTAGCCCCCCTCACAGATCTTTTCCTGAGGGGCTTATGAGAAAGCTTAATTCCCTTAAATCCTGTCTTAATCTTGGCTGCAAAAGCAAGGGCCAGGTGACAGCCCCGTGGCCACTATCAGGACAGTGAAGGGACCCTCCACTGGGAACGACTCTGAAACCTACAAAACATCCAGAGGTGAGAGTTTGACTTCCCTTCCAAACATTTTTAGAAGAGAATGTTAACACATTGACTCAGTTGTCAGATGACCCAAATGTTTATTTTTGTTTATGCCTGAGGCAATTTATTGTTGATGTTGCTAAGTCATGTCTGACTCTTTGTGACCCCCATGGACTGCAGCACGCCAGGCTTCCCTGTCCTTCACTATCTCTTGGAGCTTGTTCAGCTCATGTCTATTGAGTTGGTGATGCCATCCAACCATCTCATCCTCTGTTGCCCTCTCCTCCTCCTGCCTTTAACCTTTCCTTGATGCGAAACAATTTGGAGCTGTCTAATTATTACTCCAGAAAAGAGACGAAATTCCACTCAGCAAGTACTGTGGCCCTGAGTGCTGAGTGGGCTTGTTCTGTTGTTAACCCTGGGTCCCACTCGAGTTCCCATGCTCACTGGGCCTCCAGGACTGTCCCAGTCGCTCTGAGAACTCTGGCTTTTTGTCAGCCTGGTGGACATGTCTGCTAGGCTGCTTTGGGTCCTGTGTGTTGCCACCCCCTCCTGTGCAGCTCTGAGTTCACATGAATGCTGCTTTCTTGCTGTTTTCTGTGCCCAGAATAGGGGATCCTTAGTCTCTCCACCCACAGTTGTACAGCAGTTGTCCTCAGACTCAGGTGTCGAAAGATATTCCTGAAACCCGTGGTGTCTTGCTCCCCTCAGTGTGCATCTCCTGCCAATGCCTGTCCTGGGTGTGCTAGTAGCTCATCATGTCTGACTCTGTGCGACCCCATGAACTGTTGCCCGCCAGGCTCCCCTGTCCATGGGATTCTCTAGGCAAGAGAACTGGAGTGATTTGCCATGCCCTCCTCCAGGGGCTCTTCCTGACCCAGGGATTGAACCTGGGTGTCTTGCATTGCAGGCAGATTCTTTCCCATCGGAGCCACCAGGGAAGACTCATACCTGTCCTGGCTCCTGCCATCAGCTTGAAGGGCTCGCTCTGGGAACTCTGCTAGAGCACCAGAAGGCCTTTTGCCTAGACTGAGCCCCGGCTCCCTCCCAGGATGTGCACGCTCCCCTTGGCAAGTGTGGCCAAAGCACCTGCACTGTTGCGATGTCAGGGCTCCAGTCACCTCCCTCCACTGACTTTTCGTACTTTGTCCTGGTGGCATCAGAAGATGGCTCTTTTACCCTTCTGTACTTGTTTCAAGTGCACAACCCTTTTCTGAACTGCAACTGCCAATTAGCATGCCTTCCTGTTAATAACCATAGTAATGGCACGATGGATTTCACTGATGAGGCAGAAACAGTTATCAAGGCAGCATATTTGAGTGAGAATGGGTAATTTTATAAAGCCACAAAGACATGACTTTATGAAGGTTGAAAATTCAAAGCAAGCACCACTTGGATGGCATGGTGTTGAATTAGCTAATTATAGTGTTTTATATCTATGTTTGATCATTATTAAAAAAAAGTTTCTCCCTTCCCCCCAACACACACACAAAAGCAGACAAAATCCTATCAAACAAGTTTCTCTTTGAATTTAAAATTACTCTTGGGGCTGGGAGGTTTCTGAATCACAAATGAAAATTTGGACATCAAAGAGATTTTCCTCCTTCTTCTAAGGGAAGAAGAGCTTTTTGTTACCAACTATATAAGAAGAGGGGGAAAAAGATATAAATTTGAAAGTAAATTTCATCAAGGTAATGAGAGAGTGGAGAACACAAAATTCTTATGTATAGACAATTTTGAATGTTGCTTTAATGGGATAAAATGTGGCTGTAAGATAGAGACTGAGGCGAGAATAGCATTTAACATGTATATTACCATATGCAAAATAGATGGCCAGTGTGAGTTCAGTGCTTGAAGCAGGGCACCCAAAGCCAGCGCTCTGGGACAACCCAGAGGGATAGCCTGCGGAGGGAGGTGGAGGGGGGTTCAGGATCAGGGGGTACATGTGTACCCGTGGCCGATTCATGTTGACGTATGGCAAAAACCAACACAATATTGTAAAGTGATTAGAGTTGTGTCCTGGCCCTCCCACCTCCAGATGCAGGCTGGTCATGGCACCTGTCAGAATCCACACTCCTAAAGCCAACAGAGGGGCTTCTGTGCAAGACAGAGAAGAGTGCTCCTACCTGGGAGTCACCATACTGCTGTCCTGGGAAACACCTCCTCCAACAGTCACTCGCTGTGCAACTGTGTGTGGGCTTCCCAGGTGGCATTAGTGGTAAAGAACCCATCTGCTAATGCAGGAGATGTGAGAGGTGCTGGTTTGATCCCTAGGTTGGGAAGATCCCCTGGAGAAGGATATGGCAACTCACTCCAGTATTCATGCCTGGAAAATCCCACGGACAGGGGAGCCTGGCAGGCTACAGTCCATGGGGTCGCAAAGCATCGGACACAACTGAAGTGTCTTAGCACATATATGTGTGTGTGTGTCTTATGTATTTGTGTGTGTGTGTGTGTGTATCTCAAAGAACATTAAAATGTAAATACTACATTGGGTTTTTTCCTTTTAATTTCTGAATTGGAATTTGTTTTTCACTGGAAAGGGAAGAAAATCATATATATATATATAAAACAAAAAACCCCATGCAGGACTTACATTTTAATGGTCTTTGAATTTCTGAGCTTGTTTAAAAGTACGGTCTGGCTTTTCTCATGAGAATATGTTGCTTACTAAGTTCAATAGACTAGAATAGTTTAATCAGGCAAGGTTTCCCATTTAGTGATTGATTTTCATTTTCTTAGGTTATAAATTAAATTTTATGAGACCTTGGCACAGTTTTGGGCAGAAGTCTCCACCAAAGTGGAAGGCTAACAAAGATGTGGTGATGAATGGCTGGACCGGGCATGTCCCCTGGGCCGGGCTCCACTGTGTCGGTGACAGGACACAGAGGGAGCCGGGGCAGTCTAGCTTTAGAGTCCACCTGCCTTGGCTCTTTCTCCATCTGTTCCTTACTAGGAGGGAAGGAGGGAGGATGGGGAGGAATGATACGGCTTCTGCTTCTCGCCAGCCCCATTTCCATCTCCCCCTTCTCTACAGCTTCCTCCCTGTGGCCACAAGGGGGCAGGTGAGGCTGGAGGAGGACCACCCTCCCCAGTTCTCAGGTAGAGATGCTCCCTGAGGAGGTGAGCTCCAGGTCTGCGCCACAGATTTCCAACTGCTTCGAGCCTGGGGGAAGAAAGCCATTTAACTTTAGTGTCTGTAGCTCCAGCCACATAGAATCAGCTGTTCTAGCAGAAAGTCAGTCAGTCAGAAGTGCGTGCATACAGTTCAGCTCAGTTCATCTGTTTTGTTAGTTCCCACTCTTTGCAACCCCATGGACTGCAGCACACCAGGCCTCCCTGTCCATCACCAACTCCTGGAGTCCACCCAAACCCATGTCCATTGAGTTGGCGATGCCATCCAACCATCTCATCCTCTGTCTTCCCCTTCTCCTCCTGCCCTCAATCTTTCCCAGCATCAGGGTCTTTTCCAATGGGTCAGTTCTTCGCATCAGGTGACCAAAGTACTGGAGTTTCAGCTTCAGCATTAGTCCTTCCAATGAATATTCAGGACTGATTTCCTTTAGGATGGACTGGTTGGCTCTCCTTGCAGTCCAAGGGACTCTCAAGAATCTTCTCCAACATCACAGTTCAAAAGCATCAATTCTTCGGTGTTCAGCTTTCTTTATGGTCCAACTCTCACATACAGGTACTCTTTACTACTTCTTTTACTACTGGTGGCAAAGGGTATTTTTCTTTTCTATATGAAAAGAGCATAATGAGTTATAAATTTCCTTCCTGTTATATATTTTGCGCTGGATCTGGGATTGAGTTTTGCTGTTGCTATCTTTTATTTAAATTAATTTTTATTGGAATATAGTTGATATACAATGTGTTAGCTTCTGCTGTACAGCAAAGCGAATCAGTTATATGTATACATATACCACTCTTTTTTTAGATTCTATTCCCACGTAGGTCATTGCAGAATATTGAATAGAGTTCCCTGTGCTGAATAGTATGTTCTTATTAGTTATCTATTTTCTATTTGCTGCTGCTGCTGCTAAGTCGCTTCAGTCGTGTCCAACTCTGTGTGACCCCATAGATGGCAGCCCACCAGGCTCCCCCATCCCTGGGATTCTCCAGGCAAGAACACTCAATTTAGTAGTGTATTTATGTCCGTCCCAGTCTCCCAATTTATTCCTCCTTCCCATTCACCCTTGGTAACCGTAAGTTTGTTTTCTGCATTTGTAACTCTATTTCTGTTTTGTAAATAGGTTCATTTGTATCCTTATTTTTCAGATTGCACATATGAGTGGTATCCTATGATATTTGTCTTTCTCCATCTGACTTCATTCTGTGTGGCAATCTCTAGGCCTATCTGTGTCACTGCAAATGGCATTATTTTGTTCTTTTTTACTGCTAGATAGTATTGTATATATGTACCACATCTTCTTGGTCCATTTCTCCATCAGTGAACTTTTATATTGCTTCCGTGTCCTGGCTACTGTCTATTGTGCTGCAGTGAACACTGGGGCACATGTATCCTTTCAGATTTTGGTTTTCTCCAGATATATGTTTAAGGGTGGGATTGCTGGATCATATGGTAGCTTCATTTTTAATTTTTAAGGGAAACTCCATACTGTTCTCCATAGTGGCTGTATCATTTTACACTCCCACCAACAGTATATGAAGTTTCCCTTTTCTCCACACTCTCCAGCATTTATCGTTTGTAGATTTTTTGATGACGGCCATTCTGACTGGTGATACCTCATTGTAGTTTTGATTTGCATTTCTCTACTAATTAGTGATGCTGAACTTATTTTGAAGTGCCTCTCGACCATCAGTCTGTCTTCTTGGGAGAAAGGGCTATTTAGATCTTTTGTCCACTTTTTGATTGGGTTGTTTCTTTTTCTTTTTTTGGTATTGAGCTTCATGAACTGTTTGTACATTTTGCAGATTTATCGCTTGTTGGTTGCTTCATTTGCAAATATTTTATCCCATTCTGTGGGTTTTCTTTTCAGTGTTGTTATCTTTAGTGCAGCTAAGGCTTCAAATTTTGGTAGCAGTAGGTTGCTCTTTGTGTTTAGAGTTGGGGTTTAAGTGTTTAACGTATTTTCTCAGTCTTTCTGCTTCTGAATTAGCTACAGGTTATCTCTGCTTGCCTGAAGCATAGTGGGAGGGTAAAAGGCAGTCTCCTAAACTTTTCTTTGTATTCTATAAGGTGCTGGAACAGACTCACGCAGGCTCATGAAAGCCAGCTGTGCACTTCTCTCTTCAACTCGGTGTTCAGTGATGTCATAGGTCATAGTTTGAAATAAGACATTGTGTTCATGCTTGCATCATGGAAACTGGCCAAATTTTTGATAAATCTGCAAGCAAATTTCCTGTAAAACTTCAAGTCTAGACTTTCTATCCCAGAAAACTGGTACTTGAACTTTTACCAACACACTATCTCTTGTATTTAGTCTTGAGTGGGCAAGTATGATGATCCTTCCTCAGTGGTAAAAACCAAACCAAACAAACAACCCCTTTCCCCCCAAAAAACAGACTAAAAAATAAAACCTTCCACGTAGGGCTTCCCAGGTGGCACTGTGGCAAAAGAATTTGCCTGCTAATGCAGGAGATGCAAGAGACATGGGTTTGATCCCTGGGTTGGGAAGATCTCCTGGAGAAGGAAATGGCAACCCACTATTCCAGTGTTCTTGCCTGGAAAATTCCATGGACAGAAGACCCTGGTGGGCTACATTCCATGGGGTCGCAGTCCGACGTGATTGAGCATGCAGTCCTTTCCAACAGTGTAAGGTCCTACCCGTGATAAGGTCCTGCCCCTCCTGGGGTAGAGGGCTTGATTCTACTATTCCTCCAGCAGCAAGGGATTTTTGCCTCTGCTTTGGAAAGAGTTTTCTATCTTTTCTCCCAAAGCAGACAAATCTTACTTCTATTTATCTCCCAGAACTATGGGAGATAGTCTGTGCCCTTGTGAGTCAAGGGCCTTATGCCCCTTTCCCAGTGGCTGAGGTTTTTGATTCACAGGAAGGGAAGGTGTGAGAATGAAGATGAGGCTTCCTACCTGTCTACTTGCTTCCATCGATCACCTCCTGATGCCTGTGCCCCTGCGTGCTCCTGAGGGAGTTTTTCCCCAGGTCTCCTGTCCAACACCCAATCTTTCTCATCAGAAGCTGGTGGAGAAGAGGTGTGAGCACCTGCAAAGTTCCTTTATGGCTGAAGCCCCCAGCCATTCCACAGTAACCTGCTTGTCCATACTTGCCTTTAAGAGTTCATTAAAATTTATCCAGTTTCCTTCTTTCAGGCTTGTGTGGTGCCCACTTCTTTTTCCAGGTACTGTCAAACATGAACAGTTCACATGTCTCATATTCCCTTGGAAGGACCAGTCACTCATGAAAAATGGATCACTTGGTTGCCTAGTGACCACAGCTTAATGATGAGTTCAAGATATAAGTTATGCTTTTGTAGATTATTCAAATTTCCCTTGTTATTAATGTGAGAGTAATATTCTTTGCAGTTTTCTAAACCCTAACAGATATCCTTAAACTTGTTTTTTTTTTTCAAAAATATTTACAGTTTTTAAGGCATAATTTATGTACAATAAAATGCATATATTTAAAGAATATAATTGGACAAGTTTGACATATGTGAAATAATCCTCATATCAACATAATGACCATATTAGTGAAGTTTTCTTGAATTCTCTGTTAAAGTATCTCTCCCTACCCTCACCTTAACCCCATACCCTAGCAATAACTGATCTATTTTCTGATCTTAAATAATTTTTTGGTGAAAAAAACAGATTGAAGACTTTACATTTTAGGATCACAGTTGACCAGTTATAGCTAAACAGAAACAAATTGTAACATGGTCCTGTTGCTCTTGACTAATAAATAGTTCACAGTATATATGGTTCATCATGAGTTAGATATGATTTTGGGAGACCTGAATATAGCTCTACTCTACTCAATACGATGAGTATTCTGTCCAGGGGCTTGGATATTAGATTATGTTACATTGCTATAAACATTTCTAAATGCTTCCTCTTAATTTCTAGAATTATCATGGGTCAGTAATAAACAGTTTATGGATTACATTGTCAATAGATTGTACGTTGAGTAGCACTGCTGTAGAGTTTCATGTCTGTATTTTGCTGATTACATTTTTGTAGTTTTATTTAACATCTTCTACTGTAGCCACTCCCCGCACCTCCGCCAAACTGACAATCCTAGAGGCTTGATTTGATTCAAATTTGTTCTTCAAAAGTATTTTTTCGATGGTGATGTGTATTTCCGTCAGGGCTTATGGAATGACTGGTTGTCTCTCTTTCTGTGATTTTATCAGGCCACTAATGATTGCTACTTAGATCTATTAGTTCATCAGAAGTTGAAAAATTATGTCCTTATAATTTTATTGTTAAAATTTTTTTTAGCAGGTTGAGTACCTCTGTAAAAGGGTACTTCCCCTTATCAATTATTAGATTAACTTTCCATATATTCATTTGGAAAGTTGGATAAACATCTGATTCTTTCCTTTTATTTCCTAAGTTTGAAAACAATGATTTAATGAAGAAACATCCTCCAAAGATGGCTAGTAAGTTTTAAAGAAAGAATTATTACTATGAACTCATATTAATGCATTTGTTAGGTTATAATTCATTGCACCTATTCTTATTCTCAAATTGTACCTCCTTTGGCCAGTGGAAGGTCCTTAAGCTGGCTTCTGAATCCTTTGACAGAATTCTATTGGTGTTTGAGTGTTTTTTTTTAACTTTCTGATACAGAAAGTTCTAGATTCATTTTGTCCATTTCCTGCTCCAGACTTGGCATTAGGACCCTGGTTCATTTTTTAATGGAAAATGACATTTAGAGACCACAATCTGGATGCTAAGCGACCTACATTAATAATGATTAGGGCATCTAAAATAATTTTAATGGAAAGTTAATCACTTTCCAACCGACAGACAATGACTGCTCAATTTTTAACTTCAATTCTTTACACATACCCCTTGGTTGCTGAATGTCTGTTTTCAGACTTGGTGAGATCAGAAGAAATCAGCAAAGTAACACATAGGGCCCATACCAGCGTAGGAATGCTCATAAGTTCCCAGATCATGCTAATCATTTAAGGGGTGGGGAGAGGTGTGTGGTAGGAACTCAAGCCAATAATCCTAATTCAGACTCTAAAACCTGAATCTGGAGAAAAGAGGACAAGGATAGATTCTTTTCAGTATGAATTACCCACTGGTGAGACTGATAAAATAAGTTTCATCTTCTTACCTAGCCTTCTGTAGCCAAGTCCCAAGGCTTTTCCAGATTCCATAAGATTTCCTGATCTGAGGAAGCAAAACTAGAATCTGTCACTGACTTAAATAAACATTGCTGTCAAGCAAATTACCATCCGTTAATCAGGGAGCCTTGACGTCTCCATGGGCAAAGCCCAAAACTAAAAGTCCGTTGACAAGGTTCTGGTATTCTAAGTGAAGTGCACAAACAGATCATAAAAACAAATTTAAAAAGGAGGCAGTATAAGTAGAATCCCACAGAAGGCTATTTTCTGTTGCTTTTTGGGAATAAGAGAGTGAATGCAGTTGTAGGCAGAGCAGTGATTTGATAATGAAATGTTCACAGGTGGTGTTAGAAAATCACATGACTGCCTGTTCCTGTGTATGAGTTTGGCACATTTGCATGAAGAAACATGTTTCTCCGCCTAAACCATGACAATAAATGAGAAAAATGATATTTACTTTTCTGGAATGAAAGTATTATTTCCTCTGCAAAAAACATTGTGAAAACCATCGTTAATTGTAAGTTAAATTGTAATTTAATAAATAAATACCATAACAATGAAAAGAAATAAGGAGTAAACATTAAAAAATAAAAATTCTATATCTCCTGCTCAGAGAAATGTGATACATTTTTATTTAGTGAATGCATTACATACCTGTGTCGTTCTTAGCAACACCCTCTTTCAACAGACTGGAATTTCCCAGCCCTGGTTCTCATCTCTTTCCACTGCACAGATTTTTTTTCCCAGTAATATTACCCAGTTCTCTGGCTTTGAATACCTTCTATATGCTTTTGAATCTTAACGTCATATTCATAGCCTTAAGTGAAGTGAAGTGAAGTGAAGCTGTTAGTCTCTCATTTGTATCCAACTCTTTGCAACCCTATATACTATAGCCTGCCAGGCTCCTCTGTCCAGGGAATTCTCCAGGCAAGGACACTAGAGTGGGCAGCCATTCCCTTCTCTAGGTGATCTTCCTGACCCAGGGATTGAATCCAGGGCTCCTGCATTGCAGGCAGATTCTTTGATCTGAGCCACCAGGGAAACCCCCCGGACTAGTATAACCATTGGCCTATTCAACATGCTAAATCTTCCCCACTCCAGTCTTCTCTGCAGCATGAAATTGAACCACCATCAACCTAGTTGTTGGGCCAGAGATCTTGGAGATATCATTAGCTCTTATTTCTTCTTCAAATTATATAGGACCAGTGAGCAAATTCTGCTATTTCTTATCACCTCTACCCCCACTGTTTTCTAAACGACCACTACTTTAGCCAAGATTTCTACAGTAGTGCCTGAATCCATGTCATAGCCTTCTACCTCATTGATCATCTGCTGTATTCCAGACACTGTGCATGGGAGGCGCCCCACCCTTGGGGATTCACTTTCAATGCAGGAGACAGACATGGAAACAGGCAGCTACATTATCATGAGGTATGCACTAGAGTCCCTTGGACTGCAAGGAGATCCAACCAGTCCATCCTAAAGGAAATCAGTCCTGAATATTCATTGGAAGGACTGATGCTGAAGCTGAAACTCTAATACTTTGGCCACCTGATGCGAAGAACTGACTCATTTGAAAAGACCCTGATGTTGGGAAAGGTTGAAGGTGAGAGATGGGGATGATAGAGGATGAGACGGTTGGATGGCATCACTGACTCAATGGACATGAGTTTGAGCAAGCTCCGGGAGTTGGTGATGGACAGGGAAGCCTGGCATGCTGAAGTCCATGGGGTGGCAAAGAATCGGACACAACTGAGCAACTGAACTGAACTGACTCATGCACTAAAGTGGAGGTGGGTGGAAAGTACAGTAAAAGGAAAGCAACTAACTGTGGCCGTTGCTGAGGAATATTTGAACTGTGACCCCAAAGATGGCATCACTGGTGGCTCTGATGGTAAAGAATCTGCTGGCAATGAAGGAGACCTGGGTTCAACCCCTGAGCTGGGAAGATAACCCAGAGAAAGGCATGGCAAGCCACACCAGTATTCTTGCCTGGAGAATCCCATGGTCAGAGGAGCCTGGCAGGCTACAGCCCTTGGGCTCTCAAAGAGCTGAATATGACTGAGTGACCAACACTTTCATTTTTACTTTTCCCCCCAAAGATGGATATGAATTTGTGAAGTAGCAGGTTGGCCAAAAAGTTTGTTTGGGTTTTTCTGCACTATCGTATGAAAAAACCAGAGGGGGGAAAAAAAAAAAATATATATATATATATATATATTTTGCCAATCCAATATATGAGTGGGAGAAACTTATTCAAAACAGATTTAATGGTAAGTATAAGACTTATATAAGCACATGGTATCTTCAGCAGTACTCCTGGTAGTTGAAAGTTCTCTGGGAAGTTCACATATATGGACAGTTTTAAGGGAATCCTTTCCCAGATTTTCCACTTTAAGATATGTGCTTTCCTGGAAATGTTCTGCTTAAGATGTCCATACATGCAATAACCCTTCTCCACTTTCCAGTAGCAAGACATATCTCTCACCCCTTCCAGATCTCACTTTGATGAATTGCTCTCTGCTAGGATGTTAAAACCCCAAGGATGTCAAATAAAGGGATAGATAGAAATGATCAGGCTATAATAACACACAGTGCTCCTAGGTTTCCCTTGTTTTATACACATTTATACTGAAGGTGTTAGAAACAGGGTTTGAAAATTTTCAGTTCAGTTCAGTTCAGTTGCTCATTTGTGTCTGACTCTTTGTGACCCCATGAATCGCAGCACGCCAGGCCTCCCTGTCCATCACCAACTCCCGGAGATCACTCAAACTCATGTCCATCGAGTCAGTGATGCCATCCAGCCATCTCATCCTCTGTCGTCCCCTTCTCCTCCTGCCCCCAATCCCTCCCAGCTTCAGAGTCTTTTCCAATGAGTCAACTCTTTGCATGAAGTGGCCAAAGTACTGGAGTTTCAGCTTTAGCATCAGTCCTTCCAAAAAACACCCAGGACTGATCTCCTTTAGAATGGACTGATTGGATCTCCTTGCAGTCCAAGGGACTCTCAAGAGTCTTCTTCAAAACTGTAAGCATCTTTTAATTCAGGAGTTGTATTAAACAGCAATGGTATTCTTCTAAAAACAATGTTCTGTGAACTACCAGAAATTTTTCAAGAGTCATTGACGACAACTAATGTATATTTTCAGGATTACTTTTGGATTTAATGGCCTTTATTCAATAAGGTAACTAAAAACTATATTTAGGCATACAGTTACATAAATATTCCAATTCCAGTTGATCTTCTTCCTGTAAATCATGTATGAGACCCATGTGCAGAAACTGAGACTTTGTTGTAAAGAAGCAGCTGGGATTTGAATCAAAATCCTCTTGACCATGAAGGCCCTGCTCTTGGCCTCATGAATGTGACTTCTGATGGGTCTGTGGGTTCTGTGGGGCTTCCCAGGTAGCACAGTGGTGAAGAATCCTCCTTCCAGTGCAGGAGATGCAGTAGACTCGGGCTTGATCCCTAGGTTGGGAAGATCCCCTGGAGAAGGGAATGGCAACCCACTGCAGTATTCTTGCCTGGACAATCCTGTGGACAGAGGAGCCCGGTGTGCTACAGTCCATGGGGTTGCAAAGAGTTGGACGTGACTGATCAACTGTGCACGTGGGTTCTCTCCCCATCTGTGGAGTGTGCCTCTGGCCAACAGCCAGTGAGGGTGGTGGATGGAGGAAGGGCCGGGGCCCAGCACTCAGTTCTTGGTCCGTAAAGGTTGGTTCTGTCATCTGTCAAATGAGCCTGGTGACTCCACTGTTTCTAGGTTAGTCTTGGGAGCAGACAGGATTTTGTCAAGAATAAAAAAGTTCTCAGATAGGATTGATGATTTCAATGCTTGAAAATGATGGTCTACCCAAACTCTTCCCAATGGCCTCTCCTGATTTGTGAATCATTTCCCATATGAAGGCACATCTGAAGCAAGAGTATACTTGTTTTAGGATGTCTGCACTCACAATTTCCTTTTCTTTGCATTTTGAGAGTCGAATTCAAGTATTTTGGACCCTAAGTAGGAAGGAAGGGCAGAGAGACCACTGGTAACGTCTCCCCTCGAAACCCAGGTTTGAGTAGCCCTGGAGTTAAGTCCGTGTTTTGTTCTGGACTGGCTACAAGGCATTTTCTGCGTTCCTCCTTAAATTTAGCAGGGAAATGGAGGCAGACAGACCACAGACCGTTCTTGGGTAGAAGACTAAGTTTGCTCCTCCACCACCCTCACTGGCTGTTGGCCAGAGGCACACTCCACAGATGGGGAGAAAACCCACATGCACAGTTGATCAGTCACGTCCAACTCTTTGCAACCCCATGGACTATAGCACACTGGGCTCCTCTGTCCACAGGATTGTCCAGGCAAGAATACTGCAGTGGGTTGCCATTCCCTTCCCCAGGGGATCTTCCTGACCCAGGGATCAAGCCCAAGTCTACTGCATCTCCTGCATTGGAAGGAGGATTCTTTACCACTGGGAAGCTACTTGGGAAGCCCCAACATTGGCATCAAAGTCTGATGGGTGGATGTTGGCTCTTCCTTCTGCTGACCCTGGGTCTGTCCTGGAGGATGAAGCAAGTTCCACTCAGTGCAGGGAGATTCCCCTAAGGAAAGTGCTAGGTTCTAGTTGTGAAAGTGATTGATGTCCTTCTAGATCCCACAGGCTTCCGCTGTCATTTCCAAGCAGAAAAAAGTGCAAGTGTTTGTGGGGAATTGTGTGAAAAAGGCATTTTTCTTTATTTTGTCCAAATGGGGAGGAGAGAAAGGGAAAAAAAATGTGAGAGTAAATACTGGGCTTTGTGATAAATAGACTGCTTAGATTTTAACAGTGAAGGGACTCTTCTTCAAGAAAGAATTGTTTGGCAATTCATTCATTCACTGAGCAGATGCTGAGACCTTATTATCTGCTGGACCCTGTGCTGCCTTTGGGATAAACCAAGATGAATAAAATTGAGTGCCCCCCATGTGCAGTTCATAATCTTGTGGCAAATATGTTTAAACAAAAAAAAATATGACAATGCCACTTGAGATATGATGTAGGGAATGTGGGACTACTGTAGGAATGAAGGGCCCCTTTCTGGGCTGTTTAAAGGGAAAAGGATGGGCTTTACAAACAGTAACATTTTAAAAATTTGCTAATATTTTATTGAGGAGCAATGGATTTTAAATATCTGAAAATATCATTATTTATATAACACTTTAAAAAGCTTTTTGTTGTGAAAATTTTCAAATATACCCAGGCTTTTGATACTCATTTTGATAAACTCTCTTGTGTCTGGGCAAGCAACTCTCTTGCTTTAACAATTATTACAACTGTAAAAAAATGAAGACAGTGAGATTTGGGCCAAATTTTCAGAGAAGCATTTAGCATCAGGGCAAGAAGACTGGCTGGGAGTGGGCTTCGTGGGTCTGTAAGCTTGCTCCCCTACCTCTTAGCTTTGTGACCTTGGCCATGCCCACATTTGTCAATGAGCATCATAGCATTGTAGTGGTGTTGTGAGCTTTAAATGAGATGTGCCTGCAAATAAAATGCTTAATGCACTGTAGTGCACAAAGCAAATCACCAACAAAGATGTGATCTGTTGCTATGATCCTGGCTATTGTTTTTGCTGAAGGATAAGTAGGAATCTGTCACTCAGGGAGAATGGGAAGGGCAGATGAACTGATCATCCAGAGAAACAAAGTTTACATCCAGTTAACAGGACGTGAGTCTCAGTGAACTCCTGGAGATGGTGATGGATAGGGAGGCCTGGCATGCTGCGATTCATGGGGTCACAAAGAATCGGACACGACTGAGTGACTGAATTGAACTGAACTGAACAGTCTGGATGGAGGCTCCACAGATTAAAGCGGAGGGTGGGGGAAGGGGTCAAAATTCCCTCTATGACAAGGGATTGATCTTCTTTGATTTTGGTTTGTATTTAGGGGTGGAGTAGGAGCAGTTTTGCCTCCCCAAGGGCATTTAAAAAATTAAGGAGAGGATGATTTGATTCAAATTATTTTGAAGATGATGTGATTCAAGACCCATTCTCAGGAGGTGCCCCTGAGATGAAGGATGGATTAATTGCAGGTGCTCGGAGTTGATTTGATTTGATAGATGCATCTTTTTTTTTTAGATGTTGGTTGATTCAGAAGGTTTTAGGCATGAACTGTGGTGGCTCTGGTGCTGGTGGGCTTCTTGGGATTCTAATGAAGTTAACCTGAAATCTCCTTTCCTTATCTTTCTTTCAAGTCAGGTTTGTATTAAGCCAGTGGCTCTCACCTACGGTTGTACATTAGAATCACCCTGTTGTTTAATCGCTAAGTCATGTCTAACTCTTTGCTGCCCCATGGGCTGCAGCACGCCAGGCTCCTCTGTCCTTCACTGTCTCCTGGAGCTTGCTCGATTTCATGTCCATTGAGCTGGTGATGCTCTCTAACCATCTCGCCCTTTGCCGCCCTCTTCTCCTTTTGCTCTCAATCTTTCCCAGCATCAGGGTATTTTCCAATGAGTTGGCTAGATGAACAAAAGTACCCCTAAAGACCCTGTTTAACCTGATTAGCGGGATGCCCCTGACCCTAATATTTTACAAAAGCACCCCTCCCCTGCCAAGCCATCCTAAGGCACCGTCAACATTTATTGTCAATGTCTTGGTTGACGATATCAAAGGCTCATTGATGACCTTGACTCTACCTACTGACATTAGGCCTTCTTTGTAGAGGTACAGCTGCCTCAGTGATAATGTGCTAGGGTGCTTCCTTTCCTGCAAAGTCCCTTCCATAAGGAAAAGTATCTTCTTAGTAAATGCATTATATTGGGAAGGCACTTCTGGTTCATCTGAGCTAATTGTTCACCTTCATCCAATCCACCCCCTAGAACTTGGGCTTGGACGCCAAGAAGAATCGTTTTTGGGCTTTTGGGTGTGATTGCATAGTAGCACCTATTTTGCCTCTTGCTCTCTGTCCCTCCTAGCTCTGCCCAACTTCTCACCCAGGGGCTCGGCAACTCTGCCTTTAGAGCCTTGATCCTTGGAACTGCCTGGAAGAAACCACCTTGTTCTGCTGTGACACTGGGGGCACTTTGAGAAGGACACCTGCCTTTCTCAGCCCTGTTGGCAGCCTCTCTCCTACCCCTGAGCTTGGCCCACACCCCACTCCCAGGTGTGATCACTGACCCTGTCTCTTTAGAAAAGGCCTGAGGTAAGTCAGCTGTTGAATTGGTTAAATGTGTTCCTTTGAGGAACATGAAATAGTGCCTGCTCCCCAATCAAAGGTTAAATGTATATGAATTACTTTTTGCCAAAAGCAAGATGATTGGACTTGCAGAGGGGGAGGCAAGACCTTTTGATCTTCTGCTGAGCACCCCTGGGCAATCCTGACTTCTGGACTGAATTCTGGGCAGGTTAGCTCACATCAAGGGCAGTGCCAGGGCTTGAAGGTTACAAGTGTTGTTTTGTTGTTAAGACTTCCAACCTTAAGAACCATTGCTCCACAGATGGGGACATTTGAATGGCTCAGTGCACTGTGACTGGGGGGAAGAGAAAAGGTCAAATAATAGGAGAGACAAATCTCAGCATCAGGAGGACTTCAGAAATCTTTAGGTTTACTCTCTTATCACCCAGAAAGGAAAGGGTGTATTCTTTACATAGGAAGTATCTTACATATTCAATTTTGATATTCCAGTAAGATTTTTTAGTCCTTTGACCAACTACAATGGGAAAAAAAGCCCTAAAAACATATGCTCTGAAAATCACAATAATTATAGATTATTCTCTTATGCCTGAGAGAACATCTAAGTAATAAAAAAAAACCTAAGCATGACTGAAAGGGAATTTTTTTAAGTTACATAAAAATTCTATGCATAGAGTTAGTGACTATACATGTAGAAGAAGTTACTATTGAAGCAGTGACATGAGTAATTCCGTAAGTACAAGGTGGTGGTGAGCCTAGCTTTCCTCCTGCAAATGCTGGCTACCCTCACATGGCAGGGAGCTGCTAGAGAAAAGGCGTGGGACCTTCACTCCTTTCTCCAGAGCCATGTAATAAAGCAAGCTCGTTAATCAAGGAAGAAGATGACATGGCATTCCTTGCTCTTGATGGCAAGACCCCACATGCTGTCACCTGAAAAAAATGGGCAGAGACATGGTTCCACGGCAAAAGAATTGGGGGCATGAAAATTTGTTTCTTCTTTCTTTTGGAAACATACACTTTCTAGAAGGGTTAAGATGGTTGAAAAGTGGTTAAATAAACAGCACTTTCTGACCATTGTTGGTAGACTGTCTCGCAGTATTAGCTGTTTATTTCACTGACATATTCTGAAGGGTCTATAGGGGGCTTTTTCAGAAGTCAGGACCTCAGTGTAATATACAAGCATTGATTCTGATATTTCCCTTGATAACAGTGCTCGACCATACTGGGGTCGTAAGTCAGTAAGGTTCATTGGCTGCCGTAATGCTCACTGTCACCAGTAATAAGTACAAAGGACTTGCTCTAAAAGCTGGCTTATAAAACTTTAAGGAAACTTGGATTGCTTAAGTGAACTTGCAAGGCTCTGGAGGGGGGCAAGTGGGCCTTAGTTGTCTACTTATATTAATTTCACAGAGTTTAAAGGGTCAAGAAAGGCGGGCGGCGAGGCTTATTAATTTATGAGAGACAGACTCTTGTCTTTCTCACTATCTTGCTTTGACTATCCTGCCTTTCCTTTTAGAAAATTTAATATAAATTAAACCTTACCAGACAAGAGTGCCCTAAAGGATTAAGTCTAAAGTTCACAGCTGGAGTAAAGGAATCCAAAGATGCTGTGTTTTTTACTGGCATAATTTCATTTGCAGTGATGTTCAAACAATAGAACCACATAATGGACATAAAACACGAGGAGAAAAAAGCAATTACAGACATACTGCAGTTAGTCAAGGATTAGGATATTTTAAAAATATGAGACATACTTGCTTCTAAGGATTTTTTTCTTGTTTCTCCAAGAAATAATGACTTGTAACAAGAGCATCTTCTTGGCTTTAAGTGGGGACATGGTTCTTGTTAAGATAGGAGTGTTTGTATGTCATTACAATGTCTCCAAACATATCTGATGGCTGAGGCCAGACTGCTGAGAAAAGGGAAATGGACCATTGCCATAGAAACTCAAGACAGTTTTACTGATGGAAATGTTCCTTCTTGGTTGATGTGCTTTGGAATAAAGAGGGAAGACCATAGTCATGTAAAGGCAGCCATTTAAAATTGGAAAAGAAGAAGTAAAACTCTCACTATTTGCAGATGACATGATCCGTTACATAGAAAACCCTAAAGACTCCACCAGAAAATTACTAGAACTAATCAATGACTATAGTAAAGTTGCAGGATATAAAATCAACACACAGAAATCCCTTGCATTCCTATACACTAATAATGAGAAAACAGAAAGAGAAATTAAGGAAATAATTCCATTCACCATTGCAACAAAAAGAATAAAATACTTAGGAATGTATCTACCTAAAGAAACTAAAGACCTATATATAGAAAACTATAAAACACTGGTGAAAGAAATCAAAGAGGACACTAATAGATGGAGAAATATACCATGTTCATGGATTGGAAGAATCAATATAGTGAAAATGAGTATACTACCCAAAGCAATCTATAGATTCAATGCAATCCCTATCAAGCTACCAACAGTATTCTTCACAGAGCTAGAACAAATAATTTCACAATTTGTATGGAAATACAAAAAACCTCGAATAGCCAAAGCGATCTTGAGAAAGAAGAATGGAACTGGAGGAATCAACCTACCTGACTTCAGGCTCTACTACAAAGCCACAGTTATCAAGACAGTATGGTACTGGCACAAAGACAGAAATATAGATCAATGGAACAAAATAGAAAGCCCAGAGATAAATCCACGCACATATGGACACCTTATCTTTGACAAAGGAGGCAAGAATATACAATGGATTAAAGACAATCTCTTTAACAAGTGGTGCTGGGAAAACTGGTCAACCACTTGTAAAAGAATGAAACTCGACCACTTTCTAACACCATACACAAAAATAAACTCAAAATGGATTAAAGATCTAAACATAAGACCAGAAACTATAAAACTCCTAGAGGAGAACATAGGCAAAACACTCTCTGACATACATCACAGCAGGATCTTCTATGACCCACCTCCCAGAATATCGGAAATAAAAGCAAAAATAAACAAATGGGACCTAATTAACCTTAAAAGCTTCTGCACATCAAAGGAAACTATCAGCAAGGTGAAAAGACAGCCTTCAGAATGGGAGAAAATAATAGCAAATGAAGCAACTGACAAACAACTAATCTCAAAAATATACAAGCAACTCCTCCAGCTCAACTCCAGAAAAATAAATGACCCAATCAAAAAATGGGCCAAAGAACTAAATAAACATTTCTCCAAAGAAGACATACAGATGGCTAACAAACATATGAAAAGATGCTCAACATCACCCATTATCAGAGAAATGCAAATCAAGACCACTATGAGGTATCATTTCACACCAGTCAGAATGGCTGCGATCCAAAAGTCTACAAATAATAAATGTTGGAGAGGGTGTGGAGGAAAGGGAACCCTCTTACACTGTTGGTGGGAATGCAAACTAGTACAGCCACTATGGAGAACAGTGTGGAGATTCCTTAAAAAACTGGAAATAGAACTGCCTTATGATCCAGCAATCCCACTGCTGGGCATACACACTGAGGAAACCAGAAGGGAAAGAGACACGTGTACCCCAATGTTCATCGCAGCACTGTTTATAATAGCCAGGACATGGAAGCAACCTAGATGTCCATCAGCAGATGAATGGATAAGAAAGCTGTGGTACATATACACAATGGAGTATTACTCAGCCATTAAAAAGAATACATTTGAATCAGTTCTAATGAGGTGGATGAGACTGGAGCCTATTATACAGAGTGAAGTAAGCCAGAAGGAAAAACACCAATACAGTATACTAACGCATATATATGGAATTTAGAAAGATGATAACAATAACCCTGTGTACGAGACAGCAAAAGTGACGCTGATGTATGGAACAGTCTTATGGACTCTGTGGGAGAGGGAGAGGGTGGGAAGATTTGGGAGAATGGCATTGAAACATGTAAAATATCATGTATGAAACGAGCTGCCAGTCCAGGTTCAATGCACGATACTGGATGCTTGGGGCTAGTGCACTGGGACGACCCAGAGGGATGGTATGGGGAGGGAGGAGGGAGGAGGGTTCAGGATGGGGAGCACATGTATACCTGTGATGGATTCATTTTGATATTTGGCAAAACTAATACAATTATGTAAATTTTAAAAATAAAATAAAATAAAAAAAATTGCAACTCCTTAGTTCTAATGAGGTGGGTGAACCTATAGCATATTATACAGAGTGAAATAAGTCAGCAAGAGAAAAATGAATATCATATATTAGTGCATATATATGGAAACTAGAAAGATGATACTGATGAACCTGTTTGCAGGACAGCAATGGAGATGCAGGCATATGTTCTGTATGTGGACACATGTAGATTTGTGGGCACAGTGGGGGAGAGGAGGGAGGGACACATTGAAAGAGTAACATTGAAACGTGTACTTACCATATATAACATAGATCTCCAGTGGGAATTTATTATATAATGTGGGGAGCTCAGACTTGGTGCTCAATGACAACCTAGGGATGGAATGTGGTGGGAGGTGAGATGGAGATTCAAGAGGGAGGGGACATATGTATACTGAAGGCTGATTCCTGTTGATGTATGGCAGAAACCAATGCAATATTGTAAAGCAATTATCCTCCAGCTGAAAAAATAAAAATGCAGCTCCTAATTTAGTGCTCACAAAGAGCTTTGAATGTTTTTCCCATTTTATGGGCAAGGACATTGAGACTTAGAGAGCGTGACACTTTTTCTGAGTTTGTAGCATCTATTTCTGCTTTACTGACTATGCCAAAGCCTTTGTGTGGATCACAAGAAACTGTGGAAAATTCTGAAAGAGATGGGAATACCAGACCACCTGATTTGCCTCTTGAGAAATTTGTATGCAGGTCAGGAAGCAACAGTTAGAACTGGACATGGAACAACAAACTGGTTCCAAATAGGAAAAGGAGTTCGTCAAGGCTGTATATTGTCACCCTGTTTATTCAACTTATATGCAGAGTACATCATGAGAAATGCTGGACTGGAAGAAACACAAGCTGGAATCAAGATTGCTGGGAGAAATATCAATAACCTCAGATATGCAGATGACACCACCCTTTTGGCAGAAAGTGAAGAGGAACTAAAAAGCCTCTTGATGAAAGTGAAAGTGGAGAGTGAAAAAGTTGGCTTAAAGCTCAACATTCAGAAAATGAAGATCATGGCATCGGTCGCATCACTTCATGGGAAATAGATGGGGAAACAGTGGAAACAGTGTCAGACTTTATTTTTCTGGGCTCCAAAATCCCTGCAGATGGTGACTGCAGCCATGAAATTAAAAGACGCTTACTCCTTGGAAGGAAAGTTATGACCAACCTAGGTAGCATATTCAAAAGCAGAGACATTACTTTGCCAACAAAGGTTCGTCTAGTCAAGGCTATGGTTTTTCCAGTGGTCATGTATGGATGTGAGAGTTGGACTGTGAAGAAGGCTGAGTGCCAAAGAATTGATGCTTTAAACTGTGGTGTTGGAGAAGACTCTTGAGAGTCCCTTGGACTGCAAGGAGATCCAACCAGTCCATTCTGAAGGAGATCAGCCCTGGGATTTCTTTGGAAGGAATGATGCTAAAGCTGAAACTCCAGTACTTTGGCCACCTCATGCGAAGAGTTGACTCAGGCAGACAGGCAGCAGAAAGCAGGCTTGTAATTTGAATTTTACTCTAATGACTTGTCGTTCAGTCTCCCAGTCATGTCTGACTCTGCGACCCCATGGACTGCAGCATGCCAGGCCTCCCTGTCCCTCACTATCTCCTGAAGTTTGGCCAAGTTCATGTCCATTGCCTAGTAGGGGACATTTGGAGATGTGACACACAAGAAAACTTAGATTTGTAGGACTGTGAGCTTAAAAAGGTTACATTGAGAGACTACCAGGAGTAGCTGGTAGCAAAGTTTGATCCTGTAGAGAACAACTGAAAAAAAAAAAAAGCCTGGATAAAATATAGAAACTATCCCTTCGAAGGTAGCACAAAACTGCAGAGACAAAGAGGATGATGAGGGTGACTCAGATGCTGGAAAAGTGAACTGACTTCTGTAGCCTCTTGGGTACAGGCAAGAGGTTGAATTTCCAAGATTTGTGCTGGTGGAAGACTGTCCTGGGAAAAAGGGAAACCAGTAGAGCTTGCGGAAGAGACTTGGGAGGCCTCATGCATGCAGCCGGCTTTGCCCTCAGTTGAATTCTGAGGCTGCGTGGAGTAGGAGGCAAAAAACCTATGTGAAAGTCCTCTGGGGAAAAAAAAAAAGCAGCAGAGTTTTCATGTTCAAGAGTCTTCATAGTTTCAGGGGATGAAGTTTACAGTCAGAACTTACTATGGGAAGGTGATACAATGAATGTACCAGGCTTTTAGGTGTAAATTGTGGAAGGCTGCACCTTAAATAAAGGCAAACAGGAAATATTGGGTTGACCAAAAAGTTCATTTGGGTTTTTCTAGAAATGCCATGGAAAAAACCTGAACCAACTTTTTGGCCAACCCAATAGATTGAGCTTAGCACTGATGGCAACACAGCCTTGTAATAGCATCATTTCTGATTAGATTAAGATGATCAACTATACGCCTAAATGAGGGAGGGATTAAATTGTCTATGGAACAGAAAAACATCACCTGGAGTCACTACAAGTTTTATAAACAATACACATGAGTTCAACAGTTACTAGACATGCCAGAATACAGGATCACATGAGCTAAAACCAAGAGGAAATCCTTAAAAGCAATATGGCAAATGTACCAATCTACATACTCACAGCTTCCCAAAGACTCTGCCTCATCTCCAGGATGGTTTTCTTCTTTCTTTGGAGGTTGCCTGAGCCGCTTCACGGACCAACTGATTGAGATGAAAGCACATCTTCCCCACAAGATCGTCTCTGTGGTAGCCCTACGCTTCTTCACTCTTGCCTTCACATTTGCTGCCTAGTGGCTAAGCATTCCTCTGGTCTCTGTGGAGAATCTCACATCACATCATAACAGAAACTCTGGCCAGGGGACTTCACCTCTGGTCTTATCCAAGATATGTGATGGTCAGAGTGCGGGATTATAGACAAGTGGCCATAATAATGGGCAAAGGACTGGGTGGGGGTGGATGTGGCATTTTTAAATTTTTTTGGAGTTCCTCAGTTCAGAGAAATCTGAACTGGGGAGGCTGACTTCAAGTCTAACTTAACTGAGTCTAAACACCACTTCTGCCAACTCCTGGTTGTACAAACTTGGATCTCAGTGTCTTTAATCTGGAAAATAGGATTGCTGTAATATCTGCAAAGGTGCTGCCAAGTACACAGCCAGAGGGATGTCAGGAACACCGTGCTCTATTCCCCTGGCTGGCCTGGACTGAGGAGAGTGGTCTGACACAGAAGCCACTTGCCAGGATGAGGTGCTCAGAGGCCAGGCCACTTGCCAGGATGAGGTGCTCAGGACCAGGCCAGTCCTCTCAGCATGAGCCATAGTGATCTTTGGGCTCCTAATTGTTCATTCTGGGTCAGGAGAGGATTGGGAGGATCTAAGAGAGGAGAAAAGCCAGGCCTCTTTGACCAAAGACATAGTCATGGGAGTAGAGAAGGGTGACAGATCAAGTATCAGTAGCTTCTCCATAAGTTCAGGTCGAGTTTTGATAAAATCAGAACTCTTCTAGTTTAGCACCTGCTGACGAGAGCAAACTGAAACCAAGCTGAAATCAAGTGACTGGTCTTTGTATCTGTCCTTGTGGCAGTACTGCACTCTCGATTACTGTAGCTTTGCAATAATTGTGATAGCAAAATGAGACGTGAGATCTCCGTTGCTGTAACTAAGAGTGATTACCAGCTGGCAATCTGAGGTGTCTCTGTGATGTCTTTTGCTTTTGCTTACGCCATGAAGATGAAGAAAGTTTATTAACCTTATGAAGATGAAGCATGTTTTAGCTCCCATTAAAATTCCTAGAAATTTGAAGACAAAGGCCTCTGGAAATCTCTTCTAGGCTCTGGCCTTCATTTGACATTTATGGTTGTCTTTAGATGCACGAAAAAGTGAGAAGGAACAAACTATTTTCACCCAACTATAACTCATTTTTAAAAATTCTATCCCTTCTCTCTCCTTTAATCCAGGCACATGTGTTTAATCCCTTATATAAATTAAGATTAGATTAGGTTGCTTATAATAGAAAATAGAATAAAATTAGATGTTTCTCTCTCAGATAAGGAAGTTCAAGGATGGGCAATCCAAGGATTATGTGAAGCCACACAAACTTTTCAGGGACCCAGCTTACTTACAGTTGTCTGTTGAGCCTTCCAAGATTGTAGCTTCTATTTTTTTACTCTGAGATGAAAACTGAATCTTATTACTTATCATATGTTACATTACATCATCATCTAATCACATCATACTATGTCACATCACAACAGTTTGAAGGAAAAAAAAAAAACCCAAAACCCAGATCCATCCTTTTTAAGGAGACTTCCTGGAAGAATTACACAACATTTCCAGTTACTACTCATTGGCTGTAATTTAGTCACATGGCCACAGCTCTTTGCAAAGAAGTTTTGGAAATAACTCTTTGCAAAGAAGTCTGGGAAATGCAGTCTTTTGACTGAATTAACTCTGGGGAGTTGTATTCATGAAGGCGGTTGTTAGGAGTCAAAATTGACATCTCTATCACAACTTTGAATATCATCAATATAAAATTCTGTGTATGTAAATTCTCTAGAGTCTTAATTTTATGTTTTATACTGATCTGATATATATGTGCTTCATGGATCACAGCCTTGTCGTAATGAAGGGGCTTGCATAACTCAATGAAGCTATGACCCATGCTATGTAGGGCCTCCTAAGACAGATGGGTCATAGTGAAGAGTTCTGACAAAATGTGGCCCATTGGAAGATGGAATGGCAAACCACTCTAGTATTCTTGCCTCAGAAACTCCATGGACAGTATAAAAAGACAGGACACCAGAAGATGAGCACACCAGGCTAGAAGGCATCCAGCATGCTACTGGGGAAGGGTGGAGGGCAATTACTGATAGCTCCAGAAAGAATGTAGCAGCTGGCCAAAACAGAAATGACACTCTGTTGCAGATGTATCTGGTGGTGAAAGTCCCTTGGACTGCAAGGAGATCAAAACAGTCAATCCCAAAGGAAATCAACTTTGAATATTCATTGGAAGGACTGATGCTGAAGCTCCAAAACTTTGGCCACATGATATGAAGAGCCAACTCATTGGAAAAGAGCCTGATGCTAGGAAAGATTGAAGGCAAAAGGAGAAGTGAGTGTCAGAGGATGAGATGGTTAGATAGCATCACCAACTCAATGGACATGAGTTTGAGCAAACTCTGGGAAATACTGAAGGTTAGGGGAGCCTGGTGGAGAAGGAAATGGCAACCCACTCCAGTGTTCTTGCCTGGAGAATCCCAGGGACTGCAGTCCATGGGGTCGCACAGAGTCGGACACAACTGAAGCGACTCGGCAGCAGGCAGGGGAGCCTGGTGTACTACAGTCCATGGGGTCACAAAGAGTCAGACATGACTTAGCAACTGAACAATGACAAATACATGCCTACATATATATATATATATATATATAACATATAATAATACTATTATATGTATTAATATACGTATAGCAACATAAACAAATGTTTATGTTTATGTCATCACTGCGACAGAACAGGATATAAGTATAAGATGCTGGTGCTTGGAATGAACATAGACGGCCCTGGTGATATCTGAATTTTTTAACCCAAACATATTCCAACCCCCTTTGGGGTTCCATCATTCACCTTGCACTGGCAGGTGGGTTGGCATTTTTATTTCTTCATGCTTATTTTCCTTTGTGGCCTTATTGCTTTGCTGGATAATTTTATGTGATCTCAATGTCACGTGACCTACTAAAAGAAAGGCAATTTTAAGCAAAGCATCATATGAAAATTGATGCAGTCTAGGTTGCTTCCATGTCCTGGCTATTATAAACAGTGCTGCGATGAACATTGGGGTACACGTGTCTCTTTCAATTCTGGTTTCCTCAGTGTGAGACAGCAAAAGAGACACTGATGTATATAGAACAGTCTTGTGGACTCTGTGGGAGATGGAGAGGGTGGGATGATTTGGGAGAATGGCATTGAAACATGTATAATATCATATATGAAACGAGTTGCCAGTCCAGGTTCGATGCACGATATTGGATGCTTGGGGCTGGTTTACTGGGATGATTCAGAGGCATGGTACGGGGAGGGAGGAGGGAGGAGGGTTCAGGATGGGGAACATGTGTATACCTGTGGCGGATTCATGTTGATATATGGCAAAACCAATACAATATTGTAAAGTTAAAAAAAAAATTGATGCAGTCTAGTTGGCCCGCCCCTGCGGTCACCAAAATTCTGACTACAGTGGTTCCTTGGAGTTCACAGACTCAGATATCTATCTAAATATTAAATATTCCATTTAATCTGGTGCTAAAAGATTCAACAAGGGAGTTAAAAAGTAGAAAAAGAATGCAAAATTCACTATAGAGTTAAATTTAGCAAAGGTATGTGTATTGACACGCACGTGTGCATGCATGTTAAGGCACTTCCGTTCTGTCTAACTCTTTGCGACCCCGTAGACTATTGCCCACCAGGCTCCTCTGCCCATGGGATTCTCCAGGCAAGAGTACTGGAGTGGGTTGCCATGCCCTCCTCCAGGGACCCACAGGCATATATGATGGCTACTCCCACCTCATGAAAGAATTACTGAAGTTATTTTTCGTATGTGGCTAAAGAAAATCCTTCAGTCCCATTCCAGTTTAGAGTCTCTCATTACCCACCTATCCCTTTGCTCTCTGTTTAGTTTTTCCGTATCTTCTGCCTTTGCTTTAGAATATTGTTTCTTTAATTAAAGGCTTTAAGGATTTTAAAATATTAATTGCAGAGATTTTTTTTCAGAATTGGCACCAACAATGGCTCAGATTCACCCTTTCCTCCAAAATGATTATAGGTTATATTTTTCAGTTCCAGTGGCATATAGGTCCATGCAATGCTTAAATTCATTAAGTTTCCTTCTCCTTAAAAATTCGGTATTAACTTGTTGGGAATGTTGCCTGTCTTCTGTGGGTTCCATGCCCTCTCCTCCCTCACTGACCCATCCCCTGTTTGATAACCAGTGGCTCAGTTATTAAGACGTTATCATGTACATAGGATGCGTTTCTGCCATAAAACAGTCTATAGTTTAGTTGAAAGTAATGATTCTAGAACATTTTTGGGAGGCTTTTCCAAGTAGATCCAAGGACATCTGTAAGGATTCTGTCTCCAGTTTGAGGGTAAAATGTTTCATATTTTCCAAAGCTTTTCAGATAAACGGGCTTGGAAACTTTTCAATCAAAGAATACCATTAAGTGAGTTATTTGCCGAGTATTGGACACTGTGATCAATACAGGTTGACTCCCATTTCTCCCAACAAACACACTTTGCTTTCTCCACCGGTAAAGTAAATTTGTTACTCTTTATCTCAACAGCTCTGAGAGTGTTGGGAATGGTAGTGATTAAAGAGCAGTCCAGATACCTGGAAAAAGACTTAGGACAAAAGTCCCAGGTTCAAGACTCAAATCCCTCATTTGTGAAATGTGGATGATAATAATATTCACCTTGTCCATCTCCCAGAGTTTCAGGGAATATCCACTTTAACAAGAGATGTGAGAGTGTTTTGTAGATTATAAAACACTGTAAAAATGCCATTTGTTACTATAACCTTCATGCCATTGAGTTCCTCATATTTCTTGGCCCAAGGTGATAAAAAGATTGTGACCTTTATTTATTTATTTATTTACAATTTTTGTTGCTTCTTCCTAAAAGAGGTTTGCTTTATTTTAGTTGCAATTGACAGAAATTCAACTCAAAGTAACTTGAGGGAAAAGGAGACCTTAGTTCCTCTTACTGGGAAGTCAAAGCCCTCTTCAGGCATAATGAGATGCAGGATCTCATATAATCTCATCAAGACTCTCACTCTCTTCGTCTCTGGTTCTGCCTCCCTCATGTAGGAATGTCGTTTCCTTTGGGCTTAAGTTTCCTCCATGTGTCCAGGCAGGATGGCTATTGACATCACCACGTTGCATCCGTTCCTAGAGAATCCAAGTCAGCATTAGCTATTGACAGCATGATTTTTAACTCATGTGGAAAATTTTAACTCATATGGGAATAGTTTGAATTTGTATTCCTGTTAGGATTTTAGAACTGGATTTTTATGAAGCCTGGCATTTTCCTCAAAGGAATTGTGAGTTAGGCAGAGAGCGAGGAAAATGATCCGTAACAAAGAAAATGATAGAAAGAAGGATAAAAAAAGAGGGGAAAGACTGAGCTGGGGCGGGGAAGCGGGGAGGACAGGCTTAGGAGAACGGAGTGGTGAAGAGCCTGGGGCTGGGGGAGGTGCCCAGGGAGGCTGAAGTCTTCTCTGCCACACTCTGCTGTGAGATGTGAGTGCCCCACCATCCCGGACATCCAGTGGGCACATCTATGAAGCGGGGACACCAGCGTCCACCTCCCCGTGTTGTGGGGATCACGCCGTCTGCAAGCACACACAGTCTGACCCAGGAAGAAGCGATGCAAAGATGTAGGGAAAATGAGCCCTGTTCTGTAACATATAGTGTAAGAGAAGGGAGTTCTGATGAAGGTGGCTCTGTGTGAATGACTAGTGTGGAGGATATTTTCGAAGGGTGGGACTTTATTTTTTTTTGCCTGGTGCCAGCCCTGTAGTTGAGCTTATAGCCTATCTACCTCTGTTGAATTCAGCTGGTGTGTCCAGCATGCAGATGGAATGTTAATAAATACATTCATACTGTGCAGTCCACCATGTTTTGTTGTCCTTTTCCAATTAATGCCAGACTGGTGACTTAAAAGGAAAGTGAGATGGTGTGAGTCCACCATTAGGGGTGGGTTAGGTGTACACAGGGTCTGTATCAGACAACAGCCAACTGAGGGCAGACCACCCCCAGGTAGCCCTCTCTGTTTGGGAAGCAGTGGTGATGAAAGAAAAAACATCTGCTCTGCAGCCAGGCATGATGAGAACTAAGCCCTAGTTCTGACCTTTATAGCTGTGTGACCTCAGAGAAGTCACTTTACCTCTCTGAAAAGTGAGATACATCATACTTTCTTCTGACTTAATCGTTGTTTTTCAGTCATGACTTTTGATATTTCTCTATGGACTTGACCATTGCATTTGGGATCCAAAACTGATATATTGAACACTTCATGATAAACCACTGTGTCACCCACTCCCTATCACCTCTCACCCCAATGGAACTCAGTGGAAGGGCCTGAGCTTTCTTCACGGCAATTCAGTCATCACTGTTGATAAGTTTCCTGTCACCCGGGCGCATCATGATGACAGTTGCTTCTGAGCAGTCCTGAATCTGCACGACTGCTCAGTAATTAATTCTGTGCAATGACTGCGGTCCTCGCTCCTCCCCATCTAGGGATGTCCGGCTGAGGTCCCTTTTTGTCCTGCTCCACGAAGGGTCACCATGTGCACACATTTTCCCTCAGTGGGGCTTCTGCCCCCGATTCCTGCCTTCTCTCCATCCCTGAACTAGAAAATGCAGAAGGAAATCCCAAGGTTCTCTTTCAGTTTTTCTTTTAAAAGCCGCCAGAGAAACATCAGTTCTAACCACTAAGATCTTTTTCTTAAGATTCTGTCCTGGTCTCTCTTGCCCTCTTCTGAGCATAAGGGCCTTCCTACCTGGAAAACAGTCTAATCCAAGAGTCTGGGCAGCCCAAAGGTTACTTTCGTCCAAGAGCCCCCGAAAACGGCTCTCTCTGCAGCCCCTTCACTCTTCCTATAAGCACCTCCCACCACCAGCTCTGCAGTGGCTTCCTGAAAGGGACGGAGGGTGGGGTTGAGTTCATCCCTGGATGCCTCCTACCTATGCTGTTGTTTGCTGTTGGCTCCTTTCTGTGAGTCGACTCTGGAGGGAGGAGGCAGGGGCCGGAGCTGGGGGGGCATTCAGATTACGGGGGCACGGGTGTCAGCCACAGGTGCCGGAGGGTGTTGTGACTTTCAAGGTCCCATTTGCAGACCAGCTCACTCAGCTGGGCTGAGTTCATATGGCTCATAATAATGCTTGGGGAAGGGAAAGACAAAAAGTTGCCGAGCACCAACGCATACCAGGGATTTTGTGTGTCTCCTGTAGCTCTCACAGAAACTCCTCATGCAAACTATTACACCCTGAACTTTAACGAATCTATGTTACTGAGATGCAATTGACATACAAAGGACTGTGCATATTTATATGTACACACACATATATGTACACATGTGTATGGGCTTCATGTCTGTAACTTGATGATATTGGAGATAAATGTATTATTAATACATCCCTGAAACCATCACTGCCATACACACATTCAACACGTTCAAAAATTTCTTCTCCTCCTCTTTACTTATTATGATTATTTTATGATTAAGAGTACTTAATATACCCTTCAAGTACATTTTTTGGTCCACAGTGTAACACTGCTAACTGTAGGTCTGTGCAGTACATCTCAAGGATGCAGTCATCTCCCATAACTGAAACTTTAACCTTGTTACTCACACCTCTCTCTTAGCTGCTGGTAACCACCCTTCTCCTCTCTGTTTCTGTGAGTTTGATTATTTTAGATGCTCTAAGTGGTTTCCTCCAGATCACACACCAAAGCTCTGTGTTAGCCTTTTAAGACGCCTGCTTTGGTCTGCTAATCTGCATCATCTCCCGTTTTGACAAAATACACAGTTCATCCTCTTTGGATGTTGTCCCCAAACCAAAACTCAGGAGGGAGTCATGGATGACATTCTGCAGATGAAAAAGTGTGTGTTCCTGGGCTATGCAAGGGAGAACGGGTCAGGGAACTGAATCTTTTGACTTTAAGTCCAACCAATGGAGTCATTGCATGGAGGAAAAGGAGGAAGACGCATTCTTGTGGGATTCTGTAGGTAGCATGGAACCCAGAGGGAAGGGATATAGACAGATTTTTGGGTGAACAAATGGGAAGAAAGAACCCCTAACGGGAGTTGGCCACAAGGTCTGCCACTGCCTGGTGAGCTATAGTTGTATTGAAGTTGGCCAACCAGCTCTAAGTACTTATGAGTCTTGTGGTTCCGGGAATTTCTTCCTTCCTTTCACAGAATTATAGACCATCTTACCCTAATGCCAAGATTGAGAACCAATGTCTCAGCGTTCCAAGTGCCTTACCATTGCAAACTTGGAGGATGGAGACCATAAATGATTCATCTAGTGCTCCCAAGAATTCTGACTGATTTGCCTATTGATCTGCATTTGGCAACAGCCTACCTGCTCTGTGGGATATGATTTTGACTGCAATCCATATTACAGAGAATCTACTCTTTTGTTTAAAAAGCTCATCAGTTTTCTAAACTTGAAAAATACTGCTCTGAAATGCACAACCCTAGATGCTCTTACAACCTAAAAAAAAAAAAAAAAAAGAATGTCAGCATTAACTGTTAATATTTTCCTAAATCTACCGCTTCTCAGCTCACATGCCTACAATTCAATGCTACCAGGCGAGGCGGGTGTTTTTCAAATGAAATTGCAGTTAATGGTACAAAATATTTACATTTATGCCCCAAATCCAAAGAGCCACCAAACTTTATTCCTCCTTTTGTAGTTTCAATATTTAATTAGTGATAAAGTACCAGAAACCTGCAGGGAGAAAACACCCCATTATTTTTTAAGTTATAGTATATTTACAACCCGTTTCCACCTGCTCCCTTTGTCTCCTCCTGTCTCCACTGTACACAGATTCATCTCGGCCAGCCCCTCAGGAATACAGCTGTGTCATCATGTACTGTGGCATCCCAATATTTCACACTAAGCTTTAAACCAATTAGGAATGACTACTGACTGTGCTGACTCATGGGAAGAGAAGGGGATAATGTGTCCTTCAGGTAATGGACTTCTTTGGGGACTTAACACATATTTCACTTTTTAGCATCGTTGGTTTTCCCTTGTCACATTTCTGTGGATGTGGCTTCGTTTTGCTTCACTGTGCTAGGAGGATTATGAAAAGATGAATATTTGTGAAGTAACCAAGCTTATAGTAATAATGGCAGGAATTGGCTGGGTACATGGTGAGATTATTGGGCCAACCTCTGAGGCCTCAGGGGTGTCCTGGGATGATAGAGATTGTCTGGGTGCTGGGACCCATTTAAAGGGGCAGCAGCCTCAACTGACTTGGGGCTGTTGTGGTACATAGAAATCAGAATTTCAGATTTTATGAAATGAACCCAGAATCTAGCTTTATAAAATATGTATGTGTGCATGCTAAATTGCCTCGTTGTGTCTGATTCTTTGTGACCCTGTATACTGTAGCCCACCAGGCTCCTCTGTCCACGGGATTCTCCAAGAAAGAATACTGGAGTGGGTTGCCATGCCCTCCTCCAGGGGATCTTCCTGAATCAGGGGTCGAACTCACATCTCTTATGTCTCTTGCACTGGCAAGTGGTTTCTTTACCACTAGCACCATCTGGAAAGCCCTGTGAAATGTGAAATTTCTCTATTTCAAAATGAAGGCACTGCACAAATGAAACAGACAAACCACCCTTTGGGTGATGTCTCTGGCTGGCTCTCAGCTGCCAGGTTGTAACCTCAGGCCTCAACCAATCTACCAACTGTTTTTTTTTTTTAAGAGAGAAGACAGCAGGATAGGTGCATAGCAGCCTGCACAGACTTTCTGTAGGGTTTCCTTCAGCTTTGCCACCTGCCCATCCTAGTCCAGTGGAGGACTTGGGTCTCCATTCCCTGTCTCGGTCCATGTGGTGAAAACCTAAGGCAGGGACTGGCCAGCTGGGGACAGGCAGGCTCAGAACCCTAGTGGGCAACTAGAAAGTGGTGGGGAGGTTCTGTGCAAGTGACATGGGATGAAACTGTTTACGGAAGAGGATTCTAGCCGTAGATGGTGGTTGAAGCTGGAGTAATTTCTGAATTTATTATTTATAATACAGTAAATGTTGTGTTTATTATTAAGTAGACTTTGATATAGCAGTGAGCACACAGAACAGCTCCCCACAACAGAAGAAGAAGGCTTGGCTGTATCCTCTTCATGAAGAACACCTGTCCTTGGAGCTTTCACATGCTGCGTTTCACTTAACCTGCACACAGTGTGATGAGGTTGTTATCGCCACTTTGCTGAAGATGAGATTAAAGGTCTGAGAGTTTTAGCAGTCTGTGTATGTTTGAGCTGGGACCTGAATCTGGATCATCTGGTGGGATGATAAGTGACCCATCACACTGAACTCAGGGTAATATGCCCCGTCTCCTTGCCCAGGAATATAGCATGACAAATGGCAAGTACATCAAGGCTTTCACCTATTTTTTTTATAACCCTAGATTTTATAATGGGAATCTGCCCTCACATTTGCATATATTCCTGCATAGGAAGAGCTTTATTTTCTTGATTAGCATAAAAAATGACTGCAGGAGAAGTTCATTCTCAGCTCAACTAACTTGTGTTGAAATAGGATGTTAACAGAAACCTCCTTTACTTTGCAGAGCCCACTTCTGAGTCATTAACAACCCTGAGTTTGAACGAGGCAGGTCCTAATTCTTCAACTGAGAGTTCTTTGCTCCACTAAGTTCAATCCATGTTGAGGCTATTAAAAATATCTCTTTAGTGCTTAGTCTGAAATTACCACCTTTTACGAAAATTCCCATTACATAGATCTACAGCCTTTTCAAAAAGGAGTTGTTTTTCATGATGAGGGTGGAATGCTTGTAATTTTAATTTTATTATATAATGTATCTTGATTAATCAGTGTTTGAGAGTCATCTAGTTCTAAGCAAAATTACAAGAAAATAAAACAGATTTTGAACCTGTCCTCTGCCTCCAGAAAAAAAGCCCTCAAAAATGGAGATGATAGGAGTAAGGGGATGGCAGGATCTGAGCTCAAGAACCCAGAAGGTTGAAGTGGGGTGCTTAGTATTCATCTGGTAGTCATTGCACTAACATCAATCTTACCAAATTCTCCTGGTATGAATGTAGATGTTCTGCATTTAATATATATTTCCAGTGGAATTTCATTATAATTGAGCACTAAATGATACCCACTTATGGTAAAGTGATTCCAGAATTTTTTTGTAATAAATGGATTTTTGTAGAATAGAAGATTCCAGATTCATCTCTGAGTCTATATTAGAGTCTTTATGCTCTAATTGTCATTGACTGTCTTTACTGTATTATTTCCAGACAGTTCATAATTTCCCCCATTGAACAGATGATGATTTGTGAGTGAAGTAAGACACTGACTAGATAATGAGGTGCCGTTGATTTTTTTATTGCTCTTGTTTCACAAAATCTCTTTGAAAGCCATTTGAATCATCTCTGTTGGTGTCATTACTAATGGCTGCAGATTTATAAGGGGAGCGACTTGTAGAGCAACAACGATAGCTAGCATTTATTGAGTGCTTACTGTGTTCTAAACACTCTGTAAAGGTAAGTGCTTACATTAATCATCCCATTGGAACCTTATACCCATTCGATCGGGCTGGTTACCATTTGTATTTTAATCATGCAAGCTGGACATCAGAGGTTAAAGATTCTGTAGGAAGTCATAAGCTAGAAAGAGGCAGAGTTGGAATGGAAGTCACATCCAACTGGCTTTAGACTTCAAAGTCTGTGCTTTCAGCCACCAGACCAGATGGCTTATGGAATGGAATCTCTCTGAGTAGACGTTGGAAGCCGTGGATTGTGAGAAATTCCTGTGTTTCTTTATCACAAGCAGATAGTTATTAAGATAAATCAAAAAACTGTCTCTATGATAAGACTCACAGATGCAGTCTGTTGTTTCAGGGGAGTATCTGCCTGAAAACTGGAGACACAATGATTCCATGAAGTGAATAACTGGTAAACCAAATCAATTACTACTGTATGTGTTTTCATGGAGGGTTTTTTTTTTTTTTTTTTTCTTTTTACTAGATATGAGACAGTGGCTAGTTAATCCCAGGGTTAGAGCAAGTGGTTGTTAGAGTCAAAGTTGAAAGCCCTGTGTGGTTCACGACCCTCACATTGTTCAGGCTGAGTGCTGTGGGAGGTACCACGGGAAGGGACTGTCCCAGCTCTGTCACTGACCAGCCAATAGCCTTGCTGAAACATCCCGACTTCTCTCATCAGCAAAATGAAGACTGAGCTGAATTCAAGACTTCCAAACAAATAACTCAATCGAAAAATGGGCAGAAGACCTAAATAGGCATTTCTCCAACAGAGACATACAGGTGGCCAATAGGAAAATGAAAAGATGCTCAACGTCACTAATGATAGAAAAAGGCAAATCAAAACTGTACTGAGGTGCCACCTCACACCAGTCAAAATGGCCATCATAAAGAAATCTACAAATAACAAATGCTGGAGAGGCTGTGGAGCAAAGCGAAGCCTCCAACACTATCGGTGGGAATGTAAAGCGGTTCAGCCACCATGGAAAACAGTATGGAGGTCCCTCATGAAACCAGATAGAATTACCATACGATCCAGCAATCCCACTGCTGAGCATATATCCAGACAAAACCACAGATAAAAAGATACACACACCCCTAGCTTCACCATTCACAATAGCCAAGACCTAATAGCCTAAATGTCCATCAACTGATGAATGGATAAAGAAAATGTGGTACATACACAATGGAATGTTACTCAGCCACAGAAGGGAAAGAAACTGGGTCATGTGTAGTGATGTGGATGAACCTGCAGTCTGAATACAGAGTGAAGTAAGTCAGAAAGAGAAGGGCAAATACCCTATATTAACACACGCATATGGATTCTAAAACAATGGTATAGATGAACCTATTTGCGGGGCAGAAATAAAGATGCAGATGCAGCGAATGGACTTGTGGACACGGAGAGGGAAGAGGAGGGTGGAACGAATTGAAAAAGTGGTATGGAAACATATAAATTAACATGTGTGAAATAGATAGCAGGTGGAAATTTGCTGTATAATGTAAGGAGCTCAAATCTGGTGTTCTGTGACAACCTAGAGTGGTGGGAGGTGGGACGGAGGTTCAAGAGGATGGGGATGTGTGTATATCTATGGCTGATTCATGTTGATGTATGGCAGAAACCAACACAATATTGTGAGGCAGTTATCCTCCAATTTTTAAAAGAGTAATTGGGTATTTTACATAACTCTGCAAACCACTTCAAGAAATTTTTTTTGAGCAAGGTGGATTAAGCAATGAGCCAATCGACAAAAAACATCTTCCTCAAATCTTTTCAGATTCCAAGCACACAATGTGTCATGAATGCCTACACATTTTGTAGCTTGGGGCACAATTGGCACTTCCTCAGGGAAGCCACCCTGGTGACTCCCATCCTCACTTGTGTGCTCACGCTGAACTTGTGTGATTACATGATTCAGCTCTGAGCTCACACTGAACTGCAGGTTCTCTGAGGGCAGCAAACATACCCATGGTGTTGGCTGTTTTATCCTAATTATGAGTGCAATTCTTGGTATGGGGCAAAAGTTCACTAAGTGTTTGCCCAGTGAATCAATGTTGAAATTATTTCTGTTTCGGGGCAGTCTAATCAGATAGCTGTTAATTCATGGTGAAGCTCTGGAGCCTGGCTCCTTGGTTCAAACCCAGGCTCAACCAATTACTCATTGTGTGTTCTTGGATAAGTCACTTAAATCTTTTAAGGCTTGATTCTTTTATCTATGAAACAAGAGATAAAAAGTGATAAAACAAACAAGAGATAAAAGCAAGTGATAAAAGTATACTGCAGGGTTTGTGTAAGAAATAATGAGAAAACTTATGTAGGACACTTAGTTCACTATGTGGTTTATAGTAAGCCTCCACAAATTTTGGTTTCCTAGTATTATATTTATTTCCCCAACAGAATGCATTAGTTCGGTTCAGTTCAGTCACTCAGTCGTGTCCAACTCTATGCAACCCCATGAATCGAGCATGCCTGGCCTTCCTGTCCATCATTAACTCCCGATTCTACTCATACTCATGTCCATCAAGTCGGTGATGCCCGACTATCTCATTCTCTGTAGTCCCCTTCTCCTCCTGCCACCAATCCCTCCCACCATCAGGGTGTTTTCCAATGAGTCAACTCTTCACATGAGGTGGCCAAAGTACTGGAGTTTCAGCTTTAGCATCATTCCTTCCAAAGAACACCCAGGACTGATCTCCTTTAGGATGGACTGGTTGGATCTCCTTGGAGTCCAAGGGGACTCTCAAGAGTCTTCTCCAACACCACAGTTCAATGCATGAATTCTTCGGTGCTCAGCTTGCTTCACAGTCCAACTCTCACATCCATACATGACCACAGGAAAACCCATAGCCTTGACTAGACAGACCTTTGTTGGCAAAGTAATGTCTCTGCTTTTGAATATGCTGTCTAGGTTGGTCATAACTTTCCTTCCAAGGAGTAAGCGTCTTTTAATTTCATGGCTGCAGTCACCATCTGCAGTGATTTTGGAGCCCCAAAAAATAAAGTTTGACACCGTTTCTACTGTTTCCCCATCTCTTTCCCATGAAGTGGTGGGACCAGATGCCATGATCTTTGTTTTCTGAATGTTGAGCTTTAAGACAACTTTTTCACTCTCCTATTTTACTTTCATCAACAGGCTTTTTAGTTCCTCTTCACTTTCTTCAATTTCATAAGAGTGGTGTCATCTGCATATCTGAGGTTATTGATATTTCTCCTGGCAATCTTGATTCCAGCTTGTGCTTCTTCCAGCCCAGCATTTCTCATGATGCTCAGCTTTCTTCACAGTCCAACTCTCACATCCATACATGACCACAGGAAAAACCATAGCCTTGACTAGACAGACCTTTGTTGGCAAAGTAATGTCTCTGCTTTTGAATATGCTGTCTAGGTTGGTCATAACTTTCTGCCATAAGGGTGGTGTCATCTGCATATCTGAGGTTATTGATGTTTCTCCTGGCAATATTGATTCCAGTTTGTGCTTCTTCCAGCCCAGCGTTTCTCATGATGTACTCTGCATATAAGTTAAATAAGCAGGGTGACAATATACAGCCTTGACGTACTCCTTTTCCTATTTGGAACCAGTCTGTTGTTCCATGTCCAGTTCTTATTGTTGCTTCCTGACCTGCGTATAGGTTTCTCAGGTCAGGCAGGTCAGGTGGTCTGGTATACCCATCTCTTTCAGAATTTTCCACAGTTTATTATGATCCACACAGTCAAAGGCTTTGGCATAGTCGATAAAGCAGAAGTAGATGTTTTTCTGGAACTCTCTTCCTTTTTCCGTGATCCAGTGGACGTTGGCAATTTGGTCTCTGGTTCCTCTGCCTTTTCTAAAACCAGCTTGAACATCTGGAAGTTCATGGTTCACATGTTGCTGAAGCCTGGCTTGGAGACTTTTGAGCATGACTTTACTAGCATGTGAGATGAGTGTAGTTGTGTGGTAGTTTGAGCATTCTTTGGCATTGCCTTTCTTTGGGATTGGAATAAAAACTGACCTTTTCCAGTCCAGTTTTCCAAATTTGCTGGCATATTGAGTGCAGCACTTTCACAGCATCATCTTTCAGGATTTGAAATAGCTCAACTGGAATTCCATCACCTCCACTAGCTTTGTTCATAGTGATGCTTCCTAAGGCCCACTTGACTTCACATTCCAGGATGTCTTGCTCTAGGTGAGTGATCACACCATCGTGATTATCTGGGTCGTGAAGATCTATTTTGTACAGTTCTTTTTGTATTCTTGCCACCTCTTCTTAATATCTTCTGCTTCTGTTAGGTCCATACCATTTCTGTTCTTTGTCGAGCCCATCTTTGCATGAAATGTTCCCCTGGTATCTCTAATTTTCTTGAAGATATCTCTAGTCTTTCCCATTCTGTTGTTTTCCTCTATTTCTTTGCATTGATTGCTGAGGAAGGCTTTTTTATCTCTCCTTGCTATTCTTTGCATTCAAATGGGAATATCTTTCCTTCTCTCCTTTGCTTTTTGCTTCTCTTCTTTTCACAGCTGTTTGTAAGGCCTCATCAGACAGCCATTTTGCTGTTTTGCATTTCTTTTCCATGGGGATGGTCTTGATTCCATGGGGATTGTCTCCTGTACAATGTCATGAACCTCAGTCCATAGTTCATCAGGCACTCTATCTATCAGATCTAGTCCCTTAAATCTATTTCTCACTTCCAGTGTATAATCACAAGGGATTTGATTTAGACCATAGCTGAATGGTCTAGTGGTTTTCCCTACTTTCTTCAATTTAAGTCTGACTTTGGCAATAAGGAGTTCATGATCTGAGCCACAGTCAGCTCCCCGTCTTGTTTTTGCTGACTGTATAGAGCTTCTCCATCTTTGGCTGCAAAGAATATAATCAGTCTGATTTCGGTGTTGACCATCTGGTGATATCCCTGTGTAGAGTCTTCTCTTGTATTGTTGGAAGAGGGTGCTTGCTTGTGACCAGTGCATTCTCTTGGCAAAACTCTATTAGCTTGTTCCCTGCTTCATTCTGTACTCCAAGGCAAAATTTGCCTGTCAGTCCAGGTGTTTCTTGACTTCCTACTTTTGCATTCCAGTTCCCTATAATGAAAAGGAAATCTTTCTGGGTGTTAGTTCTAAAAGGTCTTGTAGGTCTTCATAGAACAGTTCAGCTTCAGCTTCTTCAGTGTTACTGGTTGCAGCATAGGCTTGGATTACCATGATATTGAATGGTTTGCCTTGGAAATGAACAGAGATCATTCTGTTGTTTTTGAGACTGCATCCAAGTACTGCATTTCAGACTCTTTTGTTGACCATGATGGCTACTCCATTTCGTCTAAGGGATTCCTGCCCACAGTAGTAGATATAATGGTCATCTGAGTTAAATTCCCCCATTCCAGTCCATTTTAGTTTGCTGATTCCTAGAATGTCGATGTTCACTCTTGCCATCTCCTGTTTGACCACTTCCAATTTGCCTTGATTCATGGACCTAACATTCCAGGTTCCTATGCAATATTGCTCTTTATAGCATCAGACCTTGCTTCTATCACCATTCACATCCACAACTGGGTATTGTTTTTGCTTTGGCTCCATCCCTTCATTCTTTCTGGAGTTATTTCTCCACTGATCTCCAGTAGCATATTGAGTATCTACCAATCTGGGGAGTTCATCTTTTAGTGTCCTATCATTCTGCCTTTTCATACTGTTCATGGTGTTCTCAAGGCAAGAATACTGAAGTGGTTTGCCATTCCCTTCTCTAGTGGACCACATTCTGTCAGACCTCTCCACCATGACCCGTCCATCTTGGGTGGCCCCACACAGCATGGCTTAATTTCATTGAGTTAGACAAGACTGTGGTCCATGTGATCGGATTGGCTAGTTTTCTGTGATTATGGTTTCATTGTGTCTGCCCTCTGATACCCTCTCACAACACCTACCATCTTACTTGGGCTTCTCTCACCTTGGATGTGGGGTATCTCTTCACGGCTACTCCAGCAAAGCACAGCCACTGCTCCTTACCTTGGACGAGCGGTATCTCCTCATGGCCACCCCTCCTGACCTTGAACGTGGAGCTACTACTCCACAGAATGCATCAGTCAGTTCAGTTCAGTCGCTCAGTTGCATCCAACTCTTTGCGACCCCATGAATTGCAGCACGCCAGGCCTCCATGTCCATCACCAACTCCCGGAGTTCACTCAAACTCACGTCCATTGAGTCAGTGATGCCATCCAGCCATCTCGACCTCTGTCAGCCCCTTCTCCTCCTGCCCTCAATCCCTCCCAGCATCAGAGTCTTTTCCAGTGAGTCAACTCTTCACATGAGGTGGCCAAAGTACTGGAGTTTCAGCTTTAGCATCATTCCTTCCAAAGAACACCCAGGACTGATCTCCTTTAGAATGGACTGGTTGGATCTCCTTGCAGTCCAAGGGACTCTCAAGAGTCTTCTCCAACACCACAGTTCAAAAGCATCAATTCTTCGGCGCTCAGCTTTCTTCACAGTCCAACTCTCACATCGATACATGACCACTGGAAAAACCATAGCCTTGACTAGATGGACCTTTTTTGGCAAAGTAATATCTCTGCTTTTCAATATGCTATCTAGGTTGGTCATAACTTTACTTCCAAGGAGTAAGCGTCTTTTAATTTCATGGCTGCAGTCACCATCTGCAGTGATTTTGGAGTTCAAAAAAATAAAGTCTGACACTATTTCCACTGTTTCCCCATCTCTTTCCCATGAAGTGATGGGACTAGATGCCATGATCGTCATTTTCTGAATGTTGAGCTTTAAGCCAACTTTTTCACTCTCCTCTTTCACTTTTATCAAGAGGCTTTTTAGTTCCTCTTCACTTTCTGCCATGGGTGGTGTCATCTGCACATCTGAGGTTATTGATATTTCTCCTGGCAATCTGGATTCCAGCTTGTGTTTCTTCCAGTCCAGCGTTTCTCATGATGTACTCTGCATATAAGTTAAATAAGCAGGGTGACAATATACAGCCTTGATGAACCCCTTTTCCTATTTGGAACCAGTCTGTTGTTCCATGTCCATAGTCCCATGCAATACACTTGGTAAGTCAAAACATTTGACTCAGTTTCACTGGGGTTCTGTTGAAATCCACTGGAGGAAATGAAGAATGAAATGAATAAAGAACACAAATTATTCATTTATTTTTTCATTTTATGACTAATTCCCTTATTACTAATAAATGACTAATTTATTTATTCTAGTTCTGGCTTCGATATAGGGATACAGAGAAAAATATGATAGTGTTTTTACTTTTTAAACCTTATTCAATCCAATTTTATTACCCCACTCTTTTTTAGATTAATTTTAATAGCTCAATAATTGCATTTTATTTATTTTTGACATTTAAATTTTATTAATAAGGCATGTTACTTGCATTTTTAAAGCTAGTTCCCTTTTTTTAAAATCGAAGTATAGTTGATTTACTGTGTTGTGTTAATTACTACTGAACGGCAAAATGGTAAGTGTTCTTACCACTGGGGAATTTATAAAATTTGGTTTGGGAAAAATATTAATAAAATTATTGTTGTATAATATATGACTTAATCCCAGCAGGATTCAGACCTTAGTGTCCTTAAATTGTGAAACAATTATGATTTCACCCTTACTGTTTCTTCCCCTAAGAATTCTGAAGGAAATCATAAAATAAGTTTGCGTGCGTGCTAAGCTGCTTCAGTTGAGTCTGATTCTTTGTGACCCTATGGACTGTAGTCCAGGATCCTCTGTCCATGGGACTCTCCAGGCAAAAATACTGGAGTGGGTTGCCATGCCCTCCCCCAGAGGATCTTCCTGACTCAGGTATCGAACCCGTGTCTCTTATGTCTCCAGCATTGGCAAGCGGGTTTTTTTTTACCATTAGTGCCACCTGAGAACCGCCCCCCCTCCCCCCACCAATAAGTGTAAGGAAAGCCAACAAAATTCTGATTTTTCCTGAGGTAACTACTGTGATAGTAGTCTGAAGTGTTGCTCTCAATAATATGTCTTTGAGGCCCCTGTTCTGCTGACCTGCACTCATCCTGGGTGTGTCCCTCGGTCCCCAACCCGGAGCATGGGCCTGAGCGCCTGGCACTGGCCATGGTGGGGGTGCATTCAAGGCACTTTGGGAATTTTGGAGCCTGCTGAGGCTCTGGTGATAAAAGCTGAAGCCTTTGCATCTCCTCTGGGCACTTGCTCACCCCGTCACTACTGGCCTCCTATGTACGGTATACCTGATTGGTGAACTAGAGGTCTGGTTATTTTCTGAAGCATCACCCAATTGCTCCTCTTGGTGTTTCTTTCCTCGGGCCATTTCCTGCTCTGAGCCATCACCACACACACTGTCGAAGTAGAAAAACTGTGTTCTGATCGCTCTTGTGAATCCTCCCTCTCTACCCATGCACTATGTTGTTTAAAACTTGTTTTCTGACTGGTTGTTTTGAATTTGCTCAAGTGCGTGCACATACACACTTTCACTGACAGAGACAAAGGCGCTCGGGAGCAGAGCGCTGCTGCCCGCCTCCTTTGCGCCCTCGGCTCACTGAGAGGCGGTCCCCTCTGCTGGGCGTGGCCAGTGAAGGAGGCGCATGCGCGGGACAGGGAGCGCGGTGTCCTTTGGGGTGACATGTGCTCTGGTCCCTGGTGAGTTCCCTCAGCAAGTGAAGTAGCAGGAACGGGGCAGTGGCATCCTCTGCCTGGGGATTAGAGAAATTTCACAGGACCCTAAATGAGAAAACGCTCTTCAGTCAGAGAAAGGGCTTGCCCTTTAATGTGGTTGAGTGTGTATGTGTGTGTGTGTATTCCATTGTGTGTGTGTGTGTATTCCATTGTGTGTGTGTGTGTGTGTGTGTGTGTGTGTGCAGCATCTGTCGACACACACAGTGGGATACTGCCTATCAGACCTTCTTTATTCATTCTTCTTCAATGGATATTAAGTTGCTCCTATGTTTTCTAAGCGTTGAAATCACATCATTTGCATCCATGTGGATAGGCCTAGAAATTGTCAACTCTGTAACTATTGTCAACTATTGTAAACTAGACGGAAAAAGACAAATATGATATCATTTATATGTGGAATCTAAAAGAAAATGATACAAAAAAACTTATTTATATAACAGAAATAGATTCACAGACACAGAAAACAAACTTATGTTTACCAAAGGGGAGAGAGGGGAAGGGACAAATCAGGAGTTTAGGATTAACATATACACACTGCTATATATAAAATACTTACTAAGATCCTACTGTACAGCACAGGTAATTATACTCAACATTTTGTAGTAACTTATAAGGGAAAAGAATCTGAAAAACTATTGTATATATAACTGATTCATTTTGCTATATACCTGAAGCTAGCACAACATTGTAAACCAAGTATACTTTGATTAAAAAAAGAAAATAAAATTATACCAGACCAAAAAAAAAGAGAGAGAGGAGTTTGTGTGTTCGGGTATGTGGAAGGGAGGTTTCTTTTGTGTAACGTGTGTGGGTATAGGACTGTATGTGTGTGTTTTGGGGAGTTGCAGGTGTGTATGAGTGAGTATGGGAGGATTGTGCATGTATATTGTATGTGTGAGGGAGACTGTGTGTGTAGGTGTGTGTGAAGTGGTGGGTGTGGGTTTGGGGGGTTTGTTAGGAAGTTATATGTGTGTCATGAGGTTGTAGGTATGTGTCTAGGGATTGTGGTGTGTATGGAGGGATCATGGGTGTGTGTGGTGGGTTGAGGGTGTAGCACTGTGGGAATGCTGTGTGTGTGTGTGTTTAAGGGTTGTATGCATGTGTATATGGGATTGTGTGCAGATGTTTTGGGGGGTTTTACGTGTGAGCGGGGTTATGACTATGTGTGGGGTTGAGGATGTGTGGATGGGAGTTGGGTGTGTGTGTGTGTGTGTGTGTGTGTGTGTTTGGCTGTTGGCAGGCATAGGTGGATCCATTAAGGATAGAAAACACACATGTTCAGCAAATGGAGCTCAGAGAAAAGCCCGGCTCATTGGAGGATGCTGAATTTTTAGGAGAGGAAGCTGGAACAGTTTGGGTTGGGTTAAACTAACCCCAGTTAAGGCTGGGACCAAGCTGAGGTAGTGAGACTTTATCCTGTTCAGTTACAAAGCCACACACACAGACAGTACGTCCTCAGTCAACCATTGCCGAGTGATTGCAGGAGACAAATGAATCCCTAGAGACTTCCCAGAAGGCTGCCATCGCCACTTAAGACTCCACGATGGGGAAAAGCAGTTCTTTATTGTTAATGCCAACACCTCAGATAATACACTTTTTATCTCTGCTCATAATGGTCATGTAGATAAATTCCATAAATCAAGTCTCCGCAGTAAAAAGGTTAATAAGTTTACGCTGTATAATTGAAAGCCATATTGGTGATTAAAAGGATTTTATATATCAGTTTTCTGGGTCACCAACTAATTATTTTCAATGGCCGGTAATAAAACACAGCACCGTAGCTGGCTAGACTCTGCAAACTGTCAGATGTTAAATTGTGTAGAAAGGACTACAGCAGATTACGTGAAGTTGGCTGGCCTTTCCCTTGGGAGGTGATGTCAGTAAAATCTCTGTTGTTAGTGTTGTGCCAAATGTACATGATGCTTTGGGGTCCTCTTTTACCCAAAGTCGAAGCTGGACAATCCCCTAGATATAAAGGACATGGTAAGCTGCTGTGATCCCAGGGTAGCTGTAATCATTCATGTTTGATGCGCTGCCTCTAGTAATACTGGACAGTGTCTCTTCTAAAAGATGGTAATTGGCCATCCTTGCTCAGAATGGAGGATTCAAAAAGGCAAGGAAAAATGTGTGACATGGAGCAGATTCACATTTATTGATCCCCTAAAATGTTCCTGGAGTGATGCTTTGTGATTTATATCTGCTAGAGGCCACTACAGTGCACATTATTAACCCAAGGTTAGCGATGTGAAAACTGAGGCTGAGAAAATGTGGATGAATTGCCCTAGGTCACGGCGTTTAAGTGATATAGCAGCTCTTAAGCTTGGGTCTGTCTGAACCCACACTGAAGTGATTCCACTATTGGGTTAGACATTGTTTGTGTCTGGCTTCGTGGAGGACCCTCTGAAGGCACAAGAGCAAAACAATGACAACAGTTCAGCTTGACTGGGGGTTTGTGCCGCTAGCGGGTGGTGGAAGCATGGTTGCTGCATTGCCGAAAACACACTTTGTGTTCCAGGGAAACAGTGCCCCTTGGCAGACTGCAGGGCAGCGGCACATGCTGAGACCCTCTGTGCTCCCATTTTGGAGGCTGCGTAAAGGTGGACAGAAATGAAACTGGGAGAAATGATGGCGGAGGGGCCCTGGTTTCAACTCCTGATTTTATCTGAATAACGTAGGAGCAAGCCCAGTGGGTCACTTAGCCAAAGTGCCATCATCTCCAGAGTTCGTTCAAAAGGAATATGTTTACAGAGTGTGTTTATATAATTAAAGAGCATAACTGTTACATATGTGAGTATGAATTCATGGGTTTAAACCCAGAAAAATTGCTAGAAACAGTGGTTAGTGTCTTTGACACGAGTGTATCTGGTCTTGCTTCATTAAGGAAGAAATTAAGGTTGGAAACTTACAGTCTAAGTCTTCCTGTTTCTCGGGTTTCTTGTTAGGTTCTGGTGTTAAAGTAGACACTGTGCAGAGCTGTATGGACTGTGTGGTGAGGATGATCTGTAAGATCATTCTACTGGGGCTCTACAAGGTCTGCCACTAACAGATGAATCAGAACGTTTGAACTACTCAGTTACTTTCTTCAAAGGCAAATGATTTGCAGATGAAAGACAAGCATGAAAATTGGAAGGTGAATGCCATTGTCTTGACCGCAAAGTTTAGTTGTTTAAAGACCAGCCAAGAGCATCCAGGATTGTGATGACTGGTTTAAAAAAAAATGCAGTTGGAAGATATGGTAATTAATTACCAAATTAGGGAAACAATTGAAGATGGCACTGAGACTGGACATTCCTGGAACTCTCCATGGGTTTGGTAATTAAATCCAGGTGCTTCCTCCTTTGGGATAAAGTCCTAGGAAAGGCTGACTATTAGTAACTCCCTAGGCTCATCTGCTCCTACGTGTCAAGTGGAAGCAGCCTCAGGTCCTTCCTAGAGGAAGAAGGAGACATGATTAGCTCAATAACCCAAAGGGAAGACTCAGAAGCATGCACAGAGAGAAGGCGACTACCGCTCCTTCCGCTTGGACTCGAGTAACTCACCCTCCAGGGAAAAGCTGGGCTTCTCCCATCAGAAGGATGCTTCTCTGCAACCATCGTGACAAGAGGTTCTAAAGATGACAGATGCCTTAGCAGCTGGGCCATGTTTTAGAAAGAAATACTGGGGTACGGTGAGGAGTAGGAGGCAAAAGGGAGAGCAGGAAGATGTGTGAGGAGCAGATTAGAAAGGGAAGAGAGAAAAGAAGAGAGAATGGCAAATGCAGTACTTTCGCAAACAGGAAAACAAATGGGCACAAGTGACGTTTCTCTTCCATGGGAAATACATGCAAGCAAGCAACCAAGCAAGCATCAGTCATCATCTTTCCTCCGGATACACCTGAAGAACCAGTGTACACAAGGCCAAGTGGGACTCACGTGGGGATTGAGGGTGAGAGCCTAGTCAAAAGGAAAGGCTTGTCTGGGCTGTAGTGCTGGCTGCTGGTAGAGGGAAGCCAACGTCAAAAGTCCCCTTAGTGGACTGCTCTTTAGAGGGAGGTCTGTCTCTGCCATGGGCAGACCCATTGCAAATGGCTAGTTCTCACCCTAAAGGGGGGCTGGTGAGAGGCTGGGCAGAGGGAGAGGCTGTAAACATGTATGCATTTGCTCTGGCCTGGTCTCTCCCTCCAGGGGCCAGAGCTTTGCCTGACAGGCTGCTCCTGTCTTCATCCTCTCTCCAATCAGACGTTTTATGCCCTGTGCTCACTCTCAGCTCATCTGATGAACACAGTCAGTCTGGCATGAAAATACCTACTAATGGATTCATCTGTTATTATCAGGTGATGGGCTAAGATCACAAAGAGCCTTTTGGGAAACAATACCATAAACCAAGGACAGGCTTTATGGAGGAATTTCAAATTCTGTTGTAGTCAGGGGAGGGATCGGTGGGAGGTGAGTGAGGCACTCTCTGTGGGCACAAAATTGAAGGGAGAGTGAAAAAAAAACCTCAAGAGATAAGACAATGGATGGTTTATTACAGCATTTTAATAAATAAAACTTAATGCAAGTCCATGATGAACCAAATGTCAAAGTTGTAAATACAGAACCCATGGGCATGATGAGGGTGAGGCCAGGAAGCTCACACTCTCGGGGTCATGCAAGCCTGGGGTTGGATCTGGTCTTCATTTAAAACACTTTGTTCATGTGGCTGGTGAGGCCAGGATGCGTCAGTGGCTCCTTGTCTAGTTCTAGGCTCACCCTGTCCTGCAGCCCAGCTAGGACTCTGCATTCTCATTGTCTCTTTGCAGTAAATTCCCTTTTATTTAAGCTGTGTTGAGTGGGGTTCTCCTTCTGGCAACTGATAATCCCTAAGACAGAAATAAACCTTCATTTCTTTCTCTTCCAACTTCACTGAGTCCTATCAGAGAATTCTTTCTTCTAGAGTTAATCTTTAATTGCAAAGAGAAATTTTTATCACAATAATAAAGATTTCTTTTGTAAATGTATCACCGCTAATCTCATACATTGAACACAGTGGTTTCATTTTTACATGTTCCCTTAGAAGGTCTCCCCCAGAGAAGGAAATGGCAACCCACTCCAGTGTTCTTGCCTGGAAAATCCCAGGGATGGAGGAGCCTGGCGGGCTACAGTCCATGGGGTCGCAAAGAGGCTGACACAACCGAGCAACTTCCCTTTCTTTCTTTCTGTCTTTAGAAGGTCTGGCCATAGTCTCACACAGTCACGATCACACTGGACATATAACTTTGTACTCTGCTCTTTCTGGTGAACTTTGAATACCAAAGATTTTCCATGTTATTACCAAAGCTGTTTCTGTCAATGGCTCTAGGTCATTCTACCGAGTTTAGGTGCCCTGTTTTACTTGTTAAATGTTTTACTATTTGACTTATAAACTGCCTCCAATTTTTACCTGTCATAGTTAATGTGGAAATGAATATGTTCATTTCCAAGAGTTTTGTTTCTTCAGTTATTTCTTAACATGATCACCACAGAAGTCTGAGCCAAAGCCCCTTGTTACACTTCTTAATGGATAACTTGTATTACCATATAGTTTTTAATAGCACTTAGAATTGAAAGTGAGGACAATAGAATTTGAATCAAAAGAAATCTTAACATATAAGCTGCCTCATTTTAAACTTAAGTGGGACTAGGGGAAGTAGTCATCTTTGAAATTTGATTTTCTGATATTGTTTATTTTTAAAATTAAGCCTCAGGTGTCTACATATACAGCAAAGCCTTATGGCTAGGACAACTTCTCTTTCTCCAGTTTATTTTGTGAACCTGAGGAGCAATCATATTTTCTTGGTTTCTCTACCAAAAAATTGTATATGGCACCTCTGCTGATAACTAAATAGTCATAGAAGTTACAAATTTAAATTGGAGAATACCAGCAGATATCTGATGCCAAAACATTTATTTAAAAAATAGCAATATTAATGTTATGCCTCTAAGAAAGAATCAAAATCTTTTGTTTCAACTGTGGGCGTATGCTGTAATGCACAGTATCCCCTCTGCTACTGAGGAATCAAATATATGCAAATGAAAATCCATATTTCACATTTTTGTGCTTTATTTTCAGTGAGGCATTTCAGACCATTTTTAAACAAACAGCAAAGACAAAAGAAGGACCCACGTTCCCCAAAGGCTTCGTTTTCCCAAACTGAGTCAACGATTGCATTAGTGATTAAGTAAATATTCCTTATCGGAGAAGGCAATGGCACCCCACTCCAGTACTCTTGCCTGGAAAATCCCATGGATGGAGGAACCTGATGGGCTACAGTCCATGGGGTTGCTGAGAGTCGGACACGACCGAGCAACTTCACTTTCACTTTTCACTCTTATGCATTGGAGAAGGAAATGGCAACCCACTCCAGTGTTCTTGCCTGGAGAATCCCAGGGATGGGGGAGCCTGGTGGGCTGCCGTCTATGGGGTCGCACAGAGTCGGACACGACTGAAGCGACTTAGCAGCAGCAGCAGCAAATATTCCTTATACATGGGTCATTGTCTCTCTATAAAAGAATTCTATAAACATTTCCCCCCAAACCAACATCTTGAAATATTAAACTGGTTTTCAACCTAGATAAATAAAATGGAGGTAGGAAGCCAAATGTGACTATTGAGAGATCAGCCTTTTAAAAGCAAATCTGGTTGTGGCTACCTCCATTAACAGAAATACTTTCGTCAGCCACAACATTAAGTCAACAGCTTTAGAGTGCAAATTGCCTTTCAAAAGAGGGATTTTCAGGGGTAGACATGGAAACAGAAAGCAAAGGATAGGAAGAAATGTGGCATATCTCGGAGAGCAAGTTTCAAGCATGTAGGGAGAACTAGGGAAAGTCCAACTCCTGACAAAGAGACCACTGGAGATAACAAGTATCTCGAGATTCGCCTGTAAAATAACCCCCTTATCTCATTTATGAAGAATCAAAAGGTCCACAGATGTGCAAAGTCCAGTGGTTGGATGGTTCCAGCATCAAGGCCACACTTTAGTGTTTTGTAATTCTGGGCACCTTCACTTCCTTTTACTAGCACGTCACTGACAGTGATGTTCTTCCTCGTGGCACACCTCGATTCCTGCCTCTCTTCCTCCTGAGTTACCTGCGTCTCTACCCTGCGAATCAACTGAGGGGTGGTCCCCATTCCAGGCAGCGTCATAATCTACAGGTTGCTAACAATGAACAGCACTGTAAGGTCTGTCCCCAGATTCTCTTCCTTTATCCTCTCAGGGTGGGACCCCCATTACCATTCAACATCTAGGTCTTCTACACAGAGCAGAGCAGAGAAGGGGTTTGGGGAATAAAAGAAAAACAAAACAAAAAACATGACCAACTCTTTCTCTAGAAGTCTTCTCCTTTAATAGTCAAACAGTGCCATTGTGTGGTTGAGGAATCTGAGATACCTTGACAAGGTACACTGAATCTTTTCTGAAATAAGGTAGAGTATTCATCAGTGAATTTGTTCACAGTCACAGAGTTAGTGTGTTACTGGGATGTGAGCACATCTGTTTGACCCCAAAGATAAAAAGAGCATTTGACATCAAGTATACAGATGATATTCAGGCATAAGGCCAAGATATTCACCGCGAGTTATATCATTTCATCTTTGCAACAGCTCTGGGGGCTACTTTTTTTTTTTTTAATTTTATTTTTAAACTTTACAATATTGTATTAGTTTTGCCAAATATCGAAATGAATCTGCCACAGGTATACCCGCGTTCCCCATCCTGAACCCTCCTCCCTCCTCCCTCCTCCCTCCCCTACCCTCCCTCTGGGTCGTCCCAGTGCACCAGCCCCAAGCATCCAGTACCGTGCATCGAACCTGGACTGGCGACTTGTTTCATATATGATATTATACATGTTTCAATGCTATTCTCCCAAATCTCCCCACCCTCTCCCTCTCCCACAGAGTCCATAAGACTGATCTATACATCTCTGTCTCTTTTGCTGTCTCGTACACAGGGTTATTGTTACCATCTTTCTAAATTCCATATATATGCGTTAGTATACTGTGTTGGTGTTTTTCTTTCTGGCTTACTTCACTCTATATAATAGGTTCCAGTTTCTTCTACCACTCTGTCAGGGTGCCGAACTTGGGGTGCTTCATCATCACGAGGCTCCTGGTGAGTTTAACAGTCACAAGGTGTCTCCGTTTATGGAATAATGATGATTTGAAATGACATTTTTCCCAATCCTTAGAATGAACCCATAAGGCAGGTGGTGTCCCCACCTTACAGATGGACGAGTTCAGGTTCTGAGAGACACATGGCTCAGGCAAGCTCAGATGGTCCTAAGTCACAGCCAGAATTTCAGCTGTGTTAGACAGACCGACAGTAACATCTGCCCTCTTAGCTTTAATTCCCACATTTCACTTTCTCATCCACCCTAAACTCAATTAAAAACCTGGAAAAGAAATCCAGTAACTTGTTTCTAAGAGTCAGGTAGACCTAACATATTGCCCCTCTGGCAATCCCCATGTCTTCATCCAAACAGAAAGAATGAATCTTCCTGTCTCTTTTTGTCTGAACAGAGTAATTGGAAAAAGTGAATGAAAGAATGAATGAGTGAATAAATAAGCACAGGTATTCTCCTTCTGACTCTATGAAATCCATAATTTAAACATTTTATTGTGTCATTAAAACCCTAGGCTTGGTGGTTATTCCTGTTTTACTGAAAATCAGGTCTTGGAAGAATAAAGCTGCATGATTTAGTTTTCCTTGCGCTTTGCAAGTTGCCTCCACTAACCTTTCAGATGATGGGGGCTGAAAAAGCCTGCAGCAAATATTTAATGGACGTATTTATTTGGTGTGTTGGTTACTGGACAGAACCCTTTGAGAGTTTATAATCTGAGAAATGGATGTTAAATTCTGTAAATGAATGGGGCCGTGCAACTCGGCCAGGATCAAACGGCCAATGAATGGCCCTTGAGATGCCTAGTCCAGATTTTCTTCTTGACAACAGAACAGTCCCCTTGAAAGGGGATGTTGTCCATTTAAATCTGGCATTCAGAGTTGGGAGGACTTCTATGGAGCCATGAGGAGGCATGGGAGATGTGCTCAGCCATGCACATCACCTGAGTAAGGTCTGGTGATCAAAGGGTGATTGATAGGTACCTCTCTTCACTGCTGCTAAGTTGCTTCAGTTGTGTCCAACTCTGTGCGACCCCGTAGATGGCATCCCATCAGGCTCCCCCGTCCCTGAGATTCTCCAGGCAAGAACACTGGAGTGGGTTGCCATTTCCTTCTCCAATGCATGAAAGTGAAAAGTGAAAGTGAAGTCGCTCAGTCCTGTCTGACTCTTAGCGACCCCATGGACTGCAGTCCACCAGGCTGCATCCATGGATTTTCCAGGCAAGAATACTGGAGTGGGTTGCTATTGCCTTCTCCACTGGGCAGGTATTATTATCAGAATCATGCTTCTTTAACTTCATATGCACACAAATCACAGGGGAGTCTTGTAAGAGTACAGATTTTGACTCACCAAGTCTGGAGTGGGCCTGAGTTTCTCCATTTCAAATAAGTTCCCAAGTGATGCTGTCATCACTGATCCAGGGACCATATTTTGAGTAGCAAGGTCCTGGGATATGCATTTATCTAATTGCGGTCTTGATCTCATGATTTGGTCAGTGATCTATAAGAGGCTTTACCCAGGCCAGGGCTGATCTTTACACAAGAACATGTGAGGCCATAGAAGTCATTGTCATTGTCATTGTACTCATTTTGGAGTCATCACTGTTATTGCCGTTCTTTGTTGAGGCTCTCAACCAGGGCAAAATGTTGGCAAGCACCAAAAATTCACTCAAAGAGGCACAAATAAAAAGGAAGATATCTTCATTGGAAGATACCAACAAATCCCTGAGAATCTAATTACAGCTCTGTGGGGATGAGTTAGAAAAGCAATTTCTCTATCTTTGCTTCCCTCTGCTCATCTGCTCATTCAACTTTGTGCACATCAAGACTGCCCATCAGTGGTGGCCTAGTGACCAGCTACATAACCTAGAAGCTCAGTTCCTCATAGCTAACTGGCTGGACCGATTCCAAATGCCTATTGGTCTAGTTTCAGTCTTGGGTTCAGCCTGGGTCCAGTGTTAGAGAGGGGTGTAGCCAGAATCTTAAGGCCCAAATGTTGCCCCGACTGAGGGCTCAGAAAGGGCCTTTAGTGGGGAGGCATGGTGAGAGTGTCTACTGCAGGTAGGACTTATTACTATTTTCCTTGCTTGATAGAAGATTGAGATTTCCTAGCTCACATAGCTGTGAGTTGCTGAACTGGGATTCACATAACATCTTTTTTTTTAATTGAAGTATAGTTGATTTACAGTGCTTCAGGTGTAGAGTGAAATGATTCAGTTATATATATATATATTTATGTGTGTGTATGCATATATATACATATATATATATGTGTGTGTGTGTATATTCATATTCTTTTCTAGTATAGGTTATTACAAGCCATTGCATTCCCTGTGCTATAGAATAGGTCCTTGTTGTTTATCTACTTTACATACAGTCCTGTGTATCTGTTACACATGTCTTTCTGATGTCCCACTCTGGAACTTGCCATTCTATTACACCTCTCCATGAATGAAGGACCCTGGTCTCCTCGCCACCCACTACCTCTAAGAAATTCCGTTCTTTGGTTTAACATCTCCCCTCTAGAGAACTGCAGCTCAGAAGGTGGTGGCCACCCCTTTTCAAGGGCATCTCACAGCTAAGCTTCTGAATGTCTGCCCTGCAGTTTCAGTTACGTAGCCAACACTGACGTGGACAAAACCTTAGGGTTAATCATTTTCTGAGTCTAGGTCCTAGGATTATCTACCCACAGCTGCGTGACTCCCATGCGGTCGTCACGCAGCTCCTGGTATCTTTCAGCTCACACCTTGGGTGTCTCCTTTTCACTCCTGCCCTTTTTCTGCTCCCTGTGAGAGTCTGCCGTTTTCTCTGTGCTGCACCTGCCCTGGCCTGGACTTCTGCAGGTTATGGGCAAATCTCCTAAGACCACTGCCAGTAACCCAATGTCCAGTCTACCATCACCACATTCCTGTGGGATGAGAAATCCACAGATCAAAGTATACTGGTGGTCATGACCTCACTGGCCCTGCATGTTTGTACTTCCGGATCCCCTCTGAAGTCTCATCTTTATCTCCAGTGTATGTTTCAGCGTGGTGGGCCAGTGGGGATGCTTGTCCTGCCCTATAGCTTCCTGCTGCCCGAGCAGGACATCAAGCCTTGCCCATAGTCACGTGTGCTTTTTAGTGACAGAACCGGCAAGCTGAGTGGGAGGAGAAAGGCAACGTCCCCTGCATTTATGCGTCCTGAGGTCTTCTTGACACTGAGTCTCACGGCTCTTTCACGAGCAAAATCTCCTCCAGGTTGATGGTGTTCCATCTGTTGAGGGCAGTGATGCCGCCTTCTGTCAGCAGAACAGTGGGCCTCCCCTGAGCTCTGAGGAGGAGGATTCAGGGAGAAGGAGGGCCCAGGAGGAGAAGGAAAGGCTTCTAATGGGAGGTTGACACCAGCCTAGACCTGTCTGGGGAGTGGGGCTGCTGTGGCTCTGACTTCCAGCTCGTCAGCTTCAGCTGGGACAGATGCCATGCCACAGCCAGGGCACTTGGACAGTCAGCTGGCCAGGCTGGCGTGTCTCCAGCAAAGGAGTAAAGGGGAGGTGGTGGTCTGTGGGTATCCGCAGCAAGGAAGCTGGCCGCAGGTGGTGGGCCTGGGGAGACTCACTCAGGCTTGGTCCCACTGGCTGCTTGGTTTTAAATCCCGGCTACATACTTCCATGACTTCCCAGGTAGCTCAGGGGTAAAGGAATTCACTTGCCAGTGCAGGAGACACAGGAGATGTGGATTCAATCCCTGGGTCGGGAAGATCCCCTGGAGGAGGAAATACTGAAGGCAACCCACTCCAGTATTCTTGCCTGAAAAATTCCTTGGACAGAGGAGCCTGGTGGCTACAGTCCGTGGGGTCACAAAGAATCAGATGTGATTGAGCATGTCAGCACACGCATATATACTTCTATAACAGTTTGTGTGTCTCTTTACTTCCCCCAATCTCTTTTTAAAAGTCAGTTCTTGCTCTATGGAGATGGGAAGGATTAATTGAGATAATGCATGACAACACATGCATTTCTATCCTATAGTGGGTGGGAAGACTGGACTAGTTTAGGCAAAAGTGGAAGGGAATTGTTTAGTAACAAAAAGATTACAAGACTTCAGCAACACTACTACATTAAAAACAAAAACAAAAACAGAGATTTTGAAAATGAATGGAAATAAAGTTTTGACTATCAGCCACCCTGATTCGCTTAGTGATTATCTTCATAAGTGTAAATTCTGTGCCTCTAGCCAAACACCCTGCCCTTTGTTAATTGTCACCTGAGTGGTCTCCTGAGAGGCCTTTCCTCCCCTTCACCCCGCCCCCTACCCTGTAAACTAGTATGTTGGCCTGTGGCATCTCTCTGTCCTTTGAAAAAGATTGTAAAAAAGATCCACAAAAGAAAAACTAAGCACCCTTCCACTTTTAACCCACTTATTACTTTTCAAGTTTCGCTGACCATTAAAAGTTTTTATGGGTTGGGAGGAAAGGCATTTTGCCACTTGAAGTTAAGGTGTGATTCAAATTACAGGACAGCAGAGTCTATTTCCAAAGTGGTGTTGAGCGAGTTTCACAGATATCTCTTTTTCACAGGACATTTCTTCTGGAGTAGAATGCCAGAATGAGGGAAAGACTCAGAAGCTCCTGGGTAACCAACCTTGAACCCTCGGTCTGTTTACCATGCAGCCTGGTCCATTCTTTTTCTCAGTCTCTTTCCTTCATCCCTTACTAAACAACCTCAGTATGCTCTTCCATGGATGGCTGCTTACCTGGGCTCCCACTGGGCATGTACAGCTTACTGGGATCAGTGGGTGCCCCAAAGGGGCTGCCTCAGTAGGTAAATGTGGTGTTTGTGTTCAACTGTCTGTGGGGTCACATGTGACATCTTGGCTTTTATGCCATTTTAATCTAACTATTGTCCTCACATTTTGTTCTTTTATTTGGGTAAAAAAGAACCACATGCAAGTTGAAATATAAACCACTGTCATTAATCCTTGCAAGACTTGGATTTTGAAAGCTGCAAACAGCTTCTGTTTTCCAAAGGATAAGAAAAAACAAGCAAACAGAGTTGCTTCATTATTTAGTAGAATGGGTATGCAGTATTGACACACAGATTAAATTTTTAAAGAACCACAGATTTAAGAACCATGACCTAATTTATACCCACAGCTCTTGCAGTGAAAACATGTGAATCTGTTCTCTTTCTTCTTGGGAGCACTGTCTTCTTGCTCAGGGCATAACCATCTAGTTAATCTGGTCAATAATTCAAATGATTTTTTTTTTTTTTTATGAGAGGGCTGATTTATCTTTGATTTTTTTTTAAACGCTTGTCAAATTAGCTGGATAATCACATAAATGATACTTTTCACTTCATGAGACCCAACTTGAATGCAGAACAAATTAAAAAATGATTTCCCCTGCCAATTTAGAAAAGAAAAACAGTTCTCACTCATATATTGCTAGATCCATCATCGTCTATAAGCAGTGATGGAGAAAACAGTTTTGGGTGGGGGGTAAGCAAACCCATTGTGAAAGTTCTACTGTCTTTACATTGGATATAAGATCATCTCCATTGAGATAGAGTGGTCTGTTTGACTCAACTACTATTAAAATTCCTTTAAAAAGTAATGATGAATACCCTCCAATGTCTATTTACACAGATTTCTGACTGAACTGAAAAGACATGGGAAACAAATTTTTTAAACTCGCAAGAGAAACCTCTTCCCCCCTTAAAGTCAAGCAAATCTGAGTTGACTTCTCTCATAAATTCAAGAACAAAAAGTTATAAATTGAACATATGAAGGACGTTGCTTTTTTTTTTTAAGTGATGTTTCCTTGCCTTAATGGATTTAGCTGTGGCAGAGAGTCAGAGTAAAGCTGTCTTAACTAAATCTTTGACTGATTATGCATTTTTTTCCTTATTCATACAAGATAGATTCATCATCCCAATTTGTCAAGCTGGCGAGGTTCCAATTAATTACACCCGGCAAACCTCAGCTTGTGCCCTGCTGGTGTCAGGCCTAATCTAGTGCCTCATTTGCTGGCGGCCCAATGAAGAGGCATCAGAGGTGTTGCTCCTTGGTACTTACCGTGATGGATGCCCCTGGCGGCACGGCCCGTGGAGGAGGCGGAGCGGCGAACGCCTCTCTCCTCCAGCCGGGGACTCGCAGCTCCTGCACTAATTTGAGGGCTCATCTGTATAGTGGATGTTGTCGGAGAGTCTATCCTTCACGGCCAGGCTGAAGGCTCTCCCTGACGCTTGGGCTGTTTAAATATCTATGCAGGTTCTACATTTCTGTCAGATTTGTCCTTGCAAAATGAAAAAAAAAAAAAAAAAGAAGGCGGCATGTCCTCGAGCTGAGTTTTTGAGCTCTAAAACTTAGCGGCCTGTGTGTGTTGCAGGAGACAGAGGCACTGGAGAGGTGCACCGAGATGCTCAGGAGGGTATCTGTTTGTGCTCGTGGGTCTCCAGGCCACGTATAGGCAACGTCAGACTCTTGTGATTATGGTGACTTTATTTCATGCTCTTAGTTTATCAGACAATGTTGTTGTTTAGATACTAAATCGTGTCCGACTCTCTTGCCACACCATGGACTGTAGCCCACCAGGCTCCTCTGGCCATGGGATTCTCCAGGCAAGGATACTGCACTGGGTTGCCATTTCCTGCTCCAGAGGATCTTCCTGACCCAGGTACTGAACCCATGTCTCCTATGTCTCCTGCATTGGCAGAGGGATTCTTTACCACTGAGTCACCTGGGAAGCCCATCAGGCAATGACCTGATAACAGTTATCATTTATTAAGCAATGTGAGGTCCACAGGATTTTGATATGCATTCTCTAGCATAGTGTGCAGGAACTCACTTTTGATGGGTGACTAGAGCCATCTGCTATGTCGAGATCTATACCGGCATAAAATCTCTTTAGACCAATTGTTTCTATCCTTGTTTAAGAATGGGAAAGCTTAACTCAGAGAGCTAAGTGATTTGCACACAGTTACACAACTATTAAGTGTGGAGTTGGGATTTGAACCAAAGTTTATCTGATAATAAGATCTGAGCTCTTCCCAGGATGTGAGGTCATTTCTCTTAAGCACCTGCTTCTTCCTCTTCCTCCCTTCACGCTCTGCCTTGGCCTCTGACCCTTGCCTTTCTCATAGGCAAACCTCAGGGGGAAGCTGCAGCCTCTGTGCCTTGAGGGGTGCGTAATGGCACTGCTCCTGGAGCTGTGTCTCCTCCACTGGACGCATGGAGACAGCAGGCACAGGGTGCAATGGGGCTAGAGTGTGGGCGTGTTCCCAGATTGCCTTGATGGCTTCCTTCCTCTCCAAGTCACCCCCTCATCTCAGGCGCTCCTCCGTTCTCAGATCGGATGATCACTTCAAAGTTATTTGAACTGTGGTGCTGGAGAAGACTCTTGAGAGTCCCTTGGACTGCAAGGAAATCCAACTAGTCCATCCTAAAGGAGATCAGTCCTGAATGGTCGTTGGAAGGACTGATGTTGAAGCTGAAACTTCAACACTTTGGCCAACTGATGCGAAGAACTGACTCATTAGAAAAGATCCTGATGCTGGGAAAGATTGAAGGCAGGAGAAGTGGTGACAGAGGATGAGATGGTTGGATGGCATCACCGACTCAATGGACATGAGTTTGAGCAAGTTCTGGGAGTTGGTGATGGACAGGGAAGCCTGGAGTGCTGCAGTCCATGGGGTTGCGGAGTCGAACATGACTTGAGTGACTAAACAACTGAAAGTCATGAGGGCTGGATCCCAGAGCGGCCACTAGAGGGCCTCATGGTGCAGCCCACATGGGACAAGCCTTGACCCAGGGCAAGGGGAGATGGAAAGGAGCCAAGCTGATATCGACCCTCTCCTTTGTGCTTTCCTGGACCACCCAGGGAGCATGTCTGCTGGGTTATGGGCTGTGTTTCTGAGGCTCACAGTGAGTCAGCGGCTGGCCAGTAACACACTGCACTGCTTGCGTTGTGTCTCGGCCTCATTTCTTCTTCTTTTAACCCAACTCAATTTTAAAACAAAGTGTTGGCGTCTTGATCCTTACCTCCAGACCCAAGACAGGGTTCCAGCGGCACCAGAAGCAGATCTGACTCTCCCTGTGCAGCCTCTGCGGACGAGACCCTGAGAGGGATTCTTATGTTTTGGGAAGGATCAAGTCACATCCAAGACCAACTTTTAATTTAAATAAGACCTCAAGTGCATTAATATTCAGCATTTACATTCCTTCCCGGTTCTTAAATATAATGTGTTTTACAGTTATCAAAAACATATGCTCCTTTTCCACAGCATTTTATATACAACTTGTTCAACAGAAGGTGCCGGCATCCCAATATGTTTTGCTTGGTTTTGGCTTTAACTATTGTGATGAAAGAATTCAAGTGCAGGAGAGTCATCTTTATGGAACTGTTGCCAAAGAGTGCCTCATGCATCCAGAAAAAAAAAGGGAATTATTTATTATTTGTTTCACTGAATTGATTTTTTATGATGTTTCTAATATGAGGAAGGCTCGGTACCAAGCCATGTGAACTACATGGATGAATCAACCTCAGATCTTATTTTCAAGGAACTCTCAGTCTAATAAAATACCGTCCCGGAGAAGTTGGTAATGGCATTCTTCTTATTAAAGGAGTTAGAGCTGATCTATAGCTTCTATACATGTGGAGTCATATTAATTGGCAAAATATTGAAATACTTTCATGCCTGTGTTTCAATGTGCATTCTCCTAACCCCTCCCACACTTGGCATAGTTGGTTCCTCTCCTTTGGTCCAGCGACTGAAGCAATAAACGCTTGGGAAGGCAGGGGATTCCGAGACTTTCCTCCAGAACTATGGCCAGTGTCTGTTCTGATGGCTCAGAACCCACGCCTCATTTGTTAAATTATTGTGATGTCCTTCGCAAAAAAAGAGATGTGGTGACAATTATATTCATGTGATCTTCACCCTGATGGTTACAGTCTCTAATAAGGATCATGGATATGTCTCTGCCTCCTTTTAGATCTGTCAGTTTTTGCTTCCTGTATTTTGAGACTTTGTTATGAGATGCATATTCACTCAGAGTTGTTATACCTTCCCGATGAGCGGACTCATTTATCACCATGGAACGTCCCCCTTTAACTCCTTATCTTGATGTTTATTTTCCCTGGTATAGTAAAATCCCCTGAGTTTGCATAGTTTTTTCCCATCCTTTTATTTTTAACCACGTCTGTATCTTTATATTAAAAGTTCTTCTCTTATAGATGGCATGCAGGTGAGTCTTGGGTTTTTGTTGCTGCTGTTGTTTGTTTATTTTTTAATCCAGTATAACAATCTTTGCCTTTTAGTAAGAACTGTATGTCTGTTTACATTTAATGGATTTTGGGGTATGGCTGGGTCTAGCTGGCATTTTGTTGTTTGTTTCCTTCCTGTATATTGGTTTTTTGTTCCTCCTTTCTTGACTTCTTTAGGTGATCGAATCTATCTTTATTATTTCATTTTCATTTCTCTAAGGGACCTTACCTACTCCTCATGGTGTGTTTTTAGTTATTGTTCTAGGAATTATTTTGTATGAGATGCAGAGTGAAAGTACAGAGTCCTGACCACTGGACCAATCATAATAAGCATAATAATATGATTTTACATTCTGGAATTATTTTTCCTTTTTTTTCTACTTTTCCATCAATTGATATGGCCATCTACTTTTATTGCAGCCTAGTATCCCATATCTGTTTGCCATATTTTTTTACACATTCATAATTTATAAGAACACTGACAGTGGCCTGGCTGCTTCCCTGATGGTTCAGTGGTAAAGAACCTGTCTGCCAATGCAGGAGACAGGGGTTTGATCCCTGGGTCGGGAAGATCCTCTGAACAAGGAAATGGTAAATCCCTCCAGTATTCTTGCCTGGAGAATCCCATGGACAGAGGAGTCTGGCAGGCTATAGTCCATGGGGTTGCAAAAGAGTCAGGCATAACTCAGTAACCAAACAACAACTATATATATATATATATTTCTTGTATTTCTGGTGACAAGTCATTTCTAAATGGCTGGCCCTTCTGCCAATGCACTGGGAACGAGATTATAAAACTGGGTGTCTCTAACTGGCTGTGTCTGCAGACAGACTTTACTGACCTGAACAGGGTTTAATGTATTTTAAACTTACTTTTAGATTTGGAAGATTTTACATAAAATTTGTAGATTTCTGACTTTTCCTGAATATAAAAAGTCCCATAAGTTTAAGCCCTAAATTCTGTCATTCCATTTGGCCCCATCAACCAAGGCAAATAGTATTCCTGCCCCAGCAAAACTTGTGCTTTTTAGTTTGCCCTAGTTTTCCACCCCAGTTCACGCACCAACATTGTCCTGCTGGTCCTCAGGCTCAAGAATAAGAATTAGAATTTCTTCATGCACCATCCAGGCTGTATCCTGGGATGATCTAGAAAGTGATTTGAGATAATTCACTGATTCACATCAGTTAAGAGATTAGGTAGGAAGCTTGGGCTTGTGCCTCGTTAAGACCAAATGAAATCTACAAAGGGAATGTGACTTTGGGGAACTCACCATGGCAAAAAGAAAAAAAAAAAAAACCCTCGAATTTTTCAATGAGGACTCCAAGCCTGAATACATAGCACTAAATTTCTCTGGCTGGGTGAGTTGACGCATACTGGATAAAGGACTTCCACTTCTAAATCATAAAGGAGTCCACATTTTCTGAATGCATTTCACCTCTGAAAGTAAACCTTAATCATAAAAATTGGCTCAAGATTACAATCTTTTCAGAGGTGACAAGGCTCCAGATTGTGCTGGGAAAGATACAGGTGACATGAAAAATAATCTCACTGCAACAGTGATTAGATGCACTGGGAAACACTTTTGTCTCTTTGCTCTCTTAGAATCATTTTTCCCCTCTTTTTTTTTCATTTTTATACTATTTCTATATATTTTAATTAATTAATTTAAATTGGTGGCTAATTACTTTACAATATTGTAGTGGGTTTTGCCATACATTGACATGACTCAGCCATGGATGTACATGTGTCCCCCGTCCTGAAATCTCTCCCACCTCCCTCCCCACCCCATCCCTCTGGGTTGTCCCCGTGCACCAGCTTTGAGTGCCCTGTTTCATGCATTGAACTTGGACTGGTGATCTATTTCACATATGGTAATATACATGTTTCAATGCTATTCTCCCAAATCATCCCACCCTCGCCTTCTCCCACAGAGTCCAAAAGTCTGTTCTTTATATCTGTGTCTTTTGCTGTCTCACATATAGGGTCATTGTTACCATCTTTCTAAATTCCATATATATGCATTAATATACTGTATTGGTGTTTTTCTTTCTGACTGACTTCACTCTGTGTAATAGGCTCCAGTTTCATCCACCTCATTAGAACTGATTCAAATGAATTCTTTTAAATAGCTGAGTAATATTCCATTGTGTATATGTACCACAGCTTTCTTATCCATTTGTCTGCCAGTAACTTCAGATTTAGACGCTTTGCTTCTGCAAGCTGCATTCCATAGTCCTGTCCAGGAGCCAGTGCTGTGGGGCTAAGCAAAAGGGTAGGAACCAAAGAGAACAAAGAAGAAGGTATCCTAAACAAGGAGCATGTTGGTGGTCATCAGCGAAGAGTGATATTCATGACCTAGTATGAGATGAGGTTGGAGAAGGCAATGGCACCCCACTCCAGTACTCTTGCCTGGAAAATCCCATGGACGGAGAAGCTTGGTAGGCTGCAGTCCATGGGGTCGATGAGGGTCAGACACGACTGAGCGACTTCACTTTCACTTTTTACTTTCATGCATTGGAGAAGGAAATGGCAACCCACTCTAGTGCTCTTGCCTGGAGAATCCCAGGGACGGGGGAGCCTGGTGGGCTGCCATCTATGGGGTCACACAGAGTCGGACACGACTGAAGCGACTTAGCAGCAGCATGAGATGAGGTTAAGTCTGTGCTGTGCACTTGGCAATAAAAAAACTTCAAAGCCAGTTGGAGTGGTTTTGAAATTTCAAATAGCCATCTGTCAGTGTGGACAGGGAGACAAGCACTCTTCAGCCATTTTATCCTCTTTGGAGTTTCATAGAGGGGAAAAAGAAAACTTTCTCTGATGATAGAAAATTAGAAAAGACAAGAAGAATGGAATCTCTGCCCCAAATCCATCCTTTTAGATTAATGCTCACTAATGGATATTAAAACATGGTAGATTAATGAGAGCCTGATAGACCATGCAGCTGAAAAAACACATTTTATTTTGACAGCCAGGCAATCAAGAGCTACCCAGGGATTAAAGAGCAATTCAGATTAAATTACCCTCTCCATTAGGACATCCTTTCCTTGGTAAATCCTGAGCTGGAGGAGAGGGGCAAAGAGACACTGTGGCCACCAGAGGCATTTCTTCAACCTGAGGTTTGCAGGCACAGACTTAAAGGGCATACTTAGGTTTTATGCCCTGGTGGGTTAACCAAACACAGGCCAACAGGAGAAAGAGTGCTGGAATTTTGGATCAGCAGGGGTTGGAAGTCATGAGGAGCTTGGATGGCGGGGAGTGAAGGGGCCGCTGCGTGATCCAGCGGCCAGTATAGCAGTGAAGTGTATTTTCATCGTTGCGTTGTTATTTATTCTCTGGGGTAGTTATGTACTGCATGAATTTAACTCAGCTGGGGCTACACTTCCCAGGTTCCCTTTTCTGTCTGATTCCTCGTCAGGGTTGGTTGCAGGAGAAGTTTGTGAGAGATTTGGAAGGTGAACATGAAGCAGCAGCCAACTTGGTGCTCTGAGGGTGGAAAGAACATAGTGGCAGCCAGCATGCACTGCCCCTCACGTGCCGTCTCACCTTCCAGGCTCAGCAAGACCCTGGACCGCCGGCTCCGCTGACTCCCATCGAGTCTCCCCGTGGGCACCTCTGTGGCAGAGGATACCAGCTCTTCCTTCATGCCGCAGTGAATTTTCGGTGGTCAGAGACAGATGTGGGAGGTCCAGGGCGTGTCTGTGGGTTCCAGCTTATGCGTGTGGGGTCCAGCTTTCACTGCCCTCTCCCACATTGCACACGCTTCCCTGGAAGACCACCCGCCTGCTGACTTGATAGTGGTGACTTCAGGGACAACACCAGAGGGAATCACCCTGTATAGACTCTCCTCTAACCTCCAGGTCTAATTTTATCAACACTTATACTATTCTAAATGCCTCATAGTGGCCCTGCTTCTTGGGTCAGATTCCCAGTGACACCCAGATGATGTGCAGTAGATTAACGTCTGGGGCTGTTACCAAAGCAAACCTGGGTCTGTTTGCCTACATGCAGTAAAGCCAGTCTGCTGCTGCTGCTGCTGCTGCTAAGTCGCTTCAGTCGTGTCCGACTCTGTGCGACTCCATAGATGGCAGCCCACCAGGCTCCCCCGTCCCTGGGATTCTCCAGGCCAGAACACTGGATTGGGTTGCCATTTCCTTCTCCAAGGCATGAAAGTGAAAAGTGAGAGTGAAATAGCTCAGTCGTGTCCGACTCTTCTCGACCCCCGCCATGGACTGCAGCCCACCAGGCTTCTCCGTCCATGGGATTTTCCAGGCAAAAGTACTGGAGTGGGGTGCCATCGCCTTCTCTGAAAGCCAGTCTATTGACTCTGAATTGCGGTGAAGAAAACTGTGGTGTTCATTGGAGGGCACCAAGCTCAAAACCTTTCAAAAAAGAAAGGTTTTTTAAAAGACAGGATGAGGGAGAAGGTTACAGGGTATATGATCAACTCATGGACTTTCTTTTGATTGGTTGGTGGTGAGGTAGCTGGGAATCAATATCATCAACCTTCTCGTTCGCACCTGTCTGGGTTCCCACCTGCTTGTGGTCAACATACAGTTAATTTCTTCCACCTTGTGGGGGAGTTTTAGTATCTTCAAAATAGCTCACAGGATATGGCTCAGGATATTTTATATATCCCTTGAGGATAAACTATAAGCCCTTGATTTTGTTTAATGTCTAAACTAGTATTATTTTGTCTCACTTGACTGTTTTCTTTTAATTATACATGTTATCACTTCTCTGATTAAATCTATTCTTTGGAACTAAGAGAGGCTAAAGTTTTTCTGCAAACAAGAGACAGGTGGAGGACATGGGAAATTTGTCCTAAGAAGGCTGCATAGAGTCCTGCTCTGTGACAGGGGGATTATTGCAAAGTTGTTGGGAGAGTCTCTGTCCTCATAAGTACAAGTCTCCTTGTTAGCTTTAGGCTCTAGGGCAATCTAAGTTAAACTGTGATGAGCTCTTTGTACATTCTGTACAGTGATGAAGGCTGCTGAGATGGAAAGATTCTGGCAAAATTATGCTGTATTGATGGGATACAGCCTGTCTGTCGTTTCTCCCTGTCACTGCCTTTGACATGCATCCTCCAGGGTAAATGCAATCACTGCATTTTGGCTCCCATTATAATTGAAAGTTGGGAGGTTGATCCATGTTTTTTGTCCTCTGCCTTTAAGAGTTAGCAGTGTAGTCACCTTCCCAATCAGAAAAACAGGGATTACTTTTAGTTTTATGGAGTTGTCATGTTCAACTCTTTGTGACCCCATAGACTACAGCATGCCAGGCTTCTCTGTCCTCCACTATCTCCCAGAGATTGCTGAAATTCGTGTCCATCAAGTTGGTGATGCTATCTAACCATCTTATCCTCTGCCACCCCCTTCCTCCTTTGGCTTTCCGTCTTTCCCAGCAGCAGAATCTTTTCCAGTGAGTTGGCTCTTTGCATCAGGCAGCCAAAGTATTGGAGCTTCAGCATCAGTCCTTCCAATGAATATTCAGGGTTGATTTCCTTTAGGATTGACTGGTTTGATCTCCTTGCAGTCCAAGGGACTCTCAAGAGTCTTCTCCAGCACCACAATTTGAAAGTTCCTTCAGCACTCAGTCTTCTTTATGGTCCAGCTCTCACATCCATACATGACTACAGGAAAAACCATACCTTTGACTAGATGGACCTTTGTTGGCCACATAGAGATGTCTCCACTTTTTACTCCACTGTCCAGGTTTTATGAAGATTTAGCTATCATTCCTAGGTTGGAAACTCAGTGAGTGCAAGGCTTGAGGTGATTTTTTAATAAGCTACTTTAAATTGTGGGGCTGAGAGCCGCAGATCATTGCATCTGAGATCTTATGAGTGGAAGGAGAGGAAATAGCCTTTGCTGCCTTCTTGCTTTGTCCTCTGAGTTTCACATGCATATTCTGTGTTATCTCATCTAATCCTCATATTATGCAAGGAAATGGGTGTTAGTATTCCTACCTCACAGGTGAGAACATGGCATCTTGAAGAGGTTTAATTACTTGGCTAGGTTTTGTTAGTATGTGGGTAGTTGGTTTTGAATCTAGAGTTTTCTAGTTCAAAAGCTCTCGAATCTGCTTTATGTCACTTCACTTTTATGAAAGTCTACATTAATACTTGTGTATGCTAACCGAAAGGAATCTGAAGAAGATTTTCATTTTTACAGAAAGAGAGGTAGAAGGTGAAAATAGGGTTCAGCGCTTGTTTTGCGGCAGCAATTATAGAGGCATCGTATACCGCAAGCAGTAAGAGCAACCCCATCAGCCTCCTTCCCTGAGAACCACAGTTGGCAGCTCAGCATTAAGCCCCAAGGCTTTGAACTGTGTCTCCGACCATCTGGGCTGGCTCTCGATTCATTTTGTGCATCCTTTAGCAAGCTGAGATCTAAGGTACTTGCTTCTTTGCTTTACGTCATTGAGGTTTGCAAAAGGTTTCAAGGAACACTCTGCCTTCGAATAACAGGGGAGCCTGTGACGGCTAATTGGGAGTTTCAGTTTGTTTATTTCGTCCACAAATCCTTGTCCAGCAAATAATGTAAACTTTCCCCTGAAGTGTGAATGTATGCAACTCAAGTAGGACTAGTGACAGGAGGGAACTTCCACTGAAAATATCACTTCACCCCTCCCCTCCCCTTGTCAGGGACTTCCTTTCAGTCTATTTGCTCTCTCCAAGCTCCATCGTCTCATGAGGCTTTCCGTGGTTCTCTTGTATAAGCACCATCCTTTTGGCAATGTGCAGGGTCAGGGGCCACTACTCTGCAGTCATTTTTTCAGAACTGCGTGTTATCTACATTCACTTACCACTAACTTTGGAAGGAACTTGACTTGCTTATTTCACACTCTTAAGTATCTGCTTGCCATAAACAATTCTGTTCAAAGATACAGTTGTCTCATCATTCTTGTCTCACTGGGCTTGAGAGCTCCTTTTTACTAATTTGCATAAGGAAGAGTTATGTTGAATTAGAAATCCAGAATCTTGGGACTTTTTCCATAGTAAGTCAGCTATTCAATATCCTTCTCAAATGCAATGGTATTAGGGTATCTTTTCAATCCACATTCAACTCAATTTTCCTTGTTCTCACCATTATCATCCTCACTGTCACCACAAAAACTACCTCTTGAGTGTCTGTGTGTTGTGATGCTTGTCAAAGTGATATGAGCATTTAAGGTGAGACACTGCTGCTGCTAAGTCACTTCAGTCGTGTCCGACTCTGTGCGACCCCATAGACGGCAGCCCACCAGGCTCCCCCGTCCCTGGGATTCTCCAGGCAAGAACACTGGAGTGGGTTGCCATTTCCTTCTCCGATGCATGAAAGTGGAAAGTGAAAGTGAAGTCGCTCAGTCGTGTCCGACTCTTTGTGACCCCATGGACTGCAGCCTACCAGGCTCCTCCATCCATGGGATTTTCCAGGCAAGAGTACTGGAGTGGGGTGCCATTGCCTTCTCCGGGGTGAGACACTAGTGCAGAGGAAAGAGGAAAGGGGCTGGGACATCAAGTTCTTATTCCAGCTTTCCAACTGAGCCAGTTCTGAGTCTTGGAATACTCGTAAAATGAGAACATGGATGCCTTCTTTCATCTTTTCTTATCTCAAAATGAATGAAATGAAATATGATAAATGAAAATAAATTTTGCAATTCGTGGAAACCACTTTGGACAACTAGGAAAGAAAGAAAACACTAATCAAATCAAAGCTTAATTTTTATTGGGTTTCTTTATTTGTATGAGCTGTACATAGTTCATCTTAGGATGCCGGCTTTTGAGCTGTGTGTGCCAGTGTGTGGTGTTGGCACCCTGGTGCTGGTGGAAGGATTCAGTTCCATTCTCATCAGAAAAACTCAATTTTTACCCTTTTTAATAATGATATTTTAAAAAATTAAGATTATTTTAAGAGCAGTTTAAGATTCACAGCAAAGTTGAGAGGAGGTTACAAAGATTTCCCATACACCCTCTGTCCCCCTGAACACTTAGCTCCCCTCATAATCAACATCCCTCACCAGAGTAGCACATTGATACAACCGATGAACCTACACTGATACATCCCAGTCACCCAAATCCATAATTTACTTTAGAGTTCGCTCTTAGTGCAGTTCATTCCATGGGTTTGGACAAGTGTAAAGTGATATGTATCCATCATTACAGTGTCATAGTACAGAGTATTTTCACTGCCCTGAGAATCCTGTTCTCTGCCTATTCATCCCTCTCCTCACTCCTCATAATGAGATTTGATATTGGAATAATGAATAAGTTTGATTAGAAGTAGAAAAGTAAGAACAAGCTTCTGGTACTCAAGTTTGAAAGGCACTGGTGCTGGATAAAATTCTTGATGACTTCATGTCTTTTCTACATGAGTTGGAAAGGAAAATATCTGTGTTGTGTCCAAAAGTTGATAAATCTGGAGTGGAAGGCAAGTCTAGGTGTATAATTAGGGTATACATTAGGGAAAGTAATTATGGAGAGTCCAGATTCAGTTCTGATTTTGTGTTTGGCAGGGGATGTATGCAGTTCTTCTCTGACTTTAGGAGGAGAGGCTAGCAGTGGCTCAGCTAACTAGGAATCAAAATGCCTAGTGACATAGGTCCAGGAAGAAACAGCAGTTGGGAAGACAGGAGACACAGGCCTGGTACAGCAATTGCATGCATACGTGGTAATTAGCAAATCACTTCCCTGCGCAGATGCTCATTTGAGCATTCACATAGATTAAGTGTCTTTTTTGTGTGCAGGTACTGAAGTCAAAGTAATGATATCGAGAGTCTCTAAAAATATTCTAATATTTTATGCTCAGTTGCTGCTGTTTATGTGGTGTGCAGATGAGCAGAGGAAATGGGGAGTATTGTTCAGGGGGTGGGGAAAAAAAGAGTGAAGGAGGTGTGAAGTTGGGAAAGGGAACATTGCCTGATTTTTCCTCTCTTTTCATTGCTCTCCGCTCTCCCCTCACCCCTTCCCCAGGTATTCAGACAGATGATGGGGTTTTGGTGAAGTCCATTGCCGGAGAGTATTTGCTAATTCCATGCTCTAAACGTCCACAGGGGGCCATCCTTCACTTGAGTGATTCCAGCAGCCAAAAGAAGCCGTCTAGAGAACCCAGTCCTTCTACAGAGGTGACCCTTTTTGGAGGAGGAAAATTGGAACCCATCAAGCTGACCTTTGGTTTTGCCAACAAAGTGCATCAGTACTGGCCAGCTCATTCTCAGACAGTCGTTTTGGGCAGCGGTCTTGAAGACAGCAGTGGTGGAGAGCTTTTTACGAGGATGCAGAGCATCCAAAGCCATAAAAGGCAAAAGAAACGCTTGTTAGTTATGGGGAAGGTGAACGGCTTAGAAAACTGATTAGCGTAGCAGTGTGGTCAGATGGAAATGAAAGCTCAGAAGCATAATCGTTAATTGGGTGCTTACCTACTAATTTGAGCTTGGATGTCAGCAGAACTGCAGTTCATTTCAAACTCAGGGTCAGACTTTAATGCTACATCATAAATTACATAAAGGCACAACACTAACAATTAGATAATTATGGAGACCCATGCTGTTGCAATTTAACTGGGCAAGTTCAGGGCAAACATGACAGATTACTGCTTAACCCTCAGACTGCTGGCAGGTTTTTCCCCAAAGAGACACAGAAATATATAAGTTGATGTTGTTGGCTGGTTTTCAAAGCCTAGGGGTTAAATAATTTCTTTCCAGTAGCTAGATTCATCAGATGACCGAAGCAGACTCAGAAGAAATATTAGAGAAGTGTTAAATATTTCTTAGAAAAACCTCGTTCTTTAAATCCACACCAGTTAAAGCTTCTGGGTTGGGTTGGGTTCTAGCTGAATTTGAAGCTTAAGCTTAAAAGTCAAAGCTAGTTTTTACCATTTGAAGACTTTCTGTAGATTAAATGTGTGATCTTTCAATTTCAGGTCCTTCACATTACATGTGAATCAAAATAGAAGATTCAGGGTCCATATTTTATTCTCATTGCATTCTTGCTGGCAAACAAGTGGCTGACTCAACTGATGAAGATGTTTTCATGACCAGTGTGAGCTGACAAGGCTGTGGTGGTGCTTCTTTGATGGGCATCATTCATTCATTCATCTGCTGCTTTCTGACATCTTGAGCACCTCTGTATGCTGGGGGTGGGGGATATAGACATTGTTCAGTAGGCATTTAAACATCAGTGTGTTTTCCTGGTGGAGTCAGATGTGTGGAGGGTTGGCCCACATGCCAGCATTAAGGGTGTTTCTTAGACAGTTTTATTTTTACTGTCAGAATATGAGCTTGAGAAAGTCAATAGCCATACCTTGTTTTCCTTCCATTCCCACAGCCCCAGCACAAGGACCCAGGTACAGTCAGAGAAACAGGTTTAAGAGCTTTGCTGAAGGAATGAATAATTTTTATCTGGAAACGAAAAAGGAAAAAAATGGAGTTTCACCAAAGTTTAGGCTTTGGAAACTCAGGTTATTTGGCAACTAAGATCATATTTTAACTTTTGAGAAGTTGAAATTGAATTCCATCATTAAATAACTTTGTTAAATACAGATCTGATATATTTGTTTCTTGTTCCAAAAAGGATACAATGTGATCCCCTCAGTGCATACAGTTGGGATGACAAAAGATCATAGAAACAGGACCATGGAATTTAAGGTTGTGGGATTCATGGGGAGTTGCATGTTGAGTGTCTTTTTAATGTGTAAGAAAATGAGTTTTTCTGAGCCTTGGCATGGGGGACCCTAGACTTTGATTCAGGGCTATGATGCGAAGATGGAGATGGGAAGGATCTGAGACTGGAAATCTCCCTTGCGCTCCCCAGCCTGGGGTTGAGGACATCCCAGGGGAACACTGCTATGTGTGTGTGTATGTGCATGCACACATATGTGCATATGTGTGTGTGTGTGTGTATCAACAACCGGCAGAGTAGTATAACTGAGTTTAAGAGTAGGGTGTGTTAGAACCAAGCCTGGAGAAGAGAGATGTCCTTTTCTATCCAATCTCTCCTCTTTCTGATGAGAGATGTTGCTTGGTGAGCTGTCCTCCACCTGCTCTCCTGGTTCATAGGGTGCATCACAGAGTTCCGTGGCAGCACTCGGCAGGTCATCACCGAGCCTCCAGAGCGGACTAGAGTAGCGCTGACCAAAGACAACGGGCCTCAGAGCTCTCATCTCTCTCATCAACAAGAGATGACTCAGAGCTCTCATCGTCTCTCATCTCATCTCATCATCAATGGGACTCAGAGCTCAGATTGTCAGAGTTCTCATCATCTCTCATCTCATCTCATCTCATCAACAGGACTCAGAGCTCAGATCGTCAGAGCTCTCTCTTCTGCAGGAATGTAGCTAGGACTAACCTTGCAAACCCAGAGGACACCCTGGATTTCTGAGATAAATCACAAGATAGTGAATACCGAGGAGGAGAGAAATATTCTCTTGTTCTAGGTAAGGCAGGATCTAGCACTCACCTTGTTTTTTGACCTCCATTTTATTTCCTCTCTGGTCTTTATTGTTTCCTTTCTTCTACTGACTTCAGGTTTTGTTTGTTCTCCATCTAATTCTTTTAGGTGGTAGGTTAGGTTGTTTGAGATGTTTCTTGTTTTTTGAGGAGGGCCTGTGCTACTATGAACTTCCCTCTCGGGGTTGCTTTTGCTGCATCCCATAGATTAACGTGGAGAAGGCAATGGCACCCCACTCCAGTACTCTTGCCTGGAAAATCCTATGGATGGAGGAGCCTGGTAGGCTGCAGTCCATGGGGTCGCTAAGAATCGGACATGACTGAGCGACTTCACTTTCACTTTTCACTTTCATGCATTGAAGAAGGCAATGGCAACCCACTCCAGTGTTCTTGCCTGGAGAATCCCAGGGATGGCGGAGCCTAGTGGGCTGCCGTCTATGGGGTCGCTCAGAGTCGGACATGACTGAAGTGACTCAGCAGCAGCGGCATAGATTAACGTGGTTGTGTTTTCATCGTCATTTGTCCTGAGGTATTTTCTGATTTCCTCTTTGATTTCATTGTTGACCCATTGGTTTTTTTAGTAATGTGTTGTATAGTCTCCATTTAATCATTTTTCTTTTAACTTATACCCCAAGCTGCTTCCCAGGCGCTGCTAGTGGTAAAGACCCACCTGCCAATACAGGAGACATAAGAGATGAGGGTTCAATCCCTGGGTTGGGAAAATCCCCCAGAGGAGGAAATGGTAACCCACTACAGTACTCTCACCTGGAGAATCCCATGGACAGAGGAGCCTGGCAGGTTACAGTCCATGGGGTTGCAAAGAGTTGGACACAACTGAAGTGACTTGGTACACGTATCCCAAGATACTTAAGTGGGAATATTAGGTCCATATAGACAAAGAAACTGAGGGCCTGGCGATGATAAATAACAAAGATGTTTCAGATTGTAGAAACTACAATTGAACCATCCCCTCAGCAAATGGTGGTCGTTTTTTGGTATGTGGTAGTGATACACCAGATGAGAAAGAACAGTTCTAAAACAATTCTTACGCAGGAAAAGAAAAGACACCGGTCAGAATGCCACCTCAGCACTTGCTTTGGTCAAAGTCTTTTTACCACCTTACCTTTTTGTCCTTCCACATTCTCCAATGGGAAAGCCTGAGTCGTGATAAAAGTTCAATAAGCCTGACACATTTCATAAACTATCACTTTAGTTCAGTCATTCAGCCATGTCCGACTCTTTGTGACCCCATGGACTGCCGCACGCCAGGCTTCCCTGTCCATCACCAACTCCCAGAGCTTGCTCAAACTCATGTCCATTGAGTGATGCCATCCAACCATCTCAGCCTCTGTAGTTCCCTTCTCCTCCTGCCATAAACTATGTTCAGCCTCAAAGCCTGAAGTGTCTTCAGTGACCACCAATGCTGATAGATATGCTTTGTTCATAACAGATCTCTCCATAAAGGAACTCTTGGGAATTTTGCTAGTGATTGGGATTTGATACATTTTTTTCTCTTGTACACAAAGACATCTGATGGTCCAATTTTGAACATTAACATATTTAAAGTTTAAGTGATGGTCCATTTTCTTCTTTTTTCTTTATTCTGGAAGTTTGTATCTTTTCACCACCTTCACCCATTTCCCCCACCTCCACCCTCTGCCTCTGGCAACAACCAATCTGTTCTGTTTCTATGAGTTTGATTTTGTTAGATTTCACATATTAGTGAGATTATACAGTATTTGTTTTTCCTCTGTATGACATTTCATTTAGCATAATGCCTTCAAAGTCAATCTATGTTCATACAAATGGAAGCATTTCATTCTTTTTATGGTTGTATATCATTTTATGTAAATATCTCACATTTTCTTTTTTAATTAATTTTTATTGGAGTATGAGATCAGTTCAGTTGCTCAGTTGTGTCCAACTCTTTGAGACCCCAAGGACTGCAGCACCCCAGGCCTCCCTGTCCATTGCCAGCTCCCAGAGTGTACTCAAACTCCTGTCCGCTGAGTTAGTGATGCCACCCAGCATAGTTGCTTTACAGTGTTGGGTTAGTTTCTGCTGTATAACAAAACGAAGCAGCCATAGGTGTATACATTCCCTCCCTTTTGGACTTCCTTCCATTTCAGGTCACCATGTGCATTGGGTTGAGTTCCTTATGCTATATAATATGTTCTCATTAGCTATCTATTTTATACATAGCATCAATGGTAAATATGTGTCAATCCCAACCTCATAATCCCTCCCACCACCTTCCTCCTTGGTGTGAGAGTGTATGCATGCTACGTTGCTTCAGTCACGTTTGACTCTTTGCGATCCTATGGATTGTAACCCTCCAGACTCCTCTATCCGTGGGGATTCTCCAGGCAAGAATACTGGAGTGAGTTGCCATTCTTTCCTCTAGGGGATCTTCCTAACCCAGGAGTCAAACCTGTGTCTCTTATGTCTCCTGCATTGGCAGGCAGGTTCTTTTTACCTCTAGTGCCACCTGGGAACCCCATTCCTCCTTGGTATCTATACATTTGTTCTCTACATCTGTGTTTCTATTTCTGTTTTGCAAATAGTATCATTTATACCATTTTTTTCTGGATTTCACAAATACATGTTAATATACGATACTTAGGAGAAGGCAATGGCACCCCACTCCAGTACTCTTGCCTGGAAAATCCCATGAACTTGTTTTTCTCTTTCTGACTTATTTCACTCTGTATGACACCCTCTAGTCCAGTCGCGTGTCTACCGATGACCCAATTTCATTCCTTTTATGGCTGAGTAATATTCCTTTGTATATGTGTACCATATTTTCTTTATCACATTTTCTTTATCCATTCATTTGTCAATGGACACAGCTTTTTCCTTGTCTCAGATATGAAAATAATGGTGCAATGAGTATGAGGATACAGATATGTCTGCAAGTATATATGCATTTCCTTTGAATATATCAATTCTTGGGTCAGGAAGATCCCCTGGAGAAGGAAATGGCAATCCACTCCAGCACTCTTGCCTGGAAAATCCCATGGACGGAGGAGCCTGATAGGCTACAGTCCATGGGGTCGCAAAGAGTCGGCCACGACTGAGCGACTTCACTTGCATATATACTCAGAAGTAGAATTGCTGGATCATATGACTGTTCTATTTTTAATGTTTTGAGAAACATCCATACTGTTTCTCACAATGGCTTCACTGATTTAAATTCCTATCAACAATGCACAAGGGTTCAAAAGTAGATGTTTTTATGGAATTTCTTTGCTTTTTCTGTGATCCAATAGATGTTGACAATTTGATCTTTGGTTCCTCTGCCTCTTCTAAATCCAGCTTGTACATCTGGAAGTTCTCGGTTCCTGTACTGTTGAAGCCTAGCTTGAAGGATTTTGAGCATTATCTTGCTAGCATGTGAAATCAGTGCAGTTGTGTGGTAGTTTTACCCATCTGTATGCAGAGTTCCAAAGAATTATAAGAAGAGATAAGAAAGCCTTCTTAAGTGAACAATGGAAAGAACTAGAGGAAAACAACAGAATGGGAAAGACTAGAGATCTCTTCAAGAAAATTAGAGATACCAACGGAACATTTCATGCAAAGATGGGCACAATAAAGGACAGAAATGGTATGGACCTAACAGAGGCAAAAGATATTAAGAAGAGGTGGCAGGAATACACAGGAGAGCTGCCCAATAAAGGTCTTAATGATCCAGATAACCATGATGGTGTGATTATTCACCTAGAGCCAGACATCCTGGAGTGTGAAGTCAAGTGGGCCTTAGGAAGCATTACTACAAACAAAGCTAGTGGAGGTGATGGAATTCCAGCTGAGCGATTTCAAATCCTAAAAGATGATGCTGTTAAAGTGCTGCACTCAATATGTCAGCAAATTTGGAAAACTTAGCAGCGGCCACAGGACTGGAAAATGTCAGTTTTCATTCCAATCCCAAAGAAAGGCAATGCCACAGATCAAAGGGCATGTGCATTTAAAATTTTGATGGGTGTTGTGACATTACTTTGCAAAGATTTGATGGTGATTTGGGATGCTGACAAGCTATGGGATGCTAACCAACTGTTCCAAAGGCATTTTTAGATAGAACTTGATCAAGTGAAATTTGTTCAGACAGTAAGAGAAACACTGAACTAGAGGCTATGGTAGCAGGAAGACTAGGGAAGGCTGATGGTCTTTCTATCAGGTATAAAGGGGAGGAGTTTGCCTTGTCCTGGAGGCCCCAAAGGCACTGAAACTCACAAGCGGATGAGACATACTAAGGCTTAGTGTGGAGAAATAAATATTTTTAAATATTTAAAAACTTGTTAATGAATTATAGTTGAATTACAATGTTAATTACCACTGTAGAGCAAAGTGACTCATTTATACATACATTCCTTTTCAAATTATTTTCCATTATGGTTTATCACAAGATATTGAATGTAATCCCCTGTCTCTGCAGTAGGATCCTGTTGTTTATCCATTCTATATATACCAATTTGCCTCTGCTAACCCCAAATTCCCAATGCATTTCTCTCCTACCTCCCACCCCAGCAATCACATCTAATCTCTATGTCTGTGATTCAGTTTCTGATTTATAGATAGGTTCATCCGTGTCATATCTGAGAGTCCACATATAAGTGGTATCAATGGTATTTGTCTTTCTCTTTCTGACAAAATTCACTTAGCATGATAATTTCTAGGTGCTTCCATGTTGCTGCAAATGGCATTATTTCATTTTTTTTTTATAGCTGAGTAGTATTCCATTGTACTGTGTAGACCAAAATATTTGTTCATATCTTTCTATAACATCCCCAAACCCGAGTGAACTTTTTGGCCAATCTAATATGTATGTACCACATGTTCTTTATCCATTCATCTGTGAATGGATATTTAGCTTGTTTCTCTGTTTTGGCTACTGTGAGTAGTGCTGCTATGAACCTCGGGGTGCATGCACCTTTTTCAATTACAGTTTTGCCTGCATACGTGCCCAGGTGTAGGAATGCTAGGTCATATGGCAGCTCTATTGTTAGTTTTCTGAGGAATCTCTCTACTGTTTTCCGTAGTGGCTGCACTTAGATTTTCCATCAGTGATGGGCTTCCTTTTTTTCCACACCCTCTCCAATATTTATCTGTAGACTTTTTAATGATGGCCATTCTGACTGGCATGGAGTGGTACCTCACTGTAGCTTTGATTTCATTTCTCTAATAATTAGCAATGTTGAGCATCTTTCCATGTGCCCATTGGCCATCTGTGAAGAAATACTTTCTAAGGGTGTTTTCAAATGTTAAACTGTCTCCAAGGAAGTCAGACTGCTCTTACTATATGTGTCCAAGTCAAGGCTGGTTGCCTCTGATCATGTGTGTATGTGAGTGTGCATGTGTGTTTGTGTGCACGCAGGGCAGTTGCGTAGAGGGGGCATGGATATCAGATGAGAAGTTGCAGTGGATGAATTTAAAATCCTAAGTGTCTGAGACATTGATTTAATGAATGAGTCTAAGTATAGAAAGTTATTTACGCAAGATAGAAGTTTTTGTTTGGCTGAGTTGCTCCAGTCTAAATACCCCCAGAGACTAGTTTTACTGTAATATTATGCTATTTATTCATTATTTTCATGAGCATGTATTGAGTACCTTACTGAGAGGCAGAAAGAGGATAGAGTGGACAGTCAGACGAGGTCTGTGCCCACAGGGAGCATGCACAAGGCTGAATGACAACACACAGTCCAGGCAAAGGCTGGTAAAAATCTGTGTGTCTTGGGAGGGCACAGGTCATACTCTGGGTAGGATAGCGGGTGGGATTAAAATCTGAAGGCTGAGTACAGGAGAACTCCTTGGTGGGCATGGGCAGAAAATGCTGTCCAGAGACCCAGAAGTTCAGGGAAGTGAAAGACTCTGGTGTGGACATTTGAAGCATGGCAGCTACAGGGAAGGTAGAGAAGAGTGTTTGCAGATGAGGCTGAGAAGGCTGGGGACAAAGGCTGAAGGACCTTGGGGACTTTGTTCTAGGAACAATGATATTTGAAGAGTTACATAGTAAGATTTATGTCTTATGACTCTGGCATCTTGGCAGGGAGATGTTTTAGGGCAGGTTTCTCAGTCTCACTGCTACTGACATTTTAGACTCCTTCTTTGCTGTGTGGGTTGTCCTGTGTGTTGTAATGATATTTAGCATCATCCTTGGCCTCTAACCATTGAATGTCAGTAGCATCATCCCTGCCTTCATCAGTGACAACCAGAAATGTCTCCAGACATTGCTAAATGTACCCTGGTGTGCATGTGTGTTGGGGGGGAGGGGGGAGAAACATGAAATTGCTCCTGGCTGAGAACCTTTGTTGTAAAGACTAGATACCATGATGATCTGAATTGGAAGGAAGATCATGGCAGAAGTGTGGATCAGAAGGGAACAGGTAGCATCAGCAGATCTTGGGAATGGGTTGACACAGAGAAACAGGGAGAACTGAGAGATGAAGCCCAGGTTTGGGGATTTGGCAAATAAGTGATGGATGATGTGATTCCTGAGTTGTGGGACCCAAGACAAGTTTTCCAGAGAACATTATGAATCCTGTTTTGGAAATACTGTACTTAAAGTGCCCAGGGGACAGCCAAGTAGGTAACTGATGGGGATGAGTCTATTTGGGGTTCAAGGGAGTCTTGCAAGGATTCTGAATTGGAGAAAAGACTTTTGAGAGCTGCTATCCTATCGGTGGAGCTTCCCAGGTGGTGCTAGTGATAAAGAATCTGCCTGCCAATGCAGGAGATGCAAGTGACATGTGTTCCTCCGTTGGGTTGGGAAGATCCCCTGGAGGAGGGCTTGGCAACCCACTCCAGTATTCTTGCCTGGAGATTCTCATGGACAGAGGAGCCTGACAGGCTGCAGTTCATAGGGCTGCACAGAGTCAGGCACGATTGCAGCAACTTAGCACACCTGCAAGTCCTATAGGTGGTGGTTGATATTTCGTCATTATGCTCCTCCTGACTCCACTGATAACACTGTGCATGGTGCATGTTGGATGCCCAGGTGTTTGGGGTGCTTGCTGGGCCCTGTACGTAGGAGTGTGTGGCTAATTCCAGGTGCTCAGAGCTCCTGGCGATTCAGCAGGGCCACCCTGCAGGAAAGAGCTCCACATGACTTCCTGACTAAGGAGGGGCGGCCCTACCAGGTTGACCTTTCCCGCTCCAGGCAGCTGAAGTGCTTCTTAAGTGATGGCTGAACGGCTGAAGCTATTACTCTAACTGTAATTTGTAATGGCTCTCTAACGCTTTAGAGAAAGCTGGGTTTGTTGGGATGAAAGGTGACTTTTAAAAGTCAGTAATTATACTTCCAGTGAAAATGTGTCTTCGGCACGGTGCGTAACCATAGCATGCAAGGCAGCCAAGAATTCACTCCTGGACAGGGTTTATATTAATCATAGTTTCAATGCCCAGAGACCGTGTTCTCAGTAGTTAACCATCCTCTTTCCCCCTCCTTTAGATGTGGGCCTTGTAATCAAAAGAAAGACACACCCTTAACTATAACAGGGCTGCTGTACTAAATAAAAAAAATTATAGTTATTATACAAGGACTTCATACTGAGCAGGGTCAAGTAATAACACATCTGGTAACCTCCATTAAAGAACTGAGTTATGTTCAGCTTGTGTTTTAATTAGCCTGTGATAAACAAAGAATCAAAGGCCATTCCGCTCTGGTGGTTTTTATATTTACAACTGACTTCACCTGCACTTAGATACAGGTTTATGAAGTATAAAAAAGCGAGCAGTTCCAGTCGCGCTGTCTAGACCATTTACTGTAATAGATCAGTTAGGAGGCTGTATTTCTGAACTAGCCAGATGTTTACAACGCCTGCAGAGCTGCTCAGCTGCTTGGTTTACAGAAACGTCTTGGACAAACATGGTGTCATCTCCCAAGAAAGGATTTGCTATCAATACTTTCAGATTCCTCAGAAGCCTTCTCAGTTTGTGAAAAGGTATCTGAACGATGGGGTTTAGGAAAAGAAGTTGTCATCTTATGAGCTGAGAACTAAGTCTTCCTCAAGACTGATAAAGGTTAGAGGATCCAATGGAAAAACATTTTTATAGGGGTGGGGAGTTCAGCCAAAAAAGACAGCTGCCTGGCCCACCTTGCCAAGTTCCCAGCTGAGATAAATACTGAGATGGTTTACGGGGAAGGCTCTAAGAAAATTTGTTATAAGTTCTTCTTCTGAACTTTAATGATCTCCCTGGTATGTTCCAACTCTATAATTCTCATGTAAAAGATTAATATACGTGTTGTACTCTTCAGCTTATTTTACAGCTTCATGGGTTGCGCCTGTGAAATTGGCCTGAAATAAGCATCTGCAGTGACCCTGTTCCTCTCTGTCCCCTGGGAGAGCTCACCACCATCTTCCTGTCTGTTCCTGATGGGTATCTGGGTCAGCTCCCAGGACAAGGACTGCGATAGATTCAGCTCATAGATTCAGCTCAATGTCTGTTTTCTTCCTTTTAACCACTTAAAAAAAAAAAACAAAAACAAAAATAGAAAACCTCTCTGTATTTTGAAGTATAATATACATGCAGAAAAGTGTGAAAACGTCAGTAACCATACTCTGCAGCTCCCACCTGGGTCAACAAGCAGAATATCAATAGCACCTCCAGAAACTCCCCTGAAGTGCCCTCACTTACTTTATTCCCCAGAGTAACTCTTCTGGCCTCCAAAAGAGATCTGTTCTGCCTCTCTTTGAAGTTGGTATAAACGGACTTTAACAGAACGTGCTCTTTCATGTCTAACTTCTTTCACCAGCATTTGTGAGATTCATCAATGGTGTAGCATGTGGCTGTAGTTGTTCTTTTAAAAAAAATACTATATAATCTTTCTTTGCATGAATATACGCCTCAATATACTTATTCATTTTACTGTTGATGGACATTTGTCCAGTTTGGGATCATTAAGCATCAAAAAATGGGCATTTTGGTACATGTCATTTGGTGCTCACAGGCACACATTTCTCTTTTACCTTGTACCTGAGTCGACCTCTGACAAATCATTCACCTTCTTAAGATCTTTATCCTTCTCTTTGAAATAAGTTAGTGAAGTCAGCCTTGACAGACGCGCTCTGCCCCACTGTCTGCGGTATGTTTACAGGAAGCTTGTACTGTCCACAATCGCATCCTTCTTCCTGTTTCCTCCCTGTTGCATATGTGCGCAGTAGGCTCCCTGGAGTCAGGGGAGCCACATCAAGGTTGTTTCTTCAGGCCAGTAGTTCTCACGGTGCGGCCCCCGCCTCTGCAGCATCAGCATTACCAGGGAGCTTGTTATAGATGCGCATGCTCAGGCCTTTCCCCATACCTACACGATCAGAGGGTGGGTCTGGAGTCCAGCGCTCTGTGTGTTCACAAGCCCTCCAGGGAGTTCTGATGCCCACTCACATTTGACGACTGCTGTTTTAGTCAACTCTTCTTTCCCATTACCTTTTTACAGCTTTAACATAGTACAAAGCACTTGGTAGGAAATGTATTCATTTGCTATTCATTTATTCACTCAGTACTTCCTGGGGACCTGCTAAGTCCTGGGTAACACTGGGCTAAACACTGGAGTTGGGAAGGTGCATTCTAGACGGTCCTGGCTCTTAGGGAACCCAAGATCAGCCAGTGGATGTGATACTGTAGATAGATGCATGGAGATAAGAGAAAAAGGACTGATCAACTCTTCCGGGGAGGTCGAGGAATGTTTCACTCAGGAGGTGAGATGTACACTCAGATAAGTGTGGAACTAAATCATTAAATGGCATGCCCCTAAGTGAGAACTAATTAATGCTGGCACACTGCTCAGTTCAGTTCAGTTCAGTTGCTCAGTCATGTCTGACTCTCTGCGACCCCATGAATCGCAGCACGCCAGGCCTCCCTGTCCATCACCAACTCCCGGAGTTCACCCAGACTCATGTCCATCGAGTCAGTGATGCCATCCAGCCATCTCATCCTCTGTCGTCCCCTTTTCCTCCTGCCCCCAATCCCTCCAAGCATCAGAGTCTTTTCCAATGAGTCAACTCTTCGCATGAGGTGGCCAAAGTACTGGAGTTGCAGCTTTATCATCATTCCTTCCAAAGAAATCCCAGGGCCGATCTCCTTCAGAATGGACTGGTTGGATCTCCTTGCAGTCCAAGGGACTCTCAAGAGTCTTCTCCAACAACACAGTTCAAAAGCATCCATTCTTCGGCACTCAGCCTTCTTCACAGTCCAACTCTCACATCCATACATGACCACAGGAAAAACCATAGCCTTGACTAGACAGACCTTTGTTGGCAAAGTAATGTCTCTGCTTTTGAATATGCTATCTAGGTTGGTCATAACTTTCCTTCCAAGGAGTAAGCGTCTTTTAATTTCATGGCTGCAGTCACCATCTGCAGTGATTTTGGAGCCCCCAAAAATAAAGCCTGACACTGTTTCCCCATCTATTTCCCATGAAGTGATGGGACCAGATGCCATGATCTTAGTTTTCTGAATGTTGAGCTTTAAGCCAACTTTTTCACTTTCCACTTTTACTTACATCAAGAGGCTTTTTAGTTCCCCTTCACTTTCTGCCATAAGGGTGGTGTCATCTGCATATCTGAGGTTATTTATATTTCTCCTGGCAATATTGATTCCAGCTTGTGCTTCTTCCAGCCCAGCGTTTCTCATGATGTACTCTGCATAGAAGTTAAATAAGCAGGGTGACAATATACAGCCTTGACGTACTCCTTTTCCTATTTGGAACCAGTCTGTTGTTCCATGTCCAGTTCTAACTGTTGCTTCCTGACCTGCATATAGGTTTCTCAAGAGGCAGGTCAGGTGGTCTGGTATTCCCATCTCTTTCAGAATTTTCCACAGTTTATTGTGATCCACACAGTCAAAGGCTTTGGCATAGTCAATAAAGCAGAAATAGATTTTTTCTGGAACTCTCTTGCTTTTTCGATGATCAAGCGGATGTTGGCAATTTGATCTCTGGTTCTTCTGCCTTTTCTAAAACCAGCTTGAACATCTGGAAGTTCACGGTTCATGTATTGCTGAAGCGTGGCTTGGAGAATTTTGAGCATTACTTTACTAGCGTGTGAGATGAGTGCAATTGTGCGGTAGTGTGAGCGTTCTTTGGCATTGCCTTTCTTTGGGATTGGAATGAAAACTGACCTTTTCCAGTCCTGTGGCCACTGCTAGCAGTCCCTTAGATATAGAAATGCAATGTCATCACTTTTTAAACCCAGATGATTGGATCATTTGTTGTTGTTCAGTCGCTCAGTCGTGTCCGACTCTGTGCGACCCCATAGACTGCAGCACTCCAGGCTTGTAGCTACCCATTAAAATGTGTTGGGTTTCTGAATGAACCAGTTATATTTGTCTATGCATTTTTGGTCCTATGTTATATTCATTCAACACGCATTTATGGGGCACCTGCTGTATGATGGGAACTCTGCTGTATGCTGGATTAATGAGGTGAGTGGAAAGAGAGCTAATTAGCACAGCAGAAATAGACAGTCTTCATTTCCTGAGACCAGGAGTTGAGGCCATTAAGGTGAAGTGTTTGAACGGCGGGCAATGGTAGTGTTTACGCTGTGGTCTTGGCTGGTCCCAGAAAGTGAATTCAATGCATCTAAGTGGGCAGAGCAGTCTAGATGGCTGTGGGGCTGGAAGAAGCCTGTGTTTAACCTTCTTGTATGAAAAAATGGATCTCCTTGGTCCTTCAGGCTGTTTTATAAGGTTTAAAAGTTCTTTTGATGGCATGACAGAACACATGGATGCTCACATAGATTCAGGGCACAATGCTTCGTTATTTGTAGCTCAAGACAAGAGAAGGCTGCTAGTCAGGCCGTGCAGGGAGTTGGACCTGGGGGTGGGGTACAGCGGGGTGGGGTACAGAGGGGTGGGCTGTCAGGGCAGGCGTGGCGTGGCCAGTTGGGTGCAGTTAGCTTGGTTTCTCATGCTCCATGTAGACTAGCCAATTTGAATAATCTGTGGGCTCTGGGGTAGGGGGCTACTGCTAATCATCTGGTGCCTGAGTCTCCCCAGGGGAACAGGTGTACAGTGCCCTACTCAGCCAAAAAGGCCCAATCGGGGCAGTGATTGGTGTGTGCACTCAGCTGCTCACAAAAGGGATCCAACTGACCGGACTCTATCTAGCCAGGGTCTAAAAACTTAACAGTCACAATAGATGTTAAAGAAAGAAATCAGGGGAAAGTTTGAGAATGACAAAATCCTATTTTACTGCAGCGGAACACTTGTTCAGCTTTGGGGTGGCTGTCGCCAGCATTTCCATCTGTCCTTGTCTATATAGTGGGTTTTTTTTTTTTTTGGTTTTCATAAGGGAGTAGATTTGGGAATTCAGCATCAGGATGAGTGAGGCAACATTTTCACCTCCATGATAGGTAGTATGTCTAGCCTGGTGAGGGGAATGATGTGTTAACAATAAACCCTGCAGATCCTGTTTAGTTCTTCCAGTTGAAGTTACCAGTGATGGAAGATGGTTCTCAGAATAGGGGTGGCCAGACGCTCCTGACGTGTGTTGTCAGTAATCGGCACATTGCATAAGAAGTGTCTGTGATTATCTGATGGGACTCCTGCACAAAACTTGCAGGCCCTTTCTGGAGAATAGATTTATCAGAGGCGAGTAACCACTTAAGCTGTCTAAAAGATTCCAATTAATGTTACTGTGGCCTGTCAAGCAGTATGGTTTTTTGTTTTTTTTTTTCTGGAGTGAGCCAGAATAAAATCTAGTGAGGCCTAAGAGAGGAATCAGGTCAGAGATGAACTTCTGCTATTTTGGAGCCCACTTTTTTCCCCCTGGAAGTCGTATGCATGGATTACAGCAGTGGGGGCTGGTCTCTCTTAGAAACCTGCGTTGTGAGCTCTGTCTTCAGAAGGTGACTTTTCGCTTGAGCTCTTACTGAGCCAGGAGGATGTCTGAGTCTGCTGCTCTGAGTCTGAGCTGGCTGTGCGCAGGAGTGCGCACAAACAAAGCTGGGCTGTTGGGCTAGACACCTGGGAAGAGCAATTAGGTCCATCCCAGCCTGCAGACAACCTCTTTTCCCAATAAAGCTTACGTTCTGCCAGAGCTGTCCTGAGATGCAGACGTGAAGTTCATTAAGAGAGACTGAAGAGCATCCATATTTAAAGCACTGGTTGTCCCAGGACGCACAGGTAAAGTGGTGAGCTGTTATTCTTGGCGGCTGTGCTGTCTGAAACCTCAAACCGTCCTTTCATATAATCTGGGTGCAGTAATTCATTGTTTATTTTTTTTTTAAAAATTCAACTTGCTTCCACATTAAAAAAAAAATACCACAACTACTGTGCTTATTTTAGCGAGCTTCTTTTTTAAAAAGACAAAAATCAATATTCTCCCTTGCACGGCTGATGTCCTGGGGGATGAACTACAGGAATCATTGTTAAATTGCTGCTAGTCAGTCTGTGTGAGAGAAAAGGTCAATATTTTTCTTTTCTAGAAAGAAAGCCCTCTGCTTTCCTCTTGGGGGACAAGAGAATGCAGCAGTGGTAAATTACTGGATTCTGTGCCCACATGATTGCTGGGGAGAATTCTACTCCTTGAATGAAAATACCCCTCCTCTGCTACGCGTCTTGCCTCTCCCTTCTCACACTCTTAACCCAGAAAGCAGTCCCTTTGGCCCAGGTCACTTGCTTGTCCCTGCAGAACTTCTCTGTGAGGACTTCCCCAGCCCCTCAACCGAATCCTGTAAGAGGTCAATTCTAGAGGTCGTCTCTGAAGAGTTCAGAACTAAAATGTCGTTGTGATCAGTAAGGATAGCCTGGGTTATGCGGAGGTAACAAAAAATCCAGTCTTGGTTACTTAAAACTGCTGAGTTTAATTCAATTTCTGCTCATACTCCTCGTCCACTGCAGGCCAGCAAGCGCCTCTGCTCCTTGGAAGAGTTCAGAGATCCAAGCGGAAGGAGACCCTCTCCCAACACTGACCACCAAAGTGGTAGAGACGGAGCAGGATGAGCTGCATGCCAACCCTAACGCTTTGCCTTAAAAGACACACATCACATCTGGTTATGTTTCATCAGCCAAAACAAGGCATAAGGCACACCTACCTTCCAGATGCCCAAAAGGCAGAACAAACTTGAATGTCTGTGCAAAGCCTTGACGATCCCTGTGGTCACCAATCCAACACTCTGGAAAGTCGGAAAGGCTCTGAGAGGCCGTCTCCTCCAGATTTCCTCCTGAGGGAGACAGCTTTCCTGCAGTTCGTGGATTGCCCCCTGGTGCTCAGCCTCAGAGACTGCAGCGTCTCTGGAAAGGTGGACTCACAGCTGCTCTCACAGAGCCCATCATGCTCCGGGGGAGTCCTTGTCCAGCAAAAGCGGCTTAGAGCCAGAGCGTCTGGAGCTTGGTCTTGTTCTCTGGCCATGTTACCCTGCCTATGCAGCTCACCATGCTAAGTCTGTGTTTCTCCTTCTGTAAAATAGGAGTATTATTTTATTTAAATTTGAATTGATGATTCAATGAGATAAGTTCTATGAAGCCCCTCTATGGTTGTCACATAACCAAAGACAAAGGCTTGCTCCCTCCCTCTTGTTCCTGCTGTGGGATTGGATATATTAAAACTTCTCTGCTCATTGTAGATAGTTAAAAAAAAAAATTAACTTGACTCTAAGCACAATTAAAAAAATACCAATATTTGAGTAGAAGTGGCTGTGGAAAGTGTTTGAAGTCCAAGGGCGTAAATATTTATAAATTGTTCAATTACAACAGACATTTATTTATTTAAAAATAGATGGATTTTTACTTTTATCTTTTCTCTGCTTCCAATTTCTTGCCTGGAGTGTATCCATCTCCTTCTTTTACTCTGAATTGCTTTTCCTGTCTCCATCTCTCTTCAGTGTTCACGGACAAAAGTGGCCTGCATTTTCTCAGATTGTAGCATTTATCCGTGACACTGCAGACAATATGAGTGCCTGGGCATTGTGTTTGAAAACCACTGTGTCCGCCCTTGCTTTTTGGGATGAATGAGTGCATGGCATCTTCAAAGTGTCCATCAAGGTCTCTAGCACTTAGTAGGTCCTCAACGTATGGTCATTCTTCTCCCTTCCCCTTGGGTCACCTTGGAGGGCAGTTCTCATGGCTGGAGCTCAATATGCTAAATGAAATTCAGAAACAGGTTGCTTGTCAGTGCCCTTCATAAAATATTACCGTCATTTCGGACAAATGTCTCAGAGGACATGTGGCTATTCCCTGTGAGTTATGATGATCTAGCAAAGCAATGGCTATTTGAAGAATGGCTAAAGGCATTCAAGAACAGTGGGTAAGCAGAAACTACAACGGGGTTGAGAGAGTGCTAGGGAGGAAGGAGGCAAATAACTCTCTGACTTTAAAATACATAAGTTGATATAAATAGTACTTTCCTTCAGACATGCTTTGTTGAATGAATACAGTGTTTTACAACTTCACTACTTAATTGGACAGTGAATCTGGAGAGCTACTCTGAATTGCCACTTTAAAAAGAAACACGATACAATCTCTATTTGGTGAATTACCTTACACTCTATCTTCTGCACTGGGTGATACCTTTTGGTCTGAGTTCAGCCCTCTCATTTTCCAGTTGAGAAGGTGGGCCCCCAGAGAAGACACAGAAATTCAAATTTGGAAATAGGCATCCACTCAGATTCTCTCTGTCCTTCCCTCTGAAGTCAGATGTAGACTCTGGGGCCGGCTGGAGAGTACACTGAACAGAGTTCCCACAGGTGAGACTTCCTTCCGTCTGGTTGTTGGGTCAGGATGGGAGGCTCCAAAATGCCTTTCCTGGGAAGATGGTGGGACAGAGAGATGAGACCTTCCTGAGATGACCTCCTGACCTTCCAGTTTTGCCCTTGGGATCTGCTTCAGCTCGAGGCGGCCTTGTTCCCTTCAGATGTATAAACATCCTAGATCTGAGATTTTGATCAAGAGGCAAAAGAGCATTGGATGTTTTTAATTCTTGGGCTGGTAGGTTTCAGGAGGAAGAAAAAAAACTCATGCTGAGTGTTCTTGTATGAAACTGAGGCCATAAAAATTGAATATGTTTGATGTTGAAACTCACATTCTGGATTGATATTCTTACTGTCAGAGACAAGGACGAATGTCTCTCGTTTGTTCCTCTGTTTTCCATTTGCTCCCCCTCCCCTCATCTTTTCTTTTTCTTTTTGGAAAAGGCGCTAGGATAGGACACCTTCTGCTTATTGCAGGAATTTGCCTCGAACTTCAGGTGCAAACCTTCCTTGACTTCTTTCTCCGACCATATGGAAGGATAATGTCTCACTCTCAGCACTCAGAGGGCCTCATATCAGTGTTTCCCTGTGAAAGCCTGTCACCTTTAATTCTGCGTAATAGGTGAGGCTATTCAGGTAGCATTTCCCATTGTAGAATATGAACTCCTCCAAGGATGTGTCATCAACCGATTTATCCTTGAATCTCCCACAGTACAGTGTGTCCCCTTAGCAGTAGCTTAAAAATGTGTTGAGAAGCATTTTGTCAGACACTATTGTTAGGTTGCCCCAGATTAACAGGTGGGCTGTGCTGAAGCCCATGCAAATCTCAGCGGGTGGCCTTCACTCCAGGGAGACGAGGGTAACATGCTTTGGAGATAACAGACCTTTCTTCGGTGGTTCTGACCAATATGGCTGCTGTTCTGTAGAACAGTGTCCGGCAGAACAGCGTCCGCACACGGCAAGACCTGAACTAAGTGCACGGCACACTTGGAAAAAATGTGCAAGAAACCAGTATCTCAAGGTGAACCTGGATGAGGCATGGCAAGTTCGGACATCGGGAGGCCACATTAGAGACTGCCAGGGTGCAGGATGGTAAGTATTAATAGTAAGCTGCCTGTGGCGTGGAGGTGGCAGGGGGCCCTGATTTGTAGCATTTGCTGATTTCCATGGTGTGAGTGCTCTCACCGAGGCTGGCTTCAAGGTCAGCGGCTTTAGAGCTGAGAGGAGATGCAGGTAATATGAGTCTCCTCCAGCACACCCCGGACTGACCTTATTCCTTTTCGGGCCCACAGACCCAGCAGGGTGGTGGGGCTGCCATGAAGTCAAGGCCGTGTGGGGTCTGGGGTTTCGGATGACCTCATTTTCTGTGGCTCCATCAGGCCATCCTTCTAGCAGGTAGGGCTAGTATTTCCAAGTTTATGATTTTCCCAGTCATGAGCCTTTCTTTGGACCATATTAATTCTGCTTGTTACTGATATGGTGCCTTGGATGTCAGAATTAACACCTAAACGCTTGGAACTGAAAGCTGGCTGCATTCTGAGCTCAAACAGCTGGTAGCAATGCAAAGACAAAAAAAATCAGTTGCATCATGCTTTTGATGTTATGTAGCTTTATAGAATTTGAATACTTCTAAAAGCCAAATTAAGTCCAACTGGTCTGGGTATGAGATGGCAATAATATGGGGATAATTAAAACTGTGGAAATCCCCACCTAGAATGGTTGCTTATCTTCATTCACTTTCATGTACACTATCTGGATGAGCAAAACTGCTTGGGATTGTTAAATTAGAAATTAATCTCAGAGTATGAAATGTGGAGTCAGAGAGACCTAGATTCAAGATCTAGCATTGTGACCTTTGGCCTCTGTAAGCATTATTGTGCTTATCTACAAAGATGGGTATGATGATGATAACAATAATGATGATGATAATAAATTCTTAGAGCAATTATGAGGCTTACATAAGGGAACGCGTCCACGTTGTTCAGCACATACAGCGTCCTATATGCTGAACTGGTGATGACCGAGGAGCCTGAGATGCTTCAGTAACACCAGAAGCCTCGTGATACTTTCCTGGTTAGTGCTGCTTTGGTGCTTTCTTTAATACAGACGTTCATCTTTGTGAAGCAAATTATATTGTTTGAATTGATGCTTACAAAATCCTGAGATATAGACACTTATCTGATTTATTGCTGTCCACTAAACCAATGTGCTCACCGCGGGTTGTTTGAGTGTGAAGCTAGGATGTCCGCTCAGTGTTCTTCACGCCCAGGACTGACCGCTGCTGCCCCAGAAGGTGGGAACTGTCACAGCACAGAGACCACTTGGCCCCAAACTCTTCCAACCAAAGCAGCTGCTCTTCAGGGAAGGATTGTCATCTGAGGATGTTTGGGAGGTGAAAACCACAAGTTGACTCCGAGGGCGAATGAATAGTTATTATTGGTGATTGAGGATGACTTAATGCTGCCTTTTCCTTGAGTTGCATTTTTTCCTCCAGCTGTCCATCAGTGCCCATAGCATATAGTTGTGGGGTGTCTACAATTCTATTAATTTGATCACTGTGTTCTTTAATCGTATAAGGGGAAATTTGTACTGATATCTACTGATTGACAAGAAAATCAAATCAACCAAAAGCCAAATTAAAATGTAACTCATGTGGCACAGTGGCTTTTCTCCAAAGAGCACAGTGTAGAAACCCAATCAACATGACCTCAAGGTCAACATCAAGGTCAAGATGAACAGTGATAAGTCATGTTGATAGTATATGTCCTTGATATGATGTGATGAGAATGGCACTTTCCCGCTGTGATTTTCCTTCCAGAACACATAACTGTTCTCTAAACATGAGGAAAACAGCAGACATCACAATTTGGGTGTATTTTTAAAAAATACCTGGCCAGTATTTCTCAAAACTGAAAAGGTCGTCAAAAACAAGGAGCGTCTGAAAAAGTGTCCCAGGTAAGAGAAGCTTAAAGACACATAACGACTAAATGTAACGTAAGATCCTGGATCAGAAAATGAGCATTAGGTAAAAAGTAAGGCAATTAGAAGGAATTTGGTTAATACTGTATCAATATTGGTTCATGAACTGTGATGAAATGTGCCACACTCATGGAAGATACTAGCAATAGGAGAAACTGGCTGAGGGAATATACAGACTCTAAACTTTGCAATTTTTATATGAATCTGAAGTTATTCTAAATTTTTTAAAAAATCCATTGAAAGTAGGCAGCTCAGCCTTGAGGCTTGTTTCACTTATTCACTTAATCATTTATCTATTTTTGAGAATAAAATTAAAAGTCATAATTGTGGCTATAAAGCTATTCAAAGAATTGGGAATTCTCTGATGGTCCAGTGGTTGAGACTCTCTGCTTTCACTGCCGAGGGACCAGGTTCAATCCCCGGCCAGGGAACTAAGATCCCACAAACCCCAGACAAAGAAACAAAAACTATTCAAAGAATAAAGAGGTGAAAATATAACTCTTGATCATATACTTTTGACCATCCAAGGGGAGAGATGAGAATGTGGAGGGAGAATGAAAATGCTGTGAAAGTGAAGAGATGTCTGGAGAGATGGCGGGAGTTGGGGCAGGAGATGGCCATAGACTGGAAATCTAGCCCGGTGCAGAGCAGAGGCTCAGGTACCAAATCCCACTTGAAAGAGAAACATAAAAAGCTACTGGGATAATGGAGACAGCAAGGTTTCCATCTTGCACCTAGTCTGTTCTGGCTGCTAAAGTAGAGACACATCCATTGCCTTTTTACAGCCATAGTCTATAGCTTTATTGGCTGTGGGACTGAGGACTGTTTGTCCCGGGGTCGGAAGTTCCACCTTGCTGCATCCCATAGGCTCTTTCAAAATAATACTTTATCAATATAATAATTTAAAAAATGACTTTGTGTAAATAAAACTTGCCACAACATTATGACAAAAATAATAATTGACTGGAAGTTCAGCTGTTGCCTAACAAAATTTACAGGAAGTGAGAAATGATCATTTTAGTGCTTTCCAAATAGCCTACTTCAAACCCAAGCTTATGCACTTAGTAAATGAAGAGACCTTAGCCATAGATAATAATTAGTTTACATTCTTGATGGTGCCAGGAACATCTATGGGCCTGAGTTTTGCAATGCCTCTAAGCATCTTTCACCTTTCATTTGGGGACAAAATACCATATTGGTCATTGCCTGGCAGGACTTAGCATGACAGCAAGAGCTGGCGAGCAGACAAAAATGCCAGCAGAATTACACTTGAATTTGTGGCTCTGCTGCTGCTGCTGCTAAGTCGCTTCAGTCATGTCCAACTCTGTGTGACCCCATAGATGGCAGCCCACCAGGCTCCCCCGTCCCTGGGACTCTCCAGGCAAGAACGCTGGAGTGGGTTGCCATTTCCTTCTCCAGTGCATGAAAGTGAAAAGTGAAAGTGAAGTCGCTCAGTCTAGGTGGTGGCTTTATGTGTTAGTCGCCGTAAGTGACTTTTGCTTATCTATCGTGAGTGCTTGCAAAATAATCTGTATTTGAGCACTTCCTTTCCTGCATCATTTTTAGTTTACTGGAGTTTCTCGTTCTCTTTTCTCACTGAGAAAACAAACATATACCCTTTGTATCATGTTTCTTGACTTTCAGCTGCTGAATCATATTGTTGAATAAAATCACCTAAATTTTCTTACGTTTTTCCAAGCGTGGTAGGACTTCCCTTGTCTTTGGGTCAATTTCTAGCTTGTTACACAGCATGGATGCCAGGGGTTCATTTTGTTTCATCCAAAGTTAATTCCTCTGTTGTTTTAGATCCTAGTTTTCTTTCATCCTGCCTTTGTTTTCATTTTCCTGAAGTATCTCAAACAATTTTAAAAGATTTTATGTTTTTTTTTGGGGGGGGAGGTGTCTAAAAAATTATTCATTTTATTACTCCTGATTGACAGTTTGGATAATATGGAATTCAAGTTTTGAAATAACTTCTTTTTATAACTCTTAAAGCATCTCTTCATTATCTCCTAGCAGTTAATTTTTCTGATGGTAAGTCTGATGCCAATCTGATTCTTATTCCTTTGCAAATAAACTATTTTTCCATCTCTCTAATAGTTTTTAAGAATTTTTTTTTAATCCTGGCATTCTGAGATTTGTTTACAATCTTTAATTCACTGCTTAGCATTCAATGGGATCTTTTAATCATAATCCTATTTCTTTGGTAATTTCTAATTGTTTTGATTAATTTTTTCTTCCCTATTTAAAAAAGTTGTATCTTTTGAACTTCCTGGGTTTACCTGTGTTGCTTTTTATTTTGCCTTAATTCCTCTTTTTGAACAATTTTATAGAGATGTCTTTGACTTTATATTTCAGTCCTTTTTTTCCTGTTTAAAATTCATGATATTTATAATTTCCAAAAACTCACTTAGTATTCCTACTTTTGTTTTTTGGATTTCATAATGGGACTTTTCCCTGGGATGCTAACAGCTCTCTTCTATTCCCTGACTTCTTCTTTCCCCTAAGGTTGAAAGTTATATTTCCTCATGTTGGTTTTTCTCATTCATGCTACTTTTTTTTTCCCCCTCAAATATCTACTGATGTTTGCTGTTCTCATTCATGCTACTTTTTTTCCCTTCAAATATCTACTGACTCTTGGCTGTTTATTCATATTTGTCAATGAAAAGGTATGTTGGTAAGTGTATCAGCTGGCTTGGCTTTCCTAGGTTGTTGATCACTTCTGTCTCTATACAAGGGCCAGGGTGACTACAACCCACCTTCCCGAGGGTAGGCAGGTTGACAGGCTGATGTCACCTTCTCTGTGCACCCCTCCATGCGACAACATGGGGGGCTTCAGTGTGGAGACACATCACCCACCAAAGAAGCCCTCATATTTTCCCGGCCAAGCCTTCATTTGCTTTAGAGTAGTCCCTAGGTTCATTCTGGAGGTAACAAACATTGCTTCCAATGGCCTAGAAATTGACCCGGAAAGTCACAGTGCTTAAGGGAGGGCTCCTATCCCCCAGACCTATTCTCCCATGCTCCCTTTTCCTCTTGTTCCCTAAGTTTCTTCCTCTCAGGAAAATTGGCTCTAACCTCTCCTCCAGTTGACTTTTGCACTTATTATGGCAGATGGGACCTTCTGAGATATATACACATATATATACATACACACACACACACACACACACGCACATATATAATCAATATCTAATTTTAACCAGCCTAATTTCTGTGTCTTAGAGTAAAGTTTATGTTTTGCTGATTGCCTTACCTTCCAACCCTTAGTATCTTAACACAGTCCTGGATTTATTTCCTTTTTTCTACATCGGTTCTGTACTTTGAATGGGAGATTTTTGTGGAAGTGAATGTAAATGAGTATGCTCTGTCTAAAATATGGAACCAGAAATCCTTTTAATTCATTTTTAATAGTACAGGTGGGACCAAAGCATCCAACTCTCCTTGGACTGTGAATAAGAAAATGGAAAGGGGCGTTCACTGAATACTTTAATCAAGAGAAAATTCTTATCATGCACGTGTGCTAAGTCCCTTTAGTCCTGTCCAACTCTGCGACCCTATGGACTGTAGCCCGCCAGGCTCCCCTGCCCATGGGATTCCCCAGGCAAGAATACTGGAGTGGGTTACCATGCCCTCCTCCAGGGGACCTTCCCCACCCAGGGATTGGACCGACACCTCTTCTGTCTCTTGCATTGGCAGGTGGGTTCTTTACCACTAGCATCACCTGGAAAGCCCCCAATCCTTATACAGTGGTTAAAAGAGGAAGTTTAATTCCAGGCCCACTACTCCCTAAGCTGAGGGCCTATGGGCTCATTTCTTAAAGGCTCCCTGACTCTCTTTCCTCATCCTTATAATCAGAGATTAAACCAGTATCTTACTTAAGGGATGGTATGAGGGTTGAGAAAAGGCCCCGTGCCTGACACGCAATGCACTATCAGCAAATGTGTACTCTATAATGTGTGCCTTCTCCGATGGCTGTCTGCAAAATTTTTGTTGAAAATGTGCAAGGTTAAGTCTGATATAGATATTGTTTGTATCTCCACTTCAACAAAGAATCGTACATATCTGGTCTGAAAAATGGCATCTTAAGTGACAAACCACAGGTTAACCATGAACAAGGCTGGAAGGGACTGTCAAGCCTAGCATATGCAATCAGCTGATTTCTCCAAAGAAGAAAACATGACCCAAGAAGTAGGAGTTGGTGACCATGTCTCAGAGCCCTCGTCTGTATCTGTATCCAGGTCTCCCAGTTCTCCATGGAAAGGGGCAACGGGCTCCTAGTTTTTGCCAGGCATTGCTCGAGTCTCCTTTAACCCTCCCAACCAAAAGCTACTTCTGCTACTTCTGTATTTTATGGAGAGAAAATTGAATGTAGTAGAGAAGCAGCTTATGTGGGGCTGAGTCTTAAAGTCAGCACGGAGAGTGAAAACTACATACCATTGAGTCATCCTGAATCTCCTGCCGTGAATTGCTACAGTGGAGAACAATACATTAGACCACCCATAAATCCAGCACATGTCCTCCATCCCACCTTGAATCAAACCACTATTTCTTCAACCAAACATCAGATAAAGCAGTGGACTTGCAGTTAGCAAGGTGTGATGTATGGGGCAGAAAAGTGAACTTTATCACAGGAATCTCTTGGTTGGAAGAGCAGCCTGAGATCTCAGCTGAGGATGGCAGAGTTGTCTGGTCTGTGTTCCTGTTTCTCTGGGACAGTCACTTACTGAATGAAACAGTGGGCTTTTCATTAAACCTTTCATTAAAAGGGTTCTTACCTTTTAATTCTCTTTCTTTTTCATGGATCCCTGCAGTTGAACTGTGAATTTCAGCTAGTATAGGATGGAAGCCCCCCGCTATTTGAATAAGTTACACAGCTGGAGGACGGGAGGTTTGGGGATTTGTACTCGTCCTCTGAGGTCCAAGCTCTTTTCCTGGGCTCCTCCCTATGGTCCCAACGGGGACTGCTGTTCTCTAGTTCACCATGCTGGGCTAATTTAGTTCAGTTTGACATTCAACACACATGGCTTCTGTTTTCTGCTATAAATCTCCAGACGTTTTATGGACCAATAATGTCCAATGTGTACATGGACTGTTCTGCTGCTTGGTAATTACCACTGACCTCTTTCCAAGACCCTTCTCCATAAAGAGGCCACCTCTTTGGGGCAGCTCTGCCATCCCCTTCTCTCCAAGGCTGTAGGTGGAACAACCAAGTTCTTAATTAGGCAGCCTGCACAGGGAAGCTTGGTGTCAGATTTCCAGGTCAGCCTTTGATAGAGGGGTAATCAGGGGAGGTGATGCATCGACTTTGATTAAAGAGCTGTGATGAATCAAGATAAAATTGACATTTAATTTCTTTCGGACGAACTAATCTTGTAGACCAAACTTAAAGGTGAATTGTCTTCTGTTTTGGTCTGTGGGGCAGGGGCAGTTGCCCATGATGGAAAAGGTAACCCTGAAAAAAAATTGCTATAATTTCTTTCTTAAATCGCTGATATTTAATTGAACACGGGCTCATGGGGTGACTTAGTGGAGTTAGAATTCCTCCCAACATTTTTGTCCTAACAGAATTCCACCCAAATCTTTGTAGCACTCAAGAACAACTTAAGTGTGTGCCCCTGCTCTCCACTGGGGACCCTATCCATGAGGGACCCTCAGCACTTCTTGAGCATCTCATTTACTGCCATACACGCCTCACTCCTTAAGTCAGTGGGAAAATGATCCGTTGTAATTCAAAAGACAAAAACAAAACTAAATCAAACCAAAATAAAATCCTGGGTGTACAGCAGCACAGGTAGAGTAACGATGTGCTTTGAAAAAAACTACCACAAAATGTGATTTTTTTTCCTAATTGGACTGATACGTTTTCAAAGAGGAAAGAACTTCAAGAGATAATTGTGCTGACTTTATTGTCAAATAAAAATAATAGGAAAACAGTAACTCACCAATCAATAAACTAGGATATTGTTAGATATTCTCAGCATGCACTAGCGCACGCGCGCGCGTGCACACACACACACACACGTGCACACACACACACACACGCACACACACACACACACACACATCAGTGCCCTGAAAACCTCCAAGGTGAAGTGACTTATGACAGTAGTGGGTTCTCAGGCTTTGGTTGGCTTAGACGTGGCGAGGGCAGGCAAGGAGCTCCTGGCGAAGTAGCAGCCTCTTATCAGTAGATGGGAGTAGAGCAACGCGGATGGACCGCCAGGCAGCCAGGCTGCAAATGTTGCCCGGATTTCAGCCTCCCCTGCTCTTTTGGCGATACTGCAGGGAACAAAATGAAGACAAGCGGAGGCGGTGAATCAGATAAGAGGACTTTTAAACCTTTGTCACACAAGGACTTGGGAGATCGAGGCAGTAACGTAGGCAAATTCAGGAAACTGTATTTTCTGCTAAGATGTGCATTTCATTTTGCACTTTAATTTGCTTAGGAAATACAATGGTTGCTTTTTGCTTTAATTCTCACATTCTTATGGTGTGTTCTCTCTTTCTCTTCCCTCTCTTCTTGTCTTACTCTTTTCCTCTTTCCTTTATAGCTACAATTCCTTTCATAGTCATAACATCCTTTTTGGAGTGAAGTATAACTAAAAATTTTTAAATGGCTATCAATGTTTCTTGTGAAGTGTCTGATTATGAAACTTTTTCTCTGAAGTACGGAAGGAAATGAAGTCATAAAATTTCTAGTATAACTTTTCTATTTTCTTTGGGAGAAGATCAGGTAGGATTTAAAGTATTGTCCTGGTGTAGTTAAAATACCATACCCTAGCATAGATATTACATATATAGAACCAATAAAAATATATAATAAATTTGGATATAAACTTGTAAATGCTCCTCTGTTCTTGGCATATTTGTTAACATGAGTGAGTATAAAGATTTTCTTTTAATTAATTCATTCATTTTCCTTTATCCCCATTTCTTGCTTTCATGCCAGCCATCACCCTTGTTTCTTCACAGGCAACTATGCTCATGTAGTACGTATACCTACATATATATATATATGTATTTAGAGTATGTGTTCTTAGAAAATATGTATTGCTGCTTGCGAGCATGTTTTCTAATTTACATTCATGATATTGTGCTATGGACCTCATTCTATTTCTTTTTCCACTCAGTATTCTGATTTAAGAATCTATCCATGTCGTCACTTATACCTCCAGTCTCTTGCCCCCAGGGGCTGCAGAGGATTCTAGCTATCAAATGATGCATTTCCATTCCCTCACGAGTGGACAACTAGATTGCTGATAATTATCCATGTTCCAAACAATACTGTGATGAACATTCTTACTCCTGCCTTCTTGTGGACTTGTGTGCCTCTCGAACATATGTCAAGAAACAGCATTGCTGTGTTGGTGGATATACCATAACTAATTTGATGGCTCCATTTTGTGTTCCTACCAGCAGCTCCCTATCAGACACCTCTGTATCCTTGACTATAAATTGTCTAGAGAGCAGGGAAGTTCTCTCTGCTTATTCAGATATTCTTTTATATTCTTTGTTAGACTTGAAAAACATTATTCATAGAAATATTGTATATTCCTGAGTAGATTTCCAGATGTTTTATAATTTTTTCCATTATTGTGTCTTTTCTTTAAAGATATATTTTCTGGTTGTTTATTGCTGGTGTTGGCAAATTCTATTAATCTGTAAACAATTTTGCATTTAGCAAATTTTCTGAACAACCTTAGTGATTCTGATAGCTTATGTGTTGATTCTATTGTATTTTATTGGTAAGGATTTGTATTTTATTGCCTGCAAATAATAATACTTTGCTTCTCTATCCTTACACATTTTACTTATATATCATTTCTCAAAGTATTATGCTAAATAGTGACAGTAACAATGGGAATTCCTGTCTTGTTTCTAGTCTAAAGGCAATGTTTGCAATTTTCCCATTAATTTTAATGTTTGCTATAAGTTTCTAGTTTTATATATGTATACGCTGCTAAGTAGCTTTAGTCGTGTCCGACTCTATGCAACCCCAGAGACAGCAGCCCACCAGGCTCCCCTGTCCCTAGGATTCTCCAGGCAAGAACACTGGAGTGGGTTGCCATTTCCTTCTCCAATATATGTATATATGTGTATATATATATGTGTATATATATATATATATATATATATATATATAACACACACACATAGTCAATTTAATGAAGTTCCTTTCTGTTTCTAGTGGGATAAGATACATTTCTGTATCTATTGACATGATCATATGATTTTTGGTCTATGGATTAAATTGATAGATTTCTCAAAAATTGAAATATTCTTACATTTGGGGGAGGGATGTTTTGGTGATAGCAAAGTAGAATGACTCTAATAAGAAGTTCTCAGCAGTAAATTTCTCTCATACACTGTGCTAATTTATTTTGCAAGTTACATTTATTTATTTATGCCTTTAATCAGTTAATATAGCTTGTGATTTGTCTGTATCAGGCCTTCGATTGGATACTGGGGATATACTTTTCATCAATATTGAGTCTAGAAAGTGAGTGACTTGGCCCTACGGTATCTGGGGTTTCCACTGGCTCTCAAGTTCATTGGACGAGAAGCAGTAAAGGCTATGTTGACTTTTGTCTTGGCCATAAAAGGTAGGTTGTCAGTTCTTACTGCCATTTAAGAAGGTGAGGGTGGGGGGAGGGCTAAGATGGAAAGCAGGTAGCCTTGGGAAGTAGGAGCTGAAGAAACTACTTTGCGTATGAGCTAGGCATCCATTCAGGTTCACGGCCAATAGTATATGGACCAGTTGCTGGATTCACCAAGACTTTAAATAAAAATACTGTGATCTCCTTGTTTATTGCTCAATTGCTTTGGTCACTTTGACACAGTTACAAACCAATGAGAATGATACGCAAGCCCATTGCAAAACAAGTGTTAAAAAAAAAATCCCAACTGAAAATTATTGAAACAATGAAAATAGAACTGATTCTTAGCCAAGTATTTTTTTTTTTTTCTGAGAAAATATCTTAACTTAATGCATACTATGTCCTTGAAGGGAAAAAGGATGCGTTGTGAAAAAGATTCCAGCTTTGAATCTGAGCTGTGAACTGCAGATGCAAACTGCATGGTCACTGGAGGCCCACAAGGAGGAAGTATTAGGTGGCATGTGGTCAGGGTGCTCCTGTCACTGAAAATGGTTTGGGAAGAAATAACAACTTAGGATACCTGAGATGAGGTAATTGGGTTTTCGGCTCCCTCCTCTCACCTAATTGAATGTGTGAATAATCTGTCTGCACGATGAGCTCATGCCCACGGCTCTTCTCTCCGGCATTTGTATGCAGTGAGCATGTGCATGTGTGTGAATTCACACCAAATCTCACAGGCTCTATTTTCCTGCAGTGAGATCTCTGTACCCCCAGAACAAAATGAAAAATGGCTTCTTAATCGTGATAATCTTCGCAACTTTACCATGCAGTCTCCGGTTGTTTTCTCTGACCTGTCATAAAAGCGGGGGATGAAGATGAGGCGGTGACCATTCAAGGGGATTGTTAAGGAGCGTCTGCTGCGTTGGTATATGTGTTGCGCTCAGCAGGGGTCACTTGATTATGTATAACTGTAATATTTGCCTGTGTGTCTCCTACCCCGACATTTGAGACATTGATTTTCTTTCAGCCACTCCCCTATTGTGAGGCTGCTAAGTATAGGCTAGACTCTGATCCTATGGGAAAATCTCTCCATGGTCCGAAATCCTTTTAAGGATTAGCATCTCAACTAATGTCATTGCATATTTCCATATGAGCTGAACTAAACTACTGGATCAATTTGCCTTAATAATCTGTGATTTCCTCCCACTTTTCAACCTTACCATGTCTGCAGCTTTGAGCAGACTTAATATACCCTAGAGGGTGAACATGGGGGGAGTCAGGATGCATTTCCTGGAAAGGCAGCTTTATATCAGAGTCTTAAAGAGGACTAATGAAGAGGGGGAAGGGTGCTGAAGGCAGGGGCATAGAAAGGGCAATGACTTAAAGATGCAAGGGCAATGGCCCATTTGGAGAGGTGAGGGAAACAGCTTGGTAAAAAGATGGGAAGCAGCAGAGTGTGGGGAAGATGGGGCGGGCAGACCATGCGTTTAATGTCAGCTATTGTCCTAGTTGACTCGGAAAGCCTCGGCAGTGTTTTAAGCCCTACCTTTGCACACACTTTGGCTCTTGCAGCTTTCTTGTCCTGTGAATCTGCCTGGTTAGCTTCTGTTTTTATCGGAGGTTAGCTTAAGATCAATTTCTCCAGAGTTAAAATATGTATCTAAACTTGGGGCATTTGTCATTCTTTAGGTTAGAATCTTTCCTCCCTTATCACCTCTTATTTAGGCATACCCCTGCAATAGTAACTTTACCTAAAACTGATAAGTAAATAAATGCCCCTAAGGCAATGGCACCCCACTCCAGTACTCTTGCCTGGAAAATCCCATGGATGGAGGAGCCTGTTAGGCTGCAATCCATGGGGTCGCTAAGACTCGGACACGGCTGAGCGACTTCACTTTCACTTTTCACTTTCATGCATTGGAGAAGGAAATGGCAACCCACTCCAGTGTTCTTGCCTGGAGAATCCCAGGGACGGGGGAGCCTGGTGGGCTGCCGTCTATGGGGTCGCACAGAGTCGGACACGACTGAGGTGACTTAGCATAGGATTCTCATAACATTAAAAAAACTAAGATCATGGAATCCGGTACCACCACTTCCTGACATATAGATGGGGAAACAATGGAAACAGTGAGAGACTTTACTTTCTTGGGCTCCAAAGTCACTGCAGATGGTGACTGCAGCCATGAAATTAAAAGACATTTGCTCCTTGGAAGAAAAGCTATGGCCAACCTAGACAGCATCTTAAAAAACAGAGACATTACTTTGCCAACAAAGATCCATCTAGTCAAAGCTATGGTTTTTCCAGCAGTCATGTGTGGATGTGAGAGTTGGACCATCAAGAAGGCTGAGCACCGAAGATCTGATGCTTTCAAACTGTGGTGTTGGAGAAGACTCTTTAGAGTTCCTTGGACTGCAAGGAGATCCAACCAGTCCATCCTAAAGGAAATCAACCCAGAATATTCATTGGAAGCACTGATGCTAAAGCTGAAACTCTAATACTTTGGCTACCTGATGTGAAGAGTCAACTCATTGGAAAGACTCTGATGCTGGGCAAGACTGAAGGAAGGAAGAGAAGGGGACAACAGAGGATGAAATGGTTGGATGGCATCACTGACTCAATGGACATGAGTTTGAGCAGGCTCCGGGAATTGGTGAAGGACAGGAAGCCTGGCATACTGCAGTCCATGGGGTCACAAAGAGTCAGACACGACTGAGTGACTGAACTGAACTGAACTGAATTGATAATTCTCAAGTTATCAATTTGTTAAAAGTACAGGACTCCAACATCCTCAGACTGCTGTTTTTCAGTTGCATTCCTGAAATCCACAGTCATGAGTCATGGTGATGGTGTCATACCTCATGAAGGTCAAGAGAAGAGTTAGCTTTGGGGGAGAATGCTTCTTCTGGCCAAGATGGAATGACGTGGACTTGATTTTACCCTCTCACCAAAAGCTACTGAATTTACCTTTGAACTCTATGGTAATTCAATTATTCTCACCAAGGACTCAGAGTATGTGTGACTTAGACTCATGGTAACAAGATCAATCATGAATTTTGGATTGTATAACTTTTTATGGCTTATCAAGCATGATACTATAATGGAAGGGGGCTTCCCAGGTGGCTCAGTGGTAAAGAATCTGCCTGCAAGGCAGGATATGTGGGTACTATCTCTGGGTCAAGAAGATTCCCCTGGAGGAAGAAATGGCAACCCACTCTAGTATTCTTGCTGGGAAAATCCCATGGTCAGAGGAGCCTAGTGGGCTACAGTCCAGGGGGTCACGATGAGTCAGACATGACTGAGCGACTAGCATGCATGCACTGTAATGGAAAGAGCATTGATTTTCAAAGAACTCTAGGTTCTTGGGAAAGGCAGAGCATGGAAAGGAAAACCAATGTTTGCTGAATGCTTCTTATGTGCCAGGGATATGAGAAGCACCCCCCATGTATTATCTCATTCACTCCTTACTAAAATCTTGTGAGGAATGAGGTATTGTTTCTGGGCATGGAAACTGAGAATCAAGGGACTTGTTCAAAGTCAAACAATGATAAAGGCTCACATTGTGCCCACTATTCTACTGTACTAAGCTGAGTGACGGTGGTGCTTTTTATTTTCCTAATTTATTTCAGGCCAGTTTGTAAATAGACACACAGAGAATAAAACATTAAATGCTCATTGAAAGCCACGATCTTGTCTCATGCATTTTTGACTCCCTAGAGCCTATGTCAGGACCTGTCACCTAGTAGCTGGGAATCTGGAGAGAAAAAGAGAAAAGAGGAAAAAAGAATAAAAGGGTAAGACCCAAGCAAGAAAAGGGGTATAATTAACCAAAAAACAGGCCATAAGAAGACCACTGTAATTGAGCACACAGTTTCACGAGGCACTTCTTGCTGGTTAGTGGAACTGAGATCATGTTTGACTTCATCCATCAGTCAAGACCAGGATATCACGATTCCTGCTTCTGTCTGAGACGAAGTAACATGGACTGGATTTACCCTCTAGTTTGAAATCACAGAAAAAAAAAAATCAGACAAAATATATGAAAAAGTGGTTTTCAAGATATTGGACATTAGGCCTGAAGGACAGTGATCCCCAAGAGAGGGAAACAAACCAAGTGGATCCTATAGTTGCCTCCAGCTTACTGTCTGGAGAGTTTCTGGGTTACTGCCCAGGGAGGAAAAATCCAGGTACTGCCGGGGTTCTTTCTGAGTTGAGGAGACGGAGAAGGGGACATAGAGGTCAAGAGTTTATGGGGTAGAGCACCAGGCAGGAGAGTATTCTGGTGAGTCCCTGCTGAGTCTTCAGCTGTGATTGATCTGCACGCATGTGGGAGGAATCTACCCAAGGCTATGGAAACAGAAACCAAAAGGGATTAGTATGAACAATCCCCAGGACTCCCACAGGGCCCAGAACAGTTCCTTTTACCACCAGCCAGAGTGGAAAACCTCAATATTATACTAGACATAATATATAGTATTCATAAGAATTCTGTCTTATTCAGTGCATCCTAAGTGGGGAAACTTAGCCCTAAACTAAATGTTTTATTTTGAAGTAACAGAGCTGGCTCAATACAGTAAAATTTATAATATCTGGAATCCACCTAAAAATTACCATGCATAAAAAGAATCAGGAAGATATGAACATAATGAGGAAAAATAAAATCAATCAATCAAAACTATTGCAGAAATAGCACAGACAATAGAATTACCAGACAAGGATATTTAAACAGTTGTAATTGTATTCCACATATTCAAGAAGCTAGAAGAAAGAGTGATCATATTAAGAAAAGATGCAGAATATACAGTAAGTCCCCTACGTATAAATGAATTCCTCTTTGAATGCACTCATAAGTTCAGTTTGTTCATAAGTTCAACATTGCTTAGGTACCCAACTAACACAATTGACTATACAGTATTGTGTTGTAATAGATTTATAATAATTTTACATAAAAAACGCAAAAAATAGTGAAAAAATCAATCTTACAGTACCTCGAAAAGTAGAGTAGTCTAGTACAGCAGCTGGTAGCACTGAATTGTATTCTGAATGGCTACTGCAGTACCATTCTTTGTTCAGGTTTTGTGCCTCAAAAACTAACCATGCCTCTCCAAAGAGAATCCCCATGTTATTTCCCTTATCGTGAATCTCTTCTTACTCTTATCTCTCTTCCTCTTTTCCCTGGGCTTCCAATTCCACCAGGTCTTCATTAGTAAGCTCATCGTATCATACAAGGAGAGTCCACTGGTGATGTCCTCTTGCAGATCTAGCTCCAGCTTCTTGCTGAGGGTTGCTAAGTTGCCACGTTTCTCCTTTAAGCCTTCATGAAACTGTTAGATTCCTCTTGAGTCAGAGTTACACTGAGTGGGACTTGAAGCTGATGTCGATCCTATATCCACACATTGAGGAATTTCTCCATCTCTTCCATGCTACTTTGATATTATTGTCAACAAAACTGGCACAGAAGACTTCACGTATTCCATGATCTTGACCTTGTTCTTTAGAATCATGCCAGTGGTTGAACAGTTCATGTCATAAGAATGAGTGATGTCAACCATCTTTTCGCCTCACTCCACTTTCTCAATGATTTTCACTTTTGTTTCCATCGTTATCCCTTGGTGCTTTTTAGAAATACCAGCTACACTGCTTTTATACCACTGCTTTTACACTTGCTTTTGGACATCCTGGACTTGAAATAAAGATACTGTATTCTATACAGTACTGTAAAGTACACAAAAGCACAACCAGTTGTAAAAGATGCACACATGTGACAACGTGTGCCAAACACATGAGCTAACTTATGTAATAGGACATGTGAACACATGTTGCAACTTTGAAATGTCACAGCTTGAGGAAGTTCAGGACTTACTGTATGAAAAGGCCTACAGTATATGAGATGAAGAAATACACTGGATGAAATAACAAACAGATTGGGCATCAAAGACAATATCCATGAACTTCAGAACAAAGCAATAGTAAACTATTCAAAATGAAACATAAAAAAGATTAAAAGAAAATGAACATCCGTTAGCCTTGGGACAAAATATAAATGTGAAATATATATATATATACACACACACACACACACACACACACACATGTGAAAATATAAATGATTGTAGGAGAGTGAGACAATAGGTATAGGAAGAAACAATGACTCCAAATTTTCCAAATATGATGAAAATTCTAAACTCACAGATCCAAGAATCTTAGCAAACCCAAAGCAAAAAAGCATGAACAAAATTACACCAAAGTACATCATAATCAAATTGTTCAAAAGCAGTGGTAAAGAGAAAATTCTAAAAATGATCAGAGGAAAAAAGACACACGACATACAGGAAAACAAAAGATAAGAACGACAGCAGATTTCTCATCAAGAGCAATGCAAGTCAGAAGACAGTATATCAACATATTCAAGGTACTGAAAGAAAAAACTGTCAAGCCAGCAAAATGGCTTTCAAAAACAAAGATGAGATGAAAGCTTTTTTAGACATAAAGCACAAAAACAACTCATAATTAGCATACTTTCCTACAAGAAATGTAGAAGAATATGTCTCAGGCAGAAGGCAAGTGATACTAGATGGAAGTCTCAATCTATACAAAGGAATGAAGACACTCAGAAATGCTGACTACATGGGCGAATATAAAAGGCCATCTTTTTCTTGTCATAGAAATATCTTTAAAGGATAACAGCTCAGGGGGAAAATAAAATATGGCTTGGAGTTTTAACAAATGTAAAAATATAATGTAAAACAACAAATGATACAAATGAAATTATTTTGTTGTAAGTTCTTGGGGCTTCCCTGGTGACTCAGACAGTAAAGAAGCTGCCTGTAATTCAGGAGACCTGGGTTCAAACCCAGGTCAGGAAGATCTCCTGGGGAAGGGAATGGCAACCCACTCCAGTATTCTTGCCTGGAGAATTCTGTGGACAGAGGAGCCTGGTGGGCTACGGTCCATGGGGTCTCAAAGAGTCAGATTGACTAAGAAGCTAACACTTTCACACTAATTAGTGAAGCCTAAGGATGGAAAAAGGTGTATCATACTAACACTGATTAAACAAAAGCAGTGGAGTGGCTACAGTAACATCATATAAAGCATTTTTAGAGCAAACACATATTATCAGACTTAAAAGGTCATTTAATGATGGTGAAGTTAATTCATCAAAAGAACATTTCTAAATATGTACTTAATAACAGAGTTTCAAAATATTTGAAGAAAGCCATCAAAGGACTCCTTCCTTGGGCTATGGAAAGCATCATCCCTGCTGTGCTCTCTGACACCGCACAGCTCAGCCTTCTCTTAGGGCATCATGACAGACAACGCCTTGAACTTCACTGGTCAAGTTCCTGTAATCATGTTGTTGAGAACTTTGTACATCACCCAAAATACAGTTAATCCTTCTGGAAATGACCTGAAAAGTACGTTTTCTCTAGCTTCAGTATCAGAAATACATGCATTAAAAAAAAATAACAGTAGCCAACCTTCCTTAAACACATATTATTTACATATTTAATAGAACTTCCTTATTGCTTTACATGTATTACTTCATTTAATTCTTTCAGAAATCTAAGAAGTAGATGTTACTGTTTTATCCATTTGATAGATGGTGTATTTCTTCTCCTTGACACTGATTGCTCTGACTTTTGAGACTCGACCATTTCAAGTGCATAGAATTTTGTTATTTATATTTTGCAAACTATACTCATGCTTATCCTCAACTTTTCTCATTTTCCCTTTCAGTCAGTTCAGTCGCTCAGTTGTGTCCAGCTCTGTGCAACCCCATGGACTGCAGCATGCCAGGCTTTCCTGTCCATCACCAACTCCCTGAGCCTGCTCAAACTCATGTCCATCAAGTCCGTGATGCCATCCAACCATCTCATCCTCTGTCATCCCCTTTTCCTCCTGTGCCTTTAATCTTTCCCAGCATCAGGGTCTTTTCCAGTGAGTCAGTTCTTCACATCAGGTAGCCAAAGTATTGGAGCTTCAGCTTCAGCATCAGTCATTCAATGAATATTCATACTGATTTCCTTTAGGACTGACTGGTTTGATCTCCTTGCAGTCCAACGGACTCTCAGGAGTCTTCTCCAACACCACAGTTCAAAAGCATCAATTCTTTGGTGCTCATCTTTCTTTATGGTCAAACTCTCACATCCATACATGACTACTGGAGAAACTATAGCTTTGAATAGATGGACCTCTGTTGGCAAAGTAATATCTCTGCTTTTTAAGATGCCATCTATGTGGATCATAGCTGTTCTTCCAAGGAGCAAATGTCTTTTAATTTCATAGCTACAGTCCCCATCTGTGGTGATTTTAGAGCCTAAGAAAATAAAGTCTGTCACTGTTTCCATTGTTTGCCCATCTAATTGCCATGAAGTGATAGGACTGGATGCCATGATCTTTGTTTTTTGAATGTTGAGTTTTAAACCAGCTTTTTCACTCTTCTCTTTTAGTTTCATAAAGAGGCTTTTTAGTTCCTCTTCACTTTCTGCCATAAGGGTGGTGTCATCTGCCTATCTGAGGTTATTGATATTTCTCCCTGCAATCTTGATTCCAATGTGTGCTTCATCCAGCTTGGCATTTCACATGATGTGCTCTGCATATAATTTAAATAAACTGGGTGACAATATACAGCCTTGACGTACTTCTTTCCCAATTTGGAGCCAGTCCATTGTTCCATGGCCGCTTCTAACTGTTTTCCCTTTACTTCATTTTCCTTTTACTTCATTGCTTTTATTCATTTAAAATTATTTTTATCTAGCTATATAGTATGAACTGAAGCAGTATTTGAGTCAATACCTAATAATCTTTATTAGTCTATTAAAAAAAGACACAAACTGAGAGACTAACTTTTTCTCCAATGGGAAGGTTATATATTTGCTAATGACTAGTGTTTGCTCAACATTCAGAAAACGAAGATCATGGCATCTGGTCCCATCACTTCATGGGAAATAGATGGGGAAATAGTGGAAACAGTGTCAGACTTTATTTTTCTGGGCTCCAAAATCACTGCAGATGGTGACTGCAGCCATGAAATTAAAAGACGCTTACTCCTTGGAAGGAAAGTTATGACCAACCTAGATAGCATATTCAAAAGCAGAGACATTACTTTGCCAACAAAGTTCTGTCTAGTCAAGGCTATGGTTTTTCCAGTGATCATGTATGGATGTGAGAGTTGGACTGTGAAGAAGGCTGAGTGCCGAAGAATTGATGCTTTTTAACTGTGGTGTTGGAGAAGACTCTTGAGAGTCCCTTGGACTGCAAGGAGATCCAACCAGTCCATTCTGAAGGAGATCAGCCCTGGGATTTCTTTGGAAGGAATGATGCCAAAGCTGAAACTCCAGTACTTTGGCCACCTCATGCAAAGTGTTGACTCATTGGAAAAGACTCTGATGCTGGGAGGGGTTGGGGGCATGAGGAGAAGGGGACGACAGAGGATGAGATGGCTGGATGGCATCACTGACTCGATGGACGTGAGTCTCAGTGAACTCCGGGAGTTGGTGATGGACAGGGAGGCCTGGCGTGCTGTGATTCATGGGGTCTCAAAGAGTCAGACACGATTGAGCGACTGATCTGATCTGATCTGAGTGTTTGCTGCAACAATGTGGGAGGCATATATCTGACCCTACTCCTGTGCCTTTGATAAATGCTGAGGGCATAGTCTAAAGTAGATATTTGGAAGATGTGTTTGTCCGCCTGGAGTAGCTGACATCAGATGGAAGTTCCAGACAACCAGAGCCCAGGGGAAGGGTGAGTTTACTGGGGGTCACTCAGACTGCCTGGATGACAGCTTCATCCATAATCTGAGTGGTTGGTGCATACAGATCTTCAAACCATCACCACTGGGATAAATCAAGATCAATGCGAGAGGATCCAGGGTTCAGAATTCCAGTGGAAGAATCTGAATCCCGAGATGCAGAAAAAGATGGAATCTTTGGAAGTCAACATCAGGCACAAGTCAGGAAAAATAACTTGAAGTGGGATAAAGGAAGAAAATGGCTTAGGACATGGGCTATGTGCCAAACACAGGTATCTGTAGCTTGGTTTTTGTGTGTGTGTGTTAGGTAGAGATGAGTAATGGGAGGGGTGTTCGATTTGGGGGATGGTGTATGGAAAAGTTTACTTCTTTAAAGTGCAGAGTGAGGTACAGAGTGAGGTACCCCAGACACACAGCTACCTGGGGCCTGGGCTTCCCTGAATTATAGATGAAAGAGTCAGAGGAATGGGCACCAGTTCCTGGCAGGGCCTCCGGACTTGGTCTCTGCTCCTGTGATGTGAAATGGGGATACCAGTCTCTTTTTCTCACAGCCAGGAGGAGAGACTCATGCTCAAATGAGAGGATGCTCCTGAAATACTCTGAATACTGAAGAGGCTTTATTAGCAGCCAGCTTGTTTTGAGAGTGGGAACAAAGGAAAGGAGGATCTGGAGCTCTCAAGTGGTGAAGGAATTAGGTCAGTTTCAACAACTTTACTTCTGATTTGCTGAAATCAGACATCTTAGGTAGAGATACCTGGAGAGCCACTGAGAATGGATGAGATAGCCCAGGGCTTACTTAGTACCACTGCAAATCTTGTGAGGCTTCTCAGAGCGTCCTGGCATGCCCAGGTTGGGGGCAGAAGGGCAGCGAGTGGGGAAGGAGGGAGGGGAAGGACTGTGTTGATTATAGCCCCTGGTACTTCTTCCTACAGAGCCCTATAGCCTGCATCTGCTTTACACACTATGTTTTATTTAAAGATTTCATCTGAGTGAAAAGTCCCAAGGCTTATTAAAAAAAAAAAAAAGACTGAAAGCAATGCTTCTAGAGTATTCTAAGACACAGCAGGGCAAAGCAGGTGGAAGAATGAAATGAATCCCCTCTGTTCATTCAGGAGCCCAGGTAAAAGTTATGGGAAAACTTGTAGGTTTTGGATAAACTATGAACTCTGTTTGCATGAGGATTAAGGATATTGTTTTGATAATCAATCAAAGTGTAGGTACTGAGTGCTTTCTATAGCATTTATCTTTCAGTTAACATAAGCCAATTAAGCAATATGAACAGTAATCAATACACAATAAAGTTCTAGCCTCAGCTCTCAATCCCTCTTCCCTAGGGACTAAGGAAATGCTTAACGAGGACTTTTGTGTCCTGTCTGGATTTCCTTGTCTCATCTGTAGGAGTCTTACCACCGTCACTCTGCATATTGTGCAACCTCTCTACGGGGCAGGGAGTATTCAGCATTCAGGCTTTAACTGGGCGTCTTCACTGACTGCTTCTTCTGCCCATCTTGTGCTCTTCACTGCAGAGGATCCAGAAAGTTACAGCTGCCTCCCATGCATGCTGAAAGGCAATGGCACCTCACTCCAGTACTTTTGCCTAGAAAATCCCATGGACGGAGGAGCCTGGTAGGCTGCAGTCCATGGGGTCGCTAGAGTTGGACACGACTGAGCGACTTCACTTTCACTTTTCACTTTCATGCATTGGAGAAGGAAATGGCAACCCACTCCAGTGTTCTTGCCTGGAGAATCCCAGGGACGGGGGAGCCTGGTGGGCTGCCGTCTATGGGGTCACACAGAGTTGGACACGACTGAAGTGACTTAGCAGCAGCAGCAGTGCCTGTTTATTGCTGCAGATGGGCGTTGGGTTTTCTCTAAGTGCTTCCCTGGTGGCTCAGACGGTAAAGAATCTGCCTGCAATGTGGGTGACCCAGGTCCAAACCCTGGGTTGAGACGATCCCCTGGAGAAGGAAATGACAACCCAGTCCCATATTCTTGCCTGGAGAATTCCATAGACAGAGGAGCCTGTGGGGCTAAAGTCCATGGGGTTGTAAAGAGTCAGACATGATTGAGTGACTAACACAAGCTGTCAAAGTGCTAGAGTTTCAACCCAGCCTCTTGCCCTTCCCTAGCTGCCCTCACATGAAGCCCACCATGACAGTGGGAGGTCTTTTTTGCCCCTGAAGTTTTGGTATCAAGAGTAGCTTCAAGAATGTGTCAGAATTGGAAAGGGAGAGACATCAATTGCACCAAAGTTAGTCATTCATTACTTTGATGTGTGTTTTGAACTTCTGGCTGATTCCAGACATTGTGCTGGGGATAAAGGGATGAATTCAACAGCAAGGTCGCTCCTGCAACAATGGGGCAAATGGAAGTATTAGTCAGGGAGTAGGTGGTTAGGAGCTCTAGATTGCTTCTTGTAGAAATCATCTCATGGTAGTTTCAACTCTGGATGAAGCCTCCGAAGGAGTTTTCTATTAACCTATCTGCATTGACTTATTTGTATTGTAAGTTACAGATCACTTTGCAAAAAACAAAAATTCTATACTGGTAGAAAGAATTCTTTATTATATTAAAACTTAACTCAGAGGTGATGATCTACCAGACCAGTGGGCTACATTGCCTATGGATCAAATTTGCTGCAGATTATTTCATTTGACTGACACAGTAGTTAATTATTTTCTCATTAGAATGCTTTTAGACAGGCCATAAACTCTGTGCTTTGTCACAAGCCCCACCGTACCTTATTGTCCTACCCCTAACTATATTTATTTGCCTTCCCTAACTGCAACCTGTAGATATTTGCATTTACAGCTTCTGGAAGACACTTTCCAAGTCATGAGACCAAGACAAGTAAAATTGTTGAAAAGCTGTAAAATTCTAAATAGATGATTTAATGATTTAATAAATATCTATTGAGTATCTATCAGGTGTCAGGGTCTGTGCTGATGTACAATAGGGATTTAGAGAATAATAATATAGTATGGTAAGTGAAGTAAGCTACAAAAGTGTCATCAGGGGCCATGAATTCTTCAGTGAGTCTTATGGAAGGCTTCACAGAGGATGCTAGTGAGTTTGGGACTTGTTTGTACATATGCCTTACTGTAGCTATATCTGCAGCTCATCATAGGATTTTAAGCAGAAAAGTGACATCAGTAAGGTAAAAAAAGATAATATCAATAGGTGGGAGAATTAGAGGAGACTGAGACTAAAGGCAGTTATCCAGTAGGAAGTCTATTCTTGAATAATGTAGAATGAAAATAAAAGTTAGGGGGCCTTCTGGGGTGTCATAGGGTGTAGACATAAGCAAAAACCTTGAGATTGTAATGAACACAGTAAGTTCTGAGTAAAGCAGCTTGTGAAATGGTTATGTCTAGAGAACTGGGAGACATTGTGGAGTGGGATTCAAGGTCCAGGAGCCGCACAGAGAATCTTGAGTCATTTTTAGTATTTCTCCATATTGCTCAATGTCTTATCACACTGGCTCTTTCTTGGAGGCTCAAACTCTTTTTGACTTTTCCGTATCATCCCTCATACTCACCATATTCAAGCTCATTCAAGGCCATTGACTCTACTTTCAAAATAAATCCAGAATCTGGCTTCTCTTCCCTATGTCCACCATGATCACCATCACCACGACCTACTCTCCATTGTCCGAAGCAAGTCCCCTCAGAGATGAATCTCTGTTCCTTTAACTCCCCAGGCTGTGCGCACAGGGGGTCCTGGGTACATAGCACATTCTCGCTCAAGACTTGCATCTGATAGGTGCACCAAGGGCCTCGTTAAATGCAAATCTAATAGGAAAAGTGATAACTAAATTGAGCTTGTTAAGCTCCTAGTCTAAAAGCTCTGATACTGGAGAGTTAAGTTTGCTGGGGTTGAGAGAGGGCAAGGAAAAGTAACTACTATGTTTAGAGACCTGCCCTGGAGTCTCCAAATGTACAAACTCCAGAACTGTGTTGTCTGGTTTGGTAGTCACTGGCTACTTGTAACTATTTAAATCAGATAGAATTAAATACAATTATAAATTCAGCCCGTTGGTCATGCTAGTCACATATCGAGTCCTCAGCGTGGCTAGTGGCTACCATACTGGATAGCACGTATATCGACAATTTCTGTCATAGTAGAAGGACTTCTTGGACATCACAGACCTAGAGTCAAGAGGCAAGGTTAAAACTGTCTTGATCTATGGTAAAGAAAATGCCTAGAGGAAGGGGTGTCTCCGCAGTGGTTATCCAGATTACCATTACCACTCTTACCATAATTGTGTAAGAGCTGATTATTATGGTGAATAGCAGCCAGATACCAGAATCAGGTCTGCCTTTGATGAAGGCAGGTGATGACACTGATCACAGGCTGAGCTCTTGAAATGGGAGGCAGAAACCAGGGGAGCTAGTTGGTCACCTAAGGGGCCCCGGTCTCACTTAGGCCTGCAGGTAGACATATACCAGCCTTAGGAGAAGGAGACTCCCATTGGGAAATGGGGATGACAGCACCATCGGTGCAGGGCCGCTGTGAATGGTCATCTTTACGGGACTGCAGGGGGCAGGTGCCCGCGCGAAGTTTCCCCAGCTGTTACGGCGCTCCCCTCCTCATCTCTGCAGAGCCTCTCACTATTTGGGGGCGAGACATGCACTATCATCTCCCATGTTACTTCCCTGTAGATACAACATGGGAGTTCTACCAGGACACCCAAAGGTCCCTTGTGGTTTGCTGATGGTCTGCCCAGTTCCTCTTCTGGCTCCTCCTCACGCACTGACAGGGTCCTGGTCAACCTGACACGGAGAGGTAGACTTTCTCTCCCTTAGCCGGGGAATGTGACACCCGGAAGGGTGAGTGACTGGCCTGAGGCCACAGAGCAGGGATGTGCTGGGAGCTGGGCATCACTCTGCTGATGCTAAGTCCAGGGTTGACTCCACTCGGTGGTGGTTTCCCTGTTTTCATGCCCATAAAATTCATACGCTAAAAGTAACCTCTAATGTTGGTATTCGGAGGTGGGGCCTTTGGGTGGGAATTAAGGACTTAATAAAGGAGACCCCAGAGACCTCCGTTCCTCCATGTGAGGGCCTGAGAGAACTAAAGCAGGAACTGAGCTCTCACCAGACACCGAGTCTCCTGGCATCCAGAGATGTGAAAAATAAACGTCTGTTGTTCATAAGCCAGCCAGTCTACGGTACTCTGCCAGAGCACAGCAGCCCAAACAGAACACCTCCTGTGGTAGGTTTGAGGATTCCAGGGTTGACCAAGGAAGAGAAAGGACACAATGCATTTCAGCGGGTGAGACCTGCACAGGGTTGCGTAAGAGGGGAGATTTCTTCCGGAGGCTGTTCTGGGGTCACCACCCTGAAGGAGAATAGGCAAGGAAACTCAGGGGAGAGGGGAACAGGAGAGTCGTCTTCTGTGTTCAGGTGATGCTGAGCAGCAGCAAGGTGGGAAGTCTGTGAGTCGGAGAACTTTGAAAGGAAGCAGTGCTTTGGGGTCTTGTATAGTTACGGAGCCTGTCTTATCTGTGGTTGGAAGATGGTTCCATATGGTGTAGTTTCACAGGGTGTGTGGAGTAGATGGGCTCTAAATAGCTAAAGATATGTTTATTTGAACTATGTTTAAAATAATCTAATATGTATGATCTCGAATATAGTCCATGCGATTCTCCAGGCAAGAATACTGGAGTGGGTTGCCATGCCCTTCTCCGGGGGATCTTCCCAACCCAGGGATTGAACTCACATCTTTTAAGCCTCCTGCATTGGCAGGTAGGTTCTTTACCACTAGCACCACCTGGGAAGCTCACCCAGTACTAACCTGATTTGAAGAAGTAAACGGTCTGGGGGCAGTTTTAGGATGATACCCAGAGACTGTCACTGGCCCATTTAAAAGTACTCTCCTAGATATCAAGATCACTATTTGTGGCCCAATTTCTGTGTCTGCAATTTTTTAAAACATAGATTTCATTTTAGTTACTATTCTTTCTTTTTAGAATAACTTTCCTAATGAGGATGGGCTTCCATTTGCTGCTGCTGCTAAGTCACTTCAGTCGTGTCCAACTCTGTGTGACCGCACAGACGGCAGCCCACCAGGCCTCCCCATCCCTGGGATTCTCCAGGCAAGAACACTGGAGTGGGTTGCCATTTCCATCTTCAATACTTGAAGTGAAAAGTGAAAGTGATTTCGCTCAGTCGTGTCTGACTCCAGCGACCCCATGGACTGCAGCCTACCAGGCTCCTCCGTCCATGGGATTCTCCAGGCAAAGTACTGGAGTGGGCTGCCATTGCCTTCTCCAGGGCTTCCATTTACCTTTTCAAAAAGACCTCTAATACAATAAAGATTAGGATTATACTAAAATCTCTTCACTGGTAGCACAACTGGTAAAGAATCCCCCTGCAGTTCAGGAGACATGGGTTGAACCCTGGTTTGGGAAATTCCCCTGGAGGAGGGCATGGCAACCTACTCCAGTATTCTTGTATGGAGAATCTCATGAACAGAGGGGCCTGGCAGACTATAGTCCATGGGGTCGCAAAGAGTCTGACACGACTGAGTGACTAAGCACAGCATAGCACAAAATTTCTTCCTGAAACTTGGCTGGCAACTCCTGTAGCATGTGGGCTTCTCTCCTAGCTCAGTCAGTAAGAATCTGCCTACAATGCAGGAGTCTGCCTGCAATTCAGGAGACCTGGGTTTGATTCCTAGGTCCAGAAGATCCCCTGGAGAAGGAAATGGCAATCCACTCCAGTATCCTTGCCTGGAAAATCCCACGGACAGGGGAGCCTGGCAGGCTACAATCCATAGGGTCGCAAGAGGTGGATATGACTTAAGTGACTAAACCATTTAAACCACCACCACCTGTCGTGTGTTTCTCACTTTCTATTTTAAACTAGGGATAATTTTCCTATAGCTCTTATTTCTATTTCTGGACTTAAGGACAGACACTGTGATTTCAGTATTTCTGATTTCCTGCAGGGCCTAACATCAGTGTTATTTGAAGAAAAGTAAAGAGGGAAGCTGCTGGCCGCCTGTCAGTATCCAAAACCTCCCTTCCATGGAGGTGGGTGGGTAAGATGGTCTGTGAAGCCCTCGTATACTCACAGATTTCAGTAAACACAGAACAACCCACCTCCTTCTTCTTCAGAGGATGCTCTAAATGGAACACTCCTAGGCACCTACGTTGTTTCCACCTGTCACACTGGACTCAGCCAAAGGATTCAATGTGGCAGCTGACGTGATCTCAATGACCTGCCCACAAGCAGGCCGTGGGCCCACATATCTGGATCATCGTTGGCATTCCCCCTGCCAGTCTCACGTTTCAATCTTTCACTTAGACATGCTTCCAATAGTAAAGTTTATGGCTCTGATGGCCATTCAATACCTCACACGTGCCAGGTACCTGGTAAAACCCTGAAGCACACATTACTGATGCCAAACCCCTGCAGAGCGCATGGGTGTGGAAGCCTTTCCATCCCGTTTCTTGCAGGAAACAGACTCTAACCTCCATGGCTTTCCCTGAGCCCCAGAGGGCAGAGATACAAACAGCTGCTAATTTGGGAAGGGAGGGGTTGCAAAGACAAGGGAGGAGCAGCCAGGAAATGACAGTGCAGCCTTGGGGCAGGGTCCTGGTTCCACCTCAAGGGATACATTTAAGCTTTAAAACACAACAAATGGAAGATGTCTGCATTCTTCATTCAAAAGAAACTCATCAGGATTACCTGAGACCAGATTAGAGGAGTGCAGGCCCTGCACACACGGCAATCTTACCAGCAGCTCTACCCTTGTGCCCTTGTTGCTATTAAACTCCTCATCAAATTCTCCTAGGTTGGGACACACAGCTTTTTGAGAGCAGGCATCCACCGTGTCCACCTTTGCCTGGCAAAGTAATAAATCTGTCCTTTTCTACTTCACACAAAACTCTTCGAGATTTGACTCAGCACTGGTGCACAGAGGCTGAAGTTTTGGCATTATTACTCCATTTTAACTCTGGGAGATCCATTATTATACCTGTTTTTTAAAAAGTAGAAACTGAGTGGTAGAACAGGGACACAGATCCAGGGGTTTTGACTTTAATATTCTAGTTTTGGCTATTTAGTTTTTCAAGTACGCTGTAAGTACAAGTGCTCTGTTGCTCAGTCATGTCCAATTCTTTGGACCCCATGGACTATAGCCCACCGGGCTTCTCTGTCCATGGGATTCCCCAGGCAAGAATACTGGAGTGGGTAAGCCATTTCCTCCTCCAGGGACTCTTCCCAACCCAGGGATCAAACTTGCGTCTCTTAACGTCTGCCTACCTTGGCAGATGGGCTCTTTACCATTAGCGCCACTCGAGAAGTCCTTAAAGTACACTCTGTACAGACAATGAGGTCTGCTTGCATTTGTCCCCATGGCAGGTATGGTATTATTACCTGTGTTCTACAGGTGAGCACCCTGAGGCTGGGTCAGGGAGGCCTGCTGATATTCCCAAGGTCAAGAGCTAGAATGGAGTGTTTCCTGGATGAGAACTTTCATCTCTCTGAATGTAATTCCTTTTTTTGTTCTACTCCGCTACTCTAAGTGTGAATAAGCCCTGTAATCAAAGATAGCCTTCTGAAAAAAGTGTTTGAAGAGATCAGTGGCTTTTTAGTAGCTGGGGTTGTTCCATGGTGACTTTCAGTTTTATGTGCTGCTCCCTGACATGCTGCTACCCTGGTCACTTTGGTTTCTCAGAGATGCTTCACTCCTGCTTATAGGTGGTCCCATAGGTGACACATTGGCTCTGGGGGCTCTGGGGCATGGTTGACAGGACCTTGATGTGGTCCCGTTGGTGCCCTGGGGAATCTTAGTTTCTGCCTCCTAAGAACAGAATGACCTGGTGAATTTCTTTTACCTGGTAGCTGTTATTATTATTATTTTTTTCACCTATAAATCCAGGGACCATGGGCCATGACTTTGAAAGTTTTCTCCTGCTTGGAAACAATTTATAGTAGTATTTACCAGTGCCTCCCACACGCCATGTCAGTGCTCTCTGCATACCAAACTACCATTTTTCTTTATTATCTGACTTCTTCTCGTGATCTCAGTTGTATGATCTCAATATCAGCTATTACTTTAAGAGCAGTAGTAAAATCTCTGTGCAAGGCACTATTTGAAGGAGCCCCAATGATGAGAGATTTATATTTTAAACCAATTGCTCATCCCATTTAAAAAGAAAAAGATGTTGGCCATCCCCACATAAGATACTGATGAGTCGGATTAACTGTCCTAAAGTGCTTCACCAATTCACTTCCATGTAATCGTGAAGCAGAGAATGGAACTGCTGTAGCATTTACAAAGCTGACACCAGGCATATTTGAACACGGTGAGATATGGTATCACTGGGGACAGAAAGTGAGTTTAGTTAATAATGAATGGCATATCCCATAAAATACCATTACACAGTGTTCAAGGCCCAAGAATGATGACATAATTATTAGGAGACTGGGAGATTAAGATATAATTTAAAAAAACATGACAGGGGAGGGTGTAATTGGGGAGACAAAATACACAGGAAGTTTGTAATTTACATGTCAAAATACCTTTTTCATGTTTTGATTGGATTAGACGCTGCCTTTCCACTCCATTTATCCCGGCTTCAATTAGAGGCAGCCGAAATGACATCTCACGTTCATATTCTTGACACACGCTGCTCACAGGCACTTTCTAATTCTAACCGACAGGAAGGGGGAAAGGGAAACTCAGTTTTGCCTCCGTCATGCACTTCTTACTTAACCTCTCATTTGTTTCCAAATGAGCCTGTCACCGTGGTTCACATGGCTTTGCGCGTGGGCTGCACCCCCTGCTCTGGTGGAGACTCCCGTCATCAGTTGATGTGCTCTGACCCCCAGGCGTGCGGGGAGACTAAACCCAAGCAGGGGCGGATGGCAGAGGACCGCGGATTCCTTTTTGAACAGGACAGGGCGAGGACATATGTTGAGAAGCCATGGAAATGTTATTAGCATTATTTTTTTTTTTCACAGCATCAAGCATAATCTCTCCAAACCAGAGGACAGGGGGTAGCTAGCAAGCTCCTTTTTTCCCCTTTGTTCCCTTCTTACTGGGTTTTACCTGGAGACATCCATGCATTCAGCGGGGGATAAATCCTGAGATTTTCATTTGCCTTGGATCCCTGGCACCTCCTCTCAGAGATCTAACAGCACAAAGCCCACCTGAAAACCATCAGTGAGATATTCAGGCTAACTGTCTTGCACTTCAGAGATCCTGCATCTACCAGGCTGAAGGCATCAGGTACCCAGAGGCATTATAATTACGTGCAAGATGGAAGTTATTATTGATTTCTCATCTGTTTGATGGAAGCACCTACGCTTTGCTTTTATAATCTTGATGTTTTTCTTGTGGAGGCAATGACGCTGCTATATCTAGATATGTTTTAGTATATATGGTAAAAAGTAGCCTATTAGGACCTTACGTATCTCAGGTGACTGATGAACATAGCCTACTGATCCTCCTCCTCAAGTGTTTGGCTTCTGCTTTGAGGAACAGACTTGCCTAAAATAAACGCCAGGCCAAATAAATGCCATCTGGTAGAAGCGAGAGTTTCTTTTCTGCCAGCTGCTCCCTTGGTTCCCATTGCCACTCATACTTTCTGATCCTTGATCAACAGTTTTAAATTGCACATTATTTATTTGGGTCACTGAGAAAATGCTTAAGATGACCAAAATAAATGAGCCTTGTAATAAGGAGGCGATATCCTGGGAAGGCAGCAGAGTGCGTAGAGGTTCAGATCCCTGGCTGCAAATCCTCTGCTGCCATTGGTGCCATGTTGGACTAGATACACCCACCCTGAGCCTCAGTTTCCCCATCTGTAAATTGGACACTGTAGAGTACCTGCCTCACACTGTCTAAATAAGGGTTAAATGAAATAGATTGTGTCAATGCTTATCAGGGAGCTTGGTATAGTGAAGTACTGGTGAAGGTTAGCAGTTACTTGTTATTTGGCTCCAGTCACATTTTCTGACCATTCCTGCTCAGTCCTTGTGCTCTCTGAGCCCTGGTATTGGGTCCTGGCTTCATCCTGAGTCCAGTGGCCAGCCTCCAACAGATGGCTGCTGTTCCTGTAAGAGAACTTTTCTCTTTTTCTGGCTCAAGTTCCCCATTTTATGGCTTCTGGTCCTGTTGGGAGACCCATGTCATGTGATAATAGAAGTAGATCCCCAGAGAAAATGGTGTCCGTTCAGCACTCTGTAGCAATGTTACATTAAATCAGGCTTGGGAGAGTTTCTGACCTCTGACCTCAGTTTCTACATTTTAAAAAACAGGTATAATCATGGATCTCCCAGAGTTAAAATGGAGTAACTCTTTGAGATTTCTCTGCCTAGTTAAGGAGGTGCAGGGTTTGCTGTTCTTGGGATGCACAGATACCCAAGTGTCTCCAGAGTTCACATACCTCCTACAGCTAGAGTGAAGAAAGAGACAACTCAAAAACTTGGTCCTGAAAGCAAACCTTCTACCCCTTAGACTGAGAGCTGGTCCCAAGCCCCCTACCATCTCCCTATCCTGCTTTAGACATCATGGGAAAAGGTCTAATACTTGAGCTAGAAAAGATCTTAGATCTCACTCCTCCCCCGGGTAGTGAAACAGTCAGTCTTAACCATCAGGTAGGGCATGACCAGAAAGGGAATTTTTTTTTTTCTGGAATTCTGTGCAGTGTGTGACGAATAAGGAGCAAGGAATCCCTTTCTGGAACTTTTGCTAAGATGAAACCACTAAGCCTTATACACAGTGTCATCATGTAATATACAGCTCATATTAGTAAAATGCAGCACAAAGCACTTACACTTATTTGATTACAAAAAAAAAAAACTGTGAAGATGGTGACATGGAGGCTATTAATCCATTTTAAAGATAAAAAAAAAATTGAGGTTGAGGTGATTGCCTTTTTTGAAGTCATGTAGCTAAAAGGTGGAAGGGGCCACCTAGGATTCCTGATTCCAAATTCAGTGTCCTTTCTGTTAAATCTCTGCCTTACCACCTAAGTCATCAGACTCTTTGTACTTCTCCAAACTCCTACCTAGGCAACAGAGAATTCCTTAAACCTGAGACCATCTAGCTCCAGATTTGGCCCAAAGAAAAAAGTCCCCTGAAGCCTGAACATGTGTTTTGTGTGGGTGTGAATCTCTTTGAACAAAGGCTTAAGACTGCATTATTTAATTTTTTGTGAGTTTACTTTTTCTTTCTTATTTTTTTTTTAAATTGAAGGAGATAGTGTGTGTGTGCTAAGGCGCTTCAGTAATGTCCGACTGTTTGAAACTTTATGCACCATAGCCCACCAGTCTCCTCTGTCCTGGGGATTTTCCAGACAAGAAGACTGGAGTGGGTTGCTGTGCCCTCCTCCACAGGATCTTCCTGACCCAGAGATCGAATCCACATCTGTTGTGTCTCCCGCATTGGCAGGTGGGTTTGTTACTACTAGTGCCACCTGGGAAGCCCTCAAAAGAGATCAACCAACTATAACATGTTGTTTATTCTAATAAAGTTCGAATTCTCTACAGAAAAGGGATGTGTTTTAATCTCATGTAAAAATGTGAATATGGTGAGTATTGCGAGCCATTTGGTTGATTGTATTAGAAAATCAATGACAGGAAAAACTTGGTTAAGGAAACATTGTGCAAAAGTTGAGGGGCCACCTCCTCCTTCTCCCTTAGACACTTTCTTGGGATGATTTACTTAAATCTATTTACCTTGATATTGTAGATAGCACTGGAGAAAAAGCTCTTGGATTCTTGAAGAGCATCCACATGCTGATCTTGAAAACCACATTGAGCTCAGAAGTGGAGTCCATGTCCAGCCCTTACCTGTCCAATCACTGAAGCTCAGAGTTCGTATCACTTGTCCACATGATTCTGAAGAGCTGGAGTCAAAATTGCCTGGGGTCACAGCGCATCTCCTTTACTCCTCAGCCTCCAGCACAAAGCCGTCTACAAGGGCTGCAGGTTGTCACTTTGCATTTATCTGGGCAGGTGTGGTGAAAAGGCTGGAGAAAGAGAGGAGGAAATTTTATTAGACATGATTCCCCAGAGAAATAGAACCAATAGGAGATGGGTCAGCTTCTATCATCTGTTATCTATCTACATCTTCTGTCTTCCATGGTTACCTGTGGTTATCATAACTATCTATCTACCTATCACCTATTTGTCTACTGAGACTGGTTGATTTTCAGGATTTGGTTCACACAGATGGACAGGCTGGAAGTTCAGGGAAGAGTCGATGCTGCAGTCTTGACTCTGAAATCTGCAGGCAGGACACTCAGGCAGGGTGTCTATGTTGCAGTCTTGAAGCAGAACTGCTGCTGCTTCTGGAATCCTGAGCCTTTGTTTTTAAGGCCTTCAACCAATTGAATTACCTGTATTATGGAGGGTAATTTGATTAAAATGTTAGCATCTAGACTAGAGTTTGACCAAACAACTGGACCATAGCCTAGCCTAGTTGTCACGTGATATAAATATGGCAGGGAAATTCCCAAAGTGATCAGTGAAGGACCTCAACAGTGCTTCTTTCATCCAGCCAAGCTTTTCTCCCTTTTGCTAGAGAAGAAAACAGAAAGAAAGGACAAACTAATGGGGAATGGGAGGCCAAGCTGGATGAAAGTTTTTCACAATCTCCAGCTCTTTTTCTCTCCCCCTTCAATTTGAAGCTCAATCACTAGAGAAATGCATCCGTCATTGGGAGCTGCCTACTCATACTCTGCCCAAATTGCAATTGAAGGCTTTGCTTACACTGGAGAAATTAAATTAGAGCAGATGACACATATGAGCAGCATTCCTGATCGGCCCATAGTTCTGTCAGTGATATCCTGTGTGTTCAGTGCTAAGTTATGCTCAAAGGTTTGGAAGCACCAAATATCCCACAATGAAAATGACTTGATGCCTCATCAATGATAGCGGAGGCATGTGATAAGGTGCCTGGAAGAAAAGGCACAGCTCATTTTCTAGAATTAGGAAGATGACTGAGGGCTGCCAGTCTGGTGAAACACACTAATCAAATTAGATTAGCTTTTTTTCATTTATAATGGGCATCAGTGAATTTTCAGAGAGCAAAGAACAAATGTTAAACTCACTTCTATCATTTTAATTTATATTTCTGACTTTATTTAATTCAGTGAAAGCTAGGGTGCTCACTGCTTGGTTCACAATCCTGCCCCTTTTTAGTCTCCATTCTCTCCATATAGAATCTTATTCAATCCCACTGTTTAAATGTCACCTCAGTGCTGGTGACTCAGCCGTTTGTGTCTCCAGGTCTGGGAGCACTAAACTCTTACTGAACTATCTATTAGACATTTCTACTGGGTCTATGTTTATAGTCATCTTAGACAAAATAGTGCAAACAGAACTCTTTTTTTAAGCTTTATTGAGGTATGCTGCTGCTGCTGCTAAGTCACTTCAGTCATGTCTGACTCTGTGCGACCAATAAAATTGTAAGATATTTAACATGTACAGTATGATGACTTGATACGCATATACATTGTGAAAGGATTTGCTGTATTAAGGTAATTAAGAGAAGGGAATCCTGTCACATACAACAGCAAGGTTGAATCTGGAGGGCATTATGCCAAGTGTAACAGTTCAGACAAAAAAAGATGAATACTGCACGGTATCACTTATATGCAGAATCTAAAATCAAACATCAAACTCATAGAAACAGAATAGAATGGTGGTTGCTAAGAACTGAGTAATGGGGGGAATAGGGAGACGCTGGTAAATAGGTACACACTTTCGGTTACAAGATGAATAAACTCTAAGGATCTAATGTATAGCTCTAATGTATAACATTACGTTATAGTTGATAACCCTATATGATATTGACCTTTGAACAACATGCAGGTTAGGGAGGCCAGTTCTTCTTGAAGTAAAATGTCTGCCCATATTCCATATCTGTGGTTCCACATCGGCAGATTCAACCAACCTTGAATCATGTAGCACTGTGGTATGGACTGAAAAAATCCCATGTATAAGTGAGCCTGTGCAGTTTAAACTTGGGTTGCTCAGGGGTCAAGTATGATTGAAATATGCTAAGAGAGTAGAATTTAAATACTCACATGAAAAACAAAAGTTAAATATTTGATGTGATTGATGGCTGAATAATATTCCATTGTATGTATACACCGTATTTTTGTCGATCCATTCTTCTGTTGACTGACATTTTATTTGTTTCCATACCTTGGCTATCAAATAGAACTCTTTTCTCTTCCCCATTACCTATATCTCCTCTTGCAAGTTGTGTTACTGAGTTCAAGCTCATACTGCTTGCCTCATGACAGACCAAATACATTGAGAGAGATGAGCTGTTGAGGCAAGGAATAGCCACTTTATTCAGAAAGCCAGCAGACTGAGAAGACGCTGGACTACTGTCCCAAAGAACCATCTTTCCAAGGTTAGAATTCAGGATTCTTTTATACTAAAAGGGGAGGAGGTGTGGCTGGTTGTTGCAAACTTCTTAGAGAAGGAATCCTTTGTTTTTGCAACTGTAGGTCTGGTCACAATATTCCTGTAAACCTCCAACAAGACAATTGTTGTTTTCTGTTCTGCAACTTTTATCTTACATAAATGGAAAAGTGTTATGCTTTGAAAGGTCAGAGCCTTGAGAATGGGCTATTATGTATATTTCAGGCTATGGCAACTTTCTTTTACAAAGCTGCAGAGCCAGCATGACTGAGCACAGGCAACCAAGCACAAGGGGTAGAGCTACAGAAGCAGATCTAAAATGGAGTCAGGTTTGTTCTTCTTTGTAACAGTTGTATTGTGGGAGAAGGTCAAGGCAGACACTTTTCATTCTCCATTTATGTCTGAGCTGAATTCTGTTAAATGAGTAAATATTCCTGAATTGTTTTTGTATAGGGAAAAACATTCTCACATGCGATGCTAGTCAGGTTGTATATCTCTTAGATGAGCACTCTCAGTTAGTTGAAATTGCCCCAGTCACTTCAGTTGCGTCCGACTCTGTGCGACCCCATAGACGGCAGCCCACCAGGCTCCCCCGTCCCTGGGATTCTCCAGGCAAGAACATTGGAGTGGGTTGCCATTTCCTTCTCCAATGCATGAAAGTGAAAAGTGAAAGTGAAGTCGCTCAGTCGTGTCAGACTCTTAGCAACCCCATGGACTGCAGCCTTCCAGGCTCCTCCATCCATGGAATTTTCCAGGCAAGAGTACTGGAGCCTTCTCCGTCAGTTGTTGCTACTTTTTACTTTTAATGGTAATTTGCTAATGTTTTCACTTTTTAAATTTAGTTCGTTGTGTGTTTTGTTTAACTCCATGATGTATGGTGATGTTTATTTGTAACAATAGCGTTTTTTTCCACTGTAAAGTGGGCTTGGTAATGTCAGAAGGTTATCAGCATTTTCCTTACTTAAGGTGGCTTTAAACATCTTAGAGTCTGCTCAGTCATCTTCCATGTCTTGGGGAATTGTCTTTGGCATGGACCACACCCTTTATGTTGGCATTAAAGTTTTCTTTGAGAATATTTTAACTTATAGATATAGGACTGGAGTCCTAGGCAGAATACAAGGTACCATCTCATTTAAAATAATTTTGAAGCATTTTCTTAACTTTTAGATTAAAAATTTTGGTCTAATTTTATCACAATGATGTGTTTAATGAAGTAAGAATGTATATAACTGTTTAAAGGTGTCCTTGGCTTTGTTCATACATTTTATTTATGTGTGCACACACATACAGAGCATACAACATATCTCAAGAGACTTGCTTGGATGCTGACCCTTCTTTTTTTCCCCAGTCTATGAGAAATCTTGTAATTACTCCTTCACTTTCTTCTCCAGAATTAGGCTCACTGCTTGTATTTCTTTGATATTAAGGAGTTCAAATTCTTTTTCATATATTCATTGGCCATTTGTATCTCTTTTCTGGTGAAGCATGTCCATATTCTTTGTGCTTTCGTGACTTCTTTTTCTCATTTATAGGTAAGAAATTTTTTTGTATTAGTGTCAGAAACCCTTTGTTAATCATCATACCACACACATTCTGTTGTTGATCAGTTGCTCAGTCATGTCTGACTCTTTGCAACCCCACGAACCTTTTAGCGTGCCAAACACCCCTGTCCTTCACTATATTCCTGAGTTTGCTCAAACTCATGTCCTTTGAATCAGTGATACCATCTGACCATCTCATCCTCTATCACCCTTTTCTTCCTGCCCTCAATCTTCCCCAGCATCAGTGTCTTCCAGTCAGTTCTTTGCATCATGTAGCCAAAGTATTGGAGCTTCAACTTCAGCATCAGTCCTTCCAATGAACATTCAGAGTTGATTTCCTATAGGATTGACTGATTTGATCTCCTTGCAGTCCAAGGGACTCTTAAGAATCTTCTCCAGCACAATTTGAAAGCATCAGTTCTTCAGTGCTCAGTCTTCTTTATGGTTCAACTCTCATATCCGTACATGACTACTGGAAGAACCATAACTTTGACTATGCAGACCTTTGTCAGCAAAGTGATATCTTTGCTTTTTAATACACTGTCTAGGTTTGTCATAGCTTTTCTCCTAAGGAGCAAGTGTATTTTAATTTTTTGGCTGCAGACACCATCTGCAGTGATTTCAGAGCTGAAGAAAATAAAATCTATCACTGTTTCCACTTTTTCCCCATCTATTTGCCATGAAGTGATGGAACTGGATGCCATGATCTTAGTTTTTTGAATGTTGAGTTTTAAGCCAGCTTTTTTACTCTCCTCTTTCTCCTTCAGCAAGAGGCTCTTTAGTTTCTCTTCACATTCTGCCATTAGAGTGGTATCATCTGCATATATGAGGTTTTGATATTTTTCCCTGTAATCTTGATTCCAGCTTATCATTCATCCAGCCTGGCATTTCACATGATGTACTCTGCATAGAAGTTAAATAAGCAGGGTGACAATATAATACACAGCCTTAATATACTCCTTTCCCAATTTGGAACCAGTCCATTGTTCCATGTCCAATTCTAACTGTTGCTTCTTGACCTGCATACAGGTTTCTCAGCAGAGAGGTCAGGTGGTCTGATATTCCCATCTCTTTGAGAATTTTCCACAGTTTGTTGTGATCCACACAGTAATTTACCATTTTATTTGGGGCAAAAACTTTAAAAATTTCTCTTGTGAGAAAATTTCAAAAAATATAAAGTAAGGAGAATAATTTGCAAATCCTATGTGGCCATCACTGGCTTCCACAATTATTGACAGATGACCAGTCTTGCTCAATCTTATCCCCATATCCACCCATTTCCAGCTCCCTGAGTTATTTTGAAGCAAATCCTAGACATCAGTCTATTTTATTGGTGGCATTTGAACATATACATCTAAAAGATGAAGCTTTTTTTTTATATACACAATTACTTTATCACTATCTCACCTACAACCTAACAATATTATGAAATATCTATGTTCAGATGTCCCAGATGGTCTCATAATTTTTTACAGTGTCTTCATTTGAATTAGGATTAGAATCATACCCTCATTACTACTGATTTTATGCCTTTAAGTCTCTTTTACTCTGTAGACCTTCTCTCTCTTGCAGTTATTTAATGAAGAAACCAGGTTGTTTGTTCTACAGAATTTTTCATTGTCTCGATTTCTGTGGTTGTGCCCTCAAAGTATTCTTCAGGTATTGTTCTAGATGTATATCCTGTAAACTCATAGTCAGATCTAATGATCTGAGGATATCCAGGTTATGTCTGAGTGTTTTTGCAAGGCTAATTCACGTATCTTGTTGGTGCTTCTGCCATGAGGCCCCTTGCTTATAAGAAAGGCAAGAAAGGTGTTTGATTCTTTCCTTTTACTTGCCTGTTTCCAAAATGAGGTGGTTCCCTACCATTCTCATAAGGCAGTCAATAAGTATTTTTTAAAACTTGACATCAATATGAACTCATGAATTTAAGCATATTTGAAGGGTTTGAATGCATTGTAATTATTCTTCTTTTTGGACATAAGCATGACAGTTGAGGATAATCATCCAATCTACAAACCACAGCTGTTTACACCATTTGTTATACATGTCTACATGGTGGTTTTTGAGAATTTCTTGAAGTAACAGTTATAATTCTTCTATCTCATCATTTAAAATCAAAATTTGGAGACAGAGTGTGTGTGTGTGTGGGAGGGGGCACTGATTTTTTAAAAGTGCGAAATGAAAGAATTCCATATATCAGGTTATAAAAGCAGCTTATTTCTTTTTAAAGTCTATTTTGATGATACAACATAAATTTTAAAGCTTGTATTCATTTGACTCTCAAAGCAAATAATATATAATTTGGCATTAAACAATTTTTTTTGCCCTGAAAAATCATGCTTTAAAGATGCATCCCTAAACTCTTCCCCATTTTTCAGGATTTTTAAAAATGAAACTTTTATTCTAATTCACAGTCTATAATAAGGCCATGAGGTTTTATAATTCCATATTTTTACAGATATAATAGAAGTGAATGTATAAAGCAGTAACACAAGCACCCATAGGTCCATCATTAAGGTAAAGAACTAGAACTTTGTCAGCACCTCGGGAGACTCCTGGTACCCTTTCCCTGCCCATTCCTTTTACTCCATCCATCCCCAACTTTGTGTCAATTATTCCTTTATATTTTAATTCCCTCATAATGTACCCAGAAACAATGTACTGCTTTGTTTTGAGTATCTCTGTGGCCAGCACAAAACAAGTTATGCAAGGAAAAGGCAGCATTGCTGTTTCAGAAGAAGATGGGAGATACAGAATAGTAAGACACATAGCTCCTGATTTCAGTCTGGATTCACTGACTCTAGGGGTTTGCAGGACCCTCTCCTGGGAAAGTCAGAAGGCAGGGTCTTGAAAGCCCTGGGAATCAGAGATCATTGGTTTGGGGATCTGGAAGAGCAGGCACATGTGTCTCACACTGGCGTCTGCTGGGAATAGAGCCATGGGGAGTGGGTGGCTCTGGGCTCTTCAGTGGGGTGAAAGAAGGATGTTTTCAGTAACTCCATGGGCATGGGGCACTGAGCAGGTATTCTGGATGAGTAAATGAGAGATGACGATCTAAGCCAGGTTCTTTTGTCTTAGGGTTGCAAAGCATTGTGACAGCAGTGATTTTACTAATGCTAACCCTCACCTTGCCTAACTCTTGAGTTGCCCACCACTTAGAACTGGACATGGAACAACAGACTGGTTCCAAATAGGAAAAGGAGTACATCAAGACCGACCTCCTGCCGAGCTGGTCTCTGAAGTGATTCACACAGAATTAGCCTGCATCTTTGCATTAGTGGGCAGGTAACTGCTTTCTAAAATTCAGGCAGCATTCAGTAAGTTGGAGGAAGATATGAAATGTGAAAAAGACGGCCAGGGTCAGGGGTTTGGTGACTTGACAGGTAAGATCGTAACACACCAAGAGGAACTGAGGACAGTGAGACCTGTGTGAAGCTTTTAGCAGTCACTCCCAGCAGGTTCCTGAACAACCCATTCGTGACTTAGGAGTGCATTCTAGACAGCACTGGGGGGCTACTCTGAAAGATGCTGACCCCGCTGTGGGCTGGGCCAAAGGAGAAGCTGAAAAAACATCCCGCGTTTGTCTGAATCCTAGTAAACTTCCCACGAATGATTTCCTGAGGTTTGGCTTATACACCGGGAAGGATGCCAAAGCTGGAGAAGGGGAGTAGTGAGAACCTTGGTTCTGCTGCACTGTGGAGGGACGGGCTAAAGGGGGAAGTAGTTGAAGTCCCTAGAATCATGGTCCCCAATTCCATACTTCTGTAGCCACATTTCTCGAAGTGGAGAAGGAGCTTTCCTCTGCCAATCATGTAGCAGACCTAGAGTCCCTGACCTCGGAAGGTGACACTACTGGCCAAAAGTGTAGAAGGATCCACAGGGCTTTAGCTGAGTTCTTGGGTGACAGGTACGTGCTGATGCCCTGTGAAAGCAGTCTTTGTGTGAAGATGAGGTCGCTGATGGAGGAAGACCTGTCCTCGGCTCCAGCGCTGGGACAGTCCTGGGCTGGATGAGGTATCGAGCTGAGCTGCTGTGACGGTTCTATTTTCCATTAGCCAAAACAATTAAATAAAAACAGATTTTGGATTGCTTCAAAAAAAAAAAGATTTTTGTCACCCTGCTTATTTAACTTATATGCAGAGTACATCATGAGAAACGCTGGGCTGGAAGAAGCACAAGCTGGAATCAAGATTGCCGGGAAAAATATCAACAACCTCAGATATGCAGATGACACCACCCTTAAGGCAGAAAGTGAAGAGGAACTCAAAAGCCTCTTGATGAAAGTGAAAGAGGAGAGTGAAAAAGTTGGCTTAAAGCTCAACATTCAGAAAACGAAGGTCATGGCATCTGGTCCCATCACTTCATGGGAAATAGATGGGGAAACAGTGGAAACAGTGGCTGGCTTTATTTTGGGGGGCTCCAAAATCACTGCAGATGGTGATTGCAGCCATGAAATTAAAAGATGCTTAATCCTTGGAAGGAAAGTTATGACCAACTTAGATAGCATATTCAAAAGCAGACATTACTTTGCCAACAAAGGTCCGTCTAGTCAAGGCTATGGTTTTTCCAGTGGTCATGTATGGATGTGAGAGTTGGACCATTAAGAAAGCTGAGCACTGAAGAATTGATGCTTTTTAACTGTGGTGTTGGAGAAGACTCTTGAGAGTCCCTTGGACTTCAAGGAGATCCAACCAGTCCATCCTAAAGGAGATCAGCCCTGGGTGTTCATTGGAAGGACTGATGGTGAAGCTGAAACTCCAGTACTTTGGCCACCTCATGTGAAGAGTTGATTCATTGGAAAAGACTCTGATGCTGGGAGGGATTGGGGACAGAAGGAGAAGGGGATGACAGAGGATGAGATGGCTGGATGGCGTCACCGACTCAATGGACATGAGTTTGGGTGAACTCCAGGAGTTGGTGATGGACAGGGTGGCCTGGCGTGCTGTGATTCATGGGGTCGCAAAGAGTCAGACACGACTGAGTGAATGATCTGATCTGATCTGATAAGTGAGGAAAGAGAAATAAAGGAATTTTACAGGCTTTCCAGGTACCCTACTCCTTGTGTGGCCTACGCATTTTTTCAAGGTCAAATGTCTCCTCCTCTGGGGAATTCTTCCCAACTCTCCTAGTGTAAATTAGTTGTTTCTTAACTGCTACAGCAGAAACACATGTTATAGATCCAAGAACTCTAAGTAAGAAATTGCTGATTTGGTGTGGGGAGTAGGAGGACGGGGTCAGGGAGAGGAGGAATGTCAGAGAAGACTTGATTAGGGAGCTCACACTCGAGCTCCTCTTTTCCACCATCTGCTCACCCAGCCAGCCATCTAGGGCCCACTGCCAGGAAGGATTCCGGAGCATCTTCCTAAGTGATCCTGAGATAACTTTAGCTGAACAAGTGCTGGAGAAACTGTTCTCTCTGGAGCTGACCATTGTCCGTGCTCTGTCTTCTGGTTATCACTGGAACACTTGCCATCGCTGAGCTATCTCATCCCCTGAGACTCAGTTCAGGAGTTCCTCCTCCAGGAAGTCTTTGCTTACTGAGGCCCCACAGCACCATTCTTTGGCTGGATTTAACGCTAGTATCAACCAGTATGGGTTAGGGTATGCTGTAATAACAAACACTGCCAGCATCTCAGAGACTTCAAGCAACAAGACATTTCTTGCTCAAGCTTATGGTGCACAGCCATGGCCAACGGGCTGGAGGTGCTGCTCTGAATCTTTCTGGCTCAGCCCAGCTGGCAGGGCTTTATCTCTGTGCCTTAAGAATTGCCAAGGCGGGCACTGCTTTTACAGCTTCAGCTGCAAGTGACACGTGGCACTTCTACTCACATTTCATTGCAAAGCAAGTTGTAAGATCACCACTGTCTTAGGAGAGAGGGAAGCAGTTGTGCCCTGAAGGGGAACAACTGGAAATCTTTGGTGTGCTATCAGATGACCCAGAATGGCCCTTTTCTGTGCTTTGAATGTCCTGTGCCTGTAACTACCCCAGGCCTTGCACATTAAATATATATATATATATATATATATATATATATATATATATATATATATATATCTTCCTATACATTCATCTCCTCCCATAGCCCTAAGTCTACTTAGGGCAGGATTTGTGATGTTGTCATATCTGTAGTAGTAGTCCAGAGGGTGAGGGAAGCTTGCTCAAGTCTGATGGTCCTTTGGACACATTCAACACCATATTTAACACCTCTTCCCCAAGTGGCCTCTCTAGACTTTCCCAAGAGCTTCTAAGTTACCTGGCTCATTCTTCCTATGCCTTGGGTGAGAGCAGTTGGGTGATCTGAATGCTGCAGGTCAAGACACCTTGTCTCTTCTGTTCTGAGTGAAGCTGTGTTTTCATCTGAACCCCAGGACCTTGTTCTCAAGTTCCTCAGAGGATAGGAGGGCAACTGAGAGCCAGTCCTTGAGCAGTGCAGGCTCTACGGGTGCCTAATATCCACACACCCATCAATCTGGGCTCAGGATGCTGGTATCTGCCTCCTACTCCCAGGGTTGTAGCCTACACCCCAGAGATCAGAGCTGCCTGATGGCAAATAAAGCTCTATCCATATGTGGATAGAACTGTCTCAGAGCTTGGCCTCACAAGGTCCCTGCCTGTCTCACACAGGGAATGCTGGGAAGTCAGCCATTGGTTCTGCCAGGAGATCACACGCTGACGGGACAGCCTGTCAGCTTTCCCCCTCTGGACCCCAAAGGCAATGAATGGGGGCAGCTGGCAGCCCCCACCAAGCCCATAAGCTTGGCTTTGGAGCTTCTCCAGCAGATGTTCGGCCTAGGGTGGAGACCCTCCCTGAACATGGTTCTCCTTTGCTTCTCAGGAACAAACGCCAGGGGAATCTGGGTCAAGACTCCCAGGTCCCGATCTGTGTCAGGAATGCTGACCTGGGCGCTGAATCCTGTCTGTCAACCAGCGCCTCTGAAGAAAGAAAAATCGAGGTTCACGATCTGAAAGAAAGAAAATGAAATGGGCCAAAGAAATTTTGTTCATAAGTCAGATTCCTCATAGATGAAATAGCCCAGAGAAAAGATTCCTGTCAGTTAAAAGATGCAGTGTGAGGTTTTTTTTGATGTCAGTGATAGAGATTTGATTTCTCTTTATTTCTGTCTTCCTGTTGCTGCTGGCTCTCCCCTTATTGTCTTAAATATGGGTTGCCAGAGTCAACTAAATATGCAAGAGGAAGAGTATACATTTTGGGGAAAGTAATGATTGTTACACCTTAGAGCAGCTTAATGAATACATTAATAAACAATCCTTCACCATCATTCTCCCCTAATAGCCGTCAAAATCTTTGTAAACCTACAGCACAATACATAACATCTTGTTCCAAGATTTGCTTTAAGAAAATCAATGCATACCTAAGTTATTTGTGTCAAAACTCATTTATTTTCACAATAACACGGACTGTCAAACCTGACATCCTGCTAATAACATCCAGCGCATTTCCATATTATTCAAACATTTCCTTTTATGAGATGACGACTTACACATGCGCAGCGCCCTGCTCGCCATGCACCAGGCGTCTGCATATGGGCTCAGTTCATGCAGCCAGAGTGGGGTTACCTGTGGCAACTAATTATGCCACCATCTATGCATATTAATGAGTCTGTGAGCAGCCATCCTCTGTTCTGCAGAGAAGAAAAACAATTCCAGCATAAATGGGAAACCGATTACAGGCAGAATACCAGGGTGTCAGTGATTTTTGATAATTTTCCATTTTTGATGTCCATAAGTGTATTCATTCTCTATTACTGCTGTAACAAATGATCACAAACTTTGTGGCTTAAAACAGAAAAAATATTATTTTACAAAACTCGAGGTCAGAAGTCCTGCTAAATTTAAGATGTCTTCAGAGCTGTGCTCCTTTCTGAAGATTCCAGGGATAAATCTGTTTCCTTGCCTTTTCCAGCTTCTAGAGGCCTCTCTGGTCTTTACACACATTTCAGAACCAGAAAGTGGTGTTGAATTCTTCCTTTGCTGCCATCTCTCTCAGATTACAGCTTGGGAAAAAACTACTTTTAAGGACTTGTGTGATTAGATATGGCCTGCCTGGATAATTCTGGGTCGTCTCCCCATCTCAACGTCCTTAACTTTAGTCACATCTGTAAACCCTCCTCTGCCATGTAAATACTGACAAATGGACAAGTTCTGGGATTACGATGTGGGCATCTCTACTGGCGGCTGGGGTGCTCATCCTGCCTCTCACCCCCTGCCTCTTTCACATCCAGCTGTGATTATATGCACCTGGCTTCCCAGGCGGCACTAGTGGTAAAGTACCCAACTGCCAGTGCTGGAGACCTAAGAGACACGGGTTCGATCTCTGGGTTGGGAAAACCCCATGGAGGAGGGCATGGCAACCCACTCCAGCATTCTTGATTGGAGAATTCCATGGACAGAGAAACCTGGTGGGCTACAGTCCATGGGGTCGCAAAGAGTTGGACATGACTGAAGTGACTTAGCATGCAAGCACATTCTTGAAGAGGCCTCCATGCAAAAAAAGTCTTGAGTGGAATTGAAAATTTCCTCCCAGGTTAATTACTCATTTCTCATTTACTACTTCCCTTCATTCATCTTTCGTCTGCTTTCTTCTTTTACTGACAGATCCATTCTTTTATTTTCCACTCGCCTCCCACATCCATTTCCTCACTCTCTTTCTGCCACAGTTTCTCCTGTTTGCTGTTCAGTCACTCAGTCGTGTCTGACTCTATGTGACCCCATGGACTGTAGCACATGAGGCTTCCATGTCCTTCATCATCTCCAGGAGCTTGTTCAAACTCGTGTCCATTGAGTCGGTGATGCCATCCAACCATCTCATCCTCTGTCGTCCTCCTCCTGCCTTCAATCTTTCCCAGCATCAGGGTCTTTTCCAACGAGTCAGCTCTTCGCATCAGGTGGCCAAAGTATTGGAATTTCAGCTTCACCATCAGTCCTTCCAATGAATATCCAGGATCGATTTCTTTTAGGATGGACTGGTTGGATCTCCTTGCAGTCCAAGGGATTCTCGAGAGTCTTCTCCAACAGTATAGTTCAAAAGCATCAATTCTTCGGCACTCAGCTTTCTTCACAGTCCAACTCTCACATCCATACATGACTACTGGAAAAACCATAGCTTTGACTAGATGGACATTTGTTGGCAAAGTAATGTCTCTGCTTTTTAATACGCTAAGTTGGTCATAGCTTTTCTTCCAAGGAGCAAGTGTCTTTAAATTTCATGGCTGCAGTCACCATCTGCAGTGATTTGGGAGTCCCCCCAAAATAAAATCTCTCACTGTTTCCATTGTTTCCCCATCTATTTGCCATGAAGTGATGGGAATGAATGCCATGATCTTAATTTTTTGAATGTTGAGTTTCAAGCCAGCTTTTTCACTCTCCTCTTTCACTTCCATCAAGAGGCTCTTTAGTTCCTCTTCACTTTCTGCCATAAGGGTGGTGTCATCTGTGTATCTGAGGTTATTGTTATTTCTCCCAGCAATCTTGATTCCAGCTTGTGCTTCATTCAGCCTGGTATTTTGCATGATGTACTCTGCATATACGTTAAATAAACAGGGTGACAGTATACAGCCTTGATGCATTCCTTTCCCAATCTGGAACCAGTCTATTGTTCCATGTCCAGTTCTAACTGTTACTTCTTGATCTGAATACATGTTTCCCAGGAGGCAGGTAAGGTGGTCTGGTATTCCCATCTCTTTAAGAATTTTCCACAGTTTGCTGTGATCCACATAGTCAAAGGCTTTTGCATGGTCAATGAAGCAGAAGTAGATATTTTCTGTAGTTCTCTTGCTTTTTCTATGATCCAACAAATGTTTGCAATTTGACCTCTGGTTCCTTTGCCTTTTCTAAATGAAGCTTGTACATCTGGAAGTTCTCAGTTCATGTACTGTTGAAGCCTAGCTTGGAGGATTTTGCACATCACCTTGCTGGCATGTGAAATGAGTGCAATTGTGCAGTAGTTTGAACAATCTTTGTCATTGCCTTTCTTTGGAATTGGAATGAAAACTGACCTTTACCAGTCCTGTGGCCACTTCCGAGTTTTCCAAATATGCTGGCATATTGAGTGCAGCATTTTAACAGCACCATCTTTTTAGGATTTGAAATAGCTCAGCTGGAATTCCAGCTTTGTACATAGTAATGCTTCCTAAGTCCCACTTTACACTGCAGGGTGTCTGGCGCTAGGTGAGTGATCATCATGGTTATCTGGGTTGTTGAGATCTTTTTGTATAGTTCTTCTGTGTATTCTTGCCACCTCTTCTTAATATCTCTTGCTTTTCTTATGTCCATACTGTGTATGTCCTTTATTGCACATATCTTTGCATGAAATATTCCCTTGGTATGTCTAATTTTCTTGAAGAGATCTCTAATCTTTCCCATTCTATTGTTTTCCTCTATTTCTTTGCACTGATCACTTAGGAGGTCTTTCTTATCTCTCCTTGCTATTCTTTAGCTCAGTTCAGTCACTCAATCATGTCCAACTCTTTGAGACCCCAAGGACTGTAGCATGCCAGACCTCCCTGTCCATTACCAACTCCCAGAGTTTACTCAAATTCATGTCCATTGAGTCGGTGATGCCATCCAACCATCTCATCCTCTGTCGTCCCCTTCTCCCACCTTCAATCTTCCCCAGCATCAGGGTCTTTTCAAATGAGTCAGATCTTCGCATCAGGTGGCCAAAGTATTGGAGTTTTAGCTTCAACATCAGTCCTTCCAGTGAATATACAGGACTGATTTCCTTTAGGATGGACTGGTTGGGTCTCCTTGCAGTCCAAGGGATTTTCAAGAGTCTTCTCCAACACCACAGTTCAAAAACATCAATTTTTTGGTGCTCAGCTTTCTTTATGGTCCAACTCTCACATCCATACATGACCACTGGAAAAACCATAGCTTTGACTAGATTGACCTTTATTGACAATGTAATGTCCCTGATTTTTAATATGCTGTCTAGGTTGGTCATAACTCCTCTTTGGAACTCTGCATTCAGATGGGTATATCCTTCCTTTTCTCCTTAGGCTTTGCCTGAGAGGCATGGCATCTTGGCATAAGTCCTTTGGAGTAGGTCACCATTACCCCTACCGTAGTTTGGTCTCAGACCAAGCTACAGGGAGGGAACTCAGCACCACCTATCAGCAGCAAATTGGATTAAAGATTTACTAAGCATGTCCTTGCCCACCAAAGCAAGACCCAGTTCTCCCCACAGCAAGTCCCTCCCATCAGGAAGCTTTCACAAGCTTCTTCTCCTGTTTAGTTTGGCTGATTGTTCAAAGAATTGTTGAAATCCCCTTTAAGTAACCACTCACTGAGCATCTACCCTGTTTCCATGCTCATCCTTTTACATTTCAGTGGCCACATCCATGGCCCCTCTTCATTCAACCTAAACCTATTGACCACTGGTATATAACAGGCTTCCCCCAAGGCAAGAACACTACAGACACAGGGAATGGAACAGAAACCTCCGTGTCCTGCCCACAGGCCCTGGAAATATGCCTGGTCACTGAAGCTGTTGCTGGACGGGGGACCCCTTCCAGGGCCCAAGAGTCGGGTCTTGTCTAAGCTTTGGAAATGAATTGTCCAAGAAAACATATGAGCTGACAAGACTTTATTGGGAAGGGGCGCCCAGGTGGAGACCACCAGGGTAAGGGAACCCAGGAGGACTGCACTGCCATGTGGTTTGCAGTCTCAAGGGAAGTGTCTCTGTGGGGGGAAGCACACTGACTGAAACTGCCCTCCCTGGCAATACACCATAGTAACCATTTGCATGAGTTATTTTACAATAGGAGATCTTGGTAAGGAACACAGAACTAACACATACCAACCGGAAGAGTCTGGGAAAGGTCAAAGGACACATCACGTGTCTGACCACCTCCCAGAATCCTTCTCACTGGTATTCATCTTGGCTGAGTGATGCATGCAACTGAAAGGACCCTAAGTCAGAATGAATGACCACAGACAACCTGGAAACTAATTCCATCTCCATAAACTTGACACCCTTTATGAAACCCCAGAAGCTTCCCGAGATACACATCCCCACTCGAGAGGAATGCAGAGTTTCCCGCCACAACTCAAGAACGGCCCTGTTTTCCCTGGCGATTCCTCTGCTTCGTCAGTAAAGGAATCCCGATGTTGCCGTTGCCCCTCAAGAGGAGGCTGGTCTCACCTTGAAACTCGAGTGCATCTCTGGGAGTCGTGCCTCAATTCGAAAAGACCCCAATTTCCCCATCCATTCCAGATAAGCCTGATTCCCCTGCACTGACTCAACTGGAACCCCGAGGATCAACTCAAAGCACGAAGGGAGATGTGACAGCCCCGTGGAACCTCGAGAAAAAGCCTCAGATCCCTATGCCAACTTGAACTCAACAGGAAGCCTGATAACCCTTTTACACCTCGAGAGGGAAGCAGAGTTCCATATCTCCACATGAGTCGAGGCCTGACTCCCCTGTTGAAACTCCATAGGGACCCAGAGATCCATGTCAGAACTGGAGAGGAACCCTGAGGTTCTGGCCTCAACTCAAGATGAGGCCCTATGCCCCTGCACCAACTGAACAGGAATTCCGAGAGTCCCCTCACAACTCGAATGGAGAATGACTTTCCTGAGGCAACACGAGTGGGTCCCTGAGTTCCCCATCACAACTCAAGAGGAACCCCAAGTTTCCTGCCGCAACTAGAGAAAACCCAGGAGATTCTCCCCTCAATGCGAGATGAGGCCCCTTTCCACTGCAGAGTCTCGAGAGAAATCCCACATTCCCTCTTGAGCCTCTCAAGGGTACTTGACACCCTTTAGGCAACTCAAGAAGTTCCCTGACATACCCGTCTCCACTCGAGAGGAACACCAAGTTTCCCGCCACAACTCAAGAAGAGCCCATTTTCCCCTCCTCATCTCAAGATGACGGTCCATTCCCCTGCTTCATCTGCAAAGGAATGCCCACGTTCCTGTCGCACCTCAGGAGGCCGATCTCACCTTAAAACTCGAGAGGAACTCCAAGAGTCGGGCCACTGGTCGAAAAGACCCATATGTCACCATCCACTCGAGATAATCCCTCATTCCCCTGCAACGACTTGAGTATCACCCCAAATATCAACTCACAACACGAAAGGAAGACTGAGAGCCCCATGGCGCCTCTAGAAATAGGCCCAGAACCCTACCTCAACTCAACAGGAGGCCTGACACCCCTTTTCCACCTCGAGAGGGAAGCGCAGTTCCATGGCCCAACACAAGACGACGTCTGACTCCCAAGGGGAATTTCCACAGGAACCCTGAGATCCCTGTCAGAGCTGGAGAGGAACCCTGAGTTTCCCACCTCAACTCAAGAGGAGGCCCACGTCCCCTGCACCAGCTTGAGAGGAATCCCGAGAGGCCCCTCACAACACGAAAGGATTCCTGACTTCCCAGAGACAACATGAGAGGCTCCCTCAGGTCCCCATGGCAACTCGAGGAAACAGAAACTTCCTGCCGCAACTTGAGAAACACCTTGAGATTCCCCCTTCCATGCGAATTGAGGCCTGATTCCCCTGCCATGATTCCAGAGCACTCGCGCACTCGCCCTTACAACTCGGCAGGAGACTTGGCTTCTCTGAGGCAACAGGAGAGGCTCCCTGAGTTCCCCGTGGTACCTGGAGAGGAATCTCAAGCCCCCAGCCGCAACTCGAGACAAACCACGAGATTCCCCCATCAATGTGAGATGAGGCCCTTTTCTCCTGCGTCGCCTAGAGAGCTGAGTTCCCTCTCAAAACTCGAGAGGATGCTTGACTCCCTTCATGCAACTCAAGGGGGCCCAGAGATCCCTGTCACAACTCGAGATGAAAGCCAAGTTTCCCGCCACACCTCGAGAAGAGCCCCGTGTGTCCAACCTCATCTAGAGATGAGGTCCCATTCCCTGCTTCAACTCAAGAGGAATCCCAACTTCCCCTCGCACCACAAGAGGAGGCCTGTGTCATCGCTTGAATCTCAAGTGGAACCCTACGGATCTTGCTGCAAAGAAAAAGGATGCCAAGTTCCCCCTCCCCTCCAAATAAGTCCTGATGCCCCTGCACCGGCTCCAATGGAACACTGAGTATCCCCTCACAACAGGATGGGAGGCCTGTCGGCCCTGCCTATCCTCTTGAAAAAGCCCCATTTCCCCACCTGAACTTGACCGGAGGCCTTACACCCCTTTGACAACTCGAGAGGAACGCAGAGTTCCATGCCTCAACACCAGGCGAGACCTGACTCCCTTGTTGAACCTTGATAGGAAGCCCGAGATCCCTGACGCCACCAGAGAGGAACATTGGGTTTCACGACTAAACTCTAGACACGGCCCTATTCGCAGGCAGCGACTCGAGAGGAATCCTGACAAGCCCATCGCAACTCGAAAAGAGACCTGACTTCTCTGAGGCAACACGAGCCTGTCCCTGAGATCCCCGTTGCAACTCGAGAGGAACCCCAAGCTTCCCGCCGCAACTCGAGAAAAACCACGAGTTTCTCCCTCAACGCGAGATGAGGCCCTTTTCCAGAGCAGTGTCTCAAGAGAAACCCCACATTCCCTCTTGAAATGCAAAAGGGTACTTGACACCCTTGATGCAACTCAGGAAGGTCCCCGAGATACCTGTCCACTGGAGAGGAACACCGAGTTTCCCGCCACAACTCAAGAACAGCCTCGGTTTCCCATCCTCAACTCGAGATGAGGGTCCATTCCCCTGCTTCCTCTGCAAAGGAATTCCGATGTTCCTGTCACACCTCAGGAGGAGGCTGGTCTCACCTTGAAACTCGAGAGGAATTCCTCATGTCGTGCCACCGTTCAAAAAGACCCCGATGTCCCTGTCCACTCGAGATAAGGTCTCATTCCCCTGCGACAACTGGAATGTCACCCCGAGTATCAACTCACGACACGAAGGGAGGCCTGAGAGCCCCATGGAGCCTCTAGAAATAGCCCCTGATCCCTACCTCAACTCGACAGGAGGCCTGACACCCTTTTTCCGCCTCAAGAGGGAAGTGCAGTTCCATGGCCCAACATGAGACGACGTCTGACTCCTCAGGGGAATCTCCATAGGGACCCCAAGATCCCTGTCAGAGTTGGAGAGGAACCCTGAGTTTCCTGCCTCAACTCAAGATGAGGCCCTAGTCATCCGCACCAACTCAAGAGGAATCCCAAGAGGCCCCTCACAACTCGAAAGGACTCCTGACTTCCCAGAGACAATATGAGAGGCTCCCTCAGGTCCCCGTGGCAACTCGAGGGAACCCACACTTTCTGCCACAACTCGAGAAACACCTTGAGATTCCCCCTTCCATGTGAATCAAGTCCTGATTCCCCTGCCGTGACTCCAGAGTACTCCCGCACCTGCCCTCGAAACTCAAATAGATACTTGACTTCCCTGAGGCAACAAGAGAGGCTCCCTGAGCTCCCGTTGGTACCTGCAGAGGACCCCAAGCCTCCAACAGCAACTCGAGACAAACCACGAGATTCCCTCGTCAATGCCACATGAGGCCCTTTTCTCCTGCAGCGCCTCGAGAGCATTCCCGAGTTCCCACTCAAAACTCGAGAGGAGGCTCGACTCCCTTTAGGCAACTCAAGGGGGCCCAGAGAACCCCGTCACAACTCGTGATGAAAGCCGAGTTTCCCGCCACACCTCAAGAAGAGCTCCGTGTGTCCCACCTCATCCAGAGATGAGGGCCCATTCCCTGCTTCAACTCAAGAGGAATCCCAACTTCCCCTCGCACCACAAGAGGAGGCCTGTGTCACCAATTGAATCTCGAGTGGAACCCCGCGGATCCTGCTGCAAGGAAAAAGGATGCCGAGTTCCCCCTCCGCTCCAGATAAGTCCTGATTCCCCTGCACCGGCTCCAATGGAACACTGAGTATCCCCTTACAACAGGATGGGAGGCCTGTCGGCCCTGCCTATCCTCTTGAAAAAGCCCCATTTCCCCACCTGAATTGGACCGGAAGCCTAACAGCCCTTTGACAACTCGAGAGAAATGCAGAGTTCCATGCCTCAACACCAGATGAGGCCTGACTCTCTTGTTGAACCTTGATAGGAAGCCCGAGATCCCTGTCGCCGCTGGAGAGGAACACTGAGTTTCCCAACTGAACTCTAGACATGGCCCTATTCTCGGGCAGCAACTCGAGAGGAATCCCCACGGGCCCCTCGCAACTCAAAAAGAGATTTGACTTCTCTGAGGCAACACAAGCTGGTCCCTGAGATCTCCGTTGCAACTCGAGAGGAACCCCACCCCAACCAGCACCCTCCCACAACCCTCCCACGACCCTCCCACCATCCTCCCACCACCCTTCCACCACCTTCCCACCATCCTCCCACCACCCTCCATTCCACCCTCCCATTCATCTTCCCCCTACCCTCCCACCATCCTTCCACCACCCTCCCACCATCCTCCCACCATCCTCCCATCCACCCTCCCATCCACCCTTCCATCCACCCCCATCCACCCTCCCACCATTCTCTCACCCATCCTCCCATCTGTCCTCCTATCCACCAACACTCTCATCATCCCTCTCATCTACTTTGCTTCCCTCCGTTCTTGTCTTTCCTTCCATATAGTATTTATTGAGGGTCTACTGTGGGATGCAGTCTACCCTGGTGAAGCAATAATGAACATGGCACAGTGACCCTTTTTCCAGAGGGGTGCAGATAGGGAAGGCACATGGTGTCCCTCTATCTTTCTTTGGATGAAATCTCACCCAGAATCACAACACAGAAAGCCAATAAATCCTAGATACCCCAGAGCTCCAAAAGGTCAAGTTTATAAACCACAGATGGAGCTGTATCCTCCTATTTTATGTATAAGAAAACAGGTTCATCCTACTCCATCCTACTCCACAGCAGTGGGGGCGGGGGGGGGGAGATAAATGGGAGGGTGGATTGGAGGGTGGTGGGAGGGTAATGGGAGGGTGGTAGGAGGGAGGTGGGTGGGTGGTGGGTGGGTGGTGGGAGGGTGGTGGGCGTGTGGTGGGCAGGTGCTGGGAGGGTGCTGGGCAGGTGGTGAGAGGGTGGTGGGAGGGTGCTGGGAGGGTGCTGGGAGGGTGGTGGAAGGTGGTGGGAGGGTGATGGGAGGGTGCTGGGAGGGTGGTAGGAGGGAGGTGGGTGGGTGGTGGGAGGGTGGTGGGCATGTGGTGGGCAGGTGCTGGGAGGGTGCTGGGCGAGTGGTGGGAGGGTGCTGGGAGGGTGGTGGAAAGGTTGATGGAGGATGGATGTAGAGTGTATGCAGGTATATCTTTAGTGAGCGCCCGGTCTGGAACAAGGAGGACCCCAGAACTGCACAGTACACAATGAATTGGCCCAGGCAGCACAGCTGTGTAGTATTAGCATCTGGCTGACCACCACTGGGATTCCTGCCTGGCCAGCTGGAGATGGGGTTTTTGAAAGAGGGAGGAGGGGATTTGAACCTGGGGGCCCATAAACACATCACTTCATGGCCTGTGTCTGTTTCCCCATTCCTAGCAGCCCCTTCTCTGGAGCCCAGTTCATGGCTTGAGGGCTGAAGATGACGGACCCACCAAGAGGCGTGCCTCCTCCTGCTTCCGCCAATTCTCTTCCTCAGCCTTGATCGCCTCCTGCCTCTTCATCTCCTCTTCCTGCTCAAACCTGTTGGTCAGGTCCCTGGGCAGTTTGATGGTATACTTCTTCAGTTCAGTTCAGTTCAGTCGCTCAGTCGTGTCCGACTCTTTGCGACCCCATGAATTGCAGCACGCCAGGCCTTCCTGTCCATCACCAACTCCCGGAGTTCACTTAGACTCATGTCCATCGAGTCAGTGATGCCATCCAGCAATCTCATCCTCTGTCGTCCCCTTCTCCTCCTGCCCCCAATCCCTCTCAGCATCAGGCGTTCTTCTTAGGGGGTGACTTTTCCTTCTCCTTGACACTCTGTCACGAGACAAGAGGAAAAGGATCGGCAGCCACCCACACTCTTGCTCCTGGAGTCTGCAGGCTTTCTGACCCCAAACACAGAAAGAGCCTCAGCTCCAGACCTGTGACTGTGGGCATGTCCTCCCATTTCTCTAACCGCAGCATCTTCTGCAAAATTCAGTGAGAACCTTTTCCCCAGGCTTGATCTGCCAAATGCAGACAGGCCATGCCTGTATGAGTTGCCCATCCAGGCCAGAGCACAGGAGGTGTGACTTCAGTTCTTCATCCCCCATGACCTAGAATAGCTACGATCTGGATCTGATTTAGAAAATGGGGCAAATTGTCGGGAATCAGATTTTCCAGGTTTTACCACTGCAGGGCTTCACATGTTGATTTGAAGTGAGAGTTTCCTGGGCTCGGAAAAAGAACAAAGCCTCTGTGTGTGTGTGTGTGTGTGAGCATGTGTGCATGAGCATGCGTACAAAATACGTGCTAGGTGGCCAGAAAATTGTCCAGGAGAAGACACCACAGAAGCTGCAGAATGGGGAGAATCTCCTGGGTTTGCTTCTCCTGGGTTTGAATCTCCTTGGTTGCTTCCCGCCGCAACCCGTGAACAACCACGAATTTCTCCCCTCAACGCGAGATGAGGCCCTTTTCCAGAGCAGTGTCTCAAGAGAAACCCCACGGTCCCTCTTGAAATGCAAACGGGTACTTGACACCCTTGATGCAACTCAGGAAGGTCCCCGAGATACCCATCCCCACTAGAGAGGAACCCCTAGTTTCATGCCACAACTCAAGAAGAGCCCCGTTTTCCCCTTCCTCTAATCAAGATGAGGGTCGATTCCCCTGCTTTGTCGGGAAAGGAATCCCGACGTTGCCGTCAGCCCTCAGGACGAGGCCGGTCTCCCCTTGAAACTCAAGCACATCCCCAGGAGTCATGCCTCAATTTGAAAAGACCCTTATTTCCCCATCCACTCCAGATAAGCCTGATTCCCCTGCACGGACTCGACTGGAACCATGAGAATCAACTCAAAACACGAAGGGAGGGGTGAGAGCCCCGTGGCACCTCAAGAAAAAGCCCCAGAACCCTGTGTCCACTCAACAAGAAGCCGGACACCTCTTTTACACCTCAAGAAGGAAGCTGAGTTCCATGTCTCCACACGAGACGAGGCCTGACTCCCCTGTTGAAACTCCACAGGAACCCCGAGATCCATGTCAGAACTGGAGAGGAAACCTGAGGTTCCGGCCTCAACTTGAGATGAGGCCCTATGCCCCTGCACTGACTGGAGAGGAATCCCGAGAGGCCCCTCACAAATCAAACGGAGACTTGACTTTCCTGAGGCAACACGAGCGGGTAACTGAGGTCCCCGTAGCAACTCAAGAGGAACCCCAAGTTTCCTGCCGCAACTCAAGAAACCCAGGAGATTCTCCCCTCAACACGAGATGAGGCCCCTCTCTGCTGCAGTGTCTCGAGAGAAATCCCACCTTCCCTCTTGAGCCTCTCAAGGTTACTTGACACCCTTTAGGCAACTCAAGAAGTTCCCTGACATACCCGTCTCCACTCAAGACGAACACCGAGTTTCCCGCCACAACTCAAGATAGCCCCGGTTTCCCCTTCTCAACTCGAGATGAGGGTCCATTCCCCTGCTTCCTCTAAAAGAAATACTGATGTTCCTGTCGCACCTCAGGAGGAGGCTGGTCTCACTTTGAAACTCGAGAGGAACTCCTCGTGTTGTGCCACTTTTCAAAAAGACCCCAATGTCTCCATCCACTCGAGATAAGGCCTCATTCCCCTGCGACGACTGGAATTTCACCCCGAGGATCAACTCACGACACGAAGGGAGGCCTGAGAGCCCCGTGGAGCCTCTAGAAATAGCCCCTGATCCCAACCTCAACTCGACAGGAAGCCTGACACCCCTTTTCCACCTCGAGAGGGAAGCGCAGTTCCATGGCCCAACACAAGACGACATCTGACTCCCCAGGGGAATCTCCACAGGGACCCTGAGATCCCTGTCAGAGCTGGAGAGGAACCCTGAGTTTCCTGCCTCAACTGGAGATGAGGCCCTAGTCGCCTGCACCAACTCGAGAGGAATCCCGAGAGACCCCTCACAACTCGAAAGGATTCCTGACTTCCCAGAGACAATATGAGAGGCTCCCTCAGGTCCCCGTGGCAACTCAAGGGAACCCACACTTTCTGCCGCAACTCGAGAAACACCTTGAGATTCCCCCTTCCATGCAAATCGAGTCCTGATTCCCCTGCTGTTACTCCAAAGTACTCCCGCGCCTGCCCTCGCAACTCGAATAGATACTTGACTTCCCTGAGGAAACAAGAGAGGCTCCCTGAGCTCCCGTTGGTACCTGCAGAGGACCCCAAGCCTCCAGCTGCAACTCGAGACAAACCACGAGATTCCCCCGTCAATGCCACATGAGACCCTTTTCTCCTGCAGCGCCTCGAGAGCATTCCCGAGTTCCCGCTCAAAACTCGAGAGGAGACTTGACTCCCTTTAGGCAACTCAAGGGGGCCCAGAGATCCCTGTCACAACTCGTGATGAAAGCCGAGTTTCCCGCCACACCTCAAGAAGAGCTCCGTGTGTCCCACCTCATCCGGAGATGAGGGCCCATTCCCTGCTTCAACTCAAGAGGAATCCCAACTTCCCCTCGCACCGCAAGAGGAGGCCTATGTCACTAATTGAATCTCAAGTGGAACCCCGCGGATCCTGCTGCAAGGAAAAAGGATGCCGAGTTCCCTCTCCGCTCCAGATAAGTCCTGATTCCCCTGCACCGGCTCCAATGGAACACTGAGTATCCCCTCACAACAGGATGGGAGGCCTGTCGGCCCTGCCTATCCTCTTAAAAAAGCCCCAATTTCCCGCCTGAACTCGACCGGTGGCCTGACAGCACTTTGACAACTCGAGAGAAATGCAGAGTTCCATGCCTCAACACTAGGCGAGGCCTGACTCCCTTGTTGAACCTTGATAGGAAGCCCGAGATCCCTGTCGCCGCTGGAGAGGAACACTGAGTTTCCCAACTGAACTCTAGACACGGCCCTATGACACACGGCAGTGACTTGAGAGGAATCCTGACACGCCTCTCGCAACTCGAAAAGAGACCTGACTTCTCTGAGGCAACACGAGCCGGTCCCTGAGATCCCCGTTGCAACTCGAGAGGAACCCCACCCCAACCAGCACCCTCCCACGACCCTCCCACCACCCTCCCACCATCCTCCCACCACCCTCCCATCACCTTCCCACTATCCTCCCAGCACCCTCCATTCCACCCTCCCACCATCTTCCCACCACCCTCCCACCTTCCTCCCACCACCCTCCCAACCACTTTCCATCCATCCTCCCATCCATCCATTCACATCCTCTCACATCCTCTCATTCATCCTCCCATCTACATTCCCACCATCCTTCCACCATCCTTCCACCAACCTCCCACCATCCTCCCACCATCCTCCAATCCACCCTCCCATCCACCCCCCATCCACCTTCCCACCATCCTCTCACCCATCCTCCCATCTCTCCTCCTATCCACCCACACTCTCATCATCCCTCTCATCTACTTTGCTTCCCTCCATTCTTGTCTTTCCTTCCATATAGTATTTATTGAGGGTCTACTGTGGGATGCATATGAATATGGCACAGTGACCCTTTTTCCAGAGGGGTGCAGATAGGGAAGGCACATGGTGTCCCTCTATCTTTCTTTGGATGAAATCTCACCCAGAATCACAACACAGAAAGCCAATAAATCCTAGATACCCTAGAGCTCCAAAAGGTCAAGTTTATAAACCACAGATTGAGCTGTATCCTCTCATTTTATGTATAAGAAAACAGGTCCATTCTACTCCATCCTACTCCACAGGGGTGGGAAGATAAATGGGAGGCTCTTCAGAGGGTGGTGGGAGGGTGGTGGGTGGGCGGTGGGAGGGTATCCCCTCTTGAGTGGGGTCGTGTATCTCGGGAAGCTTCTGGGGTTTCATAAAGGGTGTCAAGTTTATGGTGATGGAATTAGTTTCCAGGTTGTCTGTGGCCATTGGTTCTGACTCAGGGTCCTTTCAGGCGCGTGCATCACTCAGCCAAGATGGATGCCAGCGAGAAGGATTCTGGGAGGTGGTCAGACATGTGATGTGTCCTTTGACCTTTCCCAGACTCTTCTGGTTGGTATGTGTTAGTTCTGTGTTCCTTACCAAGATCTCCTATTGTAAAATAACTTATGCAAATGGTTACTACGGTGTATTGCCAGGGAGGGCAGTTTCAGTCAGTGTGCTTCCCCCCACAGAGACACTTCCCAACTGTGGTTTTCTTTTCAAGCCAGAGAGCTTACTCTGGCCTGGATGGAGAAGAGGGGCAGTGCCTGGGCTCTGACGACCCAGGAGCTCCCCTCAGCTGGCCAGCATAGAGGCTAGTGAACAAACGCTCCAGCTCCCTCTGTCCTCAATGACACAACACCGGGGCCTGTCTATAGTGGCTCTCAGCGGTGAGAGTGGTTGGAGTCCCATTACCTGCAGTGCAATCCACTTTCTTCCCTCCTGTCTTACTCCCCTATATCCTCCTGGGATTACCTTCCTCACAAAATACTCACCCCATTCCTTGTTTCTGGGTCTGCTTTGGGGAGAACCTCAGATCCAACAGAAGACTGATTCCTGTGCTGGGAGAGATAAGGGTGGTGCTGTTCACACCACAATGTACATCATGCGAAATTCCAGGCTGGATGAAGCACAACGTGAACGCTGTTCACGTTGGGGACCCAGAAAATTGTGCCCCGTCTTGGACATTGACACCTAGTAGGGCCCTATGGGACTTCTGGGCACAAAAGTTTTCCTGTGTCCCTCATTTCTTGATTACAGGAAATACACTTTATTCAACCTCCATGAACTTCCCTGAGTTCCAGTGAGCAGGTTCAAGCAGATGCTAATTAGGGAAGGGAAGGGCTGGAGACAAGAGAGAAAGAGTCAAAAGAAACAAAAGAAAATCTTGGGGCAGGGTCCTTTGGTTCCTCCTCAAGGGATTCACAAAACAATATCTATGAGCTGTTTTGCAGATACTGAAAAAAGTTAATGGTATCTACCCACAAGCACATGGGCCCCAGACCTGTTGGAACCAGAGGCTGATATTGCTGACTCTCACCTCACCGCCAACCAATCAGAAGAATGTCCACGACCCTCTTGGAATCATTACTGTAAAGCTTCTCACTACCTCTGCTAGGCTTGGACACACAGTTGTGAGGGCATTAGCCCATGGTGGCCCCCTTTACCCAGCAAAGCAACAAAACTATGTTCTATTTCACCCAAAACCCTGTCTCCAAGATTTAACTGTGTTGAGGTACAGAAGCTAATTCAGCTTCAACCTCTACACTTTTAGTAAACCTTCCTCACAAAGGAAACAGTATGTTTCCTTTCCCTTTACTATTAAATTTTTTTTTTGTATATTGGAACTATTGGTTGGGGGAGGGATGAATTACAAGTTTGGGGTTAGCCGATACAAATTACTTTAAATAAAGTAGACAACCAGCAAGGTCCTACTCTATAGTATAAGCTGCTATATCCAATATCCTGTAACAAATTTAATGGAAAAGACTATGAAAAAGGATATATATATATATATATATATATATATATATATATATATATGCACGAATCACTTTGTTATACATTAGAAACTAGCATAACCATTGTAAATCAGCTATACTTAAACAGAACTGAGAACTCTTGGTTGACATGGAGCTGGTTGCCTGCATCATAAAGGCAGGAGGTCCAGTTCCTCACCTTCTGGAAACAGGAAATGAGGAAGGCAGGGAGGTCTGATCCATGGCTGGCCCATTGTCACTCCGGGAAGAAAAAAGTAGAGGGGCTAAAGCAGGGCCAGGTTTTGTGCAGGAAAATTGAGTGAAGAGTATCCCAGGCAGAAATCCTATACCTTCTCTCACTGACAGTCTCTTGGGCTGGTTCCAGGTGTCCAGCCCAGGTGCAGATTCTAGCTGTGACGTAGCTCCTTGACCTGGTGGAAGAAATTCAGACTGCCTGCTCTTCCCCAGGGGTACATTCCTGAACTCCACCTACAGCAGGGAGCCTTTATTTTAGGAAACCACAGCTGCCTTTGAAGACACCATGGCCATATCAAATTGGAAAGGTAATCTGATTTCAGAAGTGTGGCTAAATCTCTGCTTAAAATTCCCTCACAATTGTCAGGGCCTTGAATCTACAGCAATCATCTCAGACTAAAGGAGAATATATGACCCAGAGAGTCATTAATACAGGTTCTCTGTACTAGCACGGACACCTAACTATAAAAGTGAAAGTGAAAGTCACTCAGCCATGTCCAACTCTTTGCGACCTCATTGACTATAGAGTCCATGGAATTCTCCAGGCCAGAATACTGGAGTGGGTAGCCTTTCCCTTCTCCATGGGATCTTCCCAACCCAGGGATGGAACCCAGGTCTCCCACATTGCAGGCAGATTCTTTACCAGCTGAGCCACAGGTACTGGGAGCCAGCATATTGCATTCTGAGTGCATATTGCATATTGAGTGCAGCACTTTCCACATCATCATCTTTCAGGATCTGGAATAGCTCAACTGGAATTCTGTCACTGCCAGGAGCCAGCATGAGGAGCTCCACCCATGACAAAGGTCATGAGGAAGGAGGCTCGGCATACGCAAAGGCGGGATCGAGCCTCAGGAGTCCCCCTGGAAATTCTCGAGCATCTACCCCCAAAACCAGAGTCTGCCTACCTTCTGCTTTGTGCTTTCACCTACACCTCTGACTTTACGGGGGGCTGTCCCCCACTACCTCTCTCTGAAAAAAGAGTTAGCTTACAGCTCCAGTTAACAATTCCTGGGTGTGACAGTGTTTCAACCTACAAACTCCTTTGGAAATCCTCTAGCCTGCCTGAATAGGTTTTTCCGGCCACATGTGATTGCTCAGAGCCTCCCAACTGTGAGAGGCATGAAATGTTCTAAACTGTCTAAATACAGATTCCTTTGAGCAGTTAAAAGATTGATTAGAAATTGTATTGGTGAAGGGATTTTCACTTGTTGGGCCAATGTTTGCTGCTAAGTTTCCATATCTCTTCACCTGCTGTGTCTCTGGCAGTGTATTGATTAATATAATTAGTGTAAGTAGTAGCTTTAATGTTTGTAACCTGGGACCCTTGAGTTAATTCTTTTTCTTGTTATAGCCCACCACACCTTTGCGCTGTAGGAATGCAACTTTATCTAATGCTTTTTGGAGGCTGGCGCCTGACTTTAGAATAATCACCTTTAGAGAAAAATAAGTTTCTTAAAATGTTAACAGGCCTCCTGGCCAGAAGATGATGTAAATCACCTAAACTTTTGCATATGATAAGTTTGAAAGCCTGGCTTCGATAAGGATCAGGAACTGCTGTCTTTGCATGACTCTACCCCTTCCCCCATTATCCTCTATGCACAACTTAAGGTATAAAACTACTTTGGAAAATAAAGTATGCCTTTTTGTTCACCGAAAATTGGTCTCCCCATGTCGTTCTTTCTTTCACCTTCTAGCTGAACTTTTCCTCTGAGGCAGGGAAGCTCATCAAGCCTACTAATTTTGCCTGGGCTTCTAAGATCTGACCGGGGAGGCCTTAGTGTCTCCTCTCCTTCGGGAGAACGGGAGGACGCCTGCGGCCTTCGTAGGTGATGTAAATTCCCTGCTTTGGAATTTTATTCAGCCTCTTTTCTTCACTGAATTTCTTCGCTGAGCTATCGTTATTTCACCACTCTATATCCTTAATAAACATTTAATTAAGCAGTTGTTTCCTGATCCTCGCCGACGCCGTCCCCACTTCGAATTCCCTGGATCAGCTGGGGCTGGTCCCCGGCACACAGGGAAGCCCTAACTAGGTCAGATCTTAAAGGTGACCATCATGCTCTGGATGGAGGTACAGTTACATGTGACTGCAAGGATTCCATGTTTTTAGAAGGAGGTATAAAACTAATCCATTCTGGTGGACTTTGACTATATGGACCTTTGTTGGCAAAGTGATGTCTCTGATTTTTAATGCTGTTTGTCTAGGTTTGTCGTAACTTTACTTTCAAGGAGCAAGAGTCTTTTTAATTTCATGGCTGCAGTCACTGCCTTAGTGATGATTCTGGAGCCCAAGAAAATAAAGTCTGCCACTCTTTCCATTTTTTCCCCATCTACTTGCCATGAAGTGATGGGAATGGATGCCATGATCTTAGTTTTTTGAATATTGAGTTTTAAGCCAGGTTTTTCACTCCCCTCTTTCACCTTCATCAAGAGGCTCTTTAGTTCCTCTTCATTTTCTGCCAAAGGGTGGTGGTGTCATCTGCATACCTAAGGTTATTTCTCCTGACAATCTTGATTTCCAGCTTGTGCTTCATCCAGCCTGGAATTTTGCATGATGTACTTTGCATAGAAGCTAAATAAACAGGGTGACAGTATATGGCCTTGATGTTCTCCTTTCCCAATTTTGAATCAGTCCGTTGTTCCATGTCTGGTTCTGTTATTCCTTCACCTGCATACAGGTTTCTCAACAGGTAGGTAAGGTATTCCTATCTCATTAAGAATTTTCCACAGTTTGTTGTGATCCATACAGTCAAAGGTTTTAGCATACTCAGTGAAGCAGAAGAAGATATTTTCCTGGAATTCCCTTGCTTTCTCTATGATCCAACGAAAGTTGGGCAATTTGATCTCTGGTCCTTCTGCCTTTCCTAAATCCAGTTTGTCTATATGAAAGTTCTTGGTTCGTGTACTGTTGAAGCGTAGCTGGAAGAATTTTGAGCATTACCTTGCTAGTGTGTGAAATGAGCACAGTGATTATTCCTGTTTTACAGATAACAAAACTAAGCTTCAAAGAAGGTATGTGATTTGACTAAATTCACATGAGTATTATGTGGTACAGACAGAATTTGTTTGCAGGTCTGTGTGTAGAAGTTAATTCTCTATATGTTCTCCTAGATTAGTCTTCTTTAAGAAGTCTGCTCAGTGCAATAGTAGGGCAAAGCTGAGAGCAGAGAGCATTGAGGGCTTACATGGCAACCCTGCCAGGAGCTGAAGAGGGTGTGTCTGATGAGTGGGCCTGGAGAAGAGGGCTAAACTGAGACCTATTCAGGAAGCGGAAAGAACAGGAAGATAGACAAAGAATGCTTTTCTTTCACAATATATTTTTGAGGTTACTTTATAATTTTTAATAATAGTATGTTATAGGAACATGCCAAATTGTATATCCATTTATTCTGCTGACATTTAGGTTATTTTGCTGTTATGAAAAATGCTCCTGGCACAGGAGCTAGAAATAGATCCCAAACTGTGCTTTTTTCTTTTGAGTTTCTACCATGCAATTATGCACTGTTCCATATATTTTAACATTTGCATATGAGTAAAGGCAATGAAGCAGTACTCCTATGAACTGACTATTGTTTCAAAATGTGGTATTCTTCTCTAAGTATTTTTTCTCATTAAATTATTTTTCTGTTATAATAGTTTTTTTTTTTCCATTGAAATTTATATTGGTAATGGTGCAACTGGATAAGCCACAGAATCCATGGCTAAAAAATGTTCAAATATTGTTTTAAGGAGAGATATAGAATTTGGAGTTGGAAAAAATACAGATAAAAGGAACATGGGCAAAACATGATTAACATATTCCTTGTCTAATCAATGAGTATAATCATGCCTACCACCAAGGACTGGAGTAATCATTATATGAGGAAATGTAAATGAAAATTTCTTTATAGTTACTATGTGCTAGGAATTCCCTGGCAGTCCATTGTTTAGGACTCTGCAGTCTCATTGCTCGGAGAAGGCAATGGCACCCCACTCCAGTACTCTTGCCTGGAGAATCCCATGGATGGAGGAGCCTGGTAGGCTACAGTCCATGGGGTCACTAGAGTCGGACACGACTGAGCGACTTCACTTTCATGCATTGAAGGACATGGCAACCCACTCCAGTGTTCTTGCCTGGAGGATCCCAGGGACAGAGGAGCCTGGTGGGCTGCCATCTATGGGGTCGCACAGGGTCGGACACGACTGAAGTGATTTAGCAGCAGCAGCAGCAGCTCATTTAGTCTTCTTTATTGTTTCCAATTATCAGTTCTAAAATGTAAATAATGAAAACTTATCTCACTCCTTTGATTAAAACATTTCAATCACTCCTTAATACCTTTGCAGAACATTTTCCAATATGTATTCTGGGTCTCTCTTTAAGATTTGCAAAGAAAATATAAAGTTTCTATGGTCAGATACCTTCTTTCTAAGAGTTTGGAATATGTTGGTGCAAACAACCTCACTCAGGGTTTTTACCATAAGCTTCCTAAGGACCTCTGGTGTACAATGTGCATTTTGGGGAGAGTTGTAGAAGAGTGTTCCCCAAATCTGTTTGACCATAGATTTCTTTTCTTGACGAGCATCTCAAAATAACTACTCTTTCAGGGAACACTCTAGGAAGTGATGCTTTAGATATTAACAAAAAGGACGTCCTCTTCTACTTTCCAGCCTCACCTCTGGGCTCCTCCTTCCCCAAAACACACTCCAGCCCACTGGAACTTCTCATACTTCTCTGCACTCTCTGTGAAATGTTTTATTCCTTGGCTGATGGCTGGAATGTTTTCTCCTGCTTCTTGGCCTGATTAACTCATACTTAGCCTCCATGGTAAGGTCTCATCTTCTCCAGGGAACTTCTTTGACTCCTGGGCCTGTGAAGTCCCTTCTCTGATCTTTCAGAGAAGCCCTTGATGATTCCTTCTCACGGTACTGATATAACAGCATAGAATTGTCTACCTCCTCCCCTGCTTCCTTCGGCTTCCCTTGTGACTGAGCCATAAAGAATCCATCTGAGAGACATGGATTCAATCCCTGGGTCAAGAAGAACCCCTGGAGGAAATGGCAACCCACTCCAGGATTCTTGGAGAATACCATGGACAGAGGAGCCTGGCAGTCTATAGTCCATGAGGTCGTAAAACAGTTGGACATGACTTAACAACTCTGGGGCTTCCAGGAGAATAGGAGTAGCCCATCCTTCTTCTAGATCCTTTGTGCTTCAGTGAAAGTGAAGTGTTAGTCGCTCAGTTGTATCTGACTCTGTGTGACCTCATGGACTATATCCCTTCAGGTTCCTCTGTCCATGGGATTCTCCAGGCAAGATTACTGGAGTGGGTAGCCATTTCCTTCTCCAGGGGATCTTCCCAACACAGGAATCAAACCCAGGTCTCCCACATTGCAGGCAGACTCTTACATTGAGACAATTACAATGGTCCCAATCATTCATTTACTTAGCCTAAAAACATTCACTGAGTATCTCAGGCTAGGCTTCATGCTAAGAGCAGAGAAGTAACAAAGTCAACTTGGATTTCACATTCTCATAGATGAAGGTACTCTCTTGACATGTCAGCACTGAAAATATGGGACAAGACACCTTTGATTTACATGAGCCCTGACCCAAACTCAAGGAACTGTGGGGCTACCTCTAGATGCTGTCAGATCTTTATCAAGGGAGCTTATAGCTTGTCTGCAGTCAAGGAGGAGCTGGAAACTGGAGACCATAGGGGCCTATAATATTATATAATCTGAAGATTCTTAATGGAATTTGAGATCTACCAGTGTTCACTCATATACAGGGTCCTGTCGTGGTAGGATAATGGCTTGCTGTTTCATTAAACAAATAATCTTCTGTCTTCACATGAGAGGAGATGTTCCAACAGGGCCCAGCTTTGGGCAACTGCTCATGCTGAGATCATCTTTCTCCTTATCTTAGTCTTCACTTCTGGTGCAAGTGAAAGCTTGAGTACTCTGTGTTATTTACTATGCCTGGTAAGATAGTACTAATTATTACTATTATTATTAAAGAACAGTAGTATAACAATGATGGCTACCATTGATTGAATGTCTCACATGTTCTAGTCAACAGTCAATAAATGCCCTGTTGAGGATAGAATCCAAACACTAACCAACGTGTTAAGGAAAAAATATGGCTCAGTGGAAAGCATGTGCCATGGAGTCAGACAGACCATGGTTCGACTTCCAGCACTGTCACTTATGAGTTGGGTGACTCAGGCAAGTGTCCCACTTTTCTGAACTTCAAGGTCCTCTCCTGTAAAATGATCATCTCAGGCTCACAGAGTTCTTGAGGAGAATGAAGTCTAATGTATGGATTGCACCTTGCTTAGCACCTGGCACATGGTTGGTGCTCAAAGCTTTGTTGCTTTTCTCTGTGGCACACTGGACACTTCTCTCTGGCTATCTTGGACTTGTGCACAAGGAAGAGGGGTGGGTCCTGGACCCCATACCTGGGGTCCCTATCTGGGGCTCCTCTTTTCCCAGGGCCATGAACACTGCAGGGCTGTGCATTTCAGGTTGGGGAAAGTTTCTGCTGCCTGCTGACTCTACTATAACTCTATCGGGTTTTTATTATGGAGTCTGACCTCAAACAACCCTGAGCTCTTAAATGTTGAGATCCTTTTCTTTGCTTGAGTTGAGGAGAAACATGGGTTTTACAAAATGTTCCAATATCCCATGGAAGTCCAATCAGTGAGTGAGAAGAGGGCCACTGATCACTCTGTGGAGCAGCAGTGTGGATAACGGAAGTCCTGCTTAGAGCCCTCCAGGGGGAGGTGGCTCAGACCAGCTCTGGGGGCCAGCTGCTTATGGGCTGGGAACACAGGGAACACAGCTTGTTCATGGAATGATATGCCCTCTGTGTTGTAGTAGACTAATTTCCACTACCTGCCAGGTTTGGTTCCAAGAGCCCTCAGCTCATTATCTCTAATCCTTCTCCAGTTATCTTCTGAGGTGAGGGGTGAGTGGGCTTGAAGGTTTGTGAGGACTAAAAAGCTGGTGTGAAAAGACCCTGGTACCATTTCTGGTGTATCATTGGCCCCCAATAGGTGGGGAAAATTACTTTAGAAGGTCAGGTTTAGAGATGTTAAATGACTTACCCAGGGACCAGACTCGATCCCCTGAAAGTCTGTCTCTCATTTTTATACCAAGACTTTCCTGCAGGTAGAAAGGGTAGCTATATTCTATGGGGACTTAAACACTAAAATATTTTATTGAATATTTATTGAATAAAGGAGATAAATATTTACTGAATGAACACATGAATGAGTGAATGAATGTATGGATGCATGTATGAAATATGACCTTTCTTCTGTAGAAAGCATGAACTATAGAGCCTTCCAGAAGAACCGGATAAACCCCTCCTCTCCATTCCCACAAACACACCCAGCTTCTGCCCCAGGACACCTTATAACTCAGTCAAGAAATAAAGTATGGGAAGGGGACTAATTTAATCTGGAGGCTCTTCGAAGTATCAACCAAGGTTCCTAAATGAAATATATTTTTGCCTCATTTTCTTGGATAAAGCCAATATCTTCATGTATTTATATATTCATACATACATTTATTCAGTATGTACTTAGAGATTAACCATATGCTAGATAGTCTTCTATATGCTGGAAATAAAAAGATGATTAAGAAAGGTCAAAGAAGGCTCAAAAAGAGTTCATGTAGTTGATGATAGTAATCTCTTATGATTCTTTGTATTTCTGTGTTGTATATTGTGATTTCTCCATTTTCATTTCTAATTTTTTCCATTTATGATAAAAACCCTCAAGAAAGCAGGAATAGAAGGAACATACCTCAACATAATAAAAGCTATGTATGACAAATCTACAGCAAACATTATCCTCAATAGTGAAAAATTGAAAGCATTTCCCCTAAAGTCAGGAACAAGACCAAGGTTGCCCACTCTCACCACTACTATTCAACATAGTTTTGGAAGTTTTAGCCACAGCAATCAGAGAAGAAAAAGAAATAAAAGGAATCCAGATTGGAAAAGAAGAAGTAAAACTCTCACTGTTTGCAGATGACATGATCCTTTACAAAGAAAACCCTAAAGACTCCACCAGAAAATTACTAGAGCTAATGAATGAGTATAGTAAAGTTGCAGGATGTAAAATTAACACACAGAAATCCCTTGCATTCCTATACACCAACAATGAGAAAACAGAAAGAAAAATTAAGGAAAAAATTCCATTCATCATTGCAATGAAAAGAATAAAATACTTAGGAATAAATCTACCTAAAGAAACAAAAGACTTATAAATAGAAAACTATAAAACTCTGATGAAAGAAATCAAAGATGACACAAATAGATGGAGAAATACACCATGTTCATGGATTGGAAGAATCAATATAGTGAAAATGAGTATACTAACCAAAGCAATCTATAGATTCAATGCAATCCCTATCAAGCTACCAAAGGTATTTTTCACAGAGCTAGAACAAATAAGTTCACAATCTGTATGGAAATACAAAAATCCTCGAATAGCCAAAGCAATCTTGAGAAAGAAGAATGGAACTGGAGGAATCAACCTGCTTAACTTAAGGCTCTACTACAAAGCCACAGTCATCAAGACAGTATGGTACTGGTACAAAGACAGAAATATAGATCAATGGAACAAGATAGAAAGCCCAGAGATAAATCCAGACACCTACGGACACCTTATCTTTGACAAAGGAGGCAATGGACACCTTATCTTTGACAAAAGAAGCAAGAATATACAATGGAGAAAAGACAATCTCTTTAACAAGTGGTGCTGGGAGAACTGGTCAACCAGTTGTAAAAGAATGAAACTAGAACACTTTCTAACACCATACATAAAAAATAAATTCAAAATGGATTAAAGATCTAAACATAAGACCAGAAATGATAAAACTCCTAGAGGAAAACATAGGCAAAACACTCTCCAACATAAATCACAGCAGGATCCTCTATGACCCACCTCCCAGAGTAATGGATATAAAAGCAAAAATAAACAAATAGGACCTAATTAAACTTAAAAGCTTTTGAACAACGAAGGAAACTATAAGCAAGGTGAAAAGAGAGCCTTCAGAATGGGAGAAAATAATAGCAAATGAAGTAACTGACAAAGAATTAATCTCAAAAATATACAAGCAACCCCTGCAGCTCAATTCCAGAAAAATAAACGACCCAATCAAAAAATGGGCCAAAGAACTAAACAGACATTTCTCCAAAGAAGACATACATATGGCAAACAAACACATGAAAAGATGCTCAACATCACTCATTATCAGAGAAATGCAAATCAAAACCACAATGAGGTACCATCTCACACAAGTCAGAATGGCTGCTATCCAAAAGTCTACAAACTGTAAGTGCTGGAGTGGGTGTGGAGAAAAGGGAACCCTCTTACACTCTTGGTGGGAATGCAAACTAATATAGCTATGATGGAGAACAGTGTGAAGATTCCTTAAAAAAATGGAAATAGAACTGCCATATGACACAGCAATCCCACTGCTGGGCATACACACCAAGGAAACCAGAATTGAAAGAGACACATGTATTCCAATGTTCATCGCAGCACTGTTTATAATAGCCAGGACATGGAAGCAACCTAGATGTCCATTGGCAGATGAATAGATAAGAAAGCTGTGGTACATATACACAATGGAATGTTACTCCGCCATTAAAAAGAATACATTTGAATCAGTTCTAATGAGGTGGATGAAACTGGAGCCTATTATACAGAGTGAAGTAAGTCAGAAAGAAAAACACCAATACAGTATGCTAACGCATGTATATGGAATTTAGAAAGATGGTAACGATGACCCTACATGAGAGACAGCAAAAGAGACACAGATGTATAGAACAGTCTTTTGGACTCTGCGGAAGAAGGCGAGGGTGGGATGATTTGAGAGAATAGCATTAAAACATGCATATTATCATATGTGAAACAGATCGCCAGTCCAGGTTCAATGCATGAGACAGGGTGCTCAGGGCTGGTGCACTGGGATGACCCAGAGGGATAGGATGGGGAGGGAGGTGGGAGGGGGGTTCAGGATGGGGAACACATGTACACCCATGGCTGATTCATGTCAATGTATGGCAAAAACCACTACAATATTGTAAAGTAATTAGCCTCCAATATAAATAAATAAAGAGTTCATAATCTTATAACCCATAAGATACCATAGTTCTGTGGGGACACAGAATAGTTGAGTTTAAAAGGATCAATAGGTGTTTGCAGACAGAGGGAATAGCATATGCAAAGGTGCAGAGTATTGCACCTGGAAAACTATTGCATTTGTGGGAGCTCTGAGTTCAGTTACAGTTGGAGGGGCAATGCAACAGACAGGTGCAAGCATGAGTATTGACTCCTGTTCTGATACAGCTATTGGATCTTGAACAAATTATTCAGTTCTCTATGCATCCAGGGCTTCTCTGGTGGCTCAGATGGTAAAGAATCTGCCTGCAATGCAGGAGACCCAGGTTCGATCCCTGGGTTGGGAAGATCCCTTGGAGGAGGGCACGGCAACCCACTCCAGTATTCTTGCCTGGAGATTCCCAGGGACAGAGGAGCCTGGTGGGCTACAGTCCATGGGGTCACAAAGAGTCAGTCATGACTGAGTGACTAAGCACACAGCTCTGTGTCATTTTCCTTCTTTTTAAGGATAAAATATTGATGATGATGGCAAATATAATGATGAAGAAAAGATAAGCTTCAGCCCTTATGTGCCTGGTGTTGTTCTGTTTGACATATATTAAATCATTTTTTCCTTAAAATACCCTAATGAGGTGGATACTATTATTTCCCCCATTTTAGAAACAACAAAACCGAGGCAAGCACCTCAATGAGTTAGTGAGACAATTCCATGAAAAGCAATGTACATGTATGCGTGTGCGTCCATACATCCACATGTAGAATCTACTAGCAGGATCCTTACGTCAGAACCACGGTTCTATGCCTTCTGAGGTAAGAGAAAGAAAGAAAACTTGACTGATTACAAGGTCTTAGAGTGTTTTTGTTGATATTATGAAGTCTGCCACATTCTGGGAGCAAGGGGTAGATCCTTCCTGCCAGGATTTTCAGGAAATGGTAGGAGAAACAACCCTCACTCAACTGAAGTTTACAATTCTCTCTGAAGGTCAGATTTCTCCTCCTACCATGACCTCTTTTGACATTATCAGGGGTAAGTTTTGACAGCCTGCTTCTGTGAACTTTGCCCCCTGTTGAGAAAGGCTTATCTTGTGACATTCTTTCTGATTTTCTTCATGGGGACTCTCAGCATCTTGCATTCTGGAGCTGAATCCTCCCCTAGGTTTAGCACCAAAAGATCAAACAAATACTCTGCATTCCATAAAACCTTCATGACAACAGGAAAGATAAAGCTTTCAAAAACAAATTCAAGAGGACAGCATGCTCCCTGCTTGCTTTTAATGGATAAAGACCAATGGGGTCATGAAGAAGTATCAATAGGAGGAAAATGAAGTTTTTGGCAGAGGAACTCTGACCCCAGAACTCTGTGTATGAGCATGTTATGGACTGGATATGAAGGATATGGCCAAATCAAGGGGGAGAGGTCTTATAGGTTAGACTATAAGTCTGAAAGTATTTCTCTTTAGTATTTTTCTATTTCAGACTAATACTTTAGTCTGAAAGTATTTCTCTAGTCAATAGGAAATTTTTGAAGGATTAAATCAATGACATGATGAGATTTGACGTTTACAGAGAAGACTGCAGCAGGGGAGGAAAGAAATGGAAAGGGGCCATAGAGAAAGAGAGGAAAATGAGTTAAAGAGCTATTTCTATGTCACATTGGGAAAGGATGAGGCTTTGAACAATGTGTAGAGAAGTGAATGTAGTCATGAGATAATTGGGAAGCCAAAACTGTAGGGCTGGGAATGATCTAAAATTAATGAGATTATATACAATAGAATACTCCTCAGCCATAAACAAGAATGAAATAATGCCACTTACAGCAAAATGGATGGACTTAGAGATTATCAAACTAAATCAAATAAGCCAGAAAGAGAAAGACAAATACCATATGATATTGCTCATATGTGAAATCTGAAAAAGATGCAAATAAACTTATATACAAAACAGAAATAGATCTGCAGACAAAAAGACAAACTTATGGCTACCAAAAGGGAAAGTGGGTGAGGGATAAATTAGGAGGTTGGGATTAACATATATACACTATTATATACAAAATAGATACCAACAAGGACCTACTGCATAGCACAGGAAACTATACTCAATACTTAGTGATAACCTATAAAGGAATTGAATCTGAAAAAGAATATATATATATCTGTGTGTGTGTGCGCATGTGTATAACTGAAGCAGTTTGCTGTGTACCTGAAACTAACACAACACTAAATAAACTATACTTAAATTAAAAATTAACGTTAATGAGAAGTTATTTATAGCTCTAGTCTCTGATTCAGATTCTCCCGAAGACCCTGAGACAAGGATTTGGATGTTAAGTTGTTTATTTAAGGAAGACATCTCAGGAAGCAAAGATATTTCCTTAGACAGAAACATAGGTCCTAATGAAAGGCAGGGAAGAGAAGTAAGTTGATATAGGATGCCTTAATAAGTAAATGACCACTGTGGGCAGCTGGGATTCCTTCTATTATGGCCCTCGGGGAGTCGGTGTAGAACATGCCTCAGTGGGCTGGGTTATTTTTCCTCCATCTCCCATCCATCACTGTTGAGAGCTGCTCACAGGGACAGGCATTAACTCTCTGACTTCCATCCTTTCCTAGAGCTGGAATCATTCCCTGCTCCCCCAAATAGGCTCTACTAATAAGCAGAAGATTGAAAGCAATCAGGTGGCAAGCTCCTTTGGCCAGAGAAAGCCCTAAGCAGGGGATAGAAGGTGCTTACAGAAAGAATCCCTGGACATATACTAGAGGGTGAGTGCTAAGGGGATAGGAATGGGTACTAATGGCATCTACTACAGCTCCCTCAAATTTTCCTTTTAAGATGAGATAATGGGGAAAGTTTGGCCACAAGTCTGCATCTCAGAACGATAAGGTCACCCGGGATGGCAGTTGAGTATAGCCTCTACTTGGGGTTCATCTATGACAGGATGGGTCCTGCTAGCTTGGAGATGAGTCTGGGGCATACTGTCCAGCTGAGAGCCTGTCCTGCCCAGGTCTGCTCTGGGTCTAGAGACCCCCGCCTCATGGGTCTGCCAATGCTTACTGACTTAAAGAAATACAAAGGTGATATCAGAAAAGGGTTTATTACTCCTGGCAGAAATAATGAAAGTGAGGAAACCATGTCTCACAGAAAGCTACCAAACAGTGATAAATACAGGCTGATGGGCTTAGGGCAATCCATTAGAAAACAGTAGATGAGGAACACAGTCTTGGATGGGATAAATGCTAACATGGTGACCCAGCTGATGGAACCCCTTCCCGCTTCTGGCAGAGCACTCACCAGCAATGCAGCCCTGATGACCCTCTGCCTCTCGCATTCCCAGCCACCCATTGGGGATGTAATAGAGATGTGTAAGCTGGCAAAGTGCTGATTAGTTTAGAAAAGCTGGAAAATGGAGAAGAGAGTTGATTGCATGATAATCGGATTTAGTTCTCCAAAAGGTAAAAAAAAAAATAAATAAAATTTTTTTTTCCTTTTAGATTGCACTTTTAAAAGTCAACATGATTTATTCAGACTGAACTGCAGAAATTGTTAATTGTCTTTATGCTTTGGGCACATACACAGACCATGGCTCCAGGAAAGAGGGCACCATGAATTAATACATCATAAGTGCCTCTGTTGAGAGGATTGCCACGTTTCATCTTCCATTGTCATTGATTCTAAGTTCTAGGTACCTGTGGAACCTGTCTCTTTTATTCTCCATGCCCATCACCACTGCCCCAGTTCATTCTCTGTCATCTCTTATCCCAGTGATTCCATAGCACCCTCTTCATCCATCTCTTTCTACCTTTGTTGTTGTTGCTGCTGTTCAGTTGCTCAGTGCTCAGTCATGGCTGAGCACTGTCTTTGCAACCACCTGAACTACAGCACACCAGGCTTCCCTGTCCTTCACTATCTCCTTGAGTTTGCCCAAACTCATGTGCATTGAGTCAATGATGCCATCCAGCCATCTTATCCTCTGTCACCCCCTTCTTCTCTTGCCTTCAATCTTTCCCAGCTTCAGGGTCTAATTCAAAGATCAGCTCTTCGCATCAGGTTGCCAAAGTATTGGCACTTCAGCTTCACACATCAGTCCTTCTAATGAATATTCAGGGTTGATTTCCTTTACAATTGACTGGTTTGATCTCCTTGCTGTCCAAGGGACTCTCGAGAGTCTTCTCCAACTCCATAGTTCACAAACATCAATTTTTCGGCACTCAGCCTTCTTTATGGTCCAACTGTCATATTTGCACATGCTACTGGAAAAACCATTGCTTTGACTAGACAGACCTTTTTGGAAAAGTGATGTCTCTGCTTTCTAATACACTGCCTCGGTTTGTCATAGCTTTCTTCCAAGGAGCATGCCTCTTTTAATTTCATATCTGCAGTCACTGCAGATTTTGGGGTTTGGGAAAATAAAGTCTGTAACTGTTTCCATTTTCACCCCATCTATTTGCCACGTAGTTTTGGGACCAGATGCCATGACCTTAGTTTTTTGAAAGTTAAGTTTTAAGCCAGCTTTTTCACTCTCCTCTTTCACCTTCATCAAGAGGCTCTTTAGTTCTTCACTTTCTGCCATTACCCCACCCTAATTCTGCCTTACTCCTAGAAACTCCTGCCAGGGCAATCTTCTCAAAATCCCAGCTGATCACATGATTCTTTCAATACTCCCCATCATCTAAACTGGTGCCCTGCAGATAGAATCTGACCTGAAGATATCTTTTATTTCACCAGATCAATACCCATTTGTAATACTAACTTTGGAAGTTTTTTTCTCTGGGATAGGAACTCTAAGGAGGACCAGCCCTTGCCTCTCTTTTCTATATTCTGCATACATTTTGGTTGCTTGTCTGACCCCTTTTAGCATGTGAGATTGCAATGCCTACCTGTGATGATAAAAGGGTTCATATTATCTGCCTTCTTATTTTTCTGCATCATCTTTGTCACTTCCACCTAACAAACCACAGAAAATTCTGGAATTTGCTGTGCTTTCTCATACTTCCAAACCATTCCAATATGCTATTCTTGATGCCTGTGTGTTTTTTCCACTCGATGCTTTCAGACTCATTCAAATGTCACTTACTTGGCAAGGGTTTCTCTGAACTCTCTAAACTGCATTGGCTACTCTTGTCTTTGGGTACTCAGTATATTATTCATTAATTCACTTATTAATCCATCTATTCCACAGTGTATTGCATTTATAGAACGTATCCAGTGCTGAGAGAGGTATTGTGAACATAAAGATATTCAAGGCATGGGCTTTGCCCAAAAGACCATCATAGGAAAACTGCAGAAGGTTGGCTTACTAAAATGAAGGGTGTGAATGTAGTGGGGAGGAGATAAAATTGGAAAATAGAGCAGGGACCAAACCACAGAGCACCTTGTCATCTGTGCCAAGTATAGCATTATGAACTTTCCATGAAGGATTTTCACAAGAGAATGAAATGGTCAGACTTATGTTCAGATACTTCTCTTCTGGAAAAGGGGAGGCTGAATTAGAGCTAAGTTAGCCTAGAGTCAAATAGACAAAGTTAGGATTCTGTAGCCATGAATCTGGTGTCAGATGCTGAGGGGCTGAACCAAGACCCACACAGTGGGAAGGACAGGAGGGAGGATATTGCTGCAGGAGGAATTTTCCCTCAGTGAATAGCTGATTGGGTGTGTAAGGTGAGGGTAAATGTGGCACAAAGGACAAATACCAGTTTGTCTGTTGATGACTGGTGATGGTACAACCACAGAAATGAGAAATATGAGAGAAGGTGGAACAGATTTCAGGCAAAGACCAGAAGTTGGGTTTTGAACTTATCAACTTGGTTTAAAAAAAATTAAATGAAAATTGTGTATAGTTAAGATGTACAAGATGATGTGATATACATGTACAGAGTGACATGGTGATTACAGTCAAAATTATTCACCTATACATCTCCTCACATAGTTGCTGTGTGTGTGTGTGTGTGAAAGTACCTGAAATTTGCTATCCTAGCAAGTTTCCAGTATTTAATACCTGTCGATGTGTTGAGCTGCTGACTTTGGTCTCCCCGTGGAACAGCAAAGTACTGGAGAGAGCTCAGGGTGGGTGTGTCCTGGGGTGTGGGGACCATGGCCAGCTGGGACTGTAACCTGAAGCGATGTTGGGTGAGCATGGGAGAGAGTAAGGAGAAATGAGGTGGGGACAAAGCTTTGGAGAACAGCAACAAAGGCAAAAAAAAGAGAGCCCTCCCCTCACCATCAGAGAGGTAAAAAGAAACCCAGGATGACACAGTGCTATAGAACCCAGCTCCCTGGTGAGAATCACGATGGTCATTTAGGGACCCCAAATTCCACGAACAAACTTATTTTTGACTCTCCTATGAGTTGCTGTGCCCAGGCCACCTGTCTCCCTTTCAGCATTTCTTTGATTATTTCTTGGGGCGGGTATATCTTTGCTAAACTTCATCTAAAGGGGCTCGCCCCATCGCCCCATTGTTTTAGTCTGTCAGTGCCTGTGGGGGATCTGTCAGCAGTTCTCCACAGCCCACCCTCCAAATTCCTTCCAGCTTTAGTCATCTGCACATATGGAGAGCATATGTCACAAGCAAAAAATAAAATAAGTGAAGTGATGTAAATAAGAGTAAACTAAGACTATCCTGGAAGCCCCACAGTGGCCTGATAGAAAGTTCCCTTGATATGGCCTGCACGCCATCACGCCCGGCTGGGTAGAGCTGTTCGTCTGGCTACTGAGCCACCTATTTGCCCTTGAATCCAGCCATTGTTTTCTCCAATGTATGTTCCAAAAGAGTGGGTATACTTCCCTAGTTCCAATGCCTAGCACACTGCATGGCACACTGTAGGTACTTTCAATCTTTGTAGAATGAGTGAATGAATTAAAGACCATTCCTCCCCCGCCAAAATACATGTTTCTCAATCTATGATGTCGAAATGAAATGATGCCTACGTGTCCATCAACAGATGAATTAATAAAGAAGGTGTAGCGTGAATATATATGGACCTCTCAGGTGACTCAGTGTTAAAAGAATCCACCCGCCAAGGCAGGAGTCTTAGGGGTGCCAGTTTGATCCCTGAGCTGAAAAGAGCCTCTAGAGAAGGAAATGGCAACCCACTCCAGTATTTGTGCCTGGAAAGTCCCATGGACAGAGGAGCCTGATGAGCTATAATAGCCCATAAGGTCAGAAAGAGTTGGATACCACTGAGTGACTAACAATTTCACTTTTTTTTCATACAAATATATATACGTATATATGTATATAGAGAGATATTGGTAGATAAGTAGACACAGACACAATGGAATATCACTCAGCCATGAAAAAGAATGAAAATTTGCCATTTGCAGCAGCATGGACGGACGTGGAGGTTATTATGCTAAGTGAAATAAGTGAGAAAGATAGAGACAAATACTGTATGATATCACTTATATAGAGAATCTAAAAAGTACAATGAGCTAGTGAATATAACCAAAAGAAAAAAAAAGAGATTCACAGATACAGAGAACAAGCTAATGATTACCAGAGGGAAGAGGGAAGGGGGGGAAGGGTTAGGGGGTAGGAGACCAAAAGGCACAAACTCCAGGGAACACAGCCAATATTTTAAATAACTACAAATGTGGTATAACATTTAAAAGTTCTGAATCACTATATGGTACACTTAAAATTTATATAATCTTATATATCAACTATCAGTTCAGTTCAGTTCAGTCACTCAGTCGTGTCCGACTCTTTATGACCCCATGAATCGCATCACGTCAGGCCTCCCTGTCCGTCACCAACTCCCGGAGTTCACTGAGACTCACGTCCATCGAGTCAGTGATGCCATCCAGCCATCTCATCCTCTGTCGTCCCCTTCTCCTCATGCCCCCAACCCCTCTCAGCATCAGAGTCTTTTCCAATGAGTCAACTCTTCGCATGAGGTGGCCAAAGTACTGGAGTTTCAGCTTTAGCATCATTCCTTCCAAAGAAATCCCAGGGCTGATCTCCTTCAGAATGGACTGGTTGGGTCTTCTTGCAGTCCAAGGGACTCTCAAGAATCTTCTCCAACACCACAGTTCAAAAGCATCAATTCTTCGGCGCTCAGCCTTCTTCACAGTCCAACTCTCACATCCATACATGACCACAGGAAAAACCATAGCCTTGACTAGATGGACCTTTGTTGGCAAAGTAATGTCTCTGCTTTTGAATATGCTGTCTAGGTTGGTCTTAACTTTCCTTCCAAGGAGTAAGTGTCTTTTAATTACATGGCTGCAGTCACCATCTGCAGTGATTTTGGGCCCAAAAAGATAAAGTCTGACACTGTTTCCACTGTTTCCCCATCTATTTCCCATGAAGTGATGGGACCGGATGCCATGATCTTCATTTTCTGAATGTTGAGCTTTAAACCAACTTTTTCACTCTCCTCTTTCACTTTCATCAAGAGGCTTTTTAGTTCCTCTTCACTTTCTGCCATAAGGGTGGTTTCATCTGCATATCTGAGGTTATTGATATTTCTCCCAGCAATCTTGAGTCCAGCTTGTGTTTCTTCCAGTCCAGCGTTTCTCATGATGTACTCTGCATAGAAGTTAAATAAGCAGGGTGACAATATACGCCACGCCCAAGGTAAGAGAAACCCAAGCAGTCAAAGATGGAGATGCTCTATACAGTCAAAAAAACCAAGACCAGGAGCTGACTGTGGCTCAAATCATGAACTCCTTATTACCAAATTCAGACTGAAATTGAAGAAAGTAGGGAAAACCACTAGACCATTCAGGTATGACCTAAATCAAATCCCTTATGATTATACAGTGGAAGTGAGAAATAGATTTAAGGGACTAGATCTGATAGACAGAGTGCCTGATGAACTATGGAATGAGGTTCGTGACATTGTACAGGAGACAGGGATCAAGACCATCCCCATGGAAAAGAAATGCAAAAAAACAAAATGGCTGTCTGGGGAGGCCTTACAAATAGCTGTGAAAAGAAGAGAAGTGAAAAGCAAAGGAGAAAAGGAAAGATATAAGCATCTGAATGCAGAGTTCCAAAGAATAGCAAGAAGAGATAAGAAAGCCTTCTTCAGCAATCAATGCAAAGAAATAGAGGAAAACAACAGAATGGGAAAGACGAGAGATCTCTTCAAGAGAATTAGAGATACCAAGGGAACATTTCATGCAAAGATGGGCTTGATAAAGGACAGAAATAGTATGGACCTAACAGAAGCAGAAGATATTAAGAAGAGGTGGCAAGAGTACACAGAAGAACTGTACAAAAAAGATCTTCATGACCCAGATAATCATGATGGTGTGATCACTGACCTAGAGCCAGACATCCTGGAATGTGAAGTCAAGTGGGCCTTAGAAAGCATCACTACAAACAAAGCTAGTGGAGGTGATGGAATTCCAGTTGAGCTATTTCAAACCCTGAAAGATGATACTGTGAAAGTGCTGCACTCAATATGCCAGCAAACTTGGAAAACTCAGCAGTGGCCACAGGACTGGAAAAGGTCAGCTTTCATTCCAATCCCAAAGAAAGGCAATGCCAAAGAATGCTCAAACTACCACACAATTGCACTCATCTCACACACTAGTAAAGTAATGCTCAAAATTCTCCAAGCCAGGCTTCAGCAATATGTGAACTGTGAATTTCCTGATGTTCAAGCTGGTTTTAGAAAAGGCAGAGGAACCAGAGATCAAATTGCCAACATCTGCTTGATCATGGAAAAAGCAAGAGAGTTCCAGAAAAACATCTATTTCTTCTTTATTGATTATGCCAAAGCCTTTGACTGTGTGGATCACAATAAACTGTGAAAAATTCTGAAAAAGATGGGAATACCAGACCACCTGACCTGCCTCTTGAGAAATCTGTATGCAGGTCAGGAAGCAACAGTTAGAACTGGACATGGAACAACAGACTGGTTCCCAATTAGGAAAAGGAGTACGTCAAGGCTGTATATTGTCACCCTGTTTATTTAACTTATATGCAGAGTACATCATGAGAAATGCTGGACTGGAAGAAACACAAGCTGGACTCAAGATTGCTGGGAGAAATATCAATAACCTCAGATATGCAGATGAAACCACCCTTATGGCAGAAAGTGAAGAGGAACTAAAAAGCCTCTTGATGAAAGTGAAAGAGGAGAGTGAAAAAGTTGGCTTAAAGCTCAACATTCAGAAGACGAAGATCATGGCATCTGGTCCCATCACTTCATGGGAAATAGGTGGGGAAACAGTGGAAACGGTGTCAGACTTTATTTTTTTGGGCTCCAAAATCACTGGAGATGGTGACTGCAGCCATGAAATTAAAAGACACTTACTCCTTGGAAGGAAAGTTAAGACCAACCTAGATAGCATACTCAAAACCAGAGACATTACTTTGCCAACAAAGGTCCGTCTAGTCAAGGCTATGGTTTTTCCAGTGGTCATGTATGGATGTGAGAGTTGGACTGTGAAGAAGGCTGAGCACCAAAGAATTGATGCTTTTGAACTGTGGTGTTGGAGAAGACTCTTGAGAGTCCCTTGGACTGCAAGGAGATCCAACCCTGGGATTTGTTTGGAAGGAATGATGCTAAAGCTGAAACTCCAGTACTTTGGCCACCTCATGCGAAGAGTTGACTCATTGGAAAAGACTCTGATGCTGAGAGGGGTTGGGGGCATGAGGAGAAGGGGACGACAGAGGATGAGATGGCTGGATGGCATCACTGACTCTATGGACGTGAGTCTGGGTGAACTCCGGGAGTTGGTGATGGACAGGGAGGCCTGACGTGATGTGATTCATGGGGTCGCAAAGAGTCAGACACAACTGAGCGACTGAACTGAACTGAACTGAACTTGCATCTCAAATGAAAGAGCAATGTGTCCCAGAGTCTCTTGGATTTGCTGCTGGTTCCCCTGAGTGAAGTGAAGTGAAGCGAAGTACAGTGAAAGTCACTCAGTCGTGTCTGACTCTTTGCAACTCCATGGACTATACAGTCTATGGAATTCTCCAGGCCCAAATATTGGAGTGGGTAGCCTTTCCCTTCTCCAGGGGATCTTCCCAACCCAGGAATTGAATCCAGGTCTCCAGTATTGCAGGCAGATTCTTTACCAGCTGAGCCACAGTTTCCCCTGAGAAGGTAGTGTATTTCCTAATTCTAAGCCAAGGTTTATTTTCCTGGCCTGCCTTTGATACATGTGTATAGGAGTGTGTGTGCATAACACACACACACACACAGAAAGAAAGAAAAGTAGTGGATAGAAATGATATTTTCCACCTAAGATAGAACAATTGTATTTTCCTACTCTTTTGTTTACAATTTTAAGCACAGGACATAATCTCCTAAACTTGAGACAGCTGCTGAAGAACCCATCTTAAACCAGTGCCTGCCTTGAAGAGGAATCCACTTCTATCCCCTATTTTCCTGACATAACACATCTGTGCTGTGTGGTTCCTATGATGGAAAAGTCAACATTTTAGGGTTGTTAGCTTTCACTGTGCCCTGGCATGAATTCATCCCCCCATTGTTTTTTTGACACTACCGATTAGCAACTTTTTTCTTCTCAACTCCAAATTCACCTTTGAGGCCCCATTTTCTCCTTTACTCTGACAGCAGTGTTAGAAAAATACCTTTACAAGGGCTTTTCTCCTTTACGCTGACCGCAGTGTTAGGCTTTGCCAGTAGAGGGCGCCGGTGGGCCATCGCAGGAGGAAGCAGCTCCGCTTGGCGTCTCCAGTTGCCGTGGTCCCACATGTGGCTGTGGAGGACGTCTGTGGGTCTCTGTACCAGCCCTGCGCCTAGACTGCACACACCCTGGCCTTTTGGCCACCTTTCTGGAGCCGTCCCAGTGCAGACACACACCCAGGCCTGGCATTAGCTCACCTGTGAGTGGACTCTGGGCACTGTGACCCCTCTGTGCCCGCTGTCAGCTTGCACCCTGAAGGCGGCTTCCCGCTTGCCGTTCGCTGGTGTACCAGCTATGCCTGGGCATCCAGGTGAACCTCTCCATCATCCAGTCGTCCGACACCACACCTTATCCAATGAGGTCTGAATCCCAGCCTCGGGGAGGCGTGTCCTTCCTTGAGCTCCCTTTGGGCGCCCTTCAAGTCCTTGTTACGTATATACAATGGCATAACCATTCTTTATATTAACCCTCTCATCCTGTTCTGGGGCAGGCAATTCTTTCCCCAATTTGCCATCTCTCATCAGATTTCTGTCTCCCGATTGTGCCCAGATTGGTGTCTTGAGTTTCAGAGTTAAAAGGTACTTGGGATAAGACTTTATGATGCAAGTTGGAGTACGGTTATCTGCCTGAGGGGGTTAGGCCTGTTGCCTGTAAGCGGAAGTCCCTTGGGGACTGAGTTGGCAATGCCAGGGTGCGACTGTGTGTGTCGAGGCCTGAGGGGCACTGTAGGCAGGTGGTTACTGATTTCTTCAGAAGCAAACAGGCACTGCCAAGAGTGGGTGCTACAGAGGATCCTCCTCTCATTGTGGCTTCCTGGCCGAGAGCCTGGGAACTGCCAGTTGAGTTGGATAAAAATGCTAGGGAAGAGTCTAAACCATCTCTATCAGCATTCCTAAGGAGTGTGCCTAGGAATCTGCACTTACATGCACAATAGAGTGTGCCCACAATAAATTTAATACCCACATAGAGTGTGCCCTAGGAATCTGAAATTAAAAGCCCTCCTAAGGGGATCTTTGGGCTTTCCTGGTGGCTCAGATCGCAAAGAATTTGCCTGCAATGCAGGAGACCCCAGTTCAATCCCTAGGTTAGGAATACCCTCTGGAGAAGGGATGGCAACCTATTCCAGCATTCTTGCCTGGGAAATCACGTGGACAGAGAAGCCTGGTGGGCTAGAGTCCATGGGGTCATGAAGAATTGGGCACGACTGAGCAACTAACACACAAGGGGATCTTTAGGCCCAGGAAAAGCACATGTCCCCCTGCCAGGGGAAGTGCCTCTACCAAAGGCCCTTTCAAGAGAGGAGGAAGCACCTGGAGAAGATGCTGAGATGTCAGCTGGGCCCTGTGCGGCCCTGGGCCCTGGGGATGTGCTTTCACAAAGGTGGGCATCCTATGTCAGGGATTAAAGATCCAGCTGTGAACACTACTCAGAGACCTTGGACATGGAACATCCCCTGGTCCTTCAGTAAATGAAGGATGCTGTGACCATTAAGCCCTCAGCCACAGCAGCACCCCCTCCCCTCCAACTATGGGGATTCAGGTTGGGAAAGAACAAACTCTAGGCTCACTGAAATCCTTCCTTCCATGTGGCCCTTAGCTGTCTAGGTCTAGTATCCTGTTTCTCCATCCTGAATCCCTTCAGGGTGCACAGTTGGGCATCAGTGGCTGAAGGTTTGATGGCTGTTTACTGATATGGCAGGTGGCATTCTTTGTCCACATTTTTGTAAGTTAAAATGAGGCCGTGAGTGCAGACCTAATCCTGTGTGACAGTGTCCTTAAGAAGAGGAAACTTAGGACAGGGACAGAAATAGAGTAAATGTGAAGAGAGGGAGAGACAGTAAGTGTGAAGATGGCCAGGTACAAGCCAAGGAGAGAGGCTTCCCTCACGGTCCTCAAGGGGAACCAAGCCTGCAGACAGCTTGATCCTGAACTTCTGGACTACAGACTGTGAGACAGTGCCTTCCTGCGTCTAAACCCCCTGGTCTGTGGGAATAGGGTCAGGCTGGAAGACTGACACAGGTTTATCTCCAAATCTGTCTCGCCCTTGTTGAATAAAGGAAATAGGCACAACCTAAAAGCTGAGAGCTGTGTTTTATTTAGCGGGAATTTTTAGGACTTTAGTAACTTCCCTGGTGACTCAGATGGTAAAGTGTCCGGCTGCAATGTGGGAGACTCCGGTTCGATCGCTAGGTCAGGAAGATCCCCTGGAGAAGGAAATGGCAACCCACTCCAGTATTCTTGCCTGGAAAATCCCATGGATGGAGGAGCCTGGTAGGCTACAGTCCACAGGGTTGCAAAGAGTCGGACACAACTGAGAGACTTGACTCTCTCTTTCTCACTCTTTTAGGACCTCAAGCCCTGGAAACAGCATCGCAAATACCCTGAGAGAACTCCAAGGAGGTGAGGGGAGGAGCCAGGCTATATGGAAGCTTGCAACAAGGGGTGGGTAGTCTGAATATCAAATGATTATTGTTAATTAAGGAAAATCAGATATCTCAAATTAAGGAATTTAGCACTCATCTATGTATGGGAAGATGTAAGAGTCTGGGTTTACTGAAACCATTCCTTTCATATGCATCTCAGCTGTCTGGGGCCAGTAGCCTTTATCTTTTCAGATACCCCACCTCCCCACCGCCCTACCCCCAGATCCTCAGTGCTAGCACAGGGAGTGGTGGCAGCCCCATGGCTGCCAGGGAGCAGGCCTTGTTCTTCCTGGGTACCCTCAGGGCTCAGAAATCCACATTTAGAGGGCCGGAATCACTGATGGCTGTGACATCCTTCTTTACAGATATGGCAGGAAATGCTTCATTCCTTGAGACTTGGACTAATGGTCTGCTAAGATAAGAACCCAAACCGTGAAGACCAGCTGTCCTTTCATCCCCACAACAAATGTGGAGGCGGGCTTTGTAGTTATCATCTTTGTTAACAGGTCAGCGAAGTGAAGCCCACAAAGATAAGGGGAGGGGCACGTGGCATTCAGTTTTGTATAAATCCTACCCCATGCTCTTTCCCATGCTGCCCCTGCCCAAAGTCTGTGGCTGATCTCATTCAGGGACACTTTCTGTTCCCTTTGCACTTGGAACTTGTGACTGGTCTCAGTGAGACTTTAGCCTGGGGATTGCTTTTCTGTCACCTCCATGGATCAAGAAAGGCTTGGGCTTGTCTCCCAGGGAGAGCATGGTAGAACTGCTGAGGCTCCGCTTTCCTCTCCAGTGCTGGTTATGTGGCTCCAATTTAAGCCACATTTAAGCCTCTCATCTGAGAGGAAAATGTTCCCAGTTTCACCACTTATGCTTTGACGCTTGGAAATGGTCAGAGACCTTCAAAAGGGGAAAAAAAATAAACTTGGAATGCAGTAAAATATGGGGAGATTAACGCCTGGCCTCCCCAAACTGGAAAAGACTGTGGTATGTCGATGACCTGCGGGGAAAGGAAGCAGGACCGAGTCCCCAAGGGAAGAGGGGGACAGGGGTCCCAAGATGGCGGGGGCCAGTGGGGTGGCTGGAGCCGTTGTGAGTGTCCCTGTGTAGGAAAGGAAGCTGGAAACACGGGCCATTATGAGGAGGTGGCCCAGGAGCCCAGTGCCTTGTCATTTCTGGGACACAGAGATTTATCCCAGTAAATGGCTCATGGTTCTTGGAGACAGATGTGGCCCTCGTTCAACACCGCAGCCAGATCATCTGTTTTGCTTTTTTTTTTTTTTTCCCATAAATATGTTTCTCTCAATGCTGACAGGGGAAGATTTGGAAATAAAACACAAAATCGTTTTCTATGAGCATGAAAGGCTTAATTTATTACCAACCTTTCAACCAGATGAAAATGATTTGCTTTTTTTTTAGAGACTGTTTGCTGAACAAATGTTTTAAAAATGCAACAGATTATTGCAATTATTGTACCTACTTTTTAAAAAATTTACCAACGGATAGACAGGTGCTCTGAGAATGTTTTCATACATTTCTCTCTGAGAAGGTGGAACTTGAGATGAAATTGCCTGGGAAGAGTTTCGTGTACAGACTTTTAATTTTCTGGTCCTGCTGCTCTTCAGTGCTGTGCCTGAGATAAGCCTCGAGGTGGGCAGTGAGCAGTTGTCGTGAAACACTCGCTGTTACTCTGCCCATAGGGATGCTGTTGGTCTTCTTGTCCAGTTTATGGAGTCCATGATCTATCAGGATCAAGAGGAGAAATATGTTTTAGAGTTCACCCACAAGAAAAGCAGTAATGCTCTTGAGCGTGTGGGCTTCCCTGATAACTCAGTTGCTAAAGAATCTGCCTGCAATGCAGGAGACCCTGATTTGATTCCTGGGTTGGGAAGATCCCCTGGAGAAAGGAAAGGCTACCCACTCCATTATTCTGGCCTGGAGAATTCCATGGACTGGATAGTCCATGAGGTCACAAAGAGTCAGACATGACTGAGTGACTTTCACGTTCTAGAGGGTGTAGGACACGCTTGTCGTATAGATTGTGTGAATCTTGAAGACAATCACCTTTCCTCTTGTTACCATCTCTGAGAAGCTTACAACCAAGTTTGTGGCTCCTGTTTAATAGATGTGTGGCATCTTTGGGGCAAATTTTTGTTGCTGATCCAAATGGGTCCACTTGCCCATAAGCAATAAAGTCAATTTACTGACACTGGGTTGTGGTGAAGGAAAATCTGGCGTTTATCACAGTACTCTGTGTAAGGAGTCTGAGAAGGCCAGTGCTCAGAAAGCCTTTACTCCTAGATGGATTTGAGAAAAGCCTTTTTAAAGACAAGGTGGGGTTTCCCAAATAGTGCTAGTGGTAAAGAACCTGCCTGCCAATGCAGGAGACTTAGGAAGTGAGGATTCAATCCCTGGGTCGGGAAGATCCCCTGGAGGAGGGCATGGCAACCCACTCCAGTATTCTTGCCTGGAGAATCTCATTGATGGAGGATCCTGGTGGGTTACAGTCCATAGGGTTGCAAGGAGTTGGACATGATTGAAGCGACTTAGCACTCACGCACCAGGGAAGGGGGTCACAAGGATTGTGATCAGCTTGTGCACAGTTCTCTGATTGGTTGATAGTGAGAAAGCAAGGTGGTGTCTCAGGGGTTAACATGATCAACTCTTAGGCAGGGGAAGGTCTGGGGGCTACCACTCATGGTCACCAAGTAAATTTCTTCTGCTTGGTACCTTGAACATCTGTAAAGCAACTCATGAAATGTGTATCAGATACTGTTATCTAGGCATTTTCAGAGAGGGGTGATGGCAGAGGATATGGGGTGGGGTCTGTCTTGAGGAGGCTCCTTCAGATCCTGCTTGGTTCCTTTTTGTGTGCTTTTCTCTTTTATTCTTCTTCCCTCACCTCTGTGTTATGGTTTCTACAAGTTTCTTTGATTTATTTAGACTAAGATGCTCTAGTGGGTGCTGGCAATGGTGCCTGAGTCTCCCTTTAAGACCAAGGCCCTTGTTCCCTTTATTTCTGGGGGTGCTGCCTGCTGACCACTGGAATCATGTCCCTCTCCAGGCATTGTCCTCTCTGGGTCTTATGGGATGTATCTCACCCGTGGCTGCATCCCTTCTCTGGAGTCAGTCTGCATCCAAGGACTGGTTGATGGGGACTGAAGGCCAGGCAAACTTGCCTCAGTTAGAGACACCTCAGTTTCAGGGCCATCACAGCCTGTTTTCTGGGGAGCTTGACCAACAGCTGTTGGTGCCAACAGTGATCTGAGGAAGCAGATTCAAAAATAGGATTTGGGGGCTGGGTCACTACTGGCCAAGGAACAGTGAAAGCACCCTCCCCTGTGATAGGCGGAGTCTGACGGTCCTGGCCTGGGCACTGCTGTACTGCACAGGCTGGGCTGGGATGGCCAGATGAAGGTGGACACAACATCTAAGAAGTCTGGTAAAGCTTGAAAAGTTAGAAATTATAAGGCTATTAATGGGGCTACCAAGGCATCAGAGAATGACAGTGAGAGGCGGAGGGTGATTAATCAACAATGTAAACCAAAGTATGAAAACACGAGGGCCTCCTTGGCAACTGATGAGCAAGAAGATGCGTGGAAGTCCTTGGTAAGACACATGAACTCCAGAGAGTAAGATAGACCCTATAGAAATTCAGGAGGCTGCCACACCAGTAAAGTTTGGAGGGGTCTAGTGGTCTTATATTGGAGAAGGAAATGGCATCTCACTCCAGTGTTCTTGCCTGGAGAATCCCAGGGACGGGGGAGCCTGGTGGGCTGCCGTCTATGGGGTCGCACAGAGTCAGACACGACTGAAGTGACTTAGCAGCAGCAGTGGTCTTTTGCTTACTGTGACAGCTCTTTCAAAGAATAGAACAAATGATTGCTTCTTGCAGAGCAGGAAAGGGCTGTAGCAGTTTCAGGCTATGGTTCAAGCTACTGAGCAGCCCCTATCATAACTGTGATGGAAGAGCTCCCAGGCAGTGTGAGAACTAGATAGATATCTATCTATCATGTAGATGGATACCTAGGGTTCTAGGGCAAGGCCACGGGTATATACCCATGTACATACCTAGGGTTCTAGGGCATCTGCATCAGGAATTATCAACCACTTGAGACAAAGATCCCGACATGCAATTGGCCCTAGCAGAGGCAGTGTGTTAGTTACTCAGTCATGTCTGACTCTGTGACCCCATGGACTGTAGCCCACCAGACTCCTCTGTCCATGGAATTCTTCAGGCAAGAATACTGGAGAGGCTTCAGTTCAGTTCAGTTGCTCAGTCGTGTCTGACTCTTTGTGACCCCATGAATCTCAGCACGCCAGGCCTCCCTGTCCATCACCAACTGCCAGAGTCTACCCAAACCCATGTCCATTGAGTCAGTGATGCCATCCAACCATCTTGTCCTCTGCTGTCCCCTTCTCCTTCTGCCCTCAATCTTTCTCAGCATCAGGGTCTTTTCAAATGAGTCAGCTGTTCGCATCAAGTGGCCAAAGTACTGGAGTTTCAGCTTCACCATCAGTCCTACCAATGAACACCCAGGACTAATCTCCTTTAGGATGGACTGGTTGGATCTCCTTGCAGTCCATGGGACTCTCAAAAGTCTTCTCCAACACCACAGTTCAAAAGCATCAGTTCTTCGTTGCTCAGCTTTCTTCACAGTCCAACTCTCACATCCATACATGACCACTGGAAAAACCATAGCCTTGACTAGACGGACCTTTGTTGGCAAAGTAATGTCTCTGCTTTTTAATATGCTGTCTAGGTTGGTCATAACTTTTCTTCCAAGGAGTAAGCATCTTTTAATTTCATGGCTGCAATCACCATCTCCAGTGATTTTGGAGCCCAAAAAAATAAAGTCTGACACTGTTTCCACTGTTTCCCCATCTATTTCCCATGAAGTGATGGGACCAGATGCCATGATCTTTGTTTTCTGAATATTGAGTTTTAAGCCAACTTTTTCACTCTCCTCTTTCACCTTCATCAAGAGGCATTTTAGTTCCTCTTCACTTTCTGCCATAAGGGTGGTGTCATCTGCATATCTGAGGTTATTGATATTTCTCCCAGCAATCTTGATTCCACCTTGTGCTTCCTCCAGCTCAGCATTTCTCATGATGTACTCTGCATATAAGTTAAATAAACAGGGTGACAATATACAGCCTCAACATACTCCTTTTCCTATTTGGAACCAGTCTATTGTTCCATGTCCAGTTCTAACTGTTGCTTCCTGACCCGCATACAGGTTTCTCAAGAGGCAGGTCAGGTGGTCTGGGATTCCCATCTCTTTCAGAATTTTCCACAGTTTATTGTGATCCACATAGTCAAAGGCTTTGGCATAGTCAATCAACCAGAAATAGATGTTTTTTCTGGAACTCTCCTGCTTTTTCGATGATCCAGCAGATGCTGGCAATTTGATCTCTGGTTCCTTTGCCTTTTCTAAAACCAGCTTGAACATCTGGAAGTTCATAGTTCATGTATTGCTGAAGCGTGGCTTGGAGAATTTTGAGCATTACTTTACTAGCGTGTGAGATGAGTGCAATTGTGCGGTAGTTTGAGCATTCTTTGGCATTGCCTTTCTTTGGGATTGGAATGAAAACTGACCTTTTCCAGTCCTGTGTCCACTGCTGAGTTTTCCACATTTGCTGGCATATTGAGTGCAGCACTTTCACAGCATCATCTTTCAGAATTTGAAATAGCTCCACTGGAATTCCATCACCTTCACTAGCTTTGTTTGTAGTGATGCTTCCTAAGGCCCGCTTGACTTCACATTCCAGGATGTCTGACTCTAGGTGAGTGTGCATGATCACACCATCATGATTATCTTGGTCGTGAAGATCTTTTTTGTATGGTTCTTCTGTGTGATCTTCACCAAACAGGAATCAAAACCAGGTCTCCCACATTGCAGGCAGATTCTTTACTGTCTGAGCCACCAGAAAACCCAGCAGAGGCAGAGCAGCTGACATTGGATATCACCAGGTGACCACATCTTCCCAGAGTGAGTTTGGTTCCTTCTGGATCACCAAGGCATAAGGTGACAGTGGTGCGTCTGGGAGCGGGACCAAGAAAGCTTCATGAGCAGGTGACGCACATTCTCAGATCAACTGGCACCACCAGTTCTCTGCATCTCCATCAGCTCAGACTCATGGCTGCAAGGGGGGATCCTCAGGACCAGCTAATGGAAGAAGTAGATGTTGAGTTCAGTTCTCCAATAGCTGGGCTTGCTATGAGCGTGCAATATGAGGCATCCCACTTCAGGATGAGCCTGCAAGACAGCAGTGAGGGAGGTCCATCCAGTGGGCAAGTCTTGTGTCCCTGAAGCTTCCTAACTAGAGGATTTCCCCATAAAACCTTATAGGTAAGAACTGAATCATATGGGCCCTCCACTCTAACTACAGTGGAGGTTGAGAATCTGGTTGTCTGACAAAGGAGAATGGTGTTGCCATCCTAAGCAGAATCTACATGACTCATGACATTGGTAGAGCACACAGTCCCGATACAAAGCCAGAATTCAGATGGCACAGAGTGAGGTGAAGGGGGAACAGCTGTTAGGCAGGCAAGCACCAGGGTCTGCTGTAGAGGCACTCATGGGATACTCAAAGAATGGATGATAATTATTTTATGAGTTTCCTCTTCTTTTCTCCTGCTCCCAAGCTTCCTGATTCCACTTCCAAAATAGTGTGTCATTCATAATGTTGTATTGTGTTAATTACATCCTTAAATAGTGGACAGTGCATTGCTGAGTTCCTATTATCTCTTGAAAACATGTGACTCAGATGTAAAGCAAGCACCTACAATGCAGGAGAGCTGGGTTCAGTCCCCGGGTTGGGAAAATTCCCTGGAGAAGGGAATGGCAACCCACTCCAGTATTCTTTCCAGGGAAGGCCCATGAGCAGAGGAGCCTGGTGGGCTATAATCCATGGGGTTGCAAAGAGTCAAACACAACTAAGCAGTTAACACACACACATATCATCTCTTGCAGAAGCAGGAATCCTGAGAGACTATGGCTGTGTGTGCATGTGTAGGTAGGTGTTTTATCAAAGTGAACATCAACATTTTAGGAATCAGTGAACTAAAATGGACTGGAATGGGTGAATTTAACTCAGATGACCATTGTATCTACTACTGCAGGCAAGAATCCCTTAGAAAATGGAGTAGCCATTATAGTCAACAAAACAGTCCAAAATGCAGTACTTGGATGCCATCTCAAAAACAACAGAATGATCTCTGTTTGTTTCCAAGGCAAACCATTCAAAATCACAGTAATCCAAATCTATGCCCTGACCAGTAATGCTGAAGAAGCTGAAGTTGAACAGCTCTATGAAGACCTACAAGACCTTCTAGGACTAACACCTGAAAAAGATATCCTTTACATTATAGGGGACTGGAATGCAAAAGTAGGAAGTGAAGAAACACCTGGAGTAACAGACACATTTAGCCTTTGAGTACAGAATGAAGCAAGGCAAAGGCTAATAGACTCTTGCCAAAACAACACACTGGTCATAGCAAACACCCTCTTCCAACAACACAATAGAAGACTCTACACATGGACATCGTCAGATGGTCAATACTGAAATCAGATTAATTACATTCTTTGCAGGCAAAGATGGAGAAGCTCTATACAGTCAGCAAAAACAAGACTGGGAGCTGACTGTGGCTCAGATCATGAACTCCTTATTGCCAAATTCAGACTTAAATTGAAGAAAGTAGGGAAAACTACTAGACCAATTCAGGTTTGACTTAAATCAAATCCCTTATGATTATACAGTGCAAGTGACAAGTAGCTTCAAGGAATTAGATCTGATAGACAGAGTGCCTGAAGAACAATAGATGGAGGTTCATGACATTGTACAGGAGGCAGTGATCAAGACCATCCCCAAGAAAAAGAAATGCAAGAAGGCAAAATGGTTGTGTGAAGAGGCCTTACAAATAGCTGTGAAAAGAAGAGAAGTGAAAGGCAAAGGAGAAAAGGAAAGATATACCCATTTGAATGCAGAGTTCCAAAGAATAACAAGGAGAGATAAGAAAGTCTTCCTCAGTAATCAATGCAAATAAATAGAGAAAAACAATAGAATGGAAAAGACTAGAGATCTCTTCCAGAAAATGAGAGATACCAAGGGAACATTTCATTTAAAGATGGGCTCAATAAAGGACAGAAATGGTATGGACATGACAAAAGCAGAAGATATTAAGGAGAGGTGGCAAGAATACACAGAAGAACTGTACAAAAAAGATCTTCACAACTCAGATAATCATGATGATGTGATCACTCACACTCACCTAGAACCAGACATCCTGGAATGTGAAGTCAAGTGGGCATTAGGAAACATCACTTCGAACAAAGCTAGTGGAGGTAATGGAATTCCAGTTGAGCTATTTCAAATCCTAAAAGATGATGCTGTGAAAGTGCTGCACTCAATACGTCAGCAAATGTGGAAAACTCAGCAGTGGCCACAGGACTGGAAAAGGTCAGTTTTCATTCCAATCCCAAAGAAAGGCAATGCCAAAGAATGTTTAAGCTACAGCATAATTGCACTCATCTCACACACTAGTAAAGTAATGCTCAAAATTCTCCAAGCCAGCCTTCAGCAATACGCGAACCGTGAACTTCCTGATGTTCAAGCTGGTTTTAGAAAAGGCAGAGGAACCAGAGATCAAATTGCCAACATCTGCTGGATCATCAAAAAAGCAGGAGAGTTCCAGAAAAAAAACATCTATTTCTGGTTTATTGACTGTGCCAAAGCCTTTGACTGTGTGGATCACAATAAACTGTGGAAAATTTCAAAAGAGATGGGAATCCCAGATTACCTGACCTGCCTCTTGAGAAACCTGTATGCAGGTCAGGAAGCAACAGTTAGAACTGGACATGGAAGAACAGACTGGTTCCAAATAGGAACAGGAGTAAGTCAAGGCTGTATATTGTCACCCTGCTTATTTAACTTATATGCAGAGTACATCATGAGAAATGCTGGGCTGGAAGAAGCACAAGCTGGTATTAAGATTGCTGGGAGAAATATCAATAACCACAGATATGCAGATGACACCACCCTTATGGCAGAAAGTGAAGAGGAACTAAAAAGCCTCTTGATGAAGGTGAAAGAGGAGAGTGAAAAAGTTGGCTTAAAGCTCAACATTCAGAAAACTAAGATTATGGCATCTGGTCCCATCGCTTCACAGGAAATGAATGGGGAAACAGTGGAAACAGTGTCAGACTTTAATTTTTTGGGCTCCAAAATCACTGGAGATGGTGATTGCAGCCATGAAATTAAAAGACGCTTATTCCTTGGACGGAGAAGGCACTGGCACCCCACTCCAGTACTCTTGCCTGGAAAATCTCATGGACAGAGGAGCCAGCAGAAACATTACATTGAAAAGCAGACATTACTTTGCCAATAAAGGTCCATCTAGTCAAGGCTATGGTTTTTCCAGTGGTCATGTACAGATGTGAGAGTTGGACTGTGAAGAAACCTGAGCACCGAAGAATTGATGCTTTTGAACTGTGGTGTTAGAGAAGACTCTTGAGAGTCCCTTGGATGGCAAGGAGATCCAACCAGTCCACCCTAAAGGAAATCAGTCCTGAACATTCATTGGAAGGACTGATACTGAGGCTGAAACTCCAATACTTTGGCCACCTGATGCCAAGAGCTGACTCATTTGAAAAGACCCTGATGCTGGGAAAGATTGAAGGCAGGAAGAAAAGGGGACAACAGAGGATGAGATAGCTGGATGGCATCACCAACTCAATGGACATGAATTTGAGTATACTCTAGGAGTTGGTGATGGACAGGGAAGCCTGGCATGCTGCGATTCATGGGGTTGCAAAGAGTCAGACATGACTGAGTGACTAAACGGAACTGAACTGAACTATTGGGCTGCATCGTGACTGATTACTTGAAAGGCATATTGATACTGATATACTCTAATATGTATGGGGCAGGAAAATAATAATTTCATGGATGAGACTGTCCTACCTCTTTGCCCCAGATCAGTGCAATCATTTTTTTTCTAGTTGTTTTCCTCCCCAGAGCCATCCTGCTCCACTGCATAGAATCTGTTCTGCTCTGTTTGAGGTCACACATCCTCAGGACTGGCATCCATACTGCGTTCTTACCATTTGCAGCCTGATGCACTGGCTGCTGCAGACACCCCTGGGCTGCGAGTCAAAGACTCCACAACCAAAGTCGTTTCACCTTTCTGGGCCACAGTTGCATCCTCACACCCTGAAAAACAGGTTGGAGGTGAGTAGGTGGACCAGTTGTGGATGCTGTGATATCTCATAACTACCTAGTATCCATAACTACCCTGTCTGATTCTCCTTAGGATCCTAGTCACTTTGGTCAGACGTCTTGACCATAAACCTCTATAGCATCTCATGTGCAGTAGGTCCTCAGTAAATGCTGGTTGGCTGATTACTGTTAGTTTCTCTTCAGCTAGCTAAGAGGAGTGCTGTACTATGCTTAGTCGCTCAGTCATGCCTGAGACTTTGCGACCCCATGGACTGTAGCCACCAGGCTCCTCTGTACATGGGATTCTCCAGGCCCTCCTCCAGGGGATCTTCCCCACCCAGGGATCGAACTGAAGTCTCTTGTGTCTCCTGCATTGCAGGCAGATTCCTTACCCATTTGGGAAGCCCCAGATAAGAGGAAATGATCCTTTAAATGGATAAAATGGGATGATTTTAGAGCTGCTTTCTCAAATTCATCCTGGCTGTGTTGCTCAGTGATTTTGCAACCGTGGGCAGGAAACTTCACTTCAGAGAACTCCAGATCAGATGACAAATACCTCCCAGATTGGATGGGAATATGCTCGCTCAGAGGAAGGTGGGCGCTCATCATCTGTGAGTCCACAGCTCCTGCCTCTGACCTCGTCTGGACACTTCTCACACGACAAAGTTGAACTCACCCAGATCCCTTGAGGGCAGGCACCAGGGCTTACTTGTCCCTGGTGGCTGTATCCACCTGGGACAGCTGGTCGACCTTTTTGTCCCACAGAACATTTGGCCTCTTTGCCTTTCTTCTTCCCCATGGTACTCTAGTGCTCCCTCCAAAGCCCATTCTCTGACCAGGTTGAGAATTCCCACATCTCCTTCACCCTCTTTATCTAAAATTGTAGACTCAGCAAGTCTGTGTGTTCATTTCACTTGATGAAAGTCCAAAACAAGGACCAACATATGGGAGAGAGAACTTTCATGAGGCAAATGTCTGTGCTTGATTTAGACTCAGCTGGATTAATACACCATCACCTGGATGAAAATTTTTTTTAAAAAATTGAGGTTTAAAAGAAGTTATTTCAAGATACCAAGACATTATTTCCACTGGAGGCAGCCAGGGCGTGAGTGAGTTTTCCAGGGCTCAGATGCTTTCGATCTTTAGCTCAAAGACTACGGTTAGAGTCACTCGTGGCCTTGTTTCCTCCAACCTCAAATTCTCCACTCACCTTTTCTAAGACCTACTTCCCTGCCCTTTAATCATTTTTATTGCTTTTCCCTGGATCATCTCTAGGTCTTGACATCTCTCTTAAGATGCAGAGGCCTCGAACTGGGTAAAGAATGCTAATGAGGAAGTGAGCAATGTGGAATCCATTAGGAGGATTAGTTCCTGGGCTTCCACGTGCTGCTCATTCATCTCAACTTTGAAAGTCGTGTCCAGGAGGCTCACTCGCCTCCAGATCTGTGGTCCTCAATGACCCAGAGCTTTCACTGCTGCTCTGCTCCTGCGTCTTCTGAAGCTCAGCCCTCCTGGGTTTAAGGCTTTTGCTCCTGATCAGTCTGCCTTGTATTGTGTGCATCTGCTTTGGGTAAAGACTCTTTTTAAAAGATTTGCCTGGAATTTAATCTCACTTAATCTGCAAACTTCCCATTGCTTCATCAGACCCAGCAGGAAAAGTACTCGCAGAAGCCCTGTGCCTGGTGTGGTGGCCTGAAGACACAGCACATGCTGCTGGGAGCTCCTGGCTCTGAAAAGGCTGTGCGGCTATTGGGCTGACCTGGATCCGTGCCAGGTGAGGTGCCTCACCCCACACATACTCTGGGTTGCTGTTGCAGGAATGGTGTTTCATCAATTCAGGCAGCAAAACCCAGCCATTTCTGTGACCACATGGCTGGTCTAGAACTGGCTGCCATGGATTTGTGAAAAATAAATGGTAAAAGGCTGCCCTTGGTACTTTCTTATTCTAGCCTTGGATGAAAGTTGAAAACATGGTTTTAAGTTGTAAATAAGGGAAGGCCTGTGTGTGTGGGTGAGGTGGGAATGCTGCTTCATCTAATATACAGAGTTCTTTGGCATGTAAGCCAAAGATGCTGCTTAGGGAAAGCAGACACTGACTGAGGTGGGAGCCCTCCTGAACGGTTCTCTCAGGGGCTGGGGAACGGTCATGTCAAGGATGAGTCTTTCCAAGTCAAGCTGATTGGAGGCAGAGACTGAGCTTAGGCTCAGGGCATGACAACTCAGTCCTGAACAACACCTCTGGCTTCCTGCCACCTATGGGCCTTACAGTCTTTTCATCTATTTTTTTTTAAAGGATAGGATATGCTTTACCTGCATATCTCTCAAGGTTGTTATGAGGATAAGGCAAGACAGGTATCTTATAGGGCTGTGTCCATGCCAAAGAATTCTACACTAGGAAGCAAAGCTTATATACCCATTCACATTAAGTTTGGTGGCACAAAACCTCTAAATAAAAAGGGCTTAAATATAATGCAAATGTCTCCTTCTCATGTAAAAGTGCACAGGTGTGTGTTCCTGGACAGGTTAAGCTTCCCAGACTACTTCCAGTTTGGCTACATGTGGCTTCATCCTCATTGTCCAAGGCGGCTCCTGGGGCTCCAGCCATCACATCATGATTCCAGATGGTAAGATGATGGGAGGAGAGAAAGGAGAGAGTGGGTCTTTCTCATGAAAAGACTTCTTGGGAGTTTCACAGAAAACCTGTTTTCATCTTGTTGATTAGGACTTGGTCATCTGTCACACCTCATAGTGAGAATGACAAGAGAGGGGCATTTTGTCTGGACAGCATTGTGTCCAACTAGACATTGTGGTCCAGGGAGAAGAGGAGGATGGAGAAGCTAGTAGGATCTACCACAGATTATATCTTCTTAATAAAAGTTAAAGCCTAATTAATACCCTTCATCTGGGTCTTTCAGGCCCATTTCATCTCCATGGGTAGAGCACATGACCCCCTCTGACTAGGTTTTCTCATCTCTGAAACAAGGGAATTCCCACACTTCAACCATTCATAGAACACTTGCATGGTGTGGCTGTGCTCCTGTCTGGACACGTATCCCTTGCCAGGGCTGGTGTCTACAGACCACCCCCTGATTTGTTCTCTTCCAGTGGACTTGTTTTGAATTTCTGTTTATTTTGGAAAGAAAACTTTGTATCATTCCCACAACTGGAAAACTATTGTTATTTGCCATGAAGAGAAAATGCTAAGTCATTTCAGTCGTGTCCGACTCTGTGTGACCCCATAGACGGCAGTCCACCAGGCTCCCCCGTCCCTGGGATTCTCCAGGCAAGAACACTGGAGTGAGTTGCCATTTCCTTCTCCAATGCATGAAAGTGAAAAGTGAAAGGGAAGAGAAAATAAGTATTTTAAAAAACAAGTAAGATAAAAACAAGGAAATATGACAGCTCCCAAGGCTCAGACCTGAGGCCCTGTCCCTACTGGTTGAAGAGAACCATCAGTATGTGGTGGGGAGTGTTAGAGAAACTGTACCTCCAAGCTGGAACTTTCTTCTTGCCCTAATGAGAAAGATTGAAAACTTCTTCTTTGTGTGATTTAATTTCTCTTGATGTCACCTGAGATCATCTCACTTTCCCTAGTAATACGGGCTCCATCCTTTAGCAGACATTCTATTCTATGATTCCTAAGTTTTTTTCTCTTGCACCGAGAGTTTTTAAAAGACATGTACCCTCAAGCCAATGGGTCCAAGTACTGCTGTGCAGCCTCGGGGATTTTCCAAGGGAACTCAGGTCTCTGGGCTTGACCTAAGGTTCAGAGACCTAGGTGATGCCTTGAAGTTATCCTAACGTGACATTCGATGCCATCAGAGGCCAGGTGGGGCCTGGGCTCAGCCCAGGGCAGCCAGGAGGCCAGGTGTGGAGGGGTTCTGCTAACTGCATGACTTGTTTGCATCGGACTTGTAGCCTAAAGGACAGGAAGAGGGCTCAGTTTGAAGGATGGGGGCTTCCTCTGAAGGTGGAAGACCCCAATGGCTGCTACTGCTGTGGCAAAACACCATGCAGACCCTGGACTGCTGCCCCATTCCAGTGACTTTCCCTGTGTGGCCCCTGACAGAAGTCTCCAAACCTTGAAAAAACTGGAGTAAAGATGAGAAACGTGTAAAGGAAGCTGGCTCTGTTTTTCTCACAGCACATTTCAAAGAGCCCTGGGAGCCGGGGAAGATCTTAATGGAGAGTCTAATTGGACAGTTTTCTTAAATTTTATCTCCTGAGGCTTCTTTTAACTTGTGCTGGGGAAATGGCTTGATCTTTTATAGTAAAGGTAGCTGGTGGTCCCTGTCAAATTCAGTAGAATGGGAGGGTCCCAAAGGCCTTGGGCAAGGCTGTCTACCGCTGGTTAAAACTTGAACTACCAACAAACCCAGATGCAGATCCAGGAGTCCTTTGAACTTGGGACCTAGTGTGACGGCTTAGCTGTCAGGGTCTAGAGGAAATCTCACTGGGAATCCTCCTTTGTGTATGTGGGGCGGTTGGAACACTGTGTTCCTGAGGGGGAGACTGATGATGGGGTGACAGTGGGAAGGTTGGGGCGACAGGCATTGAGGTGCAGCTGAGGACACTGCCTTATGGCACGTGAGACATGACATCTGAGTGAAGGTGAGGCGGATCACTGTGAATGGACAGGATCGGATTTGGGAGGATCCACGTGGATCCAGTGGACTTGTTTTGAATTTCTGTTAATTTTGGAAAGAAGACTTTGTATCATTCCCACAACTGGAAAACTATTGTTATTTGCCATGAAGAGAAAATAAGTATTTTAAAAAACAAGTAAGATAAAAACACTGCACTGTCCTGCAGAGGGAAAGGCAGAGAAACGAGAGGAGGGGATGATGGTGGGGGGAATGGGGCAGAGGCCAGGAGCCTATTTCATCAGAAGAGAAATCTGCACACTTTCTGTGCAGAACACAGAGGCTGGGTCAGCACGGCATCGGCTCTGTGTCACTCACAGCCCCCAGAGTTAGGGCCCACGTGTTTGGGAAACGCTGGGTTAGACAAGGTCCCTTATATAGTCCTCTTCAGCCTTAATTTGCTCATGAGCTCCCTGGATCTCTAAGGAATAGAGTACACAACTTCAACCACAAAATCTGATATTTTTTTCTCCCCTGGGATAGCTAATAACCAGAGGCAACTGGGATAAAGCATTAGGTCACATCTGCAAAGACCCCATTTTACCACTCACTCATAGAAGCATCTGCTGAACACAGCTCAGGGTCAAGACCAGGGATGTTACAAAATAGTTATAATTTTATGCTCAGAAATTCCCATTAGACTGGGAGAAACTGACTTTAAACATCTAAAACCAAGTGAATACATGTAACTGCAGAACCATGTAATGTTCCAAGGACATTCAAGGGCAATTCAGAGGAAGCAGGTCAGCTCTGCCTGCAGGCACCGGCCTGAGATTCAGCAGAGGACCTACCAGGAGTGGGCATAGGGTTTACCCAAGAGGAAAGAAAGTGAAAGTTATGTCCGACTCTTTGCCACCTCATGGACTCATAGACTTCTCCAGGCCAGAATACTGGAGTGGGTAGCTTTTCCCTTCTCCAGGGCATCTTCCTACCCAGAGATTGAACCCAGGTCTCCCACATTACAGGCGGATTCTTTACCAGCTGAGCCTCAGGGGAGCCCAAGAATACTGGAGTGGGTAGCCTATCCCTTCTTTCTTCCTGATCCAGGAATCGAACCTGGGTCTCCTGCATTGCAGGTGGATTCTTTACCAACTGAGCTATCAGGGAAGCCCAAGAAGAAAGAGGGCCTTGGCAAAAGAAAGACAAGTGCACAGCCAACACCCTGGAGGCTGTGTGAGAATTTCAATGTAGCTAAAGCTCACAGCAATATGGGGGTGGGGTGGGAGAAGACGCTGCGCAGCTACACAGAATCTGCTTCCAGGAGGGCTGAGCCCCATCTGGCAGGTCAGCTGTTTCCCAAATGGACCATACCAGCACCTTGAGATGAACAAAAGATATTCAAGGGAAAAGAAACACCCTTGGGTCAAATGCACTTGAGGAAAACAGGAACTAACTAAGTGCCCATCAACAGATGAATGGATAAAGAAGACATGGTTTATATAGACAGTGAAATACTGCTGCTGCTAAGTCACTTCAGTCGTGTCCGACTCTGTGTGACCCCATAGACGGCAGCCCACCAGGCTCCCCTGTCCCTGGGATTCTCCAGGCAAGAACACTGGAGTGGCTTGCCATTTCCTTCTCCAATGCATGAAAGTGAAAGTGAAGTCGCTCAGTTGTATCCGACTCTTAGTGACCCCATGGACTGCAGCTACTCAGCCATAAAAAATGAAATTTTGCATTTGCAGCAACATGGATGGAGTTCAGAGGGTATTATGCTAAGTGAAATGTGAGACAGAGAAATAAAGATACTGTATGATCTAACTTATTTGTGGAATCCAAAAAATACAACAAACTAGTGACTATAACAAAAAGAAGCAGACTCATATGTATAGAGAACGAACTAGTGGTTACCGGTGGGGAGAGGGTAGGGAATTAAAAGGTAAAAACTATTGTGTATAAAATAAGCTGCAAGGATATATTGAGTCCTGGTGGCTCAGACAGTAAAGAATATGCTTGTAATGTAGGAGACCCAGATTCGATCCCAGAGTTGGGAAGATCTCCTGGAGAAGGGCATGGCAACCCATTCCACTATTCTTGCCTGGAGAATTCCACGGACAGAGGAGCCTGGTGGGCTACCATCCATGGGATTGCAGAGCTGACACAACTGAGCAACTAACACTTTTACATAAATGGAGTATAATCTTTAAAAAATTATGAATCACTATATTGTTATAATCTGTCAGTTGTATAATATCATATATCAACAAATATTCAATAAAAAATAATAAAAAAATTGCCTTTTTGACCAGAGAACACTCAGACCATTAACTGAGTTGATATGCATTTTGAGTTTTCAAGGGTTGTTTATTGTAGTGCTGGCTGAGAGCTCACTGTCTGTGGAACACTTGATGTTGTGATGTTATGGAAAATGTTGCTGTGAGGTACGGAGAATTAGGAAGGGTTTTCAGCAGCAGATTGGCCTGGCCAGGTATTAGAAAGATCACTTTGGTAGCTGGTGTGAAGGATGCACTGGGGTTGGGGTGGGGGAGTCAGGTGGAAAGGACACCGTCTCTTGCCTGTCACACACTTTCATGGTCTGACCCCGACGTTTCCTTCTCTAGTCGTCGTTCCCATCTCTCCATTCAGGAGAAATCTTCTTCCAATATATGGACTCCTGGGGCAATTTAACTGAATGTCTTCTATGGATAATTATGTTATCTCCCCTATCAGAGAATGAAATAATTGAGGGAAGATCTTTTGTCTTACTGTGCCCCAGTAGATACACTCTAAGTTCGGTCTATCAGGGTAACCTTCCCATAAGGTGCTTCTTCATTTTGGCTAAAGAGTGGTCAACACACTGCAAGGTAGAGCTCCATGTCTGCTGAGAGCTCAGGGAGACGCAGCCATGCACAGGCAGCTTGTCGAGGATGGTGTTTCAGGAGAGGTCACACTGGACTTGGGGGAAGGGTAAATTCTAGATGGAGCGAAGGGAGAGAGGCAAGCATGTGAGCCAGGTGGGAGGCCTGGAATGATTAGCACCTGCTCCTGAAACCAGGTGAACTGGAGCATGTAATAGGTAAGGATTAGGGATCACAGAGCAGCCTGAGTGAGCTGGGGCTAGATGGTGGAGGTCCTTGTAGGTGAGACAGGGAAGCTGATTTCTTATGACAGGTGGTTGTGGTCATCTCCAGAGGTGCTTTTGCAGAATGGCTAGTAACTCACAGGCTGGTCCTTTAATGTGTTTTGCCTAAAGAATTGATGTCTGTGGCAAAGAGAGGCCTGTCCATCAGAATCTGATACTAGGTACATGGCTAGATTACATTTCTGAGCCTCCATCCAAAGTAGATATCAGCCACATGACCAAGTTCTCTCCAGTGGAATCTGAACAAGAGTTCTACGCTGCTCCAGGCTTTGGTCCTGACTAAAACAATGCCCTGGTAGCTCAGTCGTAAAGCGTCTGCCTACAATGCGGGAGACCTGGGTTCGATCCCTGGGTCGGGAAGATCCCCTGGAGAAAGAAATGGCACCCCACTCCAGTATTCATGCCTGGAAAATCCCATGGACCAAGGAGCCTGGTGGGCTACAGTCCATCAGGTTGCAAAGAGGTGGACACGACTGAGCGCCTTCACTTCACTTCACTTCAAAACAATGCCCTAGGGTTTGACAAAGAAAAAAAGGAAAGACTCTGAACCCCCAAATGACCAGGGGAGTCATAAGGCTCATTTGACTTTGACATGGGACAAGAATGTGAAAGTCAAACCAGAAGCTGTAAAGAACAGAAGTTTGGAAACTACACTACATAAATGTAAAAGGTTTGTTTGACTTTAAGAATGTATTTAAAAACGGAGATATAATTCACATAACATAAAATTCATCATTTTAAAGTATACAATTCAGTGTTCTTCCGTATATTCACTAGATTATACAACTATCACTACTATCTAATTTCAGAACATTTCATTATCCCAAAGAGAAAACTGGTACCTTAGCAGGCACTCCCCATTTTCTCCTCCCTCCAGTCCCTGACAGCCACTAATCTGCTTTCTGTATCTATGCACTTTCCTATTCTGGACATGGTGTGTAAATGGAATCAGACTTATAAGTGATCTTTAGTGTCTGACTTCTTCTACTTAGCATAATGTTTTAAAGGTTAGCCATGCTGAAGCATCAGTAGTACTTCACTCCTGTTTATGGTTGTATACTAGTCCATTATATGGATATACCAGCTTTTGTTTATCATTTATCAGTTGATGGAATTGGGCCTTATGACATCCATGGTTACTTCCACCTCTTGGGTGTTATGAATAACACTGTTGTGGATATTCATGTACAAGAATTTGTGTTGTGTTTTTATAACAAGTTTGTGTGTGTGTGTGTGTGTGTGGTATGTTTCATGATGCAGGTCATGTTTTCATTCTCTTTATAATATACCTGGAGTAGAATTGCTGGGTCACATTTTGAGGAATGCAGAGTGTTTTCCAAAGTGGCTTCCTCACTTTATATACTCAAGAAATATGTGAGGGTTCAAATTTCTCTATAATCTCACCAACACTAGCTAGTGTCTTTTTTTTATTTAAAAATTATAATGTTTAAAAATTAAAGACTTAATCTCAAAAATATACAAGCAACTCCTGCAGCTCAACTCCAGAAAAATAAATGACCCAATCAAAACATGGGCCAAAGAACTAAATAGACATTTCTCCAAAGAAGACATACAGATGGCTAACACACACATGAAAAGATGCTCAACATCACTCATTATCAGAGAAATGCAAATCAAAACCACAATGAGGTACCATTTCACACCAGTCAGAATGGCTGCGATCCAAAAGTCTACAAGCAATAGATGCTGGAGAGGGTGTGGAGAAAAGGGAACCCTCTTACAATGTTGGTGGGAATGCAAACTAGTACAGCCACTACGGAGAACAGTGTGGAGATTACTTAAAAAACTGGAAATAGAACTGCCTTATGACCCAGCAATCCCACTGCTGGGCATACACACCCAGGAAACCAGAATTGAAAGAGACACGTGTACCCCAATGTTCATCGCAGCACTGTTTATAATAGCCAGGACATGGAAGCAACCTAGATGTCCATCAGCAGACGAATGGATAAGAAAGCTGTGGTACATATACACAATGGAGTATTACTCAGCCATTAAAAAGAATACATTTGAATCAGTTCTAATGAGGTGGATGAAACTGGAGCCTATTATACAGAGTGAAGTAAGCCAGAAAGAAAAACACCAATACAGTATGCTGCTGCTGCTAAGTCGCTTCAGTCGTATCCGACTCTGTGCGACCCCATAGATGGCAGCCCACCAGGCTCCCCCACCCCTGGGATTCTCCAGGTAAGAACACTGGAGTGGGTTGCCATTTCCTTCTCCAATGCATGAAAGTAAAAAGTGAAAGTGAAGTCACTCAGTCGTGTCTGACTCCTAGCGACCCCATGGACTGCAGCCTACCAGGCCCCTCCATCCATGGGATTTTCCAGGCAAGAGTACTGGAGTGGGGTGCCATTGCCAATACGGTATACCAACACATATATATGGAATTTAGAAAGATGGTAACAACAACCCTGTAAGTGAGACAGCAAAAGAGACACAGATGTATAGAACAGTCTTTTGGACTCTGTGGGAGAAGGTGAGGCTGGGATGACTTGGGAGAATGGCATTGAAACATGTATACTGTCATATATGAAACAAATTGCCAGTCCAGGTTCGATGCATGACACAGGAAGTTCAGGGCTGATGCACTGGGATGACTCAGAGGGATGATATGGAGAGGGAGGTGGGAGGGGGGTTCAGGATGGGGACCACGTGTACACCCGAGGTGGATTCATGTTGATGTATGGCAAAACCAATACAATCAGTTCAGTTCAGTTCAGTCTCTCAGTCGTGTCCGACTTTGCGACCCCATGGATCGCAGCATGCCAGGCCTTAGCCTCCAATTAAAATAAATAAATTTATATTAAAAAATAAAAATCAGATACCCTAGTAGATGTGAAGTGGTATCTGCTTGTGGTTTTGATTTGTATTAATATCTTAACTGTCAGTGATACTGAGCATTGCTTCATGTGCTTACTAATCATTTGCATATCTTCTTTGGACAAATGTCCATTCCAATCCTTTGCCCATTATTAAATTAGCTAGTCTATTTTGTTATTGATAAATTATGAGTTTTTAAAATATAAGATTTTTATGGATTTTATTGTATTTGGGTCTTTGATCCTCAGTTTTGAGGCATTTTTTGTATGTGCTGTAAAGTAGGGGTCCAAGTCTATTCTTTTGTATGGGAATATCCAGTTATCCAAGCACTATCTCTTTTTTTTTGTTGTTTTAATTTTAATTGGAGTATACTTGCTTTACAATGGTGTATTAGTTTCTGCTGTACAGCAAATCACTTTGCATATGAATGTATGCAAATATATGTATGCAAATCAGCTATACATACACATATAACCCTTCTTTTTTGGATTTCCTTCCCATTTAGGTTACCACAGAGCACTGAGCAGAGTTCCCTGTGCTACACAGTAGGTTCTCATTATTTATCTATTTAATGCATAGTATTAACACTGTATATATTGTCAATCCCAATCTTCCAATTCACCACCGCTGCCCTCCCCACCTTCTGTTAAAAAGACCATTTTTTCTACACTGAATGATCTTGACACCTTGTCAAAAATCAATTGACCATAGGTGTATGGGTTATTTTAGGATTCTCAGTTCTGTTCCATTGACCTATATATCTTGTCTTATTCTAGTTTCTCACTATCTTGATTACTGTTGTTTTTCAATAGGTTTTGAAATTGGAGAGTCTGCCAACATTGCTTTCTTTTCAAAATTGTTTTACTCTGCTGGCTCCCTTTCATTTTGATAGGAATTTTATGATTTTGTCAATTGATGCAAAAAAGAAAGCTAGAATTTTGAAAGGGATTGCATTTAATATGTAGATAAAATGGGGAATATTGCCATCATAACAATATTTAGTCTTCTAATCAATAAATATTAGATGTATTTCCATTTTTAGATGTTCTCTTTAATTATTTTTGAGAATGTTTTGTAGTTTTTATTGTACAAGTCTTGTATTTCATTCAAATTTATTTGTGATCCCATGGACTATAGCCTCCCAGGCTCCTCTGTCCATGAGATTCTCCAGGCAAGAATACTGGAGTGGGTTGCCATTCCCTTCCCCAGGGGATCTTCCTGATCCGGGGATTGAACCTGGGTCTCCTGCATTGCAGGCAGATTCTTTACCCTCTGGGCCAAGGTGGAAGCCCCTATTAAATTTGTTACTTATTGTTAAATTTTGTTCTTTTTGGTGCTATTTTAGAACCGTTTTCTTAATTTCACTTTGGTTTGTTCATTTCTAGTGTAGTACAATTGACTTTTGTATTTGATCTTATACCCTGGAACTTTGATTAACATATTTATTAACTCTAGTGTGTTTTTCAATGGATTTTTAAAGGATTTTTCTATATTCAAATCATGTCATCACATCTTCCTTTGTAATCTGAATTCATTTTATTTCTTCTGTTTTCCTAAGTTCCTTTAGCTAGGATCTCCAGTACAACATTAAATGGAAGTTGTTAGAGCAGATATCCTTGTCTTGTTGCTGAAGTTTTCAGCTTTTTACCATTAAGTAAGATATATTAGTATGGGGTTTTCATATATCTGCCTTATCAGGTTGAGAAAATTCTCTTATTCCTAGTTTATTGAATATTATTGCTAGGCAGTGGTCTTGTATTTTGTCTTTTTTTTTCTCTTGAGATTATCATGGGTCTTTGACCTTTGTTCTATTAATGCAGTGTATTACATTGATTCTTACATATTGAACCACTCTTGCATTCATTGGATACATTCTACTTGTTCATAGAGTATGTGCTGGTGCTGGTGCTTAGTCGCTCAGTCATGTCCAATTTTTGTGACCCTTTGGCTCAGACGATAAAAGCCTCTATGTGCAATGTGGAGACCTGCGTTCGATCCCTGGGTCAGAAAGATCCCCTGGAGAAGGAAATGGCAACCCACTCCAGTACTCTTGCCTGGAAAATTCCATGGATGGAGGAACCTGGTGGGCTACAGTCCATGGGGTTGCAGAGTCAGACAGGACTGAGTGGCTTCACTTTCTTTCTTTCTTTCTTTCTTTGGACTATAGCCCGCCAGGCTCCTCTGTCCATGGGATTTTTCAGGCAAGAATGCTAGAATGGGTTGCCATTTTTCTCCTTCATGGAATCTTCCAGAACCAGGGATCTAACCCACATCTCCTGTGTTTTCTGCATTACAGGCAGCTTTACACACTGAGTCATTGGGGAAGCCTCATACAATAAAACCCTTTATATATGTTGCTGGATTTGGTTTTCTAGTATTTTGTTGAGGATTTTTGCATCCATGTTCATAAGATATATTGGTCTGTAATTTTCTTTTCTTGTGATGTCTTCATTTGGCTTTGGTATCAGGGTTATACTGGCTTCATAGAGTAAGTTGAGAAATTTTCCCTTCTGTTTTCTTTTTTAGAAGAGTTTGTGAAGTGTTGGTATTAATTCTTCTTTAAGTATTTGGTAGAATTCACCAGTGAAGTCATCTGATCATGTGCTTTTCTTTGTAGGAGCTTTTTGATTAATAATTCAATTCCTTTACTTGTTTTAAGTCTGTTCAGATTTTCTGTTCCTTCTTGAGCAAGTTTAGGTTGTTTTTGTCTTTCTAGAACTTGTCCATTTTATCTAGATTGTCTAAATTATTGGCATAAAATTTTCTTAGTATTCCTTGCAATCCTTTTTTACTTCTAAAAGGTTAGTAGAAACATCATTTCTCTATGGATTTCAGTAATTTAAAACTTCTCTCCCTCCACTAGCCAGTATGAAGATTTTTTTTGCCAATTTTGTGGATCTTTTCAAAGAATTAAGTTTTGGTTTTGTCTTTTTAAATTTACTTATCCATTCTCTCTTTTTTTCCCACCTTGATATTTATTATTTCTTTTCTCTGCTTCCCTTGGGTTTAGTTTCTCTTTGTTTTCTTCTTTCTCAAAGTATAAGTTTAGGTTATTGAATTAGATCATGGAATTAAAAAAAAAGTCCATCCTGCCAAGCTCTTCCTTTTAATTGGAAAGTTTAAATATTTTATATCGATGTCTGTTATATAGACTTATACCTGCCATTCGGCTGTTTGTATTTTATTTATCTTAGGCCATTTCTGTTGTTGTTCCCATTACTGACTTCCTTTTTGTGATATACATATATATTTTCTGATATTTTATTTTAACTTCCTTGATGATCCTTTTACTATATATTTTAATTGATTTCTTTGTGATTCCCTTGAGGATTGTAATTGTCATAACTTATTAGAATTTATTTTATAAAATACAACTCAATTACAATAGTATACAAAAATGTCGCTCCTGTATAGCTCTGCTCCTCCCTCCTCCGTTGTGCTTTTGTTACCATAGAAATTACATTTTATACATAGTATGCCCATTAACATAGATTTATATTTATGACAATTTAGCTGTCAAGTCAGATAGGAGAAACAAAGAATTATAATGAAAAAAAATACATGCTTTTGGGAGTTTGGGATTAGTAGAATGGATAGAAATTCTATATAGCACAGGGAACCAGATTCAATATCCTGTGATAAACCATCATGGAAAAGAATATGAAAAATAATATATATATATATATGTAATTAAATATACATAACTAAATCACTTTGCTGTGCAGAAGAAATTAATACAACATTGTAAATCAACTATACTTCAATAAAAATGCTAAAAATACCTTTATACAGTATTCTATATTTACTTCTGCAGTTACTGTTCCTGGTGCTCTTTATTTCCTTATATGGATTTGACTTATTTTCTAATGGCATTTCATTTCAGTCTAAATGACTCCTTGCAGAGCAGGTCTAGTGATAAACTCTTGCAGAGCAGGTCAAGTGATAAACTCTTTCAGTTTTTGTCTATCTGAGGATATCCTAATTTTTCATGTGTGAAGAATAGTTTTGCTGGATATAGAATTATTTGTTAGTAGGTTTTTCTTTTTAGGTCAGCATTTTGAATGTGTCGTCCAACATCTTCTGGAGTTCATGCTTTCTGATGAGAAATCAGCTGATGAGGGATCCTTGCACAAGATAATTCTCTTCTCTGCTGTGCTTTGACTATTATTTCTTTATCTGTATCTTTTAGTAGTTTGATTAGGAAGTGTCTGGCTGTATATCTCTTTGAGTTTATGTTTCTCACTTGGACTTTATTGAGTTGCTTAGTTGTGTATATTAGTGTTTTTCATCAAATTTGAAAGTTTTAAGTCATATTTCTTCCAGTGGTCTTTCTGTTCCTTTGTCTCTCCTCTCCTTCTGGGATTGTTGCATAAGTTGGTTTCTTGATGGTGTCCCATGAGCCTCTAAGGCTGTGTTAATTTTTTAATTCTACTTGCTTTCTGTTCTTCAGACTAGATAACATTAGTTGACCCATCTTCAAATATGCAACACTTTCTTCTGCTTGTTCTAATTTGATACTATTCCCTAGAGTGAATTTTTCATTTCAGTTATTGTACTTTTCAACTCCAGAATTTCCATATTTTTAGTATACAATTTCTATCCTTTTATGAATATTCTATATTTGGTAAGACATTGTTTTCATTTAATTCTTTGGACACAATTTCCTTTAGCTTTTGGAGTATATTTAAAATGACTGATTTCAAGTCTTTTACAGCACAGTCCATGTTTCTACTTCCTCAGGGACAATTTCTATTGATCATTTTACGTCCTTTTAAAGAGCCATACTTGTTTCTTTACATACACTGAAAATTCTGTTGAAAACTAGCCATTTAAAACAATATATAATGTGGCACCGCTGGAAATCAGGCTTTCTCCCTTCCCCAGGGAGTATTGTTAGTTGTTTTTATTTGGTGGCTTTTCTGGACTTGTTCTATAAAGTCTGTATTCTTTATCATTTGTGGCTATTGAAATCTCTATCTGGTTTGCTTAATGGTCAGCTAATGATTGGATCTGGATTGAACCAGTAAGTTTCCAGGTCAGGTCAAATACAATGGCTATTTGGTAAAATAATCTGTCTGCAATACAGGAGACCTGGGTTCAGTCCCTGGATTGGAAACATTTCCTGGAGAAGGGAGTGGGGTAGGCTGGAGAATTCCATGGACAGAGAAGTCTGGCGGGCTACAGTCAAGTCAGACATGATTGAGTGACTAATACACACACACACACACACACACACACAGCTTTGCAAGTGGAGTCTTTCAGAGAACCCCTGGGCAGTCTGACCAGATAGGTCAGATAATGATAATTCTTTGCGAATGAGGCCTTGAAAGAGCTCCAGTTCCACTTTGCTCCCTCTGGTGGCTCTGAGCCTTCACTGGGAATGACTTTCAAGTTTCCTGCTGAGCTAGAGAGTTAGAGATGGGACTCAGTTAAGCAAACCCACAAAGCTCATTGTTCTCAGCAAGATTCAGCTGGTTTTTAATTACATGTTTCCCAACTGCTGCAAGCTTTTGATTCATTTCTGCTGCTGCTGCTGCTAAGTCACTTCAGTCAAAAAAGTTGATAGTGGTAATTTTTGCCAACTTTTTCATTGTTTCTAGGGAGAAGAGAACTTCTGGGTCTTTACTCCAACAGTCATGCTGACTTGACTCATTGATTTTTTTTTTTTTAAGTTAATTATTAAGTTGTAGTCACAGTTATCAGAAGAGCACTGGAATATGACTTCTTGGGTTCATATCCTGGCTTTGTCACTTATTAGCGCTTGGCTTTGGCAAGTAACTTAACTCCTTTGGGTATCAGCATTCTTTTATGAAGTGAGCATATTCATAGCACATCATAAGTGTGTGCTTGTGCCTAGTTGCTCAGTCGTGTCTGACTCTCTGTGGCCCCATGGACTGTAGCCCTCCAGCTCCTCTGTTCATGGAATTTTTCCAGGCAACAAAACTGGAGTTGGTTGCCCTTTCCTACTTGAGGGAATCTTCCTGACCCACAGATTAAACCCATATCTCTTTCGTCTCCTGGATTGGCAGGTAGATTCTTTATTACTAGTCCTACCTGGGAAGCCCTTATAAGTGCATTGTGACTAAATAAAATGAAGTGATATGGAGAGTTCTCATAAGGATCCTTCGGAGAAGGCAATGGCACCTCACTCCAATACTCTTGCCTGGAAAATCCCATGGACGGAGGAGCCTGTTAGGCTGCAGTCCATGGGGTCACCAGGAGTCGGACACGACTGAGCGACTTCACTTTCACTTTTCACTTTCATGCATTGGAGAAGGAAATGGCAACCCACTCCAGTGTTCTTGCCTGGAGAATCCCAGGGACAGAGGAGCCTGGTGGGCTTCCGTCTATGGGGTCACACAGAGTCGGACACGACTGAAGCGACTTAGCAGCAGCAGCAGCATAAGGATCCTTAGCATAGAATAGGGATATGGTGGCTCTTAGCTGTTGCTACTGGAATCTCACTACATGAGTGAACTGTTGATATACTGACAATTTTTAAACTGAAGTCAGTAAAATTATTTACTGAAGCCATAGAGGCATTGAATAACTGATTCAACCCATCTTGCAGAATTGTTGCAAGGATTGATGATGATCTAGTCGCTAAGTCATATCCGACTTTTGCGACCCCATGGACTGTAGCCTGCCAGGCTCCTCTGTCCATTGGATTTTCCAGGCAAGAATACTGGAATGGGTTGCCATTTCCTTCAAGGATTAGCAGTATGTAAAATTTTCAAATTGTACTGAGTAGGTACTCGTTAAATCAGAGCTGCTCCTACAAATTATGTCTCTTAGTACCTTCCCATAGTCATGAAGTACATAGCTTCTCGAACATTTCATTTGATTTTCTGATATGAATATGTGTGTTGGGATTAAGTGTATCTTGTAGCTGCTGTGAGTTTTGGTGAAACTGTTATCTGGGTTCTGTCTGTTATCTGGGTTTTGGCAGAGCTCAAAGACTCAGAAGGAAGAATAAGCCATGATGGGCTTCTAGGCATGCTAATGGCCACATGGACAAGCAAGGTTGGCTTGATGTGAGGCCTCAGCACATTCTAGAAATTATCATCAGTTCTGAAGTCCTTTGGAGGAGGAGGAGGCAAGTGAAAGGGCTTTCAGAATACAGTGAATGGGGTGAAAGCAATTGATCAAGAGTGGCTAAAATGGAACAGGTGGCCCACATAAATACCAGCTGTGCATTATGGCCAAGTTTATTGCCAGTTTATGATGTTGTCCATGGTAATTTTACAACAGTTTTCTTTATTCTTGACATTGCTATAAATCTTGCTGTAAAATGGCTTTAATGCAGCAGAAAAGCTATGAAATGAAAGGGGGAACTTCAAGGATCAGTTGATTGTAGTGGAATGGAAAGGAGGCTAAGAATGCCCAGAGGGAAAATAATGGAAAGCCACAGGGAAAAACTGAGGGACCAAATGTCTCATTATGTACTAGAATCTGTCCTCCCAAGTCAATTTAATTGCAAGAACAGATAGCACTTTTAGGATGAGTCCACCAGATGGCACCATCGAAAACATTTCTTAAAAGGCCCCTTTTTCCAATTGGGACAATTTAGCAAACCTGCTCTTTTCAGAGGAAGAAACAATAAGCTTCTCTGGTGGCTCAGATGGAAAAGAATCCACTTGCAGTGCGGGAGACCTGCGTTCAATCCCTGGGTTGGGAAGATCCCCGAGAGGAGGGAATGGCAACCCACTCCAGTATGCTTGCCTGGAGAATCCCCATGGACAGAGGAGCCTGATGGGCTAAGTACAGCACAGAGCACAGCTATTTTCAGAGGAGGAAACAATATTTGTTTGGTTTTGGATGGAGAATTGTTTGCCTATTATCTTATCCTACTTTGTGTGTGTGTGTGTGTGATAGTTTTAAACAATGAAAAAAACTTTTCTCAAGAGACAACTTCAGCTTGGTTAGATTCTGGGAAAGTCTGAGCTAAACATCTCAGCTTCAGGTACACAGTTTTATATATCTTCTGATTAATAACAGTATACTTCGTGCTTTCTTCTCGTTTCTTAGGCTAGGACTATACAAACCTATAACTCTAATTTTCTTTTTTGTTATCCCTGCCAGGAGCTAAGGGACACCACTAAACACCCCCACACCCTCTCCTCCTCATCCCTGACCTCTGACTCTGCCCGCATCTTGCCTTTCCGAGACCTGTTTCCCAAGCCTGGAACTCCTGGGAAACTCTCATAGGAGCGGTTCCTATGGTTCTTGAATTTATACACCAAACATAGCACAAATTAGAATCTGAGAAAACCGGGTCCATCCTGCCTCTTACTTGCTCACTTGTTATTTCAAGGGTTATTGCAAAGATGGGAGGGGATACTGTCTGCAAGGTCCTTAGCATACAACCTGGCGCAGCCTTGGTATTCAGTGGACACAGAAATGTTTTTTTTAATGTATGGCGACCCACTCCAGTACTCTTGCCTGGAAAATCCCATGGACGGAGGAGCCTGGTGGGCTGCAGTCCATGGGGTCGCAAAGAGTCGGACACGGCTGAGCGACTTCACTTTCACTCTTCACTTTCATGCATTGGAGAAGGAAATGGCAACCCACTCCAGTGTTCTTGCCTGGAGAATCCCAGGGACGGGGGAGCCTGGTGGGCTGCCGGCTATGGGGTCACACAGAGTCAGACACGACTGAAGCGACTTAGCAGCAGCATTAATGTCTTCAGCAGAAGCCTCCAAACATCTTCTTGTTATTCTTTGTTTCTGTTTTCCTCACTAACTTTTCCAGGAAATCAGGGAAGATGAGAGAAAACAGAAACTGAAATTTGGTATTAATTTCTGTTTATGGTACCAGAGGGACTTCCCTGGTGGCTCAGACAGTGAAGAATCTGCCTGCAATGTGGGAGACCGGGGCTTGATCCCTGGGTCGGGAAGATCCCCTGGAGAAGGAAATGGCAACCCACTCCAGTATTATTGCCTGGAGAGTCCCATGGACAGAGGAGCCTGGCGGGCTGCAGTTCATGGGGTTGCAAACAGTCGGACACAAGGAAGCAACTAACACTTACTTACCTCCTTACTGTGCCAGGGAAGGACCTTGCCTATCAGCTATGAGACAGACTGCTGTTTTAGACACTGAATTTTCCGTACGATGTTCAGCATTCTTTGTGATGAGACTAAATGCCTGCACTGTAGACAGGTTTAGGGGAAAATGGAGATGGGACCAGTTCCTGTCACTGTCTGGGCAGGACCTGAGCAGCTTGCAGACACAGGACCTGCAAAGTTCAGGTGAAAAGAGCCCCGGTGAATTAGAGATGCCCTGGGCAGTTTTAATTTTCACTGTCCATGTCACTGGAATCACTTCTGTAAGGATGATTGGTCGATGGAGGTGGGGAGCAGGGAGATGAGGTACTGTTGAATACACAGAAATGGATGTTTTATCTCAGTGAGCCTTTGATAGTTGTTTTTCTGGAAAGCTGGAGTGAATGGACAGGCTCTTCTAGCCAAGTTATTTATCCCTCCCATCGAGTCTGGCCGTCTCCCCCTGCCCGCCCCCTTCCCCCTGCCTCTCCCTGTAAAGCACCTCCCAAATCTCATGTGCTTTCGCCAAGGCATGAATTGGAGCAGGACTGATGGATACTGTTTGGAGGCATACCAGACAGGAGCACTTGGCCTGGTCTGTCCCTGGAACCTCAAGTTCAAATTCCAGGGGACCTTAGGACTTCTAGAGGGCTCAGAAAACCAAAGCAATGGTCTGAGAGCCTGAGGGCAGGGCAGGGAAGGCTCACCCGTAAGGACGATGTTACACCCCAGCCTTGGCAGCTCCAGTGGCCCCGTTGCAGTTTCAAATACTTGCGAGCCCGGTTGGTCACAAACGTCCCTGCAGTGGCCCAGGGTCAGGGGGCAGAACCGGGTCTTGTTCAGACTGAAAGATAACAACTCCACTCTTCAAACAAACCTCGGCTGCTGCGGGGCCTAAACTTTGATTACATCTTTTGTTTGGATTCCACAAATGCTTCCTGACTGCCTGACAGGTTTCATGCTTACTATCTCATTTCCTCTTCCGAATTCCCAGGGTGGGAGTCAGGGGCAGAAGGGAGATACTCTACCTGTTTAGTTTGACTCCTGTCAGGCTGGAAGCAGGTGGGGTTCTCAGACTCTCCTTGACCGTCCTTAAGGACTGTAACCAGAAGTCTCTGGATCCCGGTGGGCCACAAAGCTGTGAAGGAGGAGACCGCAGAAGATATCCTGCCCAAGGCCATGTTACTAAACACTGCTGGCTTGGGGGTGGGGCGGGGCGGGGGTGGGGGGAGGTGTGTGTGTTGAGTGTCCATTACTTGCCCCAAATGGGGCAAGAGAGTTGTGAGCAGTTGTCCCCTGGGCCACCCCCAGGCTCCTAGCACTGCCTGCATGGTGGCTGCCCCTCTGAGGTCTCCTCCACAGTCCTGTGAGTAACATCCATGCTGGGGCCCAAGGCCACTCATTAAATGGAAGAGTCTCACCTTCAGATAAGACAAAGGATGGATCTCAGTTTTGTGGGTCTGAATCTTATGCAATTGTGGGATCTTCTCTGAGAATAAGAATACATAGTTACAGATTAATCAAATTGGGTATGAAAGAGAATGTGTAGAATAGAAAATAAATTATAAGCTACAAACTTTTAAAGCTGGCAAATATTGCAAATGTCACAAAAAACTCATAATTTATAATTATCTGTCTGACATACTCAATAATTTTTTTCCCTAGATCTTCTGGCTGTATCTTCTTTAATGACAATTTTGTGATATTTTTTACAGATAACAAGGCAAGATAATTTAGTCCTTCCTGTAGCATGGTTAATTAAAAAAAATTTGGGGGGGGGGGGCGGTTATTATTGATAGTTTGGAAAGCTTCTTTTAGCTTCCCAAACAATTACTCTTAGAAACACAGATAAAAATCACTGATGATGTTGTAGAAATGTTTAAGATTGTTGTCAAATTTTAAAATATCTCAAGTTGCTTTCATATGAATAAATGAGCTATGAGATTTGGAAGGCTATTTCGCAGACTAGCTTCTTCTGGCTCTGTGATTTTCCTCCTCCCATCCTGTGGTTTTGGTGCTGGGCACGCTGTGTAGCACAGGGCTGCATCCGGACCTCTGGCCTTGCATCGGGATGTCGTGACACTGGATGAATCCACAAGGTGGATGGAAGAGTGACCCTGGGAGCCAGGACACCCCCAGGACAGTCCTTACTAACTCACCTCTACAAGGAAGTGACTGCAGATCACATGCACATATTCCACGAAAACCAAACTAAATGTATCACCAACCTAACATCCCCTTAGCCTGGCCCCAAAAGTACTCATGGCCACTCGTCCACCACCGGACGTGACGGGAAGCATGCAAATGGAATGTCAATAGAAAGACCCAGCCTTAACCAATTGGCAGTGAAAATACCTCACTTTTGAAAATTTCACAAAAACATATGGTTACACACCCCTATCAAGACCGCTTCCAGGGCCTCAGAGGGACCTGTGCAAATGAGACACCCTGAAGCTTCAATGTCATCAGCCTCTTGTTAGCTTCACCTCTGGGCTCAAGGAAGGGCAGGTATTGCTTTTATCAAGTTCAAAGGGAATAAAGAGACAGTCAAGGCCTTGGGCTGCTCTCTGTCTCTGTAGCTTGCATTTTCCAGTTCTTGTGATAAAAAATAGATTTAAATTATGTTCTAGGACAAAGATGAAAGGCCTTTGCACTCTTGACAGGCCCTACAACATCACTTCATCATCCAGTCCTAGGTGGGGAGAGCCTCTCTTTTCTAACAGGGGCTGGGCCCTCCAGCTCAGGAAGTCCTTAGAGCTCTGTGCATCCGGGGATGACAGTGAAGGAAAGGAGAGGAAGGCAGCCTGCATTTACTGAGTGCTTTCTGTGTGCTAGATATTGACTTGTGTTTATCTGGTTTAACAAAGCTACATTAGATATTCTTAATCCCACCCAAATACCAATTAGGTGTTAGACCTGTTGACGCTCAAAGAAGTCATTTACTCAAGTGTTGAGCTGGTGAGCACACGACCAGGACTTAAACCTGTCTCTGTGACTTCCTAGCCCATGCCCTCTGGACTATTACCAGCATGGAAAAGGCTGCCAATTCCAACACACGTTCCATTTTGCACAAAATAACCATTGCCTCAAAAAAAAAACAAAAAAAAACAAAACTGGATTTGGACTGGAAGTGAACTGAATCTATGGACTGCTTTGGGGAGAATTGGCTTTTTTTTTTTAAATTATGTTGATACTTCTTAACCTTGAATATGAATAATTTCTTTGGTAATTTAGGTATTCTCTAGAAATCATTGTTAAAAAAAACAATAGATGACTGTAAAACTCATAGAAGCTCATAGTAACACACATTCTTAATAAAGGATTAGTATTCAGCATATATAAAGGACTACTATAAACCCTAAAACCAATCAATCCAATAAAAAAATAACAAAGGATATGAATAGACATTTCACAGAGATGGGAATAAAAAGTCAATAAACCTATGAGGATACGTTCAATCTTGTGGGTAGTTGAGAAAATAAAAAGGCCACCACGGAATACTTTTTTGCCAATGACTTCTGAAAATTAAAAAAAATAAATCTGTTAAGATCAAATGTTCGAAATGTAAAGAACAGGAACACACACTCAGTTGATATAAGAGTAAACTGACATAAATACTTTGAAAAACAATATCTTATAAACTTGCCTGTAAGTTAATACTATGACCCAACAATTGTCTGTGTACTTTGGAGATGCTCCTTTCCATGGGCACTCAAAAGGCATGTATCAGAACACTTTCAGCAGTTATCATAGTAGGTAGTAGCCAAAATGAGAACAAATTAAATCTCCATCCACAAGAAAGTGTATAAGTAAAGGGAGAGTATATTCACTCAGAGGAATATTTCATAGATAAGAAAACGAACTAGCTAGTGCTGCCCACCAACAGGTAATGATGAAGAACTTCCCTGGCAGCCCAGTGTTTAAGACTCTCTGCTTCCACTGCAGGGGGCTCAGGTTCAATTCCTGGTGACAAGACTTAAGATCCTGCATGCCAAGTGGCACAGCCAGCAGGCAAACAAATGTAATGACAAGTGAAAATTACTTTCTCAGACTTTCCGAATCAGATAAGATGATATCACTTTTATCAAGCTAACTACCAAAAAAGGCAAAAAACAGTATGTCATTTAGGAATACATGCACAATTAGCAACATTATTTTTTAAAAAAGCAAGAGAAGGAGAAGCACAGACTTAAGGGTGGTGGCTTCTTTTGAGCAGAGGTAGAGTCATGGGGTGGGAGGATACAGGCGGGATCCATGTAGACTGGCCACGGCACCTTCTGACGTTGGGTGGTGGAATCAGAGGTACCCACTTCACAATTATACTTCATAACTTTAACACAATCCTATCTGTTTTGTAAACTCTGAACAAGTGGATCCTCAATGCCCCTTGCTCCTGACACATAATGCACTTGCCATAAATACCAACCATATCAGAAAAAGTCAAGTGCTAGATACTGAGAAAAGTTTCCAGAGGCGGGAATTCTGTATCTGACCATGCACGATGGTTGGAGTAGGTGGGGCCCCGAGAAGGAGGTCTCCCCACCCTCCAGGCGCACACCTTCCCTTGATCCTATTTCTAGTCCTCTGCTTACGCTGCTATGACCATTTCCCTGAGCCTGGGTTTCTTTGTTTCTGTTTTTCTGGAGTGACTTCTCAGGCCTTGCAAGAGTTGGAGGGCAGCAGTTGCTGGATGGGGTTGGACTGGAGCCCTGGGGTCCACAGGCCATCAATTTCAGGGTCAGAGAGGAGAGCCACAGTGCTTCTGACTCCCCACTTCCCAACGTGGGTGTCTGAACTTCTCTCAAAGGTCTCAAGGCTCTGCTGGGCCAGCTTGCCCAGCTCCACTCAACACCCAGCTTCCAAGAGGGCTATCATCCCTCTCTCCTCTCCACTGTTGCTTCCTCTTCTCTTTCCCTATCACTTGATCTCCTTAAAAATTCCCTTTCTGCTCATGTTGGTGGCATTTGGGGAAGTCACACTAGGTTCAACTCACCAGTCCCACTAGCTCAGAGTAACTCATTTCATTGGAATTTGTCTTTTCTAAGTGGAATAAGGAAGTTCCTGTCACTGGATCTTCTGGGTGGTTGAGTTCTGCTGGTCCAGGCTTAGGAGGGAAGGAATGGTAAGGCCCCTTAACATGCTGCTGTTTCTAGTCATGCAGCTGCAGCCCGTCCCTGTGCGGTTTCCAGGAAGATTGCTGGGTTCTGAGGAAGCAGTTATGAAATAGTCACAGCATCATGGTTTTTACCATCACCACCACTACTACTGCTGCTTCTCTTTCCCTTTCTTTCCCCCCTTTTCTTTCTTTTTCTTTTTTTCAGCTTTAAACTTTAACATATTAATAATCAGTGTTAAATTTGCTCTCTAGTTTCACGGTCATGAGGCAGATATAAAAACATGCCTATCAAAGGGATTACTTTTTGTACTTTATGTACCGATTTATCTCTTTCAAGGTAGAATGGATTTGTTGAATCTGTCTTGAAAGATTAAATTATTTGATTCCTTTACACTGCAAGGGGTGACACCTGGCTTCTCATGACAATGGCATCCAGTCAAGTGGAACCTTCTGTGTGTGCCTGCTTCCTGGCCCTGCCCTGCGCTCCCCTCAAGTACCATCTGTGTGATTAAACTTTGTAGTGCTATCGACAAACGCAGGGCTCAAGTTAATTTAGAAAATATCATGCATAACCTGTCCATTCTTCTCCTAACCCCAAACATTCAAGACTCATACAAGCCATGAGCATGTTATTTCAACTGTCAGAGTAATGAAACCAATAACCAGGAGGTGCAGGTAATTCTAGATTATTGAAGACAAAGCACTTTAGCAAGGCATTTGAATAGGTGTGTGTGTGTGTTCAAGCTCATATTTTAAAAGTGAACATTATTCCAATAAGTTGTTTTAAATGATTGTTTTTGTAATATATTATAAATATACTGGACAGTCAAAATAGAAATGCCCACTAAAAGGATAATTGTCAATGCAATGTACAAGGTTATAAAGAGGTGTACCTGTCATATCCTCTTTGGATTCTACATCTAGGCTCATATTACTTTCCCAGTGACAGGCTTTGATCAAATTCTCCCATGTCCTTCTAACCTCAGTGCAACTGTCTTCATAATCAAGTTGCAAAGAGGAGCATCTAATTAAGATTACATTCAAACTTGAAATCTCCCTGTCCAGTGGGGAAAGATAATATTGTCACTCAGCACTTGGGGCAGATAAAGCCAGTAAATGCTTTTCCCTGTGGGCAACATGATTGAAACAGGGCTCTGTCTGCCTTTGTAGAGACTCTAGCATCTTTGAAGAGAGATGGTTAGGCATGTTCCCAGGGAGTCAGGCAGAACTACCTGAATTTTTCATGACCCTTTTCACTCTCTTCAGGAAACAGAGTTTAGATAGCCAAGCACGGTTCTATGCACTCTGACAAATATACACAGTTGTGTAATAATCACATTATCCACCAAAGGACCCCTTTGTAGCCAATCCCTTTTTTCCTTTCCTGATAACCACTGACCTGTTTTGCCTTTTCCAGAATGTTGTATAATTGGCATCATAGTATGTAGTCTTTTGTAACTGGCTGCTCTTACTTAGTATGTGTGTTGTGTACTAAGTTGCTTCAGTCTTGTATGACTCTTTGCAACCCCATGGACTATAGCCTGCGAAGCTCCTTTGTCCATGGGATTCTCCAGTCAAGAATACTGGGGTGGGTTTCCACGCCCTCCTTCAGGGGATCTTCCTGACTCAGGGATCGAACCCAGGTCTCCCACATCTCCTGCATTGGCAGGTAGGTTCTTTACTGCTTTAAATATAATGCAGTTTTAGTATAATGCTCCTGAAATTTATCTATGTTCTTTCAGTACCTTAGTTTTTTTCTTTATGCTTTGCTTGTTTGTTTGTTTTGTTTTGGTATTTTTTGTTTGTTTCTGAGTAGCGTTTTATTGTCTGAATATACCAGAGTTTATCCATTCACCAGCTGAGAGACATTTGGGTCATTTTTGATTTTTGGCAATTTCCAACTAAGCTTCTGTGAACATGAGCATACAGGTTTTTGTATGGATGTGTTTTCATTTCTCTGAGTAAATACCTGAAAGTGAGATTGCTAGGTCATATGACAGGCATCAGTTTACTTTTAAAGGAAAATGTGCTGTCCAAAAATAGGTGTATCATTTATTGTGCAGAAGAGTTTCAGCTAGTCCATATACTCACCAGCTCTAGGTATTGTCATCTTAAAAAAATCATTCTAATAAGTGTGTAAAAGTATCTTAGTGTGGGTTTAATTTGCATTTCTCTTATGATGCTGTGGATCTTTTTATATGCTTTTGGCCATATCTCTTCTTTGGAGTGTTGGTTTACATAAAGTATTTTTTTGGTAATTTAAAAATCATTTTTGTCTTATTTTTCTATTGTTGAGCTTTGGGAAATCTTGGCATATTTTGGATGTGAATCCAGATATGTGTTTTATAAATATTTTCTCCTAGTGTCTGCCTTTTTGGATATATTTTTTAGATTATTTTAATTTCATTGTTTATAATCAGTACTTTATGTCCACAGTTCAAAAGGTTTGAGAAAATACACAGTGAAAAATAAGGCGCCTTCCCATAAATCCTAGAAATCCAATTCTTCCCAGAAGCAATCACTCTTACTTTCTTTCTTTCTGTTGTTTTGGAGAGAGGGAATTACACAATTACAAAAATGTACCTTTTTTTTTTTTCGCATCGGCACATGATGGTGTGTGATCCACACTGTTCTCTCTTGTTCTTTTCATTTATCAGTTCATCTTATCAGCCTTGCCTTATCCTTGTGTACAGAAGGCATCTCATTCTTTCTCATGGCTGGTCAGTTTTCCATTGTGTGTTTATGCCGTGACTTGTTTAATTTGTCCCCTGTTGGTTTCTAATCTTTTATAATTGCAAACGATGCAGCAGTGGATATCTTTGTACAGTAAGAACAGTCACTGGAATGACTGAATTACAGGGCATATGCATTTTTAATGCTACAAGTTGTTTCATTTCCAGCACAGGGGTTGAGCCAGTGTAAATCTCCAGTAGCAGTACACGAGAACACTTGTTTCTCAACATCCTTTCCAATGTATGTCTTAAATATTTTTATTTTTGCCAAACTTATAGTGAAAGCAGATGTGGTTTTCGTTTTAATTACATTCCTTTTATTATTAATGAGCTATTAATATCCATTGTAGTTCCTTGCTTGTGAGCTCTTTATTTATATATTTTGCCCAATTTATACTGAGTTTTTACCCTTTCCCTAATTGATTTAGAGTTCTTTGCAGATTAAGGAAATTAATGCCTTGCATTATGAATTGAAAAAAATGTATTCCTAGTTGCTTTTCTGGTGACTCCATTTGCAACAGTTTTTTTCCCTTGAAGAAAAGATTAATTAAAAAAAAAAAAAATCTCAGCTAAAGTGTGTGAAGTGATAGAGTGATCAGAAAAGCTTCTAAAGGGAAGTAGAGTCATCTTGGCACACTGGTCTGTCTCCATTTACTGAGCATGTGTCACAAGTAATGCGTTACCAATAACAGAGTGGGCAAACCCGTGGTAAATGTGAATGCCATTGTTTGAACATTCAAGGAGGTTAAGCTTCATAAATGCAGTGATTGGGCTTCCTAGGTGGCGCTAGTAGTAAAGAACTCACCTGCCAACACAGGAGACATAAGAGAGTTGGGTTTGACCCCTGGGTCGGGAAGATCCCCTGGAGGAGGGCATGGCAACCCACTCCAGTATTCTTGCCTGGAGAATCCCATGGATGGAGGAGCCTGGTGGGCTATGGTCCATAGTGTCGCAAAGCGTCGTGCACAACTAAAGTGACTTAGCAACGCATGCAGTGACTGATTCTCAGGGTTGTGCTCCCCTGAACCTGGGACGACTGGATTGAGGGCAGAGTGGCATCCGGCCAGTCCACGAGCCTTGCGCTTCCTCACTTCGGAGTGTTTGGTGCAGGGAAATCACCCATTGTGTGGTCTTCTACTGCGAAAGTTTGAGAACTCTTGGCTTGGCCTCAGGGGTGCTGCAGGCACTGAGCAGTCACTGGAAAGAGGCACAAGAACACAAGGCCTGCTTCCGTGAGCAGCTGGAGGTGATGAGTGTGGGCTGCCGCCCAGGGCAGACCCTCGGGGCAGATGTCGGTGGAGAAACGTTTCCTTGACCAGTGTGTATGAGGAGAGGCCTTGTGTTGGGAGCAGGATGGGGTCAGGATGGGGAGTGAGCTGGGCCTCTTCTCAAGAGTGGAAAGCCAGAGAGAGAACTTCCATGTATAGACAAGCCCATCACTTTTAGGAACTGCCTTCAGAAGGCAATCAATTGAAAAATCAACATTTCTTCCTTAAGTAGTTTTTCCTCAAATTCTGTCACACAAATTATTTACCTCCCCTGGGTGCACCAGACTTTGTTCTAAATGGGTCTTGGACTGCAAAGGTTTCTGAACGCTTTGAGCATGCTTAGCCTGGCTCATAAATCAGCACATGTCTCGCCTAGTGGCAGGATGGGCCGCAAGCCCCTCACTTATGCCGAAAGGCCAGAGACTGATTCCCTGCTTGCTTTTCCTCAGCACCAAATACAGGCAAGGCCATGGCTTATCATGCTTTAGGAAATAAAAGTTCAGATTTTTCTAGAATGGAACTATGGTCCATAGAGAGGCTTTGCCAAACTTTTTATTTTTTATTTAATTAAATTACAATATACACCCACATGTAAGGAGAAGTTCCTTCCCTCTTCCCCAGATCATCTTTTTGAAAGGAGGAAATTGCCCTCTACTCAAATCCTTACCAGTTCTCTTCTGTTACAGGGCAGCCTCTTGATTGCTGTGTTCTGAGCAGTAAGTATGACGTAAGGAAGACACAGCAGCTTTAACTGAGCTCAATCAATTCTAGTTTGGGGTGCCTGTAGAAGTGACCAGAAAGAATTCATGAAAGAAAGAGAGGGAGAGGGAAAGACTATTAGTGCAGGAGTAGTAGTTATCCTTAGGGGAAAAGCGTCACTCTTTCAAGTTTTGTTAATTATAAATTAGCTTTTGAAGGATCCTTTAAAAAGAAATATTTTGTCACATCACTACAGGAGAACTGGGGGAAAACAGTTCCTGATGTTGTGCCACTGGATACTTAAAGCTGGGGGTAAAGATTGGAGCAATCATATCATTTACAGACTTAGAAAATTTCATTATCTTAACTCAGGAGGGAAGTTGATATTTCTGGAAAATGATGTGTGATGACTCACAAGCAGTTTCTAGGGATGTTGAAGAAATGGATTTTAAAGCATGTGACCAGTTTGAATAAAGTTATGTGATAGAGAGTGAAAAAAGCTATCAATTGAAAAATAATACCTTATTCTGTGGTATGTGAGATTTAAATTATCTACGTACAGCTAAGTTATTTGACTATGTAATCTGAACTATATATTGCAAGTTTATTTGAATCAGTTAAGAATGCTAAATTAAAATCACATTGGGAATATGAGGGTCCCCTTATATTCAGAAATTTACAGTGAAAGGAGATGGAACACTTTTTTTTTTCCCAGTAACATTTACAGGTTCAATATAGAGAGGAATAGAATCAGAAGGGAAAGCCCGATTATGCTCTGTATCTGCAGTCAGGGAAATGGAGGAAAAGTACCTCATTCAGAGAGAGAAGCTTTGGTGATGTTCCCAGAGCACATTGACTGTTCAGCACATGCTAGATACATTACAGCTGTTATCTTTGTTGTTTTATGTTGGGAGTTTTTAAGTTTGATAATATTTTTAATGATTATAAAAGTAATACTATTCATTCTCACCATTTGTGGATTCCATATTTGTGAATCCACCTGCTCGCTAAAATTTGGTTCTAACCCAAATCAGTACTTGCCACATTGTCAAGGTCACTCGTGGACATGAAATGTGGGACGTACACATTCCCAGCCAAGGTCAAACAAGGCTCTGTCTTCCTGTTTCGGTTCTCACACTGTAAATAAGCTCCTTTTGAGATCTCTTTAGTCTCGTTTTTGTGCTTTTGATTCAGCACTCAAGGATAGTGCTGAAGTGCTGACTGGTGTTCCTAAGCGCAAAAAGGCTATGATGCACCTTTTGGAGAAAATATGTGTTGAATGAGCTTCGATCAGGCAGCTATGGAGCCACTGGTCATGAATTCAATGCTAATGAGTCAACTACATATATTACATACGGTGTCTTTCAACAGAAAGACACATAAAGCAAGGTGGTATATTGATTGGTTGATGGAAATGCTGTGACTAAAGGTTCATAGGAAACTAATCTTTTCATTTTCCCTTGGGCAATGGTTCAAGATGTGCTAATTCAGTGTCCATGGCCCGTTCGGAGAATGTGGATACCACAGATCATGAGATGTGATGGGTCTATGGCACATTCTGTTTGGTGTCATGAAAGAAAGTGAAAGTTAGTCACAGAGTCGTGTCCTACCCTTTGTGACCCCAAGGACTGTAACCACCAGGCTCTTCTGTCCGTGGGATTTCCCAGGCAAGAATACTGGAGTGGATTACTATTTCCTTCTCCAGGGGATCTTCCCAACCCAGGGATCGAACTCAGGTCTCCTGCATTGCAGGCAGATTCTTTACCAGCTGAATCACTAGGGAAGCCCCTTATTGATATATCCATCCACATTTAACAATCAAGATTATTCTAAAACACAATTCTGGAGGTAATTTACCATCATAAAACTGGGATGAGTGGATTTTAATTTTTTACTTCAAGTCCAACAGGTGAAGAAATTAATGAGAGAAAATTCCGTCTGTGTGAGGGGAAAGGAGGGAAGCCAAGTGAGGTTTTCACGTTTCCTCCAGATATTTGCCAGAAAGCCGACAGCCAGCTCTAGTTGAGGTCATATTCATCTGGTCACTAAAACTACACCTTTCATCCACCTATTTATGATGGGAAGGAAAGGGGACGAAGAACTTAGGCAAAGTACAAAATCTACCCACACGGGCATTTCCAAATGAGTATTCTGCCTGAAACAAGTTCCAGAAAGTGTTGGTAGATGTTACCTGTGGAGTGCAGTTCAAATTTGCCATCACCGTGAGACTCAAAGTGTAAGAAAATCTTCTTACTCTCATTCCCCAAATTGAATCAAATGTGATGTACCTGTGAGGGAAGGCATTTAAGCACATTTATATTAGGGGTATCCTCGCCAGACTGCAGAAGTTTTCAGGGGACTCACACATGTAGGAACACTTGGCGAAGGCTCTCAAAGGTTGGTGCACACTAAACCCTGCTGCTGTGCTCCGCTTCCAAGCCAGAGTGGCCCCTGTGGTGGAGGGAGTGGGGGAGGCAAGGGCAGCTTCCTGTTGCAGTTGTTTGATTCTTGCCTGAGGTTTGGCTGCAGAGGCATAGGGCGCATCCCTGAACATCCACTGTGCCCTCCGCAGGACACAAACTCCAAGCCACTGACTGTTTCTCTTTGGAAAATCTCTTTTCCCCAAGGTTAACTCCACCTAACCCCAGAGACCTTTCCATTTCTTGGATCAATTAATTTTTTTTAATGCAAATATATTTGAACTTGACCTTAGGTCAAAGGAAAGTCCCAAATCTCCAACATAAAGGTCTAGGATGGGGGAGGGGGGTGGGCACAGCCCTCTTTTATTTGTCCCTTTCATGGTCATGAAAATGTATCTGAATAAATTTTCTCTCATTCCTCTGCAAAACATGTGAGGAGATGCTCGAAAGAAATTTACCACAACAGTGGACTTACTTGTTTGGTAACTTCTCTGTGAATCTCCAGGAGGAGGTTGGAGCTGGGAGTGCATCTCAAATGTACTGAACTCTGCATCCCTTGGATATGGAACATCTCTTGTGGTTGGTGCTTGGTGATGGAGTGAGTTCTGAAGGCCCTGAAGCTGGCTGATGATGGATTTCCTCCTCTTGAGTGTATTTCCCCAGCAGACGATGAAATCCTTTATCCCAGGTCCACCCACCTGTGAAAGCACTCTTGCTGCTGCTAAGTCACTTCAGTCGTGTCCGACTCTGTGTGACCCCATAGATGGCAGCCCACCAGGCTCCCCCATCCCTGGGATTCTCCAGGCAAGAACACTCTTAGGGGATCCTATATCATCACTCACATTCTGTATGGTTCCAAATTTTCTGAACCTCTTGCAGCTCACAGGGCTTTGGTCTGACAGGTGTGCAGTTTCTGCTGTTTTGCCTCAAAGAGAGTCAACTCCCTTGCAGAACCTGATCCTTTCTGAAGTCCTCTTGGTGGCTGAGGGGTGCTGAAAGCCTGGCTTGGGACTAAGACAGTCTGGGCCATGGCTGCCAGCCTTCCCTTTGTGAGTCAGAGAAGGAGTTCAAGATAAGCCATATGGAAAATATTATTAAAAGAATGGGTATTGCGTGTGTGCATGGCTATCTTTCTATTTGAATCACTTTGCTGTACAGCAGAAATTGACATAATATTGTAAATCAACTATTTAATTAAAAAGAAATCAGAGTTTCTTAAAGACAAGAACAAATGAGACTAAAAGAGTACGTAACACATTGTAGACAAGAAATAAATGTTTATTGTATTGAGGGAACTAAGAAGTGCTCTAAAAGATTTAAAAAAAAATACACAATGACTCCACAAGTGATGTGATAAATACACTACCCTTTGGTTAGCTTTTACCTTCATGTTTAAGAGATGCTCATTCTGTCTCTCTCTCCCTTTTTTTTGGTGGCATAATTTTCAGAGACTTGGCCAGAAAGGAAGACGGGATGGGTTCTCTGGTGCCCACTGGGCTTGCTTGGAAGCAGCGGTGAGTGGTATGAGTGTATAGACACGCCTTGCTCCCCAGGTCACATCTACCTGGAAGAGTTTGCCAAGTCAGTCTTCACACCTTATTGGCTATGAAACTTGAGAAAATTGCTCTTTGATCCTTGGTGTCAAAAGAGATCCTTTTGATCCTTTAAAATTTGGACAACTGTATCTACCCAGTGTGGTGTGTTTATTTATTAGAATTAAGTCTGAGAACGTGTGTGGATCGAGTTGAAAGCCAATTTTATAACCTCTGAAGTTAAGGCCTGGTTGACACAGTTCATCATCGCCATCATAGCCAGAGGCAGTACAAAGGGATGAGCCCCACCTTTCTGCGTGATTCATGGGTCAGGAGAGCTAGGGTCTGAGAAGCAGACCTTGGGAAGGAAGTTGCTGGTAGTTTTCTGATCATCTAGGTTTCAGGCAAAGGATGGGTCCCAGGGTCCTGCCGTGGGGGAACCAGAGGGGAGAGACCTCTGAGGAACCTTAGGGTTCCAGAAAGGGCTTGAAAGAATGTTCTGCATCCTGAAGGAGGAGCCTTCTGCCCCTACATAAATTGACAGACCACTGTTGTCGTTAACTTTGGCAAAGTTATTATTCCTGCATCCTCTCTCCCTGTCTTCCTATTTTAGTCTACAAAGAAAGGGAGGAATCCCAGGACCTGAAAACTGGTTTTGTAAACTAGGCAACCACATTACTGCTGATATCAGAAAGTGACATGAAAGAAGAAAACATGAGAAATTAAGTTGCAGGGAATAGGTTTTGTTAGACTAAATCAGAGATGAGCAATATCTGCCTCTCACTTCAGGCCTGGGCTCAAAATAAGACACGTGTGTGGTTTCTTGTTGGCACACTCTGATGTGTGAGGTGCGGCAGGCCATGGGGTGAGCATCAGAATACAAGTAGTGATTATTTTTTATAGCAATGTCTTCTGCAGCTTCAAAGAGAGGGGCCTTTCTTCTTGTAAGCTTTGATTTGGGAGTTGAGGAAAGGTAATTTTCACATGCAAATGCATCTGAGTTGAAATGAGCAGAGGCAATGAGCCAGCTGTTAAAGAGACACCAGCTGCCTTCTCTTCCCAGACCAGCAAGACAAGAGCTTGAGAGAAGCAGCAGTTTCTTAACGGAGGAAATGTAGAAACCTAAGGTGTTTCTTTGCTCGCATCCCCTGAATGTATCTCTGCTTCCGTGGAGCTCTCCAAGAGGGGTTTTATTCCCTGGCGGTCCAGTGGTTAAGAATTCACCTGCCAGGGCGGGGGGCATGGGTTCTATCCCTGGTCCGAGAAGATTCCACACACCATGGAGCAACTAAGCTCCTTGGCCGCAACTACTGAGCCCATGCACCACAACTGCTGAAGCCTGCATGCTCTAGATGCTGTGCTTTGCAACAAGAGAAGCCGTGGCAAAGAGAAACCCACACACTACAACCAGAGAGGAGCCCCTGCTGGTCGCAACTAGAGAAAGCCCATGCACAGCAGTGAAGACCTAGTATAGCCAAAAATAAATAATTAAAAAAAAAAAAAAAAAGAGTCACCTGGCAGAAAAAAAAGGGCTATCTACTGTGGTGAAGTGAGAGGTGTGGGTTTGGAGAACCACATGAACCCTACTCTTCTGCCTCCTGGCTGTGTGACCTCATCACGGGATGCTATCAGGATCAGTGGGAGTCACCAAGGTCCCCACTGAATTACAGCTCACAAATCCAGGGAAGGAACAACAGCCACTGCATTTTCTACAATAGCCATTTCTAGGTGAATCCCTCATGCAAGCGTCCCTTTCAGTGGTCTCCCTTCCCAAGTCGCACCAAGACCTTGACACCCAGGAAATCTCAGCGCTTTCCACTTCCCGGGTCTATGGCTCAGAACCTCTGCCATTGCACGCAGTGGATGGAGCAGTGGAGCTTCTCCTAGTTGCCTGGGCCCCGAGTGTCCAGATGAACCCTCAGTCACTCTTTCTCTTGCCCATGCTGTTTAGAGAACAGAAGGAGCTCTGCTCTTCCAACCCCCAGCTGTTCCCGCAATGCCCCACACCCACTTTGAGGAGATTCTTTAATGTTTTCGTTTCTGGTCAGTTCAGTTCAGTGGCTCAGTTGTGTCTGACTCTTTGCGACCCCAAGGACTGCAGCACGCCAGCCTTCCTTGTGCATCACTCACTCCCGGAGCTTGCTCAAACGCGTTCCCATCGAGTCAGTGATGCTACTGTTTCTGAATCTCTCTAGGTTCCCTTGAAGAGCAAACACCAATAGGCCATGTAGGAAGGCTCTGCCTTTACACCCTGCCCACCTCCTCCCTTGGACCTGTGAGCACAGGCTGCTTTTCTGCAGGACCAGGGGAGGGGTGGGAAAATCAAGAGGAATTGAATGCCTCCTCATGATGGTGTCACCATAACCTCACTCACCTTCACGTAAGTGTGGAAGTCATGGCTCACAGAATAAAGGTAAGTGCATTGCCTCTCTTGCAACCCTGGACTAGAAGTTAAGAGAATCCTCCCTGACCCTCTCAGCTCCATGATTCTCTGAGTCTGTGAAAGAGGAACAACTGACTGATGATTGCATCCTGACTTTGGGTGAAGCCTCTACTTGGGTGCTGGCTGCTTTTCATTATCAAAAGGTTTGGTACTGTCAGTGCAGAAAGGACTAAAGGGCTTCAAGTGCACCTTCCAAGTGAATGTCCCAGTAATTTTAGGAAGGACTGGGTTGAGAAGATCCTCTAGAGAAGGAAATGGTAACCCACTCCAGTATTCTTGCCTGGAAAATTCCATGGACAGAGGAGCCTGGTGGGCTACAGTCCATGGGGTCACAAAGAGTTGGACATGCCTGAGGGACTTTCACTTCACATTGAGAAATACACCCTGCAAAGTTTCTCACATCTTCTGCTTGTGGTTAGCCCAAATATTAGCCAAGAGGGTTTTACTAGACAGTTGAAAGCTCTGACCGCAACAGAAGAAAATAGGAATTGAATAAGAACATGTCTAATATCTGAGCATGGCCAGGAAAGCCTCTCTGGTTTTCTACTTTTGCCTCCATGACCTCTGAGTGATCGCCAGTTTACAGATCCTGATGGGTAAGGTGACACAGGGCAAGTTGAAGCTCATTTTCTCTTGTTCCAGAGAGAGATTAACAGCTGATTCATGATTATATGATTTTTCTCCATATTTTTCCAACTCAAGGCCCTCCCAGTGATACCCAAGGTTCATAAGTAGACTAAGTACTTTGGATCTTACATACAAAAGAAACACATGATAACCTTGAAAGGTGGAGAAAACACACCCGCTAAGGATTTGAGACCCAATGGTTGACATGGCGGTGAGCTCCCTGGGTTTTCTCTGCTTCATACATCCTGCCCTTGGAGATAAAGAAGCCAGTACCTTGGAAATGCCAATGAATGGGGCAAAAAAACAGCTTCTAGAAAAGCCTGCTCTGTCTAGTGGGAATACCAGGAAATAGGCAGCCTAGCACGACAGAAAACTTCCAGACAAGAACACTCCAGTCTACCCAGACACCACAGGAATATGACAGTTCCACTCTTAACCACGTGCCTCCCCTGTGGCTCAGTGGGTAAAGAATCCACCTGCAGTGCATTAGATGCAGGAGACATGGGTTCAATCTCTGAGTTGGGAAGATCCCCTGGAGGAGGGCATGGCAGCCCACTCCAGTATTCTTGCCTGAAGATTCCCATGGACAGAGGAGCCTGGCAGGCTGCGGTCCATAGGGTCACAAAGAGTCAAATATGGCTGAAGCAAATGAGCACTCTTAACCACACCTGCAAAAGCTACATGGGGAGCTCAGCCTTTGACGCTCACAGGCTGTAAAGAGGTGTCCCTCCAGCCCTCACCCAAACAGGCGATGCAAGAGGCCAACCTGAGAGCCCAGAGGCCCATCTGAGACCTCCTGCTCCAGCACAGGGTCAGTGGAGACCGTGTCGGGGGCCAGAACTCCCGCTCCTCACTCAGCAGGAGTGGTGGGCCCTCCCCACCTGTGTGTCCCTGGAGGCCGAGTAGAAAACCTGAACTTGTACTCTCATCTGTCAGAAGCAAAGTGGCACTAGGCCTGCTCTTGCCAGAGTGTGTGGAAGAAAGCCAGCGAAGGTGACGGCTTCAGAGCAAACCTGAATCTCTGAACATAATACCAAATGCTCAGGTTTCAGTGGAAAATCAAGAACCAGGAATATCTCAAATGGAATGAAAACAAACAAACAAAAAAAAGCAATCCATAGATACCAACACTGGGATGTCAGACATGTTAGAATTCTTTGCAAAGATTTTTAAGGGGTCATGATTTCCAAGAGCAATTATGAATATACTTGAAAAAAAAATAGAAAGCCTTACCAAAGAAATAAGAAATTTCAGCAGAGAAATAGAAGTCATAAAGAAGAAACAAATGGAAATTATAAGGCTGAAAACACCACACTTAAAAATCTCGATGGATGGATTTCCCAGCAGAATCAAGGGACAGAGAAACAAGTGAACTGCAAGATAAAACAATAGAAATTAAAAATTGGAAAAAGAATATGAGACACAGTAATCAGTATTAAAACAAAATAAAACAGTGAGTTCTGAGGTTGAGTTTGCTGCTGCTGCTGCTAAGTCGCTTCAGTCTTAGCAACTCTGTGCGACCCCATAGACAGCAGCCCACCAGGCTCCCTTGTCCCTGGGATTCTCAAGGCAAGAACACCGGAGTGGGTTTGCCATTTCCTTCTCCAGTGCATGAAAGTGAAGTCGCTCAGTCATGTCTGACTCTTAGCGACCCCATGGACTGCAGCCCACCAGGCTCCTCCGTCCATGGGATTTTAGCTTGACATAAAAATCCCTAAGGTTAGCACCATCGACGGCTTCACCTCTGCAGCCTCAGCTGGCCCCTCTCTCCCTCTCTCCTACCTGTCTCTCCACTGTATTCTTTCTGTCCCTGTAATTCCTTGCTTTCTTCTGCTAAGGGCCTTTGAGCATGACTCTTCCTGCTGCCTTCCCTCCCTCTTCATTTGCTCGGCTCCTACCCATCCTTTGGGCTTCCCTCATAGCTCAGCTGGTAAAGAATCTGCCTGCAATGCAGGAGACCCCGGTTTGATACCTGGGTCAGGAAAATCCCCTGGAGAAGGGAAAGGCTACTCACTCCAGTATTCTGTACCACAGAATTCCATGGACTATATAGTCCATGGGGTCACAAAGAGTCAGAAACAACTGAGTGACTTTCATTCACTCATTACTCATCCTTTTAGATCACTTCCTTAAGATAGCTTCTATAAGCAGGTAACATCGTCCTCCTGTGGCACCCTGGGTCTTTGCTACATAAGACCATGTCATGTCATGGTCATGCTATGTCATGCCGTGTCATGACCATGTCATGCTACCTTCGAGCATGTCAATGCTCGTCATGTTGAATTTTGAGTTTGATTTACTTAAGGTCTTCTTTGCTCACTGGTCTGTTAACTCACAACCTGTGAGGACTGGGTCAGCTTTGACTCACCCGTGTATCTCCAGCATCCAGAGTGGTGCCTGGCGCGTAGCAGGCGCTCACCGAGTGTTTGTGGAGGGAAAACTCAGGAGGATTAGCCTCCTTTGCGCTCTCAAACTATCAAGGTCTTCAAAACCCAGGCTAAATTATTCCTGCCTGCTCCCAGTGACCTACCATCCCAGAAAGAAGTCACTGTTGTATCCTTTGAGCATCCCACAAGCTTTACTGACCCAGACCAGTTGGTGGAAGCACTCGGGTAATGTGAATCATCAAAGCACGGTCATATTATAATTCCAGAAGGAGGATGGGAGAGGCAAGAGAAGGTGAGCTCAAGGAAAGGCTGTGTGATGTGTCAACAAGTCAGCCTTCTCTGGGGAAGGGGGTCTTCCCCTCAAGAGGCTGCTTATCTCAGTGGCTCTCCAGTAGCTATAAGTGTGGAATGACTCACTACAGCTGTGTGTGTCTGTGATGATTCTGGGTCTTGGGAGAAGGCACCAACCTTCCTGAAAGACTGGGCTCAAGAGAGGATAAAACACGTACTGCATTTGCTTATGCAATGCCGTTCTTCCATCTTCCAGCTCAGCCAACCACTCCTCTGTTCCCAGGTGGCTGTGTCCCCTCTGGGCAGAATCGCTGCTGGTGGAGAAACGGCAGGCTGACCAGGGCGGAGCCAGCGTGGGGAGCGTGGGGGGCCACGCCTTGTCACCACAGCCGCGAGGTCGTCCTGCGCCTCAGCCCTCACCATGCTGTCCCCACGCCTGCTGTCCCCAGTCGAGATCAGCTCTCGGAAGGAAAGGAAGAGGCCTATCTATCCTGTTCCCCACTGTAGCCTCTGCATCAAATTCTGCCCAGAAGCGTTCCGTAAGAGTTCCGTAAGCGAGATCAGCCCTCTGAAGGAAAGGAAGGGGCTTATCTATCCTGTTCCCTACTGTATCCTCTGCATCAAATTATGCCCACCTCATAGTAAGAGTTCCATAAACGTTGGTTATTTAAATGAATCAAATTTTTACCATTTCTTCATTGGACTCTTTTTCAGATTTTTTCCTCCTTTACCCTGAATCCTAAATATTCACTGATTCTCCCTTGTTTTTGTCACCATTCCCACCCACATTTAACCCCTGTGACTATATCATATTCCACTTTCAAGCTAAAAGAAATCTAACCAGCCCAGTCCAGGGGGTGGAAATTATCCCATCAGTTTAGAGCTTTGAAGCTTGGTCCTCCCAAATAGGCAAGGTTTTCCAGTTAGAGTTGAAAGAAGGTTTACTGTACCCAGCAGTGTGGTGGGGGTTACATTTCATGTATCTTGTCTTGTCCCTCCCTATGAGAGAGGCATTTTTATTTCCGTTATAGTTGGACCATAAAGAAAGCTGAGCGCCAAAGAATTGATGCTTTTTAACTGCGGTATTGGATAAGACCCTTGAAAGTCCCTTGGACTGCAAGGAGATCCAACCAGTCCATCCTAAAGGAAATCAGTCCTGAATATTCTTTGGAAGGACTGATGCTGAAGCTGAGGCTCCAATACTTTGGCCACCTGATGTGAAGAACTGACTGATTGGAAAAGACCCTGATGCTGGGAAAGACTGAAGGCGGGAGAAGGGGATGACCGAGGATGAGATGGTTGGATGGCATCACTGACTCAATGGACATGAGTTTGAGCAAGCTCTGGGAGTTAGTGATGGACAGGAAAGCCTGGTGTGGTGCAGTCCATGGGGTTGCAATGAGTCAGACATGACTGAGAGACTGAACTGAGATGAACAGAGAAGGGAACTTAGATTTACAAAGATGTACCTTTTCCCCCAGGCCAGGCAGAGAGAAAGCAAGCACCCAGGATTCAAATTCAGGTCTGCCTGATTCCGAAACCCCTTTCCACAAAGGCGGGAGTGTCTCTTGGACATTTTCCTGCCAATAATTTTAGCTTTAGGAGAAAGACTAGACACTGTTTTTTGACCTTCCCAATTATCTTACAAGCCCAGTGTTAATCAGCTGAGTCAGAATTGATAAACTCAGAACTGCTTCTGCCCCAAACCATCTTCTGATGAAATGATAAAATTAGACTGCTAGGCTCATTAACAAGTGTAAAAACATTATATGAGTTCCAATGATGCCTTTGCTTCTGTCCATCCTACACCTTCCCCAAATGAGAAAGCAGCTAATTTGCAAAACCCTTGCTTAGGTGAAGCAGCTGTGAGAGTCACTGACATACAGGAGTCACTGATTAGCATAAAATTAATACCTGCAGGGGAAGCATTATTACCACCCCTAATGAGGTTTAGGAAGTGACTACTAGTGTATATGACGGAAGGTGGATACCGCATACTGTTCTTTCAACTCCATATGAAATGTGTGTGGGATGCAATTTTCAACACCAAGATTTATGCTTAGGAATCAGGTGTTTATGGCAACTTGTGTGAGGTAGGTATTTCTCAGTGATTTGAGACTTGGAACACTTCTGACAATGTACATGGGTCTCTTTGGTATATTTTTATGTTTTCCTTTCACAGGAAATTTCTGTGTGTGGAAGACAATTGTGACAACCTAAACCCCTTGAATTAAATGTCCTTTAACTGAACTATAAATTGTATCATTTGTTCTATTTATAATTCAAAATGGAAAAAGACAAGTAAATTACACAGGAAAACAATTGTTTTAGTCACAGAAAACTAGCCACCCATAACCCTTACAGTTGTAGATAAAGAGAGTTAACTGAATTATGTATTTCCTCCTAGGCTTTTTCTATGCATATAACTTTGTTATTTAGCTAAAATCACACAATATATCAAAATTTGCATCTCGTTTTCTCCATATACAATAATAATATACATGTTTTTCCTTACTAAAAATTCTTGATACGCATCATTTTAAGGTTTTCACAGTATTACACTTTATGGATTTGTCATAATTTACTTAACCATAGTTTTTTAGTATTGGATTTTATGTAACTTATAGTTTTTTCACTTTTGTGAATGATGATGAGGTTTATTTCTTTGTACCTCTTGCTTTATTTTCACTTTGACTTGTTCCCATTGATTTCCTAAAAGTAGAATTACTTGATCAAATCAAGCAGTTGATAAATTTTAGGCTCTAGATAAATAGACTTTCTGAATATAACTGCAGCCTAGCATTCTACCCAAGGAAAACATCCTTTAAAAATGAAGAAAACACTAAGACATTTTTAGGAAAACCGAAACAATTTGTTGCCTTTAGGCTCACACTAAAAGAAGTGCTAAAGGATTTCCTGAAGAGAAGGAAATACAGACATATAAGAAGAATTAAAGATAAATGGAAAATGTAAATATGTAGATAAATCTAAATGAATATTGACTATACAGAATAATAATGATTTAAAACACCTGAAGAACAAATACATTGAAATAGTGAAGTAATAGAATTGAAATTGGCAAAGTTCTAGAATTACCTGGGAAGTGATCCAAGTACTGATTTGTTTTAGAATCCAACAAGTCAAGGATGTTTCTTGTAACCACTGTGTAACCATTAAAGGAAAACAAACCATATAACTACCAAGATAAGGGAGAAGGAACTGGAAAATAATTTTTAAATGTTTTTATTAGCTCAAAATGTTGCCAGAAAGGCATATAAAAGAATGTAGAACAGGTACAACAAGAAATAATAGCTGAAACCCTAAATATTTCACCACTAAATGTCCCTCATAGCTCAGTTGGTAAAGAATCCACTTACAACACAGGAGACCCCAGCTCAATTCCTGGATCAGGAAGATCTGCTGCGGAAGGGATAAGCTACCTGCTCCAATATTCCTGGGCTTCCCTTGTGGCTCAACTGGTAAAGAAACTGCCTGCAGTGTGGGAGACCTGGGTTCAGTCCCTGGGTTGGGAAGATCCCCTGGAGAAAGAAAAGGCTACCCACTCCAGTATTCTGGCCTGGGGTCCAGGGGGTTGCAAAGAGTCGGATATGACTGAGCAAATTTCAGTTTCACGATACTAAATGTAAATTAACTAAATCGATTAAAAAACAAAACATTTCAAAATGAACAAATAAAACAAAGATGTACCTTGTGTAGAAGGACACAAAAGAACTAAAAGTACAGAAACTAATAAAAAGGAACATGGCCTAATTTTATAAGATGAAATAGACTTTGAGGCAAAAGGCATTCCTGAAGATAATGAGGGACATTTCATATTAATAAAAATATCAATCAGCCAGAAAGATTCAATACTTCTTAAACTGTATGCAGCCAATAATGCAGCATCAAAATATGTAAAACAAAAATGCAAATTAAAAAAATGGACAAACTCACAACCATATTGGCCAATTTTAACATGTTTTCTATAGCTGATAGGTTAAGCAAATAAAACCAAATTTTTAGTATATATAAAATCTGAGAAATATTTACCAACTGTACAAGCAACTTCTGAATCACATTAATTTTAAAATTATATAGCAAAACTGATGCTGGGCCATATGTCGGGCTATATGTCAAATCTTAAAAAATTCCAGGTATTCAAATTATACAGTGAAATAAGGCTAGTAATCAATAATAATGGAACTGGAAAGCCACCAAATGGTTGGAAATTAAACAGTATAGGTCTAAATAATCTATGAACAAAGATTAAATCATAATGAAAATTTAAAATAGTTTTAACTAAAATGGAAATACAAATATAACATACTAAAATGAGTCAGTTAAAAGTATGATTGAAAGGAAAATCCATGTATCAGAAAAGAAGATACGCTGAGAATTAGTCATATATTTATTTTCTTAATTGTACCCATCAGTTCATTTCAGTTCAGTTGCTTAGTTGTGTCTGACTCTTTGCAGTCCCCATGGACTATGTACCATGCCAGGCCTCCCTGTCCATCACCAACTCCTGAAGTTTACTCAAATTCAGGTCCATTGAGTCAGTGATGCCATCCAACCATCTCATCCTCTGTCATCCCCTTCTCCTCACGCCCTCAATCTTTCCCAGCATCAGGGTCTTTTCCAATGAGTCAGTTCTTCGCATCAGGTGGCCAAAGTATTGGAGTTTCAGTTTCAGCATCAGTCCTTCCAATGAATATTCAGGACTGATTTCCTTTAGAATGGACTGGTTGGATTGTATCCATTCCAGGAAGTTAAAAAGAGTATCAAATTAATCACAAAGAATGAAGACAGGAGATAATAATCATGACAGCAGACATTTGTCAAATATAGAACAAATGTAAAATAGAAAGAAATTGCAAAACTCAAGATAAGTTCTTTGAGAAACTAAACCCTAAGCAAGAATGATTAAGAGAGCTAAGACATGTAATATCAAATCAGGAATGCAAAAGAAATTGCCACAAATCCAACAGACATTTAAATGAAATATATTTCAGTAAATTTTCATATGTAGGTGAAATGAGAATCTTCCTTGGAAACCATGACTTACACAAATGGAAACAAGAAAAAAACTTCTAAAATCTAACCAGTTCTATATTAAGTAAATTTAAACCATAATTACCAACATTCACACGAGGAAGTCTCTAGGCACAATTGACCTCACTGTTATTTTCTTCCAGATATTTAAAGAGGAAACAACACCAATTTGGGGGCTTCCCTGGTGGCTCAGATGGTAAAGAATGCATCTGCAATGCAGGAGACCTGGATTCAATCCCTGGGTTGGGAAGATCCCCTGGAAAAGTAATGGCTACCCACTCCAGTATTCTTGCCTGAGAAATCCATGGACAGAGGAGCCTGGCGGGCTACAGTCCATGAGGTCGCACAGAGTTGGACACAACTGAGCAACTTTCATTCATTCATTCTTTCAACACCAATTTCAAACAAATATCTTCAGAAAATTAAAAAACAAAAATGGAGAACATGTGTGTCTTGTTTTATGAGGCAAGTATTTCCTTGAGACCAAAACATAAACATTTACACGAAAGAAGAGTTAAGAACCAATCTCAAGGACATATATACAAAAAATTTAAATAAAATCTTATTAAAATGAATCTGACGATATCTTAAAACAACCCTTTTAATTCATCCCTTTTAATTTGGGTCCATTAAGGAATGTAAGATTCATTTCACTTTGGAAAATCAATCAATGTATTTTATCACACTGACAGATTGAAGGAACAAAATGATGGTCTCAATAGGTATAGAATCAACATTCAAAATCTATGATCTGTTTCTGATAAGGCTCAGCAAATAAGAAATAGCAAATGACCTCCTTAAACTGACAATTAATCAAAAATTATTTTTTTGAATTAAAAAATCCACAGCAAAAATTATACTTTATAATGCAATCCAGATGGCAATTCCCCAAAGCTTAGAAAGAATTATTTCTAATTATAATAATTTCCATTCATTGTTGTCATAGTCATCCTAACCAGTGCAGCAAGGCAAGAAAAATAAAAAGTACAAAGACAAAAATGGAAAAAATAAACTAACATTATTTCCAGACCACATTGATTTTGAAGTAGAAAATACAGAGAAATTTACAAATAAGCTGTTGCAATTAAGAAATGAACTTAACAAGATCACTGGAAAGAAGATCAATGTACAAAAACGCAATAATATTTCAATGTATCAATGACAAGTACATAGAAAAATAGCATATAAAATGATACTTGATTATGAGAATATCCCCAAACATCAAATATGTGGGAATAAATCTAGCAAAAGATGTCCATGACTTCACCATAAAACATTATTGTAAGCAAGAAAACGTGAGTAAAGAGAGGGATATTCCATTGCTATGGGCTGAACCATATCCCCTCTCTGACTCATATGTTGAAGTCCTAATCCCTAGTAACTTGGAATATGCCCTTATTTGGAGATAGGACCTTTAAAGCATTGAGTAAGTTGGCTCATTGGAAGAGACTCTGATGCTGGGAATGATTGAGGGCAGGAGGAGAAGAGGGCAACAGAGGATGAGATGGTTGGATGGCATCATCAACTCAATGGACATGAGTTTGAGCAAACTCTGGGAGATAGGTCTGGGAAGCCTGGCATGCTGCAGTCCATGGGGTTGCAAAGAGTGAAACATGACTGAGTGACTGAACAATGGCAAAGTTAAAATGAGCTCCTTAGGGTTGGCCCCAATCCAATATGACTAGTGTCCCTATAAGATGAGTAAGTCTGGAAACAAATCTGTATAGAAGAAAGACCATATGAAGACCCAGGGAAAATACTGCCATTTATAAGCCAAGGACACAGACCTACATCAGCCCTGCCAACACCCTGACCCCGGACTTCTAGATTCCAGACTAATAAGAAAATAAATTTATGTTGTTTAAGTTGCCTCGTTTGTGGTATTTTCTTATGGCAGCCTTAGCAAACCAACACATTCATATTCGTAGAAGAGAAAACTCAGTATTGTAAAGATATCAATTGTCTCCAATTTAATCTATAGATTCAATTAATCTGATATTGTTTCAATCTAAATATGTGCTGTGCTCAGATGCTCAGTCATGTCCAACTCTTTGTAACCCCATGGAGTGTAGCCTACCAGGCTCCTCTATCCATGGGATTCTCCTGGCAAGAATACTGAAGTAGGGTACCATTTCCTAATCCAGGGGATCATCCCAACCCAGGCATCGAACCCAAGTCTCTTATGTCTCTTGAATTGGCAGGCAGATTCTTTACCACTAGCACCAGCTGGGAAGCCCTAAATATACATCTCTGCTGTTCTCTCCAAGCTCTCCTACTCTTTCCTATCCTGGTACTCTGCCAAATATCTCTGTATTTGATGTAGTAGAGGATACCACACAATGGGGGGTATAAACAACAGACATTTATTTTTCAGTCCTGGCGGCTGAGAATTCCAAGATCAAATCACTGGCGCACTGAGTTTCTAATGAGAGCTCTCTTCCTGGTTTGCAGATAGCTGCCTCCTCACTGTGCCTGCAGTTGTCAGAGAAAGAACTCTGCTGAACACTAATCTTATTACAGTAGGGCTCTACCCTTACGGGTGGTTGTGTGGCCTAATGGATAAGGTGTCTGATTTTGGATCCAAAGGTTGCAGGTTTGAGTCCTGACCTGGTTGCAAGGGGGTCAGTTACAATTTTGATTCCCAGGCGGTGCAGTGGTAAAGAATCTGCCTCCCCCCTTATGGCCCCATTTAACCTTGATTACTTCCATACTCCAAACACAAGCACACTGGAGGGTAAGCTTCAACATAAGACTTATGGAGGGACACAACTCAGCCCAAAGCACTACCTTTTCTCCAGTTCAGCAGGGGCCTCTGACCTATAGCTTTGTAACAGGGTCCAGCTTTCCAGAAAGTCCATGTAGGTAGTTGAGGAAGCAATGTTAAGTTCCCTCGAATCATTCAACCTCGTGGCTTTGCTTGAATTAGTTGTCTGTAAGTCAAAACTAATATGAATATGATTCTGTAGGGATTGAACAGGTCTGGGGATGAAAAGCTAGCCCCTCAGGGATTAAGTATGTGAGGAACTAGAGGGCAAGGGCTTCTGGAGAAACAGCCCATCACATGGAAAGCAAGAGTGGAGATGCATAAGGCTGACGGACTCTTGGGACACAGTTTAGGGCAGATGGACAGGAAGAAGGAGGTTTGAGCTGGGGAGATTCCCTCAGCATCTGGGGAGTGGAGACTGTGAAGAGAGAGAGGAGGCTGAAGGGGGGGTAGTTCACGCAGTTTCTAGAACCCTAGGAGCAGAGGCGAGCATAGCTGGTGGCGTGTGTCCCCCAGAGAGAGCATGGCCAGTTCCTCACCTGGACTCAGTGTTAACCTGAGACTGGCTGCTTGGGGGCCTCTCTTGTCCATCCTGATGCCCTCAGGAAGTGCGAGTGCAGGACCCGTCCCAGCAAAGAGCCCGAGGAAGCCTGGGAGCCTGGCTCACCTCTGCAGAGACTCCTTCTGGGGATCCTCTGAGGAGGGATCAGGACGTTGGTTCTCTAAGTCCTGCAATAGCAGCTGGGCCAGAGGCAGGAAAGCGCTCCAGGCTCGGTGATCCCATTCATGCCCTATGTTGCTGTGGTCACTTGTGGGTGGGGACTTCAGGCACAAACACACCATAGTCGTTTTCTTTTCTGCACTACTTTGGCCTAAAGAGAGAGCCCTGTGACCGCAGCATTGCCATGGTGATTGTGTAAGAAGCAGCTGTCCCTGGAACATTTTCCCTTTAGTGGAGTTGGTGAGATGAAGCCTGCTCACATATGAGTGTCAATGAGTAAAAAGTCAGTGTGGGATTTGGGAGCTCCTCTGTAACATCTGCAGTGGTAGAGGACACACTGTTGATGTAATTAGCATCATATGAGCATCATAGATTTTGCCTAAGCAAATACTTTCTCCTGCTTTCCCAGGGCTGCCAGCCAGGCCCTTAGGGAAGCCTGGATGGTAAAGGACTGATCCTCCCCTGTCCAGGGATTATGGGGAGTCTCAACAATGGCATTGGTTCTCAGAGGTGTCTCTTTGTTACTGAACTGAAGGGGAGGGGGCTGTGGTTTAAAGATAAAATCAGAAAATCATAGTGTTAAAGATGAATCAGGTGGAGGGCTGCAGTGAGAGTTGGTTGGCTCAAGGAGGACCTGGGAGGGTTCCTGAAGCAGGCACAGGTCTGGGAGGTCATGGCCCAATGATGCTACAGACTCATGACCCATCCCTGCCGCACCTGTCTGCCCCCCCCTTTGGGCACTGAGCTCTATTGCTCACCTTTTATCCTTAGAGCCCAGGGTGGTGCCTGGCACATGGGAGACATTTATCAAATATTTGTGGAATAAGTGAATAACAAAAATATAACTTTGTTCTTAGAGCTCACTGTGGTCCCCAAGATGGAATAATACATGAATAACTAAATAGATACATTCATTCTTCCCTTCACTTGTTCTTTTAATCATTTAAAAAAATATTTGCTTGCTTGCTTGCTAAGTCGCTTCAGTCGTGTTCGACTCTGTGCGACCCCATAGACGGCAGCCCACCAGGCTTCCCCGTCCCCAGGACTCTCCAGGCAAGAACACTGGAGTGGGTTGCCATTTCCTTCTCCAATGCATGAAAGTGAAAAGTGAAAGTGAAGTCGCTCAGTCGTGTCCGACTCTAGCGACCCCATGGACTGCAGCCTACCAAGGCTCCTCCTTCCATGGGATTTTCCAGGCAAAAGGATTCAAATCTGACTTCAGAGTTTGCATTATTAAAGTGTTACATCATACTCTTTAACCTCAATTGAATGCACACTAATGGAGATGAAAGTTTACTATGTCTTTATAGTATTTATATACTTAATATCAATCAATAAATATAAAATTAAATTGTTACAAACCCACAATATTTTTTATCACAATACACAGGGGATAGATAATATTTGCATGTAACACTGGCACCTTGCAGATGTAACACATTTGATAAAACTTTTAAAATTATATTGTAATTTTTTTCTTATTTATTTATTTTAATTGGAGGCTAATTACTTTACAGCACTGTAGTGGTTTTTGCCATACATTCACATGAATCAGGCATGGGTTTACATGTGTTCCCCATCATGACCCCGCCTCCCACCTCCCTCCCCATCCCATCCCTCAGGGTCATCCCAGTGCACCAGCCCTGAGCACCCTGTCTCATGCATCAAACCTGGACTGGCGATCTATTTCACATATGATAATATACATGTTTCAGTGCTATTCTCTCATTATTGTAAATTTATTTTGATTGAAAAATCCAAATACAGCCTGAAAGACAGTCTCCTTTCTACACTTATATATAAATATTCTTTCCATTTCCCATCTATACACACACACTTACACACACACACACTCCTTTTTGAATCATTATTTTGAAATAGGGTAATATCTCCAGAAAAATCTTATTCAGAAAAAAGCAAATTTAAATTTAGAAATTCAGCTTGATTAAAGGCCTAGCATGTGCTGATTTGTTCTGAGAATGGGGTGTAGCTAAAAAGGGAATTGGTGGACATCTTCTCCAAGTGCACGCCCCGCAAAGACTGCATTTGATCCTAGTGAGGGTGCGGGGCGGGGTGGGGGGAGGGTATGGTCCAGAGAAGGCGTTCAGCACCCAATAAGGACAGGAAGAGGGGCACATTCAGACCCCTGCCCTGCTAAGGATGGCACGGAATTCTGAAAACCCAGGAGAGATGGTGGGGAAGACCTGATGCTGCAAAACCACAGAGAGTGGAAAACTGGAGAGAGCCTTTGTACGTGTTGTAATTTCTTGTTAAACCCATGCTCTGGCTCATGGCAAAGGACCACCTCCCAGGAGTGTTCTGGAGGGGCCGGGGGAGGAGGTGAGCAAGCTGGCAGAGGGGCTGCTAAGACTCCAGGGACTGGTTATTTGTAAGGCTGAAGGAGACGGGGAGTCCAAAATCGAAGATAACTCTGGGCTTTCGGAGCTGTGTGCCCACAGTCAGTGGCCCCTTCACAGAGAGGCCGGGAGGATGGAGGGAGGTGAGTTAGAGAGGAGGGGCGGCTGCTGTGATGGGAACACCAAGTTTGTGATGGTGTGGAGGGTGTGGAAGGAGGGTCATCACTGAGTTTGGACTGGGGATCTTCTCAGAGAGGGGAAAGCTGAAGCAGAGGAGTCCTGAGGTCCCTGAAGAAAGAGGGTCAGAGCAGAAATGGCATTTGGAGGAGCTGAGCGTATAAAGGCTAAGAAAGCACTTGGGAGCCAGGCAGGCCCGAGGATGACTGGGAACTTCCCTGGAGCTCTAAGTTCTTTAGCCTAGGGCTTCTCAATTTCCACACCTGCAAAATCAAAGAATGCAGGAAAATCGCTTAGCACAGTGCCTGGCACACAGAACGCATCCATGTTAGATGTAATTATTAAGGGACTACATCCAAAGCTGGGCAAATGTGGACAAGACAAAGACCCTTCATGCCATAACTAAGACCTGACACCACCTAATAAATAAATAAAATTTAAATATTTTAAAAAATGAAAACAGTTTCCCTCCTAAAAAAATGAAGGTGTTGGGCCCTTACTCTCCACCAGTAGTTAGCAGAAGAGAGGACTGCCCAGTATTTTCAAGCAACATGTTCCCTTCAGGGACCTGGAGACCAAGCATCCCAGTGCACTTTGGAACTTCGATTGATCCCACAGCCTCTTGGTGCCCACAGGACTCCAGGGCAGCTCAGGAGATGCCCTTTCTGTCCACTGCTCAGTTGCTGGGTCCACGTGGAGTGACTTCAGATGCGATACCAGTGCCTGGGCACAGCTACTAATTTAGGTATCCTATGCATCCTCCTTATCATTTAATACATTATCAAAATTAGGAAGGGCAAAAAATATTCTTCAGAGCAGCCTTATACCCATGGGGTATTAGTTCTACAATCTGCTCAGCTGTTAGGTTAAAATCTCCCGAATGTTTTGGCTCTGGTACTGAGGTCTATTTCAGGGCAATTGTGTCTTGTTCCACCAAGTTCTAGTCAAAGGAGCCAATGGGAAATGAGCTGAACAACTTCTGGGACCCTTTCAATCCACATTATGGACAGTTTTTAGAGCTGGAGACTGGGGGAGAAAAACTGAAAGTATAGGAAGAATAAAATCAGATTTTAATTGAATTGCTGCAATGTACTAGTAAGGCTAGTTAAGCATATAATTAATTGTTGTAACTATAGCAACAGGATTAGCTGGAACTGTTAGAGTGGCACCAGGGGTTCATGAGAGACTCTTAAAAAGACAAGTGGTGGAGACTGCAGAAAATAATTTATTCTCCTCCAGTAGCTCTCAAGAGGGCCTCACACTATTTAGCAAACCCCAAATAAATCTATTTAATAATATTTCGTTAGATTCATGCAGCTTTTCATATCCCAAAGGGCCCCGAGGTTCTTCTTAAGCCATGAAAGCAAATATAGATTTGGAATAATGTATCAGGCCAGATTTTCCCAGTGCTTAAACAACTCCCTGGTGGTTTGTTCTGCACCTCTGGAAGCCCCATTACCTTGAGGATACACAGAAGCAGTAATTTGCTAAGTGGCATCCCCACAGGACTGGGGCCTGAAGCACCAACAGAGTGTAAACTCAGGTGGGGGCATAAAAGGCTCCAGAGATAGTACTTTTATTTATTTATACCCTACCTCATTCCAAAAACGCCTCGAGAAGGCTTGCAAATTACCCAGGATATACCAGGATAAAATAAACACAGGAGAAAACCCAAAGCAGGGGCAGAAAATAGTAGGAAAGGAAAAATTAGATGTTTGGAAATGTTAGCACAAGAAGTGCACACAGCAATCTCCAATCTCCTGGTCTGTGTGTGCTAAGTCACTTCAATCATGTCTGACTCTTAGAGACCCTGCAGACTCTGGCCCTGCAGTATGCTCTGTCCGTGAGATTCTCCAGGCAAGAATACTGGAGTGGGTTGCCATGCCCTCCTCCAGGGAACCTTCCTGACCCAGGAACTGAACCCACATCTTTTATGTTTCCTGCATTGGCAGCAGGTTCTTTACCACTAGTGCCACCTGGGAAGCACAAACTCCTGCAGAAGCAGGAAGAATTTCCATTGTTCCTCCTACTGACTAAAACAGAGGAAAACAGAATCCACTTCCGGAAATAGATGCTTGGTGCTAAGACCTCACAGGTTGCTTCCCCGGTGGCTCAGCAGGTAAAGAATCAGCCTGCAATGCAGGAGACACAGGAGATGTGGGTTTGAACCCTGGGTCGGGAAGATCCCCTGGAGAAGGGCATGACAACCCATTCCAGTGTTCTAGCCTCGAGAATCCCATGGACAGAGGAATCTTGTGGGCTACAGTCCATGGGATCACAAAGAGTCGGACGTGACTGAAGTGATTGAGCATGCATACATGCAAGACCTCACAGAAATCTTCTCTTTGCCTTTAAGAATCTACTCTTTGGTGTAAATCCTCTCCAGCCCCTCTGCCGGAAGGAGGTAAAAGGGGGTCCCTGTAAAGGTGCACTTCCTCAAAGGAACCATTTTGGGCTATATTTGGGCAGATAACTATGGATGGTTCACCTAACCTCATTCCAGGCATCTATCCTTGTAAGGAAAAATACTCCAACTTTAAATGTTTTGTGGTATTCCGACTTGATCTACAGTTAAAATTTAGCCTCTAGAGCAGAAGTAGTAATTGGTGGCCCGCAAGACAGGTGTAGCCCACAAACATGTTTCATCCTGCTCAGTGGGGAGATTGGCTTTCAAGCCCAGATTTCCAGTTTCTCCTAAAAAGCTGGAAGACCTGTGATACTGGTCCACCATCCGACTGCTGCTGAGCAGAGCAGAGACTGACCTCCTTGGACAGGATGACATTTCCCAGCGCCCAAACATGTGCAATGTCATACAACTTGTGGCATGAGCTGTTATAATAGCCTCTACCTCTTACATCACCTGCCTAGGTTCTCTTGATGAAGATAAAAGAGGAGAGTGAAAAAGCTGGCTTAAAACTCAACATTCAAAAAACTAAGATAAAGGCATCCAGTCCCATAACTTCATGACAAATTGATGGGGAAGCAAAGTGTTAGGTAGTTAGAATAGGAAAAAGGAGTCCAAAATGGCAGTGGCTAAAAGACAAAGAAAGGAAAAACCTGCGAAAATGGAACAAAAGAAAACCTGAGGACTGAAGTGAGAACCTCAGGTGAAACAAACAGCCGTCCTGGCTAGCCCAATTTACACAGGACAGGCTCAGGGGGAGGAGAAAAAAAGATATATATATATATATATATATATATATATATATATATAAAGAGGAGCCAAAATTGAGCTTTTGAGTTGGCCTGCCCTCATGTCTCAAGAATGTATTTTCCCTTCTTGCCAAATAAAACTGAGCTATAACTGAGCTGTAACACTGGTCCGCCATTTAAATTGAGCTGTAACTGAACTGTAATGCTGGTCTGCCTTTTCAAATTTTTGCTGTGGCAAGACAGAACTGAGGAAATGACACACTCCCCCAACATATCTGGCACCGTGTCTCTGATTTAACCTGGCTGAAAAAACCTCAGCTTAGCCCCCTGCAAGGCGGAGGCCAAGCACAGCAGAAGCCCAACTTGGCAAAAGCTCATATAGTGGAAGCTGAACACGAAGAAAACCCAGTGCAGTGGAAGTGACAAGAAGCCCAGAGTGCTGGAAACCGGGACAGCAAAAACAAACTCGGCAGAAAGCTCATGCAACTCAGTCTCAGATTCCAGAAGGCCTCCAGTTAAGGTAGGCGGTCCTCACCCCTATGGCTGGAAAGACATATGGCTAAAAAATCTTAATTCCTTTACAGTCTCTCATTTTTTGTTTCCTTGAACCCCCTGGGAATAGGTGAGCAGCAGTGGGTGCAACTGGGGGACTCTGGCAGGGGCTACTCCCCACTGTATCCTGAAGGCTCTACTATCTGCTGTGCCTTAGTAGCTGTCACCCAAGCAAGTGAGGATTCTTCTGTCCTTAATCTTCTTTGTGCAAAGGATCAGGCCAATGAAAACTGTGAGCACAGGTGAGATATTTAGCAGATCTTCTGGCAGGTTATGAAGGGGATTCTTTGGCATATTTTTTCCCACTGCTTTTTTCTCCCATCCTTCAGCTCCTCTCTCCATATATGCCACTGCTTACAAAGTATTGGGCAGGTCATCATGTTTCTATTTCTGAAAGTTGTATTTGAAACTGTTTACCTAAGATGGGGACTCAAACCCACGTGGCAGGGACTTTGCTATGCTAAGTCACTCAGTCATATCCAACTGGGACTTGAGCCCAGCCAAAACCCATGGTACCTGGTTTTAGGACCTAATGAAGCTCAGATTCTTGATGTCTCATTGCAAAAAATTCAGTGAGAGACACAGAAATAGGTAAGAGGTAGATTTGTTCAGATTCAGAGAGAAGCACAGTCCACAGAGTGTATGCCATCGCAGAGGGTGTATGCTGCTGCTGCTAAGTCATTTCAGTTGTGTCGGACTCTGTGCGACCCCAGAGACAGCAGCCCACCAGGCTCTGCCATCCCTGGAATTCTCCAGGCAAGAACACTGGAGTGGGTTGCCGTTTCCTTCTCCAAGGCATGAAAGTGAAAAGTGAAAGTGAAGTCACTCAGTCGTGTCTGACTCTTAGCGACCCCATGGATTGCAGCCTACCAGGCTCCTCCATCCATGGGATTTTCCAGGCAAGAGTACTGGAGTGGGGTGCCATTTATGCAGTGGCCATGAAATGTGGTGTGATTAGTTTTTGTGAGCTGGGTGATTTCATATGCTAATGAGTGGGAGGATCATTCCAACAGTTGGGGAACCACATTCCTTGGTCTTTCAGTAGGAAACATGGAAGCCTCTGGGTATGCATTTAGCTTGCAGACTGAGGATCAAGATTTAGTTGAGTTTGGCTTGTCTGCCTTATCTTGGACCCATTTGATTTTAATTGGTTTATGTTATGCCCTTGGGCTATGTCATTCTGCCCCCTTCGCTCCTGTTTCATGCTCTTTTCCTAAGCCCTATCTGGGCCTACAATGTTGCCTCTACAATCTTCTTGGGGAAACCAGAAAATAGATGGCCTTTGGGAGGAAAATACTGTATAATATCCAATCCCTCTAGATATTCAGGCCTTCATCTTCCATGTTTCTTACAACATGTGCAATAACAGCATCTCTCAGGGAACCCACTAGGGTGGGTGAGAAGCATACAATGCCTGCTAGAAGTCCATCTGTTGATGGCATCTCTTCAAGGGCAATTGGGCTTCCAGGGACAATGTTTGCCACTTTGGGAGTTAGCCCCACAGGCCTTTTGGGCCCAAACCCTTACTACCCTTCTCCTAAAGTTACAAACATAACCCCAGATCAAATCTCCACTCAACTTTTATGGACCATCTGGTCTGTTTTCTCTTATCAATTTGTCCTTAAGCCACTTACTAACTCCTACAACCAGGACACTGCCCCCTTGTAGGCAATATCTCTCCACCCCGCTTATTATTAAAATACTCTTAATGCCCCTTACAGGACCGGATAACCCACTCCTTTGTCATTACTTCTGTTATTACCTAGAGTGGGTCTATGACAATGAAATGTCTACTGTTGGAGACACTCTCAGCTGCACTTATGGAGGACTAGAGGAGGAAATCAATGACTTACATTCCTTCAGAGCAATAAGAGGATAAGGCTTATGGCCTTTACACCAGGCTTCCAGTCTCAGGGCACAGGCTTGGATTGCTCTACATCATGGTATCTATTCCCATCTGTGGTGGACAAACCAGCAATGAGTTAAGATTATAATCCCTTAATCCTTCCCAGCACTGGTCACACTGGAGACCCTGGGGATGCTCAACTCCCGCTAGGGGTTCCAGGAGGTCAACCTGCCTTGACCTGCCTAGGGATATGGTTCTCAGGAGGTTGTCATACCTCAACCTACTTCAGGATCCACCAGTTCAGGGGTCCGAGGAGGTCGACATGCCTTGATCTGCCCAGGGACCCAATTCTCAGGAGGCCAACCTGCCTCGACCTACCTGGAGATTTGATCTTCAGGAGGCTGTCATGCCTCTGCCTGCCTGGGGATCTGCACCCTGACCCAAGGATGCCTGGCTCTCAGGCTGCAACAGTACTGGGTAGGATAAGCTTCAGGAAGACTCACCCCTAAGGAAGTCCACCCTTAGAAATTCCACCCCTTAAGAAAGTCTATAAAAATAGAAGGAGGCCCCTTAGTTTTTTCTTTTCCTCCCTGTCATCACTGTCTTTCAGATGGGAAATAACCAATCCGCTTCCCGACAGATGCCCTTGAGATGCATCCTTGACAACTGGAAGCTGTTTGATTCTCTTAACTCTAAGGAGAAGTCGCTTACAATTCTTTAGTGCCACTGAGTGGCCATGGTATCCTTTGGAGGATAAGAAACACTGGCCTGAGGATGGGAGTCTAAATTAAAGTACCATCCTGGAGCTAGACTTATTTTTCAAAATACAAGGGAAATGGACAGAGATCCCCTACGTCCAAATTGTCTTCCTTCTAAGAGATGTGAAGAAACTCTGTCTTAAGTATGGGTTTATTGTATGCCCTAAACATGAGCCTACTTGGCAATTGGTGTTAGGCATAGGCAACCAAGAAAAAGAAGCTCCCCATGAAGGCTCACTCCCATGGCTCTCGAGTTGCCTGGTGATCCTTCCTCATGGGACAAATGTGCCCCCATTTCCAGGAGCACCCCCTCCACAAAAGCCAACTCAAGTATGTCCCTTAGTTGAAACTGGAGGAGAATTTGGACCAACCTGGGTTCCATAAGCCCTTCTCCCTCTTAGAACTAAGGCAGATCAAACAAGACCTGGAAAGCTATACAGATGACCCAGGCAAATATATAGATAGATACATTCCAACACATTACCTTGGCCTTTGACTTGACACAGAAGGACATAATGATCATATTTAGTCAAACTTTATCTGACCCTGAGTATGCTAGGGACTTAAAAGAAGCCCGAAGGTATGCTATGGGGCTTCACATGTCAACTGATAAATACCCAGTGGGGGAAACTGTGGTCCCCTCCTCAGATCCTAATTGGAATTATAATAACCATGAGCACATCTAGGAAGGGCATCATTTTCTGATCTGTATAAAAGCAGGACTAAAAGCAGCCCAGCAAAAAGTAATCAGCTATTCCCGGGTCTCAGCAATAACCCAGCAGCCCAATGAGAACCCCATTGCCTTTCTGGAAAGGCTGAAAGAGACCCTCCAAAAGTTTACCAACCCGGACTTAGGCTCTTATGAGGGACAGGTGATTTTAAAGGACAAATTCCTGTCCTAATGTGCATCAGACATCAGGATAAAGTTACAGCAGCTACAGCAGCAGGACCCTGCTGCCTCTTTAAATGAGATGGTCCAGACAGCCACCAATAAATTTTATAACAGAGAACAGGAGAAGGAGGCCAAGGCCCAGGAAAGGGAGAAAGGAAAGAGATAAGGCATGCCCAGATGCTGGCTTCCCTCCAGGGAAGCCCTAAGGCAAACCCCAAGTCCTTAAAGAACAAGGCATGAAGCAAATGCCTGATCTGTAGACAGGCCGGACATTGGGCCAAAGAGTGTCCAAATCTTGACAAGTCTCCTAAAATGGCTTGCTACAAATGCCATCAATTGGGACACTGGGTGGCACTCTGCCCTGGGGACCCAAGAGTCTCAAGATCAAGTGCCAAGCCTTCCCTCATGATGGTTCAACAGGACTGAAGTGGCCTGCTCCAGCCAGCCTGCCTGGCACAGATAACCATCACGGGGCTGGAGCCAAGGGTACAGCTGGATGCTGCAGGTAAGTCCAAGAATTTCTTAGTTGACACAGAGACTACCACTGTGTCCTGACCTCCTACTCAAGAGCCTTCTCCTTCCAAACCTATATCATTTTGGGTGCTACAGGAAAAACAATTATAAAAAGATTCATCCAAGCACTTCTTTGTTGCTGGGATGGACAAATATTTTCCCACCAGTTTCTGGTGTTCCCTGAGTGTCCAACTCCCTTATTGGGAAGAGATCTTTCCCTGATTTTGAAATCTTGCAGCTATTGCAGTCCTAAGAGAAGATTCTTTATAACTCTCTCTTGGAGGGGGGGCGGGGTGGCAAACTAACTATTCTTATGAGCCACCAAGTGAAACAACTCCTGAACAGGAGAGGCCATTTATGGATGTCTGATCAAAGGATCCTCAGATATCAAGTAATGCTGATGGAAAATCCAGGTCTGACTATATCCCTTTGTGAGGTTCTTAACCCAGCTACCCTCCTGCCTACACCTGAGGGCTCTCTCCCCTTTCATTCTTGCCTAGAAACCTCGGACCACTGGACAAACCCCAAGAGGGATTGAAGGAAGATCCTCTGGTCAGTCCTGAGGAAATCTGATACACTGATGGAAGCAGCTTTGTCTTGGATGGAAGAAGAGCTAGATACACAGTAGTCTTCAATTTTGAGACCATAGAGGCTAAATCTTTGCCACCAGGTTCAGTTCAGTTCAGTCGCTCAGTCCTGTCCGACTCCTTGCAATCCCATGAATTGCAGCATGCCAGGCCTCCCTGTCCATCACCAACTCCCGGAGTTCACTCAGACTCATGTCCATCGAGTCAGGGATGCCATCCAGCCATCTCATCCTCTGTCGTCCCCTTCTCCTCCTGCCTCCAATCCCTCCCAGAATCAGAGTCTTTTCCAATGAATCAACTCTTCGCATGAGGTGGCCAACGTACTGGAGTTTCAGCTTCTGCATCATTCCCTCCAAAGAAATCCCAGGGCCGATCTCCTTCAGAATGGACTGGTTGGATCTCCTTGCAGTCCAAGGGACTCTCAAGAGTCTCCTCCAACACCACAGTTCAAAAGCATCAATTCTTCAGCACTCAGCCTTCTTCAGAGTCTAACTCTCACATCCATATATGACCACTGGAAAAACCATAGCCTTGACTAGATGGACCTTTGTTGGCAAAGTAATATCTCTGCTTTTCAATATGCTATCTAGGTTGGTCATAACTTTCCTTCCAAGGAGTAAGCGTCTTTTAATTTCATGGCTGCAGTCACAATCTGCAGTGATTTTGGAGCCCCAAAAGATAAAGTCTGACACTGTTTCCACTGTTTCCCCATCTATTTCCCATGAAGTGATGGGACCAGATGCCATGATCTTAGTTTTCTGAATGTTGAGCTTTAAGCCAACATTTTCACTCTCCACTTTCACCTTCATCAAGAGGCTTTTTAGTTCCTCTTCACTTTCTGCCATAAGGGTGGTGTCATCTGCATATTTTAGGTTATTGATATTTCTCCTGGCAATCTTGATTCCAGCTTGTGTTTCTTCCAGTCCAGCGTTTCTCATGAGGTATTCTGCGTATAAGTTAAATAAACAGGGTGACAATATACAGCCTTGACGTACTCCTTTTCCTATTTGGAACCAGTCTGTTGTTCCATGTCCAGTTCTAACCGTTGCTTCCTGACCTGCATACAGATTTCTCAAGAGGCAGGTCAGATGGTCTGGTATTCCCATCTCTTGAAGAATTTTCCACAGTTTATTGTGATCCACACAGTCAAAGGCTTTGGCATAGTCAAGAAAGCAGAAATAGATGTTTTTCTGGAACTCTCTTGCTTTTTCCATGATCCAGGGGATGTTGGCAATTTGATCTCTGGTTCCTCTGCCTTTTCTAAAACCAGCTTGAACATCTGGAAGTTCACGGTTCACATATTGCTGAAGCCTGGCTTGGAGAATTTTGAGCATTACTTTACTAGCGTGTGAGATGAGTGCAATTGTGTGGTAGTCTGAGCATTCTTTGGCATTTCCTTTCTTTGGGACTGGAATGAAAACTGACCTTTTCCAGACCTGTGTACACTGCTGAGTTTTCCAAATTTGCTGGCATATTGAGTGCAACACTTTCACAGCATCATCTTTTAGGATTTGAAATAGCTCAACTGGAATTCCATCACCTCCACTAGCTTTGCTCAAAGTGATGCTTTCTAAGGCCCACTTGACTTCACATTCCAGAATGTCTGGCTCTAGGTCAGTGATCACACCATCGTGATTATCTGGGTCATGAAAATCTTTTTTGTATAGTTCTTCTGTGTATTCTTGCCATCTCTTCTTAATATCTTCTGCTTCTGTTAGGTCCATACCATTTCTGTCCTTTATCAAGCCCATCTTTGCATGAAGTGTTCCCTTGGTATCTCTAATTTTCTTAAAGAGATCTCTAGTCTTTCCCATTATGTTGTTTTCCTCTATTTTTTTGCATTGATCAATGAGGAAGGCTTTCTTATCTCTTCTTGCTATTCTTTGGAACTCTGCATTCAGATGCTTATATCTTTCCTTTTCTCCTTTGCCTTTTGCTTCTCTTCTTTTCACAGCTATTTGTAAGGCCTCCCCAGACAGCCATTCTGCTTTTTTGCATTTCTTTTCCATAGGGGTGGTCTTGATCCCTGTCTCCTGTACAATGTCATGAACCTCATTCTATAGTTCATCAGGCAGTCTATTTATCCGATCTAGGCCCTTAAATCTATTTCTCACTTCCACTGTATAATCATAAGGGATTTGATTTAGGTCATACAGGTACTTCAGCTCAATTAGCTGAGCTCATAGCCCTGACTTGAGTTTTAGAGCTGGGAAAAGGAAAGAGAGTAGCCATTTACACTGATTCCAAATATGCCTTTCTGGTGCTACATGCACATGCTGCTGTTTGGAAAGAAAGAGGCCACTTGATCACCCATGGGTCCCCTATCAAATGTGGTTATCAAATCCTTAGGGTCTTGGAGGCAGTCCACCTGCCCACTGAGGTTTCAGTCTCCCATTGTAAAGGACACCAAAAAGGGAGCACAGAAGTGGCACAAGGGAACCAAGCAGCTGATCAGGCAGCTAAGAGAGCAGCATTACAGAACCATGACCTAATAGGGGTTGCCACCTTAGTCCCGCAGACTAATTTGCCAGAAATGGCTTCATACTGAAGGTGAGACTCTTAAAGCTAAGACTGAAGGCTTTCAAGAAGATCATATGGGGTGGTTCCAAAAGGAGGGACTCTTTTTTCTGCCTGGGAACCTTCAATGGAGGTTGGTTAACTCCTTACATGCCACCACTCATTTAGGGGTGAAGGCCCTCCAAAGATTACGAGAAAGGTTCTTCAGAGGAAAAGGCCTCCAAACGACTATAAGGCAAGTGATCTTCTCTTGCCCCACATGACAATTAAGCAACCCCCAAGGAGCTTGAAGACCCCAGCTGGCCCAGCCTGTCCAGCAGCGTGGGTCCTACCCAGGCAGATGGACTTCATCCAGATGCCAGTTTCTCAAGGGTATAAATACCTATTAGTCATGATAGATACATTCACAGGATGGATTGAAGGCTTTCCCACCCAGACTGAGAAGGCTGAGGAGGTGGTAAAAAAAAACGAAAAACAAAAAAACTGCTCCACGAAATCATTCTGAGATTTAGTCTGACCAGGTCATTACAAAGTGACAGTGGGACATCATTTACTTCTAAGGTCACCCAAGGGGTCTCTAAAGCTTTGGGCATTACTTATTATCTCCATTGTGCCTGGAGGCCTCAGTCTTCAGGAAAAGTAGAAAAAGCCAACCAATTCTTAAAATCACCAATAATAAAGATAACCCAGGAGACCTCCCTGAGATGAAAGAAGGCTTTACCAATAAATAGCTCTCCTCCACACCCATATTGCCCCTAAGGAACAAATTGGTCTTAGTCCTTATGAGATGCTATATGGGAGACCTTTTGTTTATGTCAATGACCTTTTCCCAGATCCAGAGGCTCAGATCCTCTGGTCTTATACCACGGCCGTTGGGCAAGTCCAACAGGATATATGCTTGTAGGGTGTCAACCAGGAACCAAGAGATTCTAAAGAGCTACTACTATATGCTCCAGGGACTCAAGTCCTAATTAAAGTCTGGAAAGATGGGTCCCCAAAGGCTCAACTCCAGGCCACATGGAAAGGCCCCTACCCTGTAATACTTTCTACCCCCACAGCAGTCAAGGTTCCAGGACACGACTTATCTAAATCACACCCACCCTCCAGGATCAGCTCAAGGGAACTCCCTGAAGCTTTTCCCAAGTCTTCTAGTTCATTGGTCCTCCCACAAGGATGGCTCCTGGACTTTTCAAGGGAGTGGAAATAGTTTTCCAAAGCCATTGGCCTTCATACTTGGGCTTCCTTCAAGATCTTCCTGTGAAAGTGTCTGTCACGCGACCTCCTCTATTTTGCCTTCACAAGCACCTTCTCCCACTCCTCACCCACCTGGAATCCTGAAATCCTGCAGAGACTCAGGATCCAGAAAAGGTGCTCTGGATACCAACCAAGGGAAACTTTGAACTTCAGTGTTAAGAAAGCAAATGTCCAGGAAATACATCTTTTTGCAAGCAGGTGGATTCTAGTTTCTTACTTTCAGCAATATTGTAGAAGGATCTCCTGGAGTGGAGAGATGGTAGATTAGTAAAATAATTTCTGAAGATTGATTACTATGTGATTTTTGGCATATATCTCAGATGGCATTCTTTAAAAAAAGCAACATTAACAGTATTCCTTTCATTCTTATCTACTTGTTTGTGTAAAAATATTTATTCAGTATGTATATTTATCAAATAAAAATAGGAGTATAGATGATGTCATATTGTATCTCAATCTAGCAATATGCAATAACTACCCATGCATACATTATCAAGTTGAAAAAGACCTCATGCATCTCATTAAATGTACATCTCTAGCACAATCATATGAGATTTTGTTCAGTTGCTCAGTCATGTCTGACTCAGCAACCCCATGGACTGCAGCTCCCAGAGCTTGTTCAAACTCATGTCCACTGAGTCATGGTGCCACTCAGCCATCTCGTCCTCTGTCAACCCCTTCTCCTGCCTTCAATCTTTCCCAGCATGCGTCTTTTCTAATGAACCAGCTCTACATGTCAGGTGGCCAAAGTACTGGAGCTTCAGCTTCAGCATCAGTCCTTCCAATGAATATTCAGGGTTGATTTCCTTTAGTAAATTGAATTTAGTAAAGGAATTTAGGCAAAGTAATGAGAAGTACTTACCTATCAATTATGCAGTATTAATAACTGTAATGTTAAACCCACTGAGAAAAAATAAAATCTTGTCAGTTTCATTGACTAAAAATACTAGTTAAAGGAGAAAAAGGAAGGATATGAAATTTCTGGTAAAGAGGAACTTGTCTACATTTTTATAATGGATGTTGTTGGTGTTGAGTTACTAAGTCATGCCCAGCTCTTTGCAATCCTATGGATTGCATCATGCCAGGTTTCCCTGTCCTTCATTATCTCTCAGAATTTGTTCAAGTTCATGTTCATTGAGAGGTATCCAAATACCATAGTATGTAGATACCATTGGAAACATTCTAAATGGAGAGCACGATTTTTGAAAGTCACTATTTACATTATACACAAAAATATGTTCTTTGTAACTAGATTTATAATGATGCATTTTGGAAATCAAATTTTAAATGTGCCACTGAATATGTTTTCCAGTGTTTTGCAGAGAGTTGCCAAACAGAAAGATTTAAAGACCACTGTCTTAGTATTTTTTTCACCTTGTAACTTGATATTTCATGACACTGTTACACACTCTGTTTTTAACTTACTATTATGTGACTTAATCGCTGGACTCCAGGGTTAGTAACAGCCTATGAGTTTCATGAATTGCCACTTAACAAGGATTTACCAAGCAGCTGCTCTGCATTGAAAACAGCAGTTTATATGCAAATGTGGCACACAATTTATATAAATAAATATAATATATAATACAATACAATATATTATATTATACAATGTATTACATTTAATATATACTATGTATTTAATAATATTATATGTTATTAATATATACTATACATTCAGTTGTCATACATGTCTTTATATTACGTATTAATATTATATTTAATATGTATACTATATATTAATATTATATAATAATATTAACATTATATAATATATTAATATATTATATGTAACATATAAATATATTTCCATATGTAATTATATTTTTATATATTAACATATAAATAATTATATTATTATTTGTTATATGATATAATATAATATTGTTAATATACACTAATATTAATAATGAATATATATTATATGATAATATAATATATATAGTAATATATATATCATATATAATATGTATCATCAGTTCAGTTCAGTCGCTCAGTTGTGTCCGACTCTTTGCGACCCCATGAATCGCAGCACGCCAGGCCTTCCTGTCCATCACCAACTCCTGGAGTTCACTCAAACTCATGTCCATCGAGTCAGTGATGCCATCCAGCCATCTCATCCTCTGTCGTCCCCTTCTCCTCCTGCCCCCAATCCCTCCCAGCATCAGAGTCTTTTCCAATGAGTCAACTCTTCACATGAGGTGGCCAAAATACTGGAGTTTCAGCTTTAGCATCATTCCTTCCAAAGAACACCCAGGGATGATCTCCTTTAATAATATATAACAATATATTACATATAAATATTAATTAACAATATTTTATAGTATATTATATTATGATATGTTTTATATATGATATTATATGTAATATATTATTGTGTATATTATATAATTAAATATATTATAATATATATCTATATATAATATTATATTTATATTATATCATATACCAATATATAAAATAATATATAATATATTAAATATATATTGCTATTATATTTATTTTAATACTATGATAATATGATAATATATAATATAACATAATATATGTTATATATTAATATATTTACTATATTAATCACTGAAAATATTAATAATTAATATTTCTAATAATTAAATAATACACAAAATGTTATATAATAATATAGTATATAATAACAAATTGTTTTATTATTCAAATATTATATGTAATATATATAATTATAAAAGATGATATATAATTATATAAATATTATTATAAACTATATACTATGCTATGCTAAGTCACTTCAGTAGTGTCCAACTCTGTGTGACCCCATACAGTAGCCTACCAGGCTCCCCCGTCCCTGGGATTCTCCAGCAAGAACACTGGAGTGGGTTGCCATTTCCTTCTCCATATAAACTATATATATATTTATATAATTATATAAATATATTACATTATATTATATATTATATAATTACACTACATATGATATATTATAATTATAATATATAAAAATATATTATTATATAATATAATAAACATGTTCTCTTATATATTATAAAATATTAAATAATATAATGGATATTATAGACTTATTATATGTTATTATATTTATTATATATGATAATACATAAAAATAATATAAAATATGTATATATTATACATTATATATTATCATTTAATATTATATAATATATATAAGCTCCGGCTCAGATCATGAACTCCTTCTTGCCAAATTCAGGCTTAAATTGAAGAAAGTAGGGAAAACTACTGGACCATTCAGGTATGACCTAAATCAAATCCCTTATGATTATACAGTGGAAGTGAGAAATAGATTTAAGGGCCTAGATCTAATAGATAGAGTGCCTGATGAACTATGGACAGAGGTTCGTGACATTGTACAGGAGACAGGGATCAAGACCATCCCTATGGAAAAGAAATGCAAAAAAGCAAAATGGCTGTCTGGGGAGGCCTTACAAATACATGTGAAAAGAAGAGAAGCAAAAAGCAAAGAAGAAAAGGAAAGATATAAGCATCTGAATGCAGAGTTCCAAAGAATAGCAAGAAGAGAAAAGAAAGCCTTCCTCATTGATCAATGCAAAGAAATAGAGGAAAACAACAGAATGGGAAAGACTAGAGATCTCTTTAAGAAAATTAGAGATACCAAGGGAACACTTCATGCAAAGATGGGCTTGATAAAGGACAGAAATGGTATGGACCTAACAGAAGCAGATGATATCAAGAAGAGGTGGCAAGAATACACAGAAGAACTGTACAAAAAAGATCTTCACGTCCCAGATAATCACGATGGTGTGATCACTGACCTAGAGCCAGACATCCTGGAATGTGAAGTCAAGTGAGCCTTAGAAAGCATCACTACAAACAAAGCTAGGGGAGGTAATGGAATTCCAGTTGAGCTGTTTCAAATCCTGAAATATTCAGACTGAACTGAACTGAATGTATATTATATATATTCAGTCTTCACCTAAGTGAAGATGACAAATGTGAGTAAATATCAGTAAAAACTGATATTTTATACTGTATTTAATTGTATTTAAATATATAGCTGAATTCATTAGAAAAGACCCTGGTCCTGGGAAGGATTGAAGGCAGGAGGAGAATGGGATGACAGAGGACGAGATGGTTGGATGGCAGCACCGACTCAATGGACATGAGTTGAGCAAACTCCAGGAGATGGTAAAGGACAGGGAAGCCTGGCTGCAGTGATGATACTGAAAGATGATGCTGTGAAAGTGCTGCACTCAATATGCCAGCAAATTTGGAAAATTCAGCAGTGTCCACAGGACTGGAAAAGGTCAATTTTCTTTCGGATCCCAAAGAAAGGCAATGCCAAAGAATGCTCAAACTACCGCACAATTGCACTCATCTCACACGCTAGTAAAGTAATGCTCAAAATTCTCCAAGCCAGGCTTCAGCAATATGTGAACCGTGAACTTCCAGATGTTCAAGCTGGTTTTAGAAAAGGCAGAGGAACCAGAGATCAAATTGCCAACATCCGCTGGATCATGGAAAAAGCAAGAGAGTTCCAGAAAACATCTATTTCTGCTTTCTTGACTATGCCAAAGCCTTTGACTGTGTAGATCACAATAAACTGTGGAAAATTCTTCAAGAGATGGGAATACCAGACCACCTGACCTGCCTCTTGAGAAATCTGTATGCAGGTCAGGAAGCAACAGTTAGAACTGGACATGGAACAACAGACTGGTTCCAAATAGGAAAAGGAGTACGTCAAGGCTGTATATTGTCACCCTGCTTATTTAACTTATATGCAGATTACATCATGAGAAACGCTGGACTGGAAGAAGCACAAGCTGGAATCAAGATTGCCGAGAGAAATATCAATAACCTCAGATATGCAGATGACACCACCCTTGTGGCAGAAAGTGAAAAGGAACTAAAAAGCCTCTTGATGAAAGTGAAAGAGGAGAGTGAAAAAGTTGGCTTAAAGCTTAACATAGAGAAAACAAAGATCATGGCATCTGGTCCCATCACTTCATGGGAAATAGATGGGGAAACAGTGGAAATGGTGTCAGACTTTATTTTGGGGGGCTCCAAAGGCACTGCAGATGGTGACTGCAGCCATGAAATTAAAAGACGCTTACTCCTTGGAAGGAAAGTTATGTCCAACCTAGATAGCATATTCAAAAGCAGAGACATTACTTTGCCAACAAAGGTCCATCTAGTCAAGGCTATGGTTTTTCCTGTGGTCATGTATGGATGTGAGAGTTGGACTCTGAAGAAGGCTGAGCGCTGAAGAATTGATGCTTTTGAACTGTGGTGCTGGAGAAGACTCTTGAGAGTCCCTTGGACTGCAAGGAGATCCAACCAGTCCATTCTGAAGGAGATCAGCCCTGGGATTTCTTTGGAAGGAATGATGCTGAAGCTGAAACTTCAGTACTTTGGCCACCTCATGCGAAGAGTTGACTCATTGGAAAAGACTCTGATGCTGGGAGGGATTGGGGGCAAGAGGAGAAGGGGACGACAGAGGATGAGATGGCTGGATGGCATCAGTGACTCGATGGAGTGAGTCTGAGTGAATTCCGGGAGTTGGTGATGGACAGGGAGGCCTGGCGTGCTGCAATTCATGGGGTCGTAAAGAGTAGGACAGGACTGAGCGACTGAACTGAACTGAATGTATATTATATATATTCAGTCTTCACCTAAGTGAAGATGACAAATGTGAGTAAAATATCAGTAAAAACTGATATTTTATACTGTATTTAATTGTATTTAAATATATAGCTGAATTCATTAGAAAAGACCCTGGTCCTGGGAAGGATTGAAGGCAGGAGGAGAATGGGATGACAGAGGACAATATGGTTGGATGGCAGCACTGACTCAATGGACATGAGTTGAGCAAACTCCAGGAGATGGTAAAGGACAGGGAAGCCTGGCTGCAGTCCATGGGGTTAGAAAGAGACATGACTGAATGAACAACAGCAAACTATATTTAAAAGACAAGCAATCAGCTCATATTGGGAGGTTGTTTCTCTAATATGTAAAGTAGTCAGAGCATAACCTTAAAAATTCTCACAAACAGTAAATAAATAAATTTCTGACCTGATCAGCTTGGAAATATAGACAAAAACCTAAAGGGGTTAAAAAAAAAAAAAAAAAAAACCTCAAGGCTTTACTCAGAGCTTGTTTACTCATATATTTAAAATAACAAGAATGAGCTGTGCTTCTGTTGTCACAATCACAATAAAATTGTGGAGGATTGTAGAGGAGATAAGAAATTCATGCTTTCTCTTTGGAGGGAGTGTGAAGTGTCTTCCTACCAGTGGGAGAGGAGATACACTTAGGGAGAGCGTGAAAAGCAAAGCATATGGGACTAAGAGACATAGCTACATGCCACGTGAATATCACCTGGGGAAGAACAAAATAATTAGAATTAGCATCCGTTAAAATAAATTCACAAGATTTTGTTTGCTTTCTTTACCAAGGCAGAAAAGTATGAAATGATTTTAGAAAGATTTCCCTCAAATCTTTTTATAATTTGAAAGTAAAATTGGAATGAACAATAGAAGGTAATTTCTAACTGGAAATTTCTAGTAAAGGAACTCCTCATTCCCGCAGGATTACAAGGCTCATTTCCTCTATAATTTCCAGGTAAACAAGGCAGCTTAGTCTAAAGTTTCTCCCCATTCTCCCCTACCCCGGCCCGGCCTGAACTGCCACCACCATGTCTTGCAAGGTGACTGGAGGCATGTTTTAAAAGCACCTTGCTACCAGCTGCAGTGGCTGAATAAACAAACTGGACTGTTCTTGGCAGGACATGGGCTCCTAAGGCTGTGTCTACATCAGGAGGCTCTTTTGCAAGTTCTGAACTCAGAGCTGAGCCTGCAAGGAGATTGTAGCTTGATTTCTGTGAGTGTCAATGAGGTCACTGGCCTTTAGCAATTACCTGAGGGAGATAAGTCATTAGCAGAAGGGATTTTCCAAAGAGACAAGGAAGTAGGGAGACAGCATCTCTGAAACTAAACAAAAATAAAGTGCTATATCATATGAAAATACAAATAATATTAGTAAAAAACATATTACAGAATTCTCAATGTTTTGATGTGTGGCCTCTACCAATCTGTTTTTCTTTATATAGTATCTATATAATTATTTTGTGTATGCACGTGTGAGTGATGCATATTACAATTCTATCCTTTTAACAACACATTTTGGACATTCTTCCATGTTATTAGATATTCTTCTAGATCATGGTCTTGAATGGTTATGTAGCATGCCAATGTAATCATGTATCAGGGCTTATTTCACCAAGGTCCTCTTTTGAACACTTGGTTACTGTCTTTTTAAGGGTTTTAGTTTTATTGCTGTTGCAAACAACTCAGGGTAAAGGGCTTGTGCTAATGAGTAAGAGGGGGATTTTAAAGAGGGGATTTTATTCCTGTTCCTGTTCCTGTCTGTCTAGACCTTTGCAATGGGTGAACTGTCTTCAGTCATTTGTGGGTTGGAGTTTCCTATTCTGGTGATCCCTGAAGGATGGCCAATTCTGTCCCTTCTCTTCTATTGAGATTAAAGAGAACTTGAAATTTAGGAACAGAGATTAGAAAAAGCCGCAGTTCCCTCTAAGAATCTGAACCAACAGCAGCTCTGTGCAGGTTCAAAAGTCATGTCATCTCAGAGGCCACGACTTTTAACAGAGTGGCTTGACAATCTCAAAGATAAACACTGAAGTAAAGAAATTAAGCAATTGGATAAACCAGGGGCTAGATTCTGAGCGGGTCTATTAACCCCTTACTCTATGCCACAAAAAAAATGCCCACTAGGCTTTCCACATCGATGCCAAAGGACGATGTCATGTCCTTGAGCTGCAACAGCCCAGGACTGTTGGCAAGTGTTGGGAGAGGAGGCTAAGGTAGGAAAGGAGAGGGAACGGTTACTATGGTCATGACATTGGTCACAGGAGGGCTGCCACAATTTCCCATCACCATAGATACTCCTCCAGGCGTTGTGTTAACCAGTCTCAGAAGCAGGGCAGAGGGAGCTCTGTAATCAGCTCCTCCTGAATTTTCAGTGCTGTCATCAACTCTTTGCAGCTGATGCTCATAGTATGCTGCTATGCCTGGGAAGAGATTGTTCGTTTCTAACCCCAGTTACTTGCATCCTGCAAGAATACGTCCAGCTCTCTGAAGGGAGAACTGTAGTAGATCCCCTGAGTGAGGAATCAGACTTTTGGGGAAAATTTGTGCCCCACATAATTCCAAGCAGTAGCATGCTGGTAAATGTTTAACAATAAGCTCCAAAACAAAAATATTGATAGGAAGCATTTGCCCATTTCCATGGTGTCAGTGCTCTCACTGTGGCTAATTTTCAAGCAATCATTTGTGATGTCATGGATATGGAGTTGAGAAGAGCTGCATACAGGTGGATGTTCATAGCTGGCCTGGAGTTTTCTCTAGTGCAACCAGATATGGGGTGGGAGGGGAGCAACATACTGGAGAAATTCCATCCTTTGGCCATAAGTACCTGAGGAAATCTCCCTGTCTCCACTTCAGCACCCCACCAGCCACACCTGACTGTTCTTGGTGAAGATGCTTTGTCAGGGATGTCCGCTATTGAAGTCTCATTTCTCAGGGAGCCCTGCCTTCAGTTCCCCACCGTCCCTTGGCCTGCACCACTCACAGCTTCGTATTCTCTGGGAACCTGGCCAGAACAGAGGAGGGTGTTGTAACAGGCTCTGGTTGTTCCTCGTTCTACCCCCACTGCTTAAAGGGAAACTGAAACTTCCTCTCTCTCAGAGGAAGGAGAGGACAAATTGAGAAAGCAGCAAAGATGTATACACTATCGTGCGTATAACAGGTAACTAGTGGCAAGCTGTTGCGTAACAAAGGGAGCCCCACCTGGTTCTGCGTTTGTTGCATAACAAAGGGAGCCCCGCTAGGTTGTGATGACCTAGAAGGGTGGGATGGTGTGGGGGAGGCTCAAGACCAAGGGGACATACATATAATTATGACTGATTATGCTGATGTATGGCAGAGACCACCACAACATAAGAAAGCAATTATCCTCCAATAAAAAGATGAATAAATAAAAATTTTAAAAAGAGGAAAAAAGAACCCTTGCATCTCATTTCTGCAAGGCCAATTGAGCCCAGCTGCTTCCCAAGTTATTTCAAGATCATGCACTTATGGCCACTTCCCTTTAAATTCCTTTATTCTGTCTCCATGATTAATTATAAAACTGATTATTCTCCAAGAGCCAGCTGTCTTTTGGATATCTCCTCTGTCTGTCCCAGGATAGAATTAAAGCCTCCCCCATCTCCCATACTCCCATATAATTGTGGAGCTACCTCATCTTTTGAATCTGTAGAATGGGATTTCAATTATTTGCTTATTACTTGCTTCCAGTCTCAGGCCATACACTTCTAGAAGTCAGAGCCCAGTCTTCTCTGTCTTCAGCCTTCAGCGCAGTGTCTGGCATGTGATCAGCCCTCCTAACATATTTGTCAAAGTCATGCATGAATCAATAAGTAAACCAGAGTCTAGAGTCATCAGAAAACAGGGTGCTTGTAAAAATACTTTTGGTCATAGTTTCCTGAATATATATTTCAAAATGGTTTAAATAATTAGGGGTAACAATTATTGACAAGAAAGTTCAGAAGTGGAGCAGTTCCAGAGGTGGGACCAGTCAGGGTCTCAGGAATGTCCCCAAGGAGTCCACTGTTCACCTCTGTCTTTCTTGGCATATTGATTTTGGGAAAAAATAGCAGGAGAGCTGTATATGGCAGCAAGAAGGTTGCAGAGGCTCCAGGCATCACATCCATACATAAAACAAAGAAAGACTCTTTCCTGTGTCTCAAAGGAAATTTCCCAGAAATTCTTTTTCCCATAAGCAGATTTCCTCTTTGTGGTAAGGGAACTGCAATGATTGATTTGAACTAAGGAAAAAGTTCTCTTAAAGTTCATGGCCAGCCAGGGTTCTGGAGGTGGGATGTGGATGATTATCTGGTAGATACCACCAGTTGCCACACATACAATCAACTGAAGTAAAGTATTGAATTGTGATTCATATGAACAAACTGCATGCATTCCACATGTACAATGATGGCTGAACATTAGAAAATCTGATGTAATTTATGACACCAATTGTAAGAGAAAAAAATGTTCATTCTTAATAGATTCAGAAGAAGCTTGAGATAAAATTCAATACCTACTCATGATTTTTAATAAGATTTAGCAAATTTATTGAAAGAAACACATAAAACAGAGCAAATATGTTTAATGATTAAATTTACAGATATCAGAAAAATATGCTCAGAACTACTGTTTTATGCAAGACTTTTCTATAGCGCATAGCCGAGTACAAGAAAAAGAAATAAACTGCATGAGTGTGAAAGAAGAAAAAGGCTATTATTATTTACAGAGGACATGATTATCTTCATAAAAACTTAGACCCTTTAGACAAATTATTAGTATTAATGAAAGTTCAAAATATCACTGGAAAAGAGATAAATTTCTATAAAATCAGTCACAAAGGTGAAGATCAGCAACAGTGAAAAAAAAAAAAACCACTCTCCAAAAAGAAGTATTTACAGTAACAAAACATAGAAGTTTCTTAGGAATAAATTTAATAAGAGCTAAGAGTGATATTTTGGAGAAGGAAATGGCAACCTACTCCAGTACTCTTGCCTAGAGAATTCCATGGACAGAGGAGCCTGGTGGGCTGCTGTCCATGGGGTCACACAGAGTCGGCCACAACTAAAGCAACCTAGCAGCAGCAACATCAGCAAGAATGATATTTATGGAGAATATAAAAATTATTATTAAAATATATTTTAACAGAGTCAAATCAATGAGGGAGATAGATTATATTTGTGCATAGAGAAACCAAAAAGTCACAAAAAGTTTTACACTCCCCCAAATAATCTAAAAATCCAATATAACTCCAAGCAACGTATCAGAAAATTTTATGAAAATTGACAAGGCCAACAAATAATTGCTCACAATTTTGAAGAGAACTAATTAGGGCAGAAAGGTGATATTTGACCAGAAATCGAGACTTATTCTGAAACTATGGTAATTTGACCAGTGTGCAATTGGCAAAAGGCCAGATATACAGACCAGTGGAAGAAATAAATGACCCCAGTAACTATCTAGTGCTTAAACAAAAACTTGATATATGAGAGGGTTGTATTGTAAATCAGTGTCAAAAGAACAGTCCATTTAACAAATCTTTTGGAGCAATTGGTTATCTATTAAGGAAAGAAATGAAATTTATCCTTAACTCACACCATATGTAAAAATCAACCTAGGAACAATAAAGACATAAAATATGAGAATATTGATTTTTTATGAAAACATTTAATAAAAAATCTTTGTGATCTTGTGGTAGGGCAGGAATTTTTTTAAAGATACAAAGAGGATAAACATAAAGATGACTGATAAATTCAACTTGATTAAAATTATGGAAAGTCTGTTTCAAGGCAGAAGGAAACAAAGGGTGGGGGGAGAAAACCATAGGCAAGGATAAGGTGTAAAGATGTTTGCAATGTATACATAGGGCATATAAAGAACATTTAAAATTGGATGATAAGAAAACAAATAATCCTATTAGGGAAATGAGCAAATTATATAAACATAATTTGTAAAAGAAAATACCCAAATGCTGCTGCTAAGTCACATCAGTCGTGTCCGACTCTGTGCAACCCCTAGACGGCAGCCCACCAGGCTCCCCTGTCCCTGGTATTCTCCAGGCAAAAATACTGGCGTGGGTTGTCATTTCCTTGTCCAATGCATGAAAGTAAAAAGTGAAAATGAATTCGCTCAGTCATGTCCGACTCCTAGCGACGCCATGGACTGCAGCCTACCAGGTTCCTCCGTCCATGGGATTTTCCAGGCAAGAGTACTGGAGTGGGGTGCCATTGCCTTCTCTGATACCCAAATGAGCCATTAAAAAAAAAATAACTTAACCTCATCACAACCAGGAAATGCAAAGTTAAAGAAATACAAAGTTGGGCTTCCCTGGTAGCTCAGCTGGTAAAGAATATGCCTGCAATGTGGGAGATCTGGGTTCGATCCCCAGGTTGGAAAGATCCCCTGGAGAAAGGAATGGCTGCCCACTTCACTATTCTGGTCTGAAGAATTCCATAGACTGTTTAGTCCATGGGGTTGCAAAGTCAGACATTACTGAGCAACTTTCACAAAGTTAAAAGATAGTCAGATTGGCATCAGATTGACAAAGGCTGAAAACTGAAAATACTAAGTGTTGATGAGAATGTGGAGAAAGAGGAAGTCATACTTTGCACAAACAGAAGTTGTATACAACCAGTTTTTAGAGTAGTTTAGCCACATGAAATAAAGATGAAAATGAACATACCCTGTGATCCAGCAATCCTATTTCTAGGAAACATCCAAAAGAAAATTTCATATATGTGCCTGAGGAAACACATGGAAAATAGAAAGTGTATGAAAATAGAAAATATATGAATGCATTCAGTGATAGAATGACAGAACAGGATGTAAGAACATGCATATCAGCTTCATATATGAGAGCAAAAAATTAGAAACTTCTTCAGTATTAACAAGAGGATGGTGTATTACCTAAAGTATGTTTGTGTAGTGAAATACTATCCAACAGTGACGATAAATGACCTGGAACTATATGCATCAACCTGGATGATTCTTTTTATTTTTCCTTTGAGGCTGAAATCATTTAAAAACTTTTAAATTCAGTTCAGTTCAGTTGCTCAGTTGTGTCTCACACTGCGACCCTGTGGACTGCAGCACGCCAGGCTTCCCTGTCCATCACCTACTCCTGGAGTTTACTCAAACTCATGTCCACTAAATCGCTGATGCCATCCAACCATCTCATCCTCTGTTGTCCCCTTCTGCTTCCACCTTTAGTCTTTCCCAACATCAGCGTCTTTTCCAGTGAGTCAGCTCTTTGCATCAGGTGGCCAAAGAACTTGAGTTTCAGCTTCAGCATCAGTCCTTCCAATGAATAGTCAAGACTGATTTCCTTTAGGATGAACTGGTTGGATCTCCTTGCAGTCCAAGGGGCTCTCAAGAGTCTGCTCCAACACCACAGTTCAAAACCATCAATTCTTTGGCCCAGCTTTCTTTATAGTCCAAATCTCACATCCATACATGACTACTGGAAAAACCATAGCCTTGACTAGATGGGATCTTTGATGGCAAAGTAATGTCCCTGCTTTTTAATATGCTGTCTAGCTTGGTCATAACTTTTTTTCCAATGAGCAAGCATTTTTTAATTTCATGGCTGCAGTCACCATCTGTAATGATTTTGAAGCCCAAAAAGATAAAGTCTGTCACTGTTTCCATTGTGTCCCCATCTATTTGCCATGAAGTGATGGGACCAGATGCCATGCCATGATAGTAGTTTTCTGAATGTTGAGTTTTAAACCAACTTTTTCACTCTCCTGTTTCACTTTCATCAAGAAGCTCTTTAGTTTTTCTTCGCTTTTTGCCATTAGTGTGCTGTCATCTGCATATCTGAGGTTATAAAGTTGAATTAAATTAAAATGAAACTTGTGAAAAATGTCACCAATATACTATTTACATAGCATGCAGTTGTGCAAAATGATACTCAGTATTGCTTAGCTGTGCAGGATTGTGGATGTCCGGGTATGATGGGCATTCCCAGGAGGAATCAGATGGGGAACATAACTGACTCAAGGTGTGTTAGTGTAGTTCTATTTCTTAAGCTGAAAGACAGATACCCTTGCATTTATTATATTATTTTCTCCATAGTTTTATATGTCAGAAATATTTAACAATATTCTTCTCAAAGATCAAAAAGTGAAAGTGAAGTCACTCAGTCGTGTCTGACTCTTTGCGACTGTATGGACTGTTGTCTACCAGGCTCCTCCATCCGTGGAATTTTCCAGGCAAGAATACTGGAGTGGGCTGCTATTTCCTTCTCCGGGGGATTGAAAGAAAGACACAGCTCTCTAATAATCATAAAGAAACACTGGCGAGTTGATGAACACCCTTTCTTTCATGTGTATCACTGAAGCTCACAGAAAATGTCTTCCCATGACCTGAGAAGAAGGTGCCATTCTAACATCCTGCACTATATGGGGCAGAATGGCAAAGACTAGAGATCTCTTCAAGAAAATTAGAGATACCAAGGGAACATTTCATGCAAAGATGGGCTTGATAAAGGACAGAAATGGTATGGACCTAACAGAAGCAGAAGATATTAAGAAGAGGTGGCAAGAATACACAGAAGAACTGTACCAAAAAGATCTTCACATCCCAATTAATCATGATGGTGTGGTCACTCACCTAGAGCCAGACATCCTGGAATGTGAAGTCAAGTGGGCCTTAGAAAGCATCACTATGAATAAGCTAGTGGAGGTGATGGAATTCCAGTTGAGCTATTTCAAATTCTGAAAGATGATGCTGTGAAAGTGCTGCACTCAATATGCCAGCAGATTTGGAAAACTCAGCAGTAGCCACAAGACTGGAAAAGGTCAGTTTTCATTACAATCCCAAAGAAAGGCAATGTCAAAGAATGCTCAAACTACCGCACAATTGCACTCATCTCACATGCTAGTAAAGTAATGCTCAAAATTCTCCAAGCCAGGCTTCAGCAATATGTGAACCATGAACTTCCAGATGTTCAAGCTGGTTTTAGAAAAGGCAGAGGAACCAGAGATCAAATTGCCAACATCTGCTTGATCATGGAAAAAGCAAGAGAGTTCCAGAAAAACATCTATTTCTGCTTTCTTGACTATGCCAAAGCCTTTGACTGTGTGGATCACAATAAACTGTGGAAAATTCTGAAAGAGATGGGAATACCAGACCACCTGACCTGCCTCTTGAGAAACCTATATGCAGGTCAGGAAGCAACAGTTAGAACTGGACATGGAACAACAGACTGGTTCCAAATAGGAAAAGGAGTTCGTCAATGTTGTATATTGTCACCCTGCTTTTTTAACTTATATGCAGAGTACATCATGAGAAACGCTGGACTGGAAGAAACACAAGCTGGAATCAAGATTGCTGGGAGAAATATCAATAACCTAAGATATGCAGATGACACCACCCTTATGGCAGAAAGTGAAGAGGAACTAAAAAGCCTCTTGATGAAGGTGAAAGAGAAGAGTGAAAAAGTTGGCTTAAAGCTCAATTCAGAAAACGAAGATCATGGCATCTGGTTCCATCACTTCATGGGAAATAGATGGGGAAACAGTGGAAACAGTGTCAGACTTTATATTTTTGGGCTCCAAAATCACTGCTGATGGTGACTTCAGCCATGAAATTAAAAGATGCTTACTCCCTGGAAGAAAAGTTATAACCAACCTAGATAGTATATTAAAAGCAGAGACATTACTTTGCCAACAAAGTTCTGGCTAGTCAAGGCTATGGTTTTTCCAGTGGTCATGTATGGATGTGAGAGTTGGACTCTGAAGAAGGCTGAGCACCAAAGAATTGATGCTTTTGACTGTGGTGTTAGAAAAGACTCTTGAGAGTCCCTTGGACTGCAAGGAGATCCAACCAGTCCATTCTGAAGGAGATCAGCCCTGGGATTTCTTTGGAAGGAATGATGCTAAAGCTGAAACTCCAGTACTTTGGCCACCTCATGCGAAGAGTTGTCTCATTGGAACAGACTCTGATGCTGTGAGGGATTGGGGGCAGGAGGAGAAGGGGATGACAGAGGATGAGATGGCTGGATGGCATCAGTGACTCGATGGACGTGAGTCTGAGTGAACTCCGGGAGTTGGGGATGGACAGAGAAGCCTGGTGTGCTGCAGTTCATGGGGTTGCAAAGAGTCGGACATGACTGAGTGACTGAACTGAACTGAACTGACTGATATGGGGCATCTCCCCCAGAAGACATATTAATGTGAACAATGTGCTTTGGAGCACATTTTAAAAATTGCAAGTTAGTTAAATGCTTGTATAAAAATCTGAAATGCTTTCCAAGGAATATGATTCTCTCCCTACATTGTGAGTCACTCAGTTCTGCCTGGAAATACTAGGGAATGCAGGCCAAAGGCCGACTCAAATGCTTTTGTCAATTGTTACCCAGTACGTGTGGTTCCTCCCTTGATTTCTCAAGTCTTCCGGATCATCTGACCACAGTTGATGGTGGAGCGTGAGTTTCTTGTTTCAGCCTCACCTGGTTCTGCAATCCAACTCACATTAGTGGACTCGGGAAATGAAAAACTTTTTATGAGGGAGAACCAAGGACTGCCTTTGGGAAGTCAGATGCCCCAATGCAATTTTCTCAACCACTTGATGCTATTTGTAGCTGGCTGTGAAGGGATGGCTTTGGGTCAGGTTGTGGTCAGTAAGAGCTAGACCAGTTCTTTCTTCCTGAGAAAGGCTGTTCAGCCAGACTCAGGGAAGACAGCCCCCAGACCATGGGCTTAACAGTCCAACTCTGCCCTGTGCCATTTTTGAGACCTGGGCTGAATCAATTAACTTCCTTGAGCCTCTGATTCTTCATCTGAAAAATAGTATGTTTTTAACATTAAACTAAACAGTATTTGGACGGAGGAGCCTGGTGGGCTACAGTCCATGGGGTCGCTAAGAGTTAGATACGACCGAGTGACTTCACTTTCACTTTTCATTTTCATGCATTGGAGAAGGAAATGGCAACCCACTCCAGTGTTCTTGCCTGGAGAATCCCAGGGACAGCAGAGCCTGGTGGGCTGCTGTCTATGGGGTTGCACAGAGTTGGACACAATTGAAGCGACTTAGTAGTAGTAGTACTATGTGATAAATCTAGCGCCACGTGAAAGATGTTCACTGAGATCACTAGCCCAGTGAAGACTCTTCCAGTCCCCCTGAAACATTTTCTGACTCTCCTCTGACTATGGGAAAATGATCCTTTTAAATTCAGTCCTTAAGGCATTAGTATAAATGAACTTGTAGGTTTGCTTAAACATCTCTGGAACAACAACAAAAACAGTCTATGAATGGGAGACTTCAGATTACAGCACTCTGTAAGTGTGGTACACTCATGGTTCATGAGAGGGTTTTCAATGGTGTGGTTTTATATGCTGAAATTAATGACATTGTTTGGTTTTCCTTGGACTCATCTTTATAGTTGCCTCCTGGTGGAGAATGGATGTGAAGCGTTCAGCCTGGCACACAGTAGGTCCTCAGTGGGTGGGGGGACTGTTATTAATGCTCGTTTCTCTAATCAGCATTGCTCCTTGTGGGAACAGTGACACATCAAACGCTGGAGTTCAGCACTGCTGACTGTGGTGGCATCGTGCTCTGGGGCTGTGTGCGGGTGGGGGCAGACTGCAGGCAACGAGGCACTCAGCCCATCACTTCTTCCACCAATCTTCCAAGAGGTGGGAAAAATAAGACCAGTCACCTTCTCATGAAATAGTGTATGTGGTAAAGTAGTGAAGTCTGGATTGTGCAGTGGGAGACCCACGGTGGAGACGGACTTTCTGCTCAGTGGCTCAGGCAAGCTGGTGGGAGTCCTATCCTTGGATCTCCTAGAGGGACCTGTGAGGTCTCCAAGGTCCATTGCTGTGTCCTCAGAGCTCACCCGTATGTCCCAAGCAACCTCACCCCCTGCATCACCCTTTCTTGTACTGTGTCATGTTAGTATCGCTGTCAGTCGCCTTCACATTGTCAAAAGGTTCACAGCCTCCTGATGAATGATGTAATCAGCATGTAATCACTATACCCTCTGTCCAGCAAAGGATGACTCAGAAAGAAACTTCACTTTGAACACGTCATTAGGTTTTGCTTCAGGCTTTCCCCTACAGAAGAGAACAATGCAGTCTTGGCTCCTAAGCTCTGCCATTCACCTGCATCGTTTCCTGTAATACAAGGCTGGGTCCTGTGAAATGGATGGGCGGGTGTAGTAAGAGCTGTAGGACCAGCGTCTCAGCTGGAAGTCCGCATAGTGCCTGCTGGTCAGAGGAAGGGAACTTGATTTAAATAACTCGTCCAGTGAACTTTAATTCTTTTTCCCTGGAGGCAAATCTTGAAATCCAGAATCCCAGTGTGTGTGTACTATCTTTTCTGACAAAAGTAAGAGCTTGTATTTATGTAAAAAACAGTGGATGGTATCTCCCCTTTTTTATATTTATCTTTCAAAATTGATATTCTGATATTCGAGAATATGAGCTACCTCAGTGGCTCAGTCAGTAAAGAATCTGCCTGCAATGCAGGAGACGCAGGTTTGACCCCTGAGTCGGGAAGATCCCTTGAAGGAGTGCATGGCAACCCCCTTCAGTATTCTTGCCTGGAGAATACTGTGGACGGAGGAGCCTGGTGGGCTATAGTCCATAGGATTGCAAAGAGTCGGACAAGAGTGAAGTGACTGAGCACACACATACAACAATATCTTTGGGTAATGAGGTCAAGATTCTTTATTATACTGTAGGAAGACTTCTAAGATGACTGAACTTTCTTTAGTCCTTCTTAAAGAGGTGTATTCCCTAGTAGCTCAGCTGATAAGAATCTGCCTGCAATGCAGGAGACCGTGGTTTGATTCTTGGGTTGGGAAGATCCCCTGGAAAAGGACTAGGATACACACTCTAGTGTTCTTGGGTTCCCCAGGTGCCTAAGATGGTAAAGAATCCACCTGCAATAAAGAATCTACCTGCAATGTGGGAGACCTGGGTTTGATTCCTGGGTTGGAAAGATCCCCTAGAGGAGGGCATGGCAACCCAGAGAATCCCATGGACAGAGGAGCTTGGAGGGCTCAATGGAGTCCATGGGGTCACAGTCAGACATGACTGAGCGACTAAGCACAGCACAGCACAATGAGGGCTCATCAATCTTTTTCAAGGAAGGGTCTATTTTTTTTAAGATGTCTACAGACCAAAGAGAGATAGCCATATTGGAGAAAATCAGGAGAATAGGTATGTATTAGTGTTGTCTGGCTACTGGACAGATCCAGTTGCTCTACTATGCTGGCTTATGAATGAGTCTGAAGCCAAAACTTTAAGCCTTCATCTGTGGTCTAGCTTCTTAAGAATGAAGAACAAAATTTTATACGTGACCAATTCTCTTCTCTCAAGACTGAGTGATTTTTATTTCGTCTCTAATAATTTTGCTGAAAGAACATCCCTTAAATAGCTTAACTGAAACCATGTTTATTGGAAGGGAAATCTTTTCTGGTTTAGCAAAGTTAGAGTGCTGATTGTGAAGGCTTTATGAGTTCTCAGGGACTCCCCAGTCCATTCCTCTCTGCTTCCTTCATGGCTACCTCTGCCTGACCCCAGCCCTGGAGGGTAACCAGGACACGAACTCAGCTCTGCAGCTGAGAACACATGTCAAGCTAGAATGCTTGACCCCAGAAGCCTCTGTCATTTCTTTCTCTGGGTGAGATTCTGCAGAGCTAGAAGGCGACCATTCATAATGGCCCTGAGGGCTATGTAAGTCTCCTATACAAGATTGACCCCAGAAACCTCAGTTATTTCTTTCTCCAGGTGAGTTGCTGAGTTTTTGCAGAACTGGAAGGCGACCATTCATAAAGACCCTGAGGGCTATGTAAGTCTCCTATCCCAGAATGTTATAAAGTGACAAAGGGCATTAGAGTCCATTGTTGGCTGAACTTGAGGCAACAGGAAAAGTCATACACGGCCTGTACCAATGAAAGTTTGAGTTTGGTATCACATGATGGGGAGAGAAAGAAAGGATAAGTGGAAGAAAGTAGCTTTATCCTTTTACCTTTAAATGAGGCCTCTGCCGTACTTACAATATCAGATGGACTTGCCATCACAAGCATTTAGAATGGCAGATTGCAACCTCTCAGTGTGTGTGTGTGTATGTGTGTTAAATGTCATCCTGATTTCTTATGATGGGGAAAACAATTTTTCAAAGTTAAATATAGAATTACCATATAACCCAGCAATTCAGTCTTTGGAAATTCCAAGAAGAACTGAAAGTAGGATTTTAAACTGATATTTGTACACCCTTGAAAAGGTACTGTGCACAGGAATGCTACTCTTATTTATAGAAGCATTATCCACAATAGTCAAAAGGCCCATCAGCCAAGTGCCCATCAGTGAATGAACAGATAAACAAAATGTGGTGTATACATAGAATGGGATATTGAGTCATAAATGGAATGATGTACTGATACATGCCGGCTACAAAGAATGAGCCTGAAAACAGTATGATAAGAGAAAGATGTTAGACATAAAGGGCAATATATTATATGATTCAATTTATATGAAGTATCCAGAACAGACAAATCTACAGCCACAGAAATTGTATTAATGACCAGGAGCTAGGTCAAGGGAGGACGGGGAATCCCTACTTTTTTAAGTCTATGAATATCAGAGATTTACTATTTTTACACATACATAAATTTTTATATTCTTTATATACTTTTCCATTATGGTTTATCTCAGGATGTTGAACAGAGTTCCCTGTGTTATACAGTAGGACCTTGTTGCTTATCCAGTCTGTATGTAATAGTTTACATCTGCTAACCCCAACGTCTCACTTCATACCTCCGCCATCCCCCACCCCCTTGGCAGCCACAAATCTGTTCTCTATGTCTGTGAGTCTGTATCTATTTCATAGGTAGGCTCATTTGTGTCATATTTTACTAACAGATTCCACATATAAGTGATATCATATGGTATTTGTCTTTCTGACTTACTTCACTTATTATGACAATAAAAATATGGAATGTTTCAGGAAAATCATCTTTGTGCAGGGGCCATGCTAATCTTCTCTGTATTGTTCCAATTTTAGTATATGTGCTGGCAAAGTGAACGTGGTTATGACTACTTAATGGGCATACAGTTTCCCTTTGGGGAGACAAATATGTTTTGAAACTAGATAGAGGTCATTGTTGTAGGATATTGGGAGTGTCCTAAATACCACTGAATTGTATACTTTAAAATAGTTAATTTTATGTTATCTGAATTTGACCTCAACTAAAAAAATAATCTATGGTGGAATTTGAAGAATCCAAGAGGGGAGCTTTAAAAACAAGTCAGAAGAACACATTTCTTAAACACTATACATACACATATAGACACACACACAGGTGCGGATACAGAAGTCCCAGTGCAGGAACTGTTAACATATATTGGCCAGGTATGATGGTTAATTTTGTGTTAACTTGACTGAGCGAGAGGTGCTCAGGTATTTGGTTAAACATTAATATGGGTATTTCTGTGAGAGTGTTTTTCATGAAATTAATATTTAAAATCAGTAGATTGTGTAAAGCAGATTTCCTCCCCGATGGGGGTGGGCCTTGATCAAACAGCTGAAGGTCTGAATAGAACAAAAGGAAGGGCTGACTGTCCTGAGTAAGAGACAGTTTCTTCTGCCTGACTGCTCTCAAGCTGGGAGCTTGACCGTTGCTTGCCGTCAGAAATGCTCCATCCACTCTCGTGAGTCTCCATCCTGCCGAATCACTCCGTAGGTCTTGGGACTTGTCATTCTCCATGAGTGCATGAGCTGATTCTATGTAATAACTCTCCTTACATTTGTATCTCTATCTGTCTACCACCTACTTTCCTCTCTCTCTCTCCTATGAGTTCTCTGGAATCAGTGCAGAGAACCCTAACACCCCAATCTACCTGGTTGCTGACACAATTATTCCTCTTTTCATTTCCTTTCCTATACAATGTCCTATTTTCTGCTTGACTTTACTTCAAGTAGCCTCACACTTAACGGTCAACAAAAATGCATATCCAACTTGAAATTACAATTTTTTCAGAAAATAAAGCTAACAACTCTACTGCTCTTTGACTAAAGTTAATTACCAAGTGTGAAAATGTCACCAAATCATGTTTCTGTGTCTTTCTTTATAAGAGCAAAGGCATTATTTAATTGTGCATTTTCTGACATGTTAATTTTATAATGGCATGTCCAGGTTCCCCTCTGATCACATTGCCATAGGTATGTTATGAAACAGTTTATAAATCCCATTCACTTTGATGGTTATAATTAATTGAAGCTGTGAAATATATGTAGGGCCAGCCCTCTGGAGTGTTCCTAATTCAGTTTCCATAGGCATTTCTGAGATGATCAGTATAGCTAAGTCAGAGTCCACGATACTATGACTTAAATTATTGTCTGAAAAAAGAAGCCTTTCCCTAAAGAAAATAATAAAAGGTCAGACACTGATAGAAGTTCCTATGGAGAGATTATTGTGGATTAGCACAGTGACATAGTGGATAAAGTTTCAGAGAAGAGGTGGTGCTTCATCTGGGTGGGGAAGAGGGGAAGGAAAGATAAGAGGTTTCTATTGACTCCTTACAATAAGCTCTCAGTAATTCTCATGAAAGCCTTGTAAAGAACACAACATCACCCCACTGTAGAGATGAGTAAGCCATGGTTTGATCCCATAAACTCTGGGGGCAGAAAGCAGATATCTTAGCTGTGAGAGCTGAAGCTGTGGATATATGAGAGCTCTAGGCATGTCCGGGTGGTGAGGGGTGTAGCACCACCCGCTGCTGTCTGCCGGACAGTGAGCAAGAATCACAGAAGAGTGTGTCTGTGTCCATTCCTCCAAGAGTCTTGCACTGGCATATCATCACCTCATGCCTGATTCAAGGAAGACAGTGCTGGAAAAAGAAGTGAGAAAACACAGAGTCACTGAGCCCTCCAGAAGATGAGTAAGTGAGTAAGGAAGCATTCTCGGAAGGGGCAGCCATGTGGCACCCAGGGTTGAAGGCAGGGGATTGAGGAGTGCGTGCAGCGTGTCACTTCACAGAAGCTCCATCAGGCATTCCCTTGGGATGTTGAAGCAGAAGTAGGAAGTGTCAATTGTTAGGCAAAGTGTCTCTGGACCAGAGGCAAAATGTTTTCCAGAGATGCTGAGAATTCTGAGCAGAGGGGTCCGGAAAAGGGCATTCAAAAGGGCCTGCCCTAGTGATGGGGGCTGAGTCAGATACCTGCTGCACCCGTCCTGCCTCACTACAGGGCCTCACTACAGTGACCTGTAGGTACCATTCTTGGGGTCAGGCGCTCAGCTTCATGAAAGGGAAGCACTACTGGATTCTAAGAAATACGCTCAGAAAGAGTAGACAAGAAGACCAATGCTACAGAATACAATTCAGAAAGCAACTGGTGAATGATTGCAACTTTAATGTATACTGAAAGTGGACTTCCAAGCCAGCGTGTAATGAATGGTGTTGAAATAATTTGGTATCCAAATCAAATTAATCAAAATAGAGGAAAAGTAAAGTTAGTCCACTCTCTCATACCCTGAAAACAAAATTCTAGACAAATCAAACTCCTAAACAACTAAAACTTCACAAAAGCTTTAGAAAAACAGTAGAATATATTTCTAACCTTGAGAGTGGGAAAAGGATTTTATAAGAAAGTAACTGCAAAAGCAAATGACTCCATGTTACAATCATATCAGGGACACATATCAAACTCTCAGTGGCCCCACTGAAACCCTTTCCTTGGTTTGAGTGAACAAAAACATGTCAATTCTCTCTCTCTCCACAGATATGAGGTCCAATAACTTTCGCTGAAAACCATCACTCACCACCTAATATTCTTTTCAAAATTCTTCTACGCCCTAGACATGGTCCATGGATGATAACCACTGATGTCCTCCACATTGATCTTATATCTCAGACTGAGTGACTGATCTGATCTGATCTTGGGGCCACGGAAAAGCTAAGATTAAATAACTTTTTAAAAACATTTCTGTGTGTGCATGAGTGTGCTCATGGGTGTGTATGTGTGTGTGAGCTCGTGTGTACACACAGGCATATGTCTGATGACACTTCAAATTGATAGCAGCAGTAATCCCAGAGAGGGCAGTTGAGGAGAGTGGTGAGTGGTCAAGAGGGACTTCAACTTTATCTGTATTGTTTCCATTTTTATAGTGACAATATATTCATGGATTACTTGGGTAATTAAAAATAAATGAAATTAACTATTCTCTAGTCTGTGCTGATTGAGTTTCTGCAACTTAATTTCCATCTGCCAATGAAATAAATCTGAAACCTTTCATCTGGGTTAATAGCCTAACTTAATGTGCTGCTCTGTTGGAAGAAAACCAAATTGTGAGGTACTATTCAGAGCTCTGTGCTGTGGCTTGCTCATATGGTGTCAGCATCTGTCTCTTGCTGCTCCTTCTTTCTAGATATGGGCTCAGCGTGTAATATATATTTGCCCTGGAACTTTGACTTCCTGGCTCGGCTGACCTAAAGACATAAGCAACAAAGCCAGCAACTTCTTCTTTTTCAAACATGAGAGGATACACAGCCACCTGGTCCATTTCCAGCTGGAAGCAAAGCGCGGTAGGTAGGGTATTTATTCCTACTGCGAAATGAAACTGGGTCTCTGTTTGGCTTCCCCAAATAAGCTGAAAAACCACTTTTCTGGTGTTCAGACAGCATCCTGGGGATATTTTGGTAAAGCAGCAGTCATAAAATGAACAAGGAGATTAGTCTTCACGTGTAATGTAACGCCGGCTGGAAGCACACAAGGCAAGGCCTGGCAGTAAAGTCACAGGCCCCAAGCTTCTGCAGGTGTTTCCTCCGGGCAGTTTCCCACACTGCATTAATAACCCCTTAATGATACCCTCTTGGTGTTCTATAAACATTTCAAGGTGCTTCTATACTGTCCTTGGCCCATTTTCTGTCTGTCACATGCCCACGATGGTTGGTTATGGGCTTTGGAGCAGAAAGAGCCTTTTTTTTTTTTTCTCCCACAGGAAGCTCAGAGTAGAGTTCAGGAAGGCAGATGCCTAAGCCAACATTACAGCAGAGAAAATGCCCTGAGAGAAAGAAATACAGGAGCTGTGGGAGAGCAGAGCAGAGCACTGGGGAGAGGGGTAAGAGAGCAGGGCTGCTTTAGGAAGAGGAAACGGCGCATGCAAAGGCACCGAGGCATGGAATTGCATCTTGGGTTTTGACGAACATAAGTTACTGGGACAGGACATGAGCAGAGTGGAAGCTATGGGCAAATCAGGGAGCGGGGTGGTCTTGACCTGGAGACAAGGAGACGATTCAGTGGATTCTAATCAAGGAGGGGACTTGAACATACCTGCCCTGCAGGATAGAGAAACAATTGGAAAGAAGCAAGAGTGGAGACTGGGAGAATACGTAAGAAGCTATCTGAGCAATCTGCAGGAGTGAGGCAGCTCTAAGACAAAGGTCCTAGAAAAAAAAGGAAGATGTGTCTAAAGTGTCCTTTTCTTGCTCTCATTACAGAGATGCTGACGTGTGCTAAGTCGTTTCAGTCATGTCTGACTCTTTGTGACCCTATGGACTGTGGCCTACCAGGCTTCTCTGTCCATGTGATTTCTCAGGCAAGAATACTGAAGTGGGGTTGCCATTTCCTCTTCCAGGGGATCTTCCCACCCAGGGATCCAACCCACATCTCCTACATTGGCAGGTGGGTTCTTTACCACTGAGCCACCAGGGAAGCCCCAGCACAGACTGGAGCAAAAGACAAATTCATACTGGAGGAGTGATACCCTGAATCCTGCATACATAAAGCCAACTAGCAAGCACTACATTTATTGAAAAGAGGAGGTGAGGTTGCCTAAGAACCATCAAATGGACAGAATAAGGAAGGAGCTGGCTAGAGAATGTCTTACACTATAAAATAAATGTATTGGGATGACTAGGTATTCCCCTAAAGATGAACAAACATTGGATTCACACTTTGTACTTTACCTTAAAGCAAATCCCAGATATATTAAAATGTTAAAAGCCAAAGAGTGAAATTATAAAAGTATTGTAAGAAACTGCAGAAGGAATTTTAAATGTAACCTTGGGGTATGGAAGACCTTTTTGAGTATGCCTCAAAAATGTGAATTCTCAAATTAAAATGGTGATAAAGTTAATAAGAATATCTTCTTAAGTGAATAATGCAAAGAAATACAGGAAAACAACAGAATGGGAAAGACTAGAGATCTCTTCAGGAAAATTGGAAATATCAAGGGAACATTTCACACAAGGATGGGAATGATAAAGGACAGCAATGGTAAGGATCTAACAAAAGCAGAAGATATTAAGTAGAGGTGGCAAGAATACACAGAAAAACTGTACAAAAAAGGTCTTAATGACCCAGATAACCGTGATGGTGTGGTAACTCATTACAGCCGGGCATTCTGGAGTGTGAAGTCAAGTGGGCCTTAGGAAGCATCACTACTAACAAAGAGACTGGAGGTAACAGAATTCCAGCTGAGCTATTTCAAATCCTAAAAGATAATCCTGTTAAAATATTGCACTCAATATGCCAGCAAATTTGGAAAACTCAGTTGTGGCCACAGGACTGGAAAAGGTCACTTTTTATTCCAATCCTAAAGAAGGGTAATGCCAAAGAATATTCAAACTACAGTATAATTGCAGTCATTTCACATGTTAGCAAGGTAATACTCAAAATTCTCAAGCTAGGCTTCAATAGCACATGAACCAAGAACATCTGTATGTACAAGTTGGGTTTAGAAAAGGCAGAAGAACCAGAGATAAAATTGCCAATGTTCATTGGATCATAGGGAAAACAAGGGAATTCCAGAAAACCATCTACTTCCACTTTGTTGACTACAGTAAAGCCTTTGACTATGTGGATCACGACAAACTGTGGAAAATTCTTAAAGAGATGGAAATAACAGAACACCTTACCTATTTCCTGAGAAACATGTATGCGGGTCAAGAAGCAACAGTTAAAACTGGACATGGAACAATGGACTGGTTCAAAATTGGAATAGGAGTTATGTCAAAGCTTATTGGTCACTTTGCTTATTTAGCTTCTATGAAGAGTACATCACACAAAATGCCAGGCTGAATGAAACACCAGCTAGAATCAAGTTTGCTGGGAGGAATATCAACAACCTCAGATATGCAGATGATACCACGGTAACGGCAGAGAGTGAAGGAGAATGAAAGAGCCTCTTGATGAGGGTGAAAGTGGAGAGTGAAAAAGCTGGTTTGAAACTCAACATTGCCTCCGGTCTTATCGCTTAATGGCAAATAGAAGGGGAACAAGTGGAAGCAGTGACAGATTTTATTTTCTTGGGCTCCAAAGTCACTGCAGATGGTGATTGCAGCCATGAAATTAAAAGATGCTTGCTCCTTGGAAGAAAAGCTATGACAAATCTAGACAGCATATTAAAAAGCAGAGATATCACTTTGCTGACAAAGGTCTACATAGTCAAAGATATGGTTATTCCAGTAGTCATATACAGATGTGGGAGTTGGACCATAAAGAAAGCTGAGCCCCAAAGAACTGATGCTTTTGAACTGTGGTGCTGGAAGATGACTCTTGAGAGTCCCTTGGACTCCAAAGAGATCCAACCGGTCAGTCCTAAAGTAAATAAACTCCGACTATTCATTGGAAAGACTGAAGCTGAAGCTCCAATAATTTGGCCACTTGATGTGAAGAGCCAACTCATTGGAAAAGATCCTGATGCTGGGAAAGATTGAAAGCAAAAGGAGAAGAGCAGCAGAGGATGAGGTGGTTGGATTGAATCACTGATTCAATGGACATGAATCTGAGCAGACTCTGGGAGACAGTGAAAGACAGGCAAGCCTGGCATGTTACAGTCCATGTGGTCACAAAAATTTGGACATGACTTAGGGGTTGAACAACGACAAAAACAAAATTTAATCTTATACAAATATAAATATTCCATATAGCTAAAAAATAGTCAAAAATTTAAAAATACAGGAGAAAATATTTGTAATTCATAGGACCAATAAACAGCTAATTTCCAAAGCATATGAAATCAGTGAAATAAAGACAAATGACCCAAATGGGAAAATCAGGAAAGATCACTGACAGACATTACATATTGATATAACTTACATAAAAGGTGGCCTGGCAACAGCTTTCAAAAAAAGAAAAAACCTAGACACTTTGTCCTGGAAATTCCATTATAGATAGTTTTTTCTACAAATCAAATTTTATATATGAGGAGTATTGACCATGGACATTTACAAAGGGATTGTTTTTAATAGCAAAATATTGGAGGAAACCTAGAGATGGTTTATGACTGGTGGAGTAGTGTTATAAATTATGAAACAGTTATACACAGGACTACTATGTAGCCATTATAAAGAACAGAGCAGCTCTTAAAGCCTTATATCTCCAAGATTCATTGTCAAATTAAAAAAAAAAAAAATGACATCTAGAACAGCCATAGCCTGTGCCATAGAAAAAGGACAAATACTAAAAAGTGGTAATTTTGTTAAACCTCATTGGTAACCCAGAAAATGTAAATTAAAACATTAAGACACCAGCATTTAAAAAAATTACAAATTAAATATAGCCACCATCGGTAAAGGTGCGGGTAAATGGCTCTTTTGTAGATTGTTAGTAGTGGTATAAACTGGTAATTTGAAGTATCCAAGTGTATTCAAAATGCATTTGCTGGTTGACCAAGCAATTCTGTTTCTAGAAATTTAAATTATATGAGTATTCATATATGTTCTGCAAAGTGTGCAGAAGATATTAATTGCTTTATTACTTGAGTAATAGTACTCATTATTAGAATAGAATAGAAACAAATTAAATGTCCATCAATAAAGAATGATTAAATAAATTATATTTTATGTACGCCATGGGCAAGTCCAAAGAGCATGCTCTTAACATACACTGTCTCTCATTCTACACTATCTTCACATATTCCTAATAACATTTTCTGAAACAGCACTCAATCTAGTAGTTAATCAATTAGCTCATCCATTCAATTATCCCTTCTTGCTTTATTTCACAATCACTCAATTAAACTAATTAGGAACCATGCCTTCTGCTATGTTCCCTAATGCTCAAGTGGTAAAGAATCTGCCTGCAATACAGGAGATGTGGGTTTGATCTCTGGGTGGGGAAGGTCCCCTGGAGAAGGAAATAAAATCTACTCCAGTATTCTTGCCTACAGTCCATAGACTTGCAAAGAGTCGGACGTAACTAAGCGTGCATGCACAACCTTTGAAGAAATATCTCCATCCTTATTACTAAGATTAAATGTTTTGGACTTCCTTGGTGGCTCAGCAGTAAAGAATCCACCTGCAATGCAGGAGACATGGGTTCAGTTGCTGGTTCAGGAAGATCTCCTGGAGGAGGGCATGGCAACCCACTCCAGTATTCTTGCCTGGAAAATCTCATGGACAGAGGTTCCTTGCGGGCTACAGTCCATGAGGTAATGAAAAGTCAGACATGACTGAAGCAACTGAGCATGCGTGCAGTAGATATTTGGATTTTTAAAGGATGTGGTCCTTGCCCTCAAAATAGCTTCAGGTGCATGTTTATGAGCTTAATGTCACATCATTTATCATACGGTGGATGCTCCAGTGTTGCAACGCTAGTTGTAAACAAGTTTCTGCTGGAAATATCTTTCCTAGACAACTGGTGTAAAGTAGTTGAATCTAAATACTATTTTTGACCCAAATTATCAGTATGACCTTGCACCAGTTGCTAAAACTCACTGAACCTTGGGTTCTTTGCTGTGTAATGGAGTGATGATACCAACTTTGCAATATTTAGGGGGCGATTAAGCAAGAGATGAACATGGCACAGAAAAGAGGCTAAACACATGTTTGGTTGAGGGAATTCCCTGATGGTCCACTGGTTGGAACTCCATGCTTTCGCTGCAGAGGGCCTGGATTCAGTCACTGGTTGGGAAACTAAGATCCCACAAAACTGAATGGGCAGCCAAAAAGAAAAAGTGTTTGTTTGAAGGGCTATCACCAAGGAACTTGCACGCTAGACTGAGAAGACACGTGTCTAGACAACTGCGGGACTGTGTAAAAAGTCATGAGAGAGATAAGCACAGGCAGGCGTGACACTGAACATGTTTAGCTTCTGGTTTGGCTTGGGTACCAACCAATGGTGCACATCCATCGTGACCAGCAATGCTGATACGGGGCCCTGGATGCCCAGTAATGTCCAGATATCACTCCTTTCATGGTTGGATCCAGGGGAGCTGGTGAGGGATCAGGTGGTGGGTGGGGAAAACCAGGCAGAGGCCAGGGCAGCCAGAGGTATGAAGGATTAGGAGGGTTGCTTAAGTGAGGCTAGTACAGTGGCTATTTTCTGCAGGAACAGAGCATTTTAATATTTTGGCCATTAGATTAAAATATTACTAGTTAATGCTGGCTTTGTGGGAACACAGAGGAGAGACGTTTATACTAAGCACAGTCAGAGAACATTTCCTGGAGGAGGAAATTTACCAGAAAAGAAAATGTGTGGAAGTAGTAAATGAATTGAAACTGTATGCCCAAATCTTCCTCCTCCAAGTCTAATAAAAGGAACAACAACAACAAAAAGTAAAAACAAAATCACAAAATTTTTACCAACAGTAAACAAATAAAGGACTTGAGCTAAAAACCTCAACATCCAAAGCCTGGAGCCAGGGAAAGAAATGGAAGACCCAGAGAGAGGAGAGACCTCACAAAGACTGTTTCTCGCCCAGCCCTTGAGCTGCCAGAGCCTTGAAAATTCCCACTGTGTGCCCAGAACTCCAAAGAAGAGGTTCTCTTTAAAATTTATTTATCTGAGAGAGACAAAGAAACAGCTGCTGGGGGAAAAATAAGAGGTGAAACAGGAAAAGTAGGACATGAGAGCTACACAAGAAATTGAGGCTAATCTCAATGGGAGTGGGACTATCACTTCCGCCATTTCACCCCACTGAGATGACATGAGCTCTGCTAAAGAATATTCCACAAATACTGGAGGGAGAGCAGAGCACAGGCACTCTTTAAAAGAGAAGACAGGAAAAGGAAAAGCAGCATCGAATGAGCATGGCCTGCACCTCTCCTTAAGGAGTTTTCAGGGCGGAGAAAAGCAGGTGGAGTGGAACAGGAGACACCCATTCATCTGTAAATTACAGCTCAGCGGGAAATCAGCAACCCACGCATTGTTATCAGAACAAACAAAAGCCTGATCTGAACTGGACAAACCAGAGTCGTTTGGAAAAGACATTATGGCAATCTAGTCAAGCTACTTCAGGTTATTCAGGTGAAAATGTACTTTGTGTAGGGGTGGGGTGGAGGTAGGCAAGAGGAACAGGACATGGAAGATAAGAGGATGCCAAATAGAGGAAAACATGGATGGCAATTCTTAGCAATTGCTTTATGCTACAGAACAAATGAGCAAAAGTAAAAATTCGGGTTAGTTCAAGAGGAACTGATAAAACAGCTAAATTAAAAAAAAAAAAGTGTAACTGACAGACCTAAGGACATAAGCCCACAAAATCATTGCTGAACTCAAATATAAACTAGATTTCAAATGTAAGAAGATACGCTACAGACTGGGGAAAACCTTTGCAAGCCACTTATCTAATAAAGAACTTGTACACAGACTATGTGAAGAATACTCAAAACTCAATAGTAAGAAAACAAACAATTCAAGTTTAAAATGAGCTAGAGATTTACCCAAGTAAAATGAAAGCCTATGCTCACATAAAAATATACACATGAACATTGATAGCAGCTTTATTTATAATGGCCAGAAACTGGAAAGCAACAGATGTCCCTTGCCTGAAGAACAGATAAACTATGGCATGTCCATAAAATGCAATAGTCTCAGTAATAAAAATGAACAAGCCAAATGGGGGTGAACCTCATATGTATTATGCTATATGAAAGAAACCAAAGTCCATTCACTGTTTAATTCTATTTATATAACATTCTGGAAAAGGCAAAACAACAGAGATGAAAAGTGGATGAGTAGTTGCCAGAGCCTGTGGATGAGGGGTAAGCTAATTACCAAGAGACATGGGCACACTTCAGAGATGATGGGATGTTCTTCTTGGTTGTGGTGGTGGTTATATTACTATTTGTAAACTTGCAAAACTCTACACTAAAAAAGAGTGAATTTATGTTATATAAATAGTACTTTAATTAGAAAATGGAAAGAATTTTAAAAAGTAAAAAAAAAAAAAGTAGAGAAACAAAAAAACAGTCTGAAAATGAAATTAGTGATCCAAAGAAAACACTTAGCAATCTCAGAGAATGTAGGTCATAAAGGCAAAAAGATTTAAATTTAGGAGACTTCCAATCTCCAGTTCCACATGCAAGGAGCTTGGAAGTCTCCTCTCAGTCCCAACAACAATCAAAAAGCTAAGCAAACTGAAGTCAATAACTCTTCTAAACTTTGTGTGAGAATTGAGGTCACTGCCTGTGAAATTGGGGAGACCAACAGGTGAGAGTCACAATTTATCAGAGCAAAAAATCTTCAGCTGAAGCTTCTGAGGAATCAAATGTGAGGCAGAAAATCCTGAACTAGGGTTGATGAATTGTGGAGGCTCAGTGTGGACAGTTCGGAGAGTTAAAAACTCCAGGGGGATCCCAGTTACAGGGCACCCCCTACACTTCTCTAAGTTTTACCTCTGGGAACTTGACAATGTTTTCATGATGAATATCAAAGAAAAATCCCCTCCTGTTTCTGGCAGAGGGAGGGCATGGCAGCCATTTGAAGTCTGTCAGACAGCTCTGTTCTAACAAGGCCAGCCCTTGAAAGAAACTATATAACCAGATCCTTATATTCTGGGGTTTCTCCAGAGCCTAACTGAGGCGAGGGAAAGGAAATGCCCAACTCCAGCCTACCTTAGTCATCCTGTCCCTCTTAAGGGAGGAGGAAGTTCATTCTGCAGAGGCATACGCTCACTGAGGGCCTGAGACCTCAGCCTAGGGTTATAGAGCTTCTCCCTCACACCACACCACACTGCAACATTAGTAAAGGCCTTGTTATAGCAGTTTCTTTTACTCAGTTTCTTTTGCCATGTCTGTCTATCAGGAAAAATTACAAGGCATACTAATAGGCAAACAAGCAAACACAGTTTGAGGAAATACAGAAAACATCACAATCACACAGAATCCAATAACCAGGGTTACTGGAATTATCAGACTGAGTATTTAAAACAGCTGTGATCAGTATGTGAAGCGCTTAAATGGATAAAGGGGACTGCATGCAAGAACAGATGGGCAATGTAAGCAGAAAGATAAAAATTCTTAGAAAAAGCTGGAGATCTCCTAGAGATTTAAAAACAAACAAACAAACAAAAAAAGCACACTGTAACAGAATGCCTTTGATAGGCTTATTAATAGATTGGTTGAAGAAAGAATCAGTGAATTTGAGGATATGTCAATAGAAACCTCCAAAGCTGAAAAGCAAAGAGGACAAAGATGGAGAAAAAAGAACAGACTATGGAAAACAACAGAATGGAAAAGACTAGAGATCTCTTCAAGAAAATCAGAGATACCAAAGGAACATTTCATGCAAAGATGGGCTTGATAAAGGACAGAAATGGTATGGACCCAACAGAAGCAGAAGATATTAAGAAGAGGTGGCAAGAATACACAGAAGAACTGTACAAAAAAGATCTTCATGACCCAGATAATCATGATGGTGTGATCACTGACCTAGAACCAGACATCCTGGAATGTGAAGTCAAGTGGGCCTTAGAAAGCATCACTATGAATAAGCTAGTGGAGGTGATAGAATTCCAGTTGAGCTATTCCAAATCCTGAAAGATGATGCTGTGAAAGTGCTGCACTCAGTATGCCAGCAAATTTGGAAAACTCAGCAGTGGCCACAGGACTGGAAAAGGTCAGTTCCAATCCCAAAGAAAGGCAATGCCAAAGAATGCTCAAACTACCGCACAGTTGCACTCATCTCACACGCTAGTAAAGTAGTGCTCAAAATTCTCCAAGCCAGGCTTCAGCAATATGTGAACCGTGAACTTCCTGATGTTCGAGCTGGTTTTAGAAAAGGCAGAGGAACCAGAGATCAAATTGCCAACATCTGCTGGATCATGGAAAAAGCAAGAGAGTTCCAGAAAAACATCTATTTCTGGTTTATTGACTATGCCAAAGCCTTTGACTGTGTGGATCACAATAAACTGTGGAAAATTCTGAAAGAGATGGGAATACCAGACCACCTGATCTGCCTCTTGAGAAATTTGTATGCTCAGGAAGCAACAGTTGGAACTGGACACGGAACAACAGACTGGTTCCAAATAGGAAAAGGAGTACATCAAGGCTGTATATTGTCACCCTGTTTATTTAACTTATATGCAGAGTACATCATGAGAAATGCTAGACTGGAAGAAACACAAGCTGGAATCAAGATTGCCAGGAGAAATATCAATAACCTCAGATATGCAGATGACACCACCCTTATGGCAGAAAGTGAAGAGGAACTAAAAATCTTCTTGATGAAGATGAAAGTGGAGAGTGAAAAAGTTGGCTTAAAGCTCAACATTCAGAAAATGAAGATCATGGCATCCGGTCCCACCACTTCATGGGAAATAGATGGGGAAACAGTGGAAACAGTGTCAGACTTGATTTTTCTGGGCTCCAAAATCACTGCAGATGGTGACTGCAGCCATGAAATTAAAAGACGCTCACTCCTTGAAAGGAAAGTTATGACCAACCTAGATAGCATATTGAAAAGCAGAGACATTACTTTGCCAACAAAGGTTAGTCTAGTCAAGGCTATGGTTTTTCCAGTGGTCATGTATGGATGTGAGAGTTGGACTGTGAAGAAGGCTGAGCGCCGAAGAATTGATGCTTTTGAACTGTGGTGTTGGAGAAGACTCTTGAGAGTCCCTTGGACTGCAAGGAGATCCAACCAGTCCATTCTGAAGGAGATCAGCCCTGGGATTTCTTTGGAAGGAATGATGCTGAAGCTGAAACTCCAGTACTTTGGCCACCTCATTTGAAGAGTTGACTCATTGGAAAAGACTCTGATGCTGGGAGGGATTGGGGGCAAGAGGAGACGGGGATGACAGAGGATGAGATGGCTGGATGGCATCACTGACTCGATGGACATGAGTCTCAGTGAACTCTGGGAGTTGGTGATGGACAGGGAGGCCTGGTGTGCAGCGATTCATGGGGTCGCAAAGAGTCAGACTCGACTGAGCGACTGATCCGATCTGATCTGATCTGATGCAAGAAATGTAGGACAATTGGAAAAGGTATAGTACTGGGTAATGAGAATACCAAAAGGAGATAAAACAAAGCAAGGACCAGTGGAAATATTTCAAACAATCAATACTGAGAATTTCCCCAAATTAATATGAAACCTCAAAGTACAGATGCAGAAAGCTCAGAGAACTCCAAGAAGATAAATGATAAAAATAAAACCATCCCACTACATCTAGGCATGTCACATTCAAACTACAGAAAAATCAAAGATAAAGGAAACATCCAGAAAAATCCAGAGACAAAACATATCTTACCTCTAAAAGACTAAAGACAAGAATTATATCTGACTTCTCAGAAACCATGCAAGCAACAGGAGTATGACTTGCCATATGTAATGTATTGAAAGAAAAAACCCAACAAACACACAGTTCTGTGCCCTGCAAAATTATTCTTCAAAAGTGAAAGAGATATAAAAAACTTTGTCACACAGAAACAGAGGGAATTTGTTGCCAGTAGACATGCCTTGCAAGAAATGTTAAAAGAAATTCTTTTGAGGAAAGGGAAATATCTTGGCCAGAGTTTCAGATCTATATAAAGTAAGAAAAAAAAACTGAAGAGGAAACAAGTGAAAATAAAATGAAAAAATATGCTTATGTATGCATATATAAGGAAGGAGTTAGGTTTATTATAAGTCACTTACACTGCCCATGAAATAGTATAGTGTTATTTGAAAGTGAACTTGGATTACTTATATTGTAAATGTATATTGCAAACTCTAGAGCAACTACTAACTGTTTTTTTTTTTTTTAGCGTAACTGTTATTCTAAGAAAGGGGAGAAAATGTAATCATATAAAATGATTGGTTAAAACCACAAACACTAGAGAAGGAAAAGAAGACAATAGGAACAAAGAACAGAACAGCAAGCAGAAAACAGTAACAAATATGGTAGATATTAATCCAACTATGTCGATAATTAATCTAAACCATAATGGCCTAAATATGTCAATTAAAGAATAGAGATTTTTTAAGAGTTAATCAAAAAAAAAAAAAAACAAGAACCAACATTATGTCTATAAGAAATTCGCTTTCAATATGAAGGCAAAAATGGGTTAAAGTAAATGGATGGGGAAAGACATGCCATGCTTACACAAATTAAAAGAAAGCAGGGGTGGTAATCTCAATTTCAGACAAAATAGATTTCAGAGCAAGGAAAATTGTCACTATTTATGATAAAAAGGGACATTACATACTGATAAAGGGGTCAATTCTTTAAGAAGATGTAACAATATTAACATGTATGTGCTTAACAACACAGCATCAAAATATGTGAGAGAAAAACTAATGGAAATGCCAGGAGAAATAGATGAATCCAATCTTACAGCTGGAGACTTCAACATATCTCCATCAGAAATCGGCAGATCCAACAGGCAGAAAATCAGTAAAAACATAGTTGAACTTAGCACCATCATCAAAACACTGAATATAACGAACATCTATGCTGCTGCTGCTGCTAAGTTGCTTCAGTCGTGTCCAACTCTGTGCGACCTCAGAGACGGCAGCCCACCAGGCTCCCCCGTCCCTGGGATTCTCCAGGCAAGAACACTGGAGTGGGTTGCCCTTTCCTTCTCCAATGCATGAAAGTGAAAAGTGAAAGTGAAGTCGCTCAGTCATGTCCGACTCCTAGCGACCCCATGGAGCAGCCCACCAGGCTCCTCTGTCCATGGGATTTTCCAGGTAAGAGTACTGGAGTGGGGTGCCATTGCCTTCTCCGATGAACATCTATAGACTAATCCAATAATAACAGAATACATATTCTTCTCAACATCCCATGAAACTTTCACCAAGATAGGTAATATTCTGGGGCATAAAATATACCTTAACCAGCTAAAAAAATATAAATTATACAATGATTGCTCTCAACCACAGTGGAATTAAGCTAGAAATCAATAATAGAATGATAACTGGAAAATATTCAAATATATTGAGATTAAACAACATACTACAAATAACACAAAAGTCAAAAGAAATCTCAAGAGAAATTATTTAATAAAAAACCATTTTGAACTAAATGAAAATGAAAGTACAACTTATCAAACTTTGTGGGATGCAGTGAGAACAGTGATTTTAGGGAAATTTATACCTTGAATGTGCATGTATTAGAAAAGAAGAAAAGTCTAAAATCAATGATCTAAACTTCTACTTTTGGAAACTAAAAAAGAAAGGCAAGTTTAATCTAAAATAAGCAGAAAAAAAGGAAACATTAATTCCTTGAAAGACACAATTTGCCATTGTGTCTTCAAGACCCCATGGACTGCAGCCTACCATGCTCCTCCGTCCATGGGATTTCCCAGGCAAGAGTACTGGAGTGGAGTGCCATTGCCTTCTCCGAAAAATGACACTACTTGTGATAAAGAAGCATTTAATTCAAAGCTACCAGGAAAGCCTATGACATCATTTATGTAAATGGACAGTATTTGCACATAACCTATACACACCATTTCGTGTACTTTGAATCATTTCTAGATTACTATTACTGCTTATTACAACTTAGTAAATGCAACGTATGTAGTTTCTGGGTGTGGTGAATTTTAAGTTGTGCTTTGTGGAACTTTCTGGACTTGTTTTTATAGAATATTTTCCATCTGTGATTGGTTGAATCCTCAGAGTGGAGTCCTTGGTTAAGGAGGGCTGACTCTTTACAAAGTAGTATACGAGCTCTTCAGTTAGCTCAGTATGAAACGGGAGGCAGAAGTGTGCGGTGACCAAGAGCTTAGGCCCTGGAGCCAGACCGTGTGGGTGCAAGGTTCAGCCTCCCCACTAATAAAGCTTTATAAGCTAGCTTTTAGTATCCCTGTCTGTAGAGCGGGAACACTGTAGAGTGGTATGCTGTGGCTATACCAAAGAGTTGTTGAAAGGGTGAAACAATTTAGTATGTGCAGAACACATAGAACAGTAGTAGTTGGCACACAGTGTGCCTTCAGTAAATCTGCACCCTTACAGTCACTTCCACTTGACAGATGAGGAATCTGGGGATCAAGGTGGTCAAAGGTCAGGCCTTAGGCCAAGTCTTGGGGTCTCAGCAGGATGACCTGGCTGAAAACTATCACTTAATATGTCCTGTATATGCCTCTTGATTTTAAAACATCAGTGACTTTCATCAGAAAGGTCTGTAATATGTGTTTACTAGACTTAGACATATTTATACAAACAATACACATATCAGTGAAATCTTTCATCATATGAAAGTGGCTGGATAGATTATCAAGAAATTTGGGAGTATACATTTACTCAAAATACAGGCTATCTAGTGAGCAGGAAGTGACATTTATGGAGCGGGTTGGGGGGGCAGCTGTGGAACTCATTTCAGAGCGGCTGAGACAGAAGAAAGTTTATCAAATTTGTAGTTTGAGTTTTGAGACAACTTAAAATATAGCCTCTGGAATAGAAAAAAATTCTTTCAGTTTTGTTTTTTTTTAAGGAACTCCTCCAAAGGACTGGTTTGTCCTCTAGGTAGGCTGACACTAGGGCTTCCCTTGTAGCTGGGTTAGTAAAGAATCTGCCTGCAATGCAGGAGACCCAGGTTCGACTCCTGGGTTGAGAAGTTCCTCTGGAGAAGGAAATGGCAACCCACTCCAGGATTCTTGCTTGGAAAATCCCATGGACAGAGGAGCCTGGTGGGCTATAGTCCAAGGGATAGTAAAATTGAAGGTGGGAGAAGAAGGGGACAACAGAGAATGAGATGGTTGGATGGCATCACTGACTCGATGGACATGAGTTTGAGAGTTTGAGTAAGCTCCGGGAGTTGGTGATGGACAGGGAGGCCTGGTGTGCTGCAGTCCATCAGGTCACAAAGAGTCAGGCACGACTGAGCGACTGAACTGAACCTAACCAAGGGATAGTAAGAGGGCTGCTGTGACCACTGACTGGCCCACCTTGTCCTTGCACAGAGGAGAAGAACGGTGGTTTCACATACAAGCCTAGATGGGAAGTCAGAAGGGCAGACCCCACAGAGAGCAGGAGGTAGCGGTGGCCTGGCAGGGATTTAGCTCCTTAATGATGGAACTGGGCACCCTGCGGAGGCTGGCTGGAAACAATAATAGTAACAGCTCATACACTGAGGGGCCAACCTTGGGATTCCTCTCCCTATTCCATATATGCATAGACCCCTCCCATTCTGACAACTGGCCAATGAAGTAAATATAATTATCTAGTTATCCTGGTGAGAAACCAGAGGCTTTAAGCAATGGATCACTTTTCCCAAGGTGACATCTGTAAAAGAAGAGGCAGCAGACAGACCAAAATCTGCCTGAAGATGTCCTCTATGCTCTTAGCCATAACATTTTAAGTCTCTGCTCCACCAGTGTCTAAATGTACAATCTTAGCAATGGCCTTAACTTTTCTATCAATCAGTTTCCTTGTTCCTAAAATGGGCAACATAATAGTATCACCGTGGCAGGGCTGTAATAAGTGTGAAGGCGTGTGTGCATGCAGGCTTAGTCATGTCCGACTCTTTGAAACCCCATGGACTATATAGCTTGCCAGGCTCCATGAAATTTTCCAGGCAAGAATAGTGGAGTGGGTTGCTTTTTCCTCATCCAAGGAATCTTCAAATGAGTTAATAAATATAACCCCCCAGATGATGCACTGCACAAGCCCCCAAAATACCAGCTATAATTATTGTGATTATAATCGTGTTATGCTGTCCTTCTTTTATACTCCACAGAGCAGCTAGAAGACAGTGGATGATCAAAAAAAGAAAATTTGATTGAGTTTTCAAATTAAATACTGGTTTTGAAAATTACACAAGGCCCTTAATTCAAGATTCCATAACCAGAAAAACTTCCCACGAGTCTCTGATTCCAACATCCAAATGATGAATGGCAAAGCTCAGAGTAAGGGTGTGGCTTACAAGCAGGAAATGGCAACTTGTCTGCAATGAAAGGAGACTCCTAGAGGGTCTCTGATGGCAGCCTGCATGGTGACTAAGTTGGTCCCTCCCCTCTTCGCTGCTGTGCTAGTTGTCTTCTGCTGAAGGTCACTAAGGAATTATGACAAACAGAAACATTCTCACTAAGCTGGGAGGTGCAGGCCCTGTGCATTTGACACCTCTTAATGGAGCTAAACTGATGACTCAGGCAATGTTTTGGTTCAGGTAGACAACTTCTCTGATGGTTGTTTTTGTTGCTGTTTTCATGAATAAAAAAGGAGTGTTTTAGATAAAGTGCCTTATACTCCTCCTTGTGTTGATGCCCCCACTTCTTTACCTGACCAAATGCTGGAAGTTTTCCTGTGTCTCACTGACCTGGTTGATATAACCATAAACACTAATCCCTGGTTACATGCTAATTTTCTACAGAAATCAACTTTGGGGAAGAAAACTGATGTCCTTTTGACTTAGTGGTAAGAATGGAAGCTGAACAATGAAGTCAATATTCCAAAGCCAAAAATTATAAGGGGTTTGTGAAATAATAGAAAATATCTATATTGGCCTCTGCCCCTCAGTTTCTGGTATGGAGTGCCTAAATCCCTTGGGTAATAGGAATGTCATTTTTCCCAAGGACCATTTTTCTTGGTGGACTCCTGGACGGCCACAAGGTGATCACCATAAAGTCTGAGCCATGATTAAAAGCTTGGAACTTTCAGCCCTTCCTGCTCTCTTCTGGGAAGGGGAAAGGGCTGGAACTAAGTTAGTGATCTATCCTTCCTACTTGTTGAAGGCTCTGTAAAGATACCAAAAGTACGGACTTTGGAAAATTTCAAGGTTGATGGACATGTTGCAGGAAGGCGGACCCCTTCCAGGGCCCGAAACTGGGCTCTTGTCTAACACTCGGAAATGAATTGTCCAAGGAGACACATGTGCTTACAAAGCAAGAGACTTTATTGGAAAGGGCACCCGGGTGGGGAGCAGTAGGGTAAGGGAACCCAGGAGAACTGCTCTGCCACGTGGCTCGCAGTCTCAGGTTTTATGGTGATGGGATTAGTTTCCAGGTGGTCTTTGGCCAATCATTCTAAATTCAGAGTCTTTCCTGGTGGCACACGCATCGCTCAGCCAAGATGGATGCTAGCAAGAGGGATTCTGGGAAGTGGACAGACACACGGTGTCTCCTTTAGACCTTTCCCGAACTCTTCCTGTTGGTGGTGGTTTATTAGTTCCATATTCCTTATCAGGATCTCCTGTCATAAAACAACTCATGCAAATGGTTACTATGGTGCCTGGCCAGGGTGGGTGGTTTCAATCAGTGTGCTTCCCCTAACAGACATGCCAGGAGAGTGGTGGATTCCAACTTCTTGGGACAGAGCTTCTGTGCTTGGGACCCTTCCAGATCTTGCCCTATGTATCCCTTCATCTTGGTACTAAACCAAACTTGAGTATGCTCATCTGATCAGCAGCGAAGCCCATCTACTGCCGGTACCATCTACCATCAGGTTGTGGTGAAAGAAAGATTACAGCATTTATTGCAAGGCACCAAGCAAAGAGTATGGGTAACTAATGCTCTAAAGTCCCAAATTCCCCAAGGCTTTCAGGGTAGGGTTTTTAAAGCCAAGCTGAAGGAGAGGGTAATGCGGTACATGATCAGTTCATAGTGATCTTTCTGATTCATTGGTGGTGATGTAATAGGATGGTGTTTTGGGAATCTCGATTATCAATTTTCTGGCTCAAATCAGTCTGGGATCTATGTGCCTGTGGTCAGCATGCTGTCAACTTTCTGTTTGGTGGGAGTTTAGTATCTGACAAAAAAACCTCAAGGGTATGGTTCAAGACATTATCTATAGCCTTTGAGGAGGAACTAGAAGTCCTTGACTTTGTTTTAAGGTTTAACTATTATTATTTTGTCATGTTTGACCCTTTTTCATTGTTTTTGTTTTCTATCAATTTTCCAATGAAATGTGTTCTTTGAAACTTGAGGAAGACCTCAGAAGCTAAAGATTTCCTATGAACAAGAGGCAGGTGAGGGACATGGGATGGGGATCAGTCCATCCCTGGGAAGGCCTCACAGGAGGGTTCTGCTCAGTTTCAACCTGGAAGTTCATTTGTTTCTGTTATTACATCCTTTATAATAAACCAGTAAATGTGTTCCTGTGAGTTGTGTGAGCCATTCTAGCAAATTATTGGACTCAAGAAGAGGGTCTTGGGAGCACTAATCTGTAGCCAGTTGGTCTTGAGTACAGGTGGCAGCTTGGGATTGGCAATTGGCATTTGAAGTGGAGGCAGTATTGTGGGATTGGGTCCTCAACCTGAGGATCTGATGCTATTTATAGGTTGTTGTTGTTCAGTCGCTAAGCAATGTCTGACTCTTTGGGACCCTATGAACTGGAGTACGCAAGGCTTCCCCGTCCTTCACTATCCTGGAGTTTGCTCAAACTCACATCCATTGAGTCAGTGAGACCATCCAACCGTCTCATCTTCTGTCCGCCTCTTCTCCTGCTGCGTTCAACCTTTCTCAGCATCAGGGTCTTTTCCAGTGAATCAGCTCTTCACATCAGGTGGCCAAAGTATTAGAGCTTCAGCATCAGTCCTTCCAGTGAATATTCAGGGTTGATTTCCTTTAGGATTGACTGGTTTGATCTTTTCGTAGTCCAAAGGACTCTCAAGAGTCTTCTCCAGCATTTATAGGCAGCAAAACTGAATTGAATTGTTAGGACATCCAGCTGGTGTTGCTTAAAGTGTGAAAAAACCAATGTACACTAGGTGACATGTGCTAAGCATGAGAGTAGCATGAAAATAAAGGAGAAACACACAGGCAAGTTTTCCAATACAGGGTTTCAGAGTAGTTTCATGAGTGTAAAAGAGAAAACCAATGATAAAGAAGAGTTCAGAGCAATAGCATCACATTGGCTCAATGGCAAGCCTCATCACTATTGCTCTGAGCATCAGGGCCAATACTCAGACATCTAAAATGGAGAGGCAGGTGAGTAGATGGAGAAAGAAAGGAGGAAACTTCATAGTTTAATTTCTCCAAGAGGATGGTTCAGGTAATGGAAAATCACCAAATCCAAGAGTTTTTTAAGTCCTCACTTTCTGGAAATATCATTATGTTTGTGAAACCCAATTACTTCTCTGCCTGTGTCAGCCTTTCTCCTGGATCTAAAGTGGACTCTTCTCCTCGTTTATCCTGAAGGTGGACGATGCCTATTTAGCAACAGGCCTTATGAGCAGGCCATCCTCGCCTACACACTAGCCTACACACTAGTTGAACCAGCCTTTTTGGATGAGTAATGGAGGTGGCTGGATTCTGCACAATTATAGGTTACTGAGTGCAGTGCGTTATGCCACTCAGGGAGTTTCTTTCCCATGACAGTGGGCACACCCATTCACTTGATCCTTTGCTTTAGAAACATCCAAATGTATGAGTCAGTTCCTGCAGCCTAGAGCCCCGTGGACAATGATTGGTATCCAGATGAACTGGAGGGGACTGGCCACCTTCATCACCTAGAATGTCCCCTTAGTGCCCTGTCTAGGTTTCTTTCCCTTTTGCCTCTGCTGAAACTATTAATACCTGCTTCAGTCCAGTCTCCACAGCACTCTAAATTCAAATGTGACCTTGCCTCCTTCTGCTCTGACCTGTCTGTCACCTCCCCAGGCCAGGATTTCTCCACCTCAGGCGCTGTGCTCCCGCAGGCTGCCTGCAGTTCTCGTTTTCATCGCTTTATTTACAATCCTGCCTCTTCCTGGAATGCTTCCCTCACTCATCACCATCAGGCCAAGTGGCACTCATCTTTCAGGTATGTACTCAGGCATGACACTCTCCAGGAAGCCTTCCTTAAACACCTGGATTCCTCCCCTGACACGCGGGCATGGCTCTATGTCAGCACTAATCTCAAGATTATGTGCCCATCTCCCGGATGACGCAGTGAAACCCCTTCAGGCAGGGCCTTGGTCTTATCTGATTCTGTGAAGATCTAGCACCTGACACAGGATGTGTTCATAGACATTCAGCTAATGTGTGTCGAACTGACCTGGTTCCCGACTCCCATGTCTCTGCTCAGATGTTCGGATCAGATTCTCATCAATATGTCTCTCTGTTTGTCACAGAAACCAGTACTCGAGAAACGAAGCACCATACTCGGAGAGTTGGAGAACTCAGGTTTATTATGCTGGCCAGCCCAGAAGAGTTAACACTCCGAGCTCTAAGCCAGGAACAAAAGGGTTACAGAGTTTTTATAGACAGACTGCAGTGGGCAACACTAGCTGCCAATAGGCTGGTTTAAACTAAGGGGTTTCGCACATGCAGGAACAGTAGTCAAGATGGGGAGGGGGATGCCTGACCTTTACACGGACAGGCATGATTAAGCAGGTTTGCAGGGGCTGGGCAATTGCAAAGAGCAGAACAAGGGTGAGTGAGATAAACTCCAGTTCCTAGTATTGCAAGTCCCCACTTTCTAAGACTATGTGACCTACACGATCTAGACTTTGCAAGGGGCAAGCTGAGTTACAGAGGCAGAATGAGCAGGAGGTTATGTAAAATTTTAACTTTTTCTCTTCATCTTCAGCTTACACAGCCCTTGATCTTACAACGAGGTCAAGTGGAACAGGGCCTGGAGTCTAAGTTTAAGATGATAAATAACTTCTTTCTGGAACACAGCGCCTGTCTTGAGCACAACAAAGGGAGACGAACCTTCTGGTCTTGTGAGAGCATGAGCAAAACATTCACCCTGCGTTTCCTCTAGCTGTCTGGCCACTGATGGGTGGCTTTCTGTTCCTCGGTTCATGTGCTCTGTGGTCTGCTGTGCCTCCTGGCCACGTGGGGCAATTGATGTGCACTCACTGCACTCACCCAGCACGCACCACCCAGAGCCTTTCGGAGACTCCTAGGACAGTGGCAGGAGTCTTTCCGAGACTGTGCCTGAGTGACGGAAGTGGAAACAGACATCCTTGGTCTCTGATTGTTACCACTTTCCCCTTTCTCCTTATGCCTCCTGGCAGATGGCAAGTGAGGGAGCTGCCCAGAGCAGCTCCTTAGGAAGGGGACATGGATAGTTTGCAGGTGTGAGCAGCAGCCCCCTGCTGAGCACCCCCAAAGGATGCCCTGGAAAGTAGCAAGGAAAGCACACTTGTGGTCTCAAGACCCTCATGCACAAATGCACAGGAACACATGTGCACACACATATACACACGCATTTTTAATTCTTTGGTAACCTCACTCCTAAGCAAGGTCTGTCCTTAGAGACAAATGATGGGATGACCCCTTTTCATGGTAACCCCCTTAGACAAATACGAGAATTATTTTCATCTTTGTCGGCTCCAGTCTGTAAGAAGGAGGTGAAAACTGAGTCTGGGAGAACTGGGCTCGAGATTGATTTCCAAAGTGGCTCTTAGGCCAGGATGTTCATGCAGGCCTGACACATCTTGAAGTTTCTTATCTCTTTGAATAAAAGATGATAATCTTGGAGAGGAGGGGCAGGTGGGAAGGAGGGCGTGATGAACATTGTCAGCAAAAGTGAAGCCTCTTAGTGATTTTACCACTTTGTGAAGTTCCAGAAACAGTCCAGTTAATTTTCTTATGCTGGACAATAGGGGAATTGGTTAGCATAAACCACTACATTATTGGTTTGGATCATTTGTTCTCAGCAGTTCTTCATGCTCACGCTGGATATTCCGGGCGAAAGCTGAAGCACTGCTTTGCTTCTCTTCCATCTGGTGGAGGACCGGGCCCCATTTGGATTTTAAAATCCACAACCCCAGGCATGAAAGACTCTTTGGAACGTGGCCCCAGCAGTGCCAATACACTCCCCTCCATGGGGTCTTGCTCTGTTTATCTCTGTTTATGGATTGTCTGTGCACCACAAAGTTCTCTTGAAAACGAGGGGGTGAATCAGGCTCCATCTGGCACAGACCATTGGTGGTTTTCACTGGAGCCTCCTTTGTGGAAGAAAGGACTTCTTGATCCTTATCACCCAAACATACCATTTAGAGTAGCCAATGCTGAATTTTTTTTCCTTTCCCATGATTTTGCTAAAGAGTTTGTTTTCCTCACAAAGGAGATTTAAATCAGGGAGGGTCCTCTGTCATAACAAAATACTAAGAAGCCACTTCCTGTTAGAGTCACTCTTTCCTAGGGAATTTCCCCAGACGCCGCCCTTGGGTTTTTATTAAGAGCCAGAAGTCTGTGTATCTACCTTTTCCCAGTGCAGCCCTGGGCAAAGCGTAATGGTGCTGTCTGATTTACCCCAACAAAGAGCAATCGCCCTTTTAATTCTGTTGTCCTTCAGAGAGAGAACAGGCTTCGCGGAAATCAGTAGGAATTGTCGAGGGTGGGGTGGTTGGTTTTAAGTTACAGGAAAACTGTACGTGTTGCAGGGCCAAGGCAACCAACAATCCTTCCAACCTGTTCCAGACCCATGGACCTGGCCTCCTTCCCAGCACATTGCTGGGAACGTTCCCATTCATCCTCGGTCCCTGCTCTGAGCATCTGGGGAATTCCCAGAAAGTTTTGAAGCAGAATGACTTGTGTGACTGCAGATTCTTCAACTTTAGCTCTGAGAAATTCTAGCCCTTGTGCAGAGCCAAACTGGGTGAAGAGTGAGGGGCCTCACGGAGGCACACTGCGGCAGCTGGAAAAGACGTGCTGCTGAGAGAGTCAGCACAGATTTGATGATCTGGCTCTGAAGACGGTTTGGAAAGAGAGGTTGCAAAACCGTGTGTGAGCAATGTGAGTGGGCCTGCAGCAACTCTGAAGGTCACAGCCTTCACTGTATTTATGCAGTGTTCATTTTTCCAAAAAAAATCAGCTTTAATTCTTTTTCCTTTTAATCAATAAAGAGCAACAAAACTTTTATTACATTTTTACTGAAGTATGGTTGATTTTCGGGCTTCCCTGGTGGCTCCGAAGTGAAGAATCCACTGCACTGCAGGAGGGGCAGGAGATGAGGTTCGAGTAGGACTTTGTTGTGTACCCATCCGATACACAAGAGTTTGCATCCGCCAATCCTGAGCTCCCAGTCTCTCCCTCCCCTAGCCCCCTCCCCCTTGGCAACCACAAGGCTGTCTCTATGTTTGTGAGTCTTGTTCTGTTTCATAGACAAGTTCATTTGCGTCGTATTTTAGATTCTACCTATAGGTGATATTATGTGGTATCTGTTTTTGTATTTCTGACTTACTTAGCCTAGTATGATCATCTCTAGGTCCATTCATGTTGCTGCAAATGGCAGTATTTTATTTTATTTTTTATGTCCGAGTAATATTCCACTGTCTATATATACCACATCTTCTTTATCCATCCGTCGATGGACATCTAGGTTTTTCCATGTCCTGGCTATTGTAAATAGAGCTCTTATTAACATTCATATGCACGCATCTTTTCAAGTTATAGTTTTGTCTGGGTGTATGCCCAGGAGTGGCACTGCTGGATCACAGGGTAACTCTGTGTTTAGTTTTCTGAAGTACCGCCACACTCTTCTCCATAACGGCTGCGTCAGTTCACATTCCCGCCACGCGTAGGAGGGTTCCCTTTTCTCCAGTCTCCCTCCAGCATTTTTTATTCATGGGCTTTTTAATGATGACCATTCTGACCTCTGTGAGGTGATACCTCATTGTAGTTTTGGTTTACATTTTTCTAATAATTAGTGATGATGAGCATCTTTTCGTGTGCTTTTTGGCCATAACGACAGACCTTTCTTGAGTACCTGCCCTGAGCCTAGAAATGGGGTAAGCACTGGAAAAGTAAAGAAGAATTCAGCAGTCACTGTCTCAAGCAGCAGACACAAGAATGCACTCGTGTGTACACAGTGCAGCCAACACTGTACCCGAGGAGTGTCCTCTTTGGGGATGGGGGAGGGGGCAAGGGAGTTATAGTTCAGCTTCTTCCTCTAGAGAGGAGAGCAGCACAGAACTGGATGGGAATAAAGATCACTACTCCACCAGCCCAGAGAAGGAAACGGCAACCTACTCCAGTACTCTTGCCTGGAAAATTCCATGGATGGAGGAGCCTGGTAGACTTCAGTCCATGGGGTCGCAAAGAGTTGGACACGACTGAGTGACTTCACTTTCTTTCTTTCTATACTTCCTTCTGGAGAAGGAAATGGCAACCCACTCCAGTACTCTTGCCTGGAAAATTCCATGGGTGGAGGGGCCTGGTGGGCTACAGTCTATAGTGTTGCAAAGAATTAGACACGACTGAGCGACTAACACACACACCCTCCACCAGCCCAACTGTTGACCCTATAAAGATAATAGCCTTTCTATACATATTTTATTTTTTTAGCTCTTGTGAGACTCCATGTCCTTAGAACAAAGGTTGAGTGCATTCAGGTGAAAGCTAAGTGTCCGGACTGTCCAGCCTGAGAAGAGATGGGTCAGTTGCAGAGTCCAGTCTGGGAGGAAGGAGACCTCAGTCTCAGCACCCAACTCCACTGTGCAGACCCTGAATGAGTCAGTCTTACCCCAGACCCTTTTATCCACCCTCTGGCCCTTTGTTCTGCTAGAAGTCTGAGAATCCCAGTGCCAGTCAGGACATGGTCCTGAGCTCTGTCTCAGAGAAGGAAAAGCAAACAGCTGAGTGCCAAGGCAGATCTCAGAGGGAGGCATCAGGGCCAAGAGGGGCCTGGGGCTCGGTGAGGCTTAGATAACACTTGTATCTGTTCTGTTTCATACCTTCCTCCTATGGTCATAAGGTGAAGTGAAAGAAGCTAAGAGTGTACGGTAGGAAAATTGGAAACAGTTTGAATGCCCAACAGTAGCATACTGGTTAATTACTGCACACTCTAAGTCTGACTATTATTTCAGCAAAGTGACTGAAAAGGCAGGTTTTACAATTGACTTCCCAATGAGATCTCGATTACATCTAAGCTCATAATTTAAATGAACCAAATACAAAGGTATTAATTTATCTGAATGTGGGATTTATTGACTTTGTTTTACTTTCTCTGTATGATCTGAGTTGACATAGACAATAGAAGTTATTCAATTTTTTTTGAAGATTAACAAATCCTCCAAACCAAGTACCAAAGAATGCTCTGATCCTGCAGATGACCTCTGGAGATTAGATTTCCCCAAAATTTGTGTCTTCCCTCCTTCCCCCCACTACGTTCTCATCACTTCCTGGCTAGATCATGAATCAGAAAAAGATCCACAAGCCGCAAACCAAACCGACTGGAAATGAACCCACACCAAACATCTGGTGTCCTTCAGGTGTCTCTTCCCAGCTCCTTCAGAGAGGGCCTGGGCCCTTTAAGAACACTCATCCCACAAATATTTGTTGAGCAAGTGCTATATTCCAGACACGGCTCTGAGCATGGACAATATACTTGCCCTAATTTTCACCTTTTTCTCCCTCTACTGCATAGCATCTATCTCCTCTTTGAGGTTCACTTTCCTGTAGTCTACATGGTTGGGGAGGGAGGAGGAAGGAGATAAAACTAAAATACCAGCTGAGCCTTCACTATTATCTCCTTTAGTCCTCTTAATAACCACATGAAGATTTTATAGAAGGGGAAACACGCTCAGAGAGGCTAAGCAATTTGTAAAAGTCACACCGCAATTGAGGAGACCAGCATGGCCACATTCTTGCTTTTCTTAAGGCATTATCCTGACACTTTGAAGAAGTGTAAAACAGTTCCAGTTCCTTTATTCCAGACCCAGGTTTATATTCCATTAGCTTTTGTAAGACATCCAGACATAGGAACTCTCCAGAATTTTGAGTCATCAGATTTAAAGAGGATTGTTACCATTCTTGATTCAAACAGTTTTTAATTCCCATAGGCAACAAAATAGAACTAAGAAATTCCTATACTTTATTTTTTAATTTCCCCTTTCATTAGACCTCACCAGCCAGTCACATTCCATAAAATGCTGCAGATTATTTTCCCTCAGAAATTCCATAAGCTGATCTGACTTACAGGGACACGGGGTCCTGCTTATGTCTAGAGGCACAGCCAGCTCATCAGTGGCCCTCCCTGCTTCTTCTCTCCAGGCTCCTCTCCTTTATTTCTTCCCTTCTCCGGGAATCGCCAAGTGCTTCTGCAGCTCTGAACTTTGCACCTGCTCTTCAGGTCAGGAGCACTCTCCCGGCTGGCCCCCAGGGGCTGACTTCTCATCATCACTCCCATGTTGCTCTCACACTATTCTTTTCCAAAGGCCTTCCCTCTGGAAGCCCGCGGGAAGGCTTCCAAAACTGGACTCTGGAGGCTGGTGGGAACGACTCTGTGCCAGGACACACCGCCTCCAGGGAGAGAAAGTGGGGTGAGAGCAGGCACGTGAGAGACAAGGAGGCCAGAAAACACTTCAAAAAGCTGCGCCACAAATACTGAGCCTGCGTGCAGCAACCGCTGAAGGCCACGTGCCTAGAACCCGCTCCGCAGCAAGAGAAGCCAAAGCGATGAAGGCGTGTGCTGCAATGAAGAGTCACTCCTGCTTATGGCAACTGGAGAAAGTCTGTGGGCAGCAACAAAGGCCCAGAAGGAAGCAGGCAGAAATAAACAAATAAATAAATCTGAAAAAAAAAAAAAAAAGTTGGGAAACGAGGTCATCTTTTAAATATCTAGATATTCCCGTTCATTCCTTCCACATCTTTTCTTCCTTCCCACCTGAGAGGCTTCTCTCAGATACTTTGGCCAGAGGATTATTATTTTTTTTTCCTCTGAACACAGTGGCATCAATAGATTTTTTTATAATGGAATTCATTTCTCATGTAAAGATTGTTCTACTGCCTGCCATTGAATGCTATTTCTTTGTTTTCCTCATTAAAGACTTAACCTCTTCCCCAGGATCAGATTTTCGGGAAGGTTTCTCAGGTTTCCTGAGGGCACCAATCTCGTCTACTGCGAAGTCAAGTGGATCACCTCAGATAATGGGACGAGAAGTGAAATAAGTCAGAAGGTGACCCAATTACCCAATTGTTTGTTCTGTGTCCCATGGAGAAAGCCAAAGCTGAAATTCAGTAACTGATGACAGAAAGGTCTGGGGATAGAAAGTGACCTGAATTCTGAAAAGGAAGTCTGAGTAATGAGCTGGTGTTTCTCCAAAACCTGTTTATTGTGTGAATTCCTGGAAGACAGCATGGATCCCCGAGCCGGGCGGGAGTACCACACTTAAGCGACCACTTCCCAGAGATCCTCAAAGGCCGGGGGAACAAACCCTGTGGCTTGGCGAGCAGAGGACGGCATCACGTCTTGGCAGAGTGAATTTTTTCTATTGGTTCTGTTGTTACTCTTGATCGTGTTAACTCTATGGGGTCAGCTCTATGGAGAGATCAAAATTAATATCTTCTATTCTAAAACTCGCCTGTAAGCAACAGCATCAGCCGCAAGTATTTTTGGCCAGCCACCATCTGATAGACACTGCTCTAGGCTGTGGAAGTGCAGCAGTGGGAGCCAGACCTCGTTCTGTCTTCATGGAGACACCACCTCCATACGAGCACAGAGGACCTCCAATCCCGAGGCCTGTAAACTGAGGACAGTGCTTCTGATCACAAGGCAACGTGAGAAAAGAGAGCCTACCCGCTGACAGCGCTACTGTCACGCTGACCTCAGTAAAGGACCGACCTCTGCAGAGGAATTTCACTCCCCACCCTCTCATTACCCTCCCTCTGCCTCCACTGCCATAATGTCTTCAAGTCATGACGCTCTTTGGTCTAAAAATATTGGATTACAATCCCAGTAAGCGGAACATCCCTGGTGGTCCAGTGGTTAAGAATACGCTTTGCAATGCAGGAGATGCGGGTTCAATCCCTAGCTGGGGAACTAAGACCTCACAAGCTGTGTAGCAACTGAGCCTGAGTGCTGCAACTTCTGAGAGCCACAAGTAGAGAGGTCATGCCCGCCAATGAAAATCTCATATGCCGCAGCTAAGACCTGATGCGCCAAATAAATGAATTAATTAATATTCAAAAAGAATCCGGAAACAAGATCTCTCAATAGACTTACAAGACATGGGAACATTCTCTAGCTTCAAACCTTCCTGAAACTGCCTCTGTTTTATGATTTGTTGGGTTTCCCTGGTGGCTGAAATAGTAAAGTAAAAATCCACCTGCAATGTACAAGACCCAAGTTGATTCCCTGGAAGATGCCCTGGAGAAGGGAATGGCTGCCCACTAGAGTATTCTTGCCTGGGGAATCACACGGACAGAGGAGCCATCCATGGGGTGGCAAAAAGTAGGACATGACTGAGCAACTAACACACACACACATGACTCATCTACTTGAAATTTAAGCTGAACTTTTAAAGAGTTTATGTCTTAGGTAACAAGTGTAAGAGATTTTTTAAATGCAAAGTCTGAAGAGCCATAGAAATAGTTCTTTGGCAGTTTCCTTTGCTAGCAAAAACATTTTTAGGCTCCAGAGAGATATTTATTTAAACACTGAAGACAGTGTGACTGTGAGAGGAGAAAACAATGCAGCAGAGCCAACACAGAGGAGACAAGAGAAAGCCTGAGCTCTGACATGAGTCTGGATGGCCCACCTCTCCCAGCCTCTGCCTAGTCTAGAGTGAGAGGTATCATATGGGGGTCCTCTGAGATCACCAGGTTCTGTGAGCCCGTGAAGGACAAAAATGTCTATCACACACTATTTGATGTTGTCTAGGACCTAAAGGAAATCAACCTTGAAAATTCATTGGAAGGACTGATAGTGAAGCTGAAGCTCCAATTCTTCAGCCATCTAATGCAAAGAGACAACTCATTGGAAAAGACCCTGATTCTGGGAACAACTGAGGACAGGAGGCGAAGGGGGCAACAGAGGATAAAACAGTTGGATGGGATCACTGACTCAGTGGACATGAGTCTGAGCAAGCTCAGGGAGATAGTGAAGGACAGGGAAGCATGGCATTCTGCAGCCCATGGAGTCACAAAGAGTTGGACATGACTTAGTGACTGAACCACAACAACAGGGTGATGAGTAGCAGATATTTGCCAGACAATTCATTTGATTTAAAAAAAAAAAAATGGTTGTAAGAGTGAACAAGATAGCACACTAATAATAACTGACATTTGTCAAAAGTTTAAAATGTGCCAGACATTAGGCTTTAAGCTTTTCCATATTGAGCCTTTCTTTAAATTTCATGACAATCCAGCAGCAAATGTAGCATTATGATCTATTTTCCCACATCCATGGAAACTGAGGCTGAGAAAAGTGATACCACCAGCCAGAAGGGTTAAAGCTGGAAACTGGCAGAAATAAGGCTAAAACCCAGGTGCTGGGCTGCAGCTGCTGAGTCCTAAGGAGGGAGCCTCCTAGGAGCAGTTACCTGCCCCAGGAACGGTCTCTGTGAGCTGTGTGTGGAGGGGTCTAAGGCCATGGCTCTCTCTCCAGTTTTCATGTGAAGAAGCGACCTCATAGATCCATTCCCCGGGATGGGGTTCCCACAGGCAAGCTGAGGCTTAACCTTACAGCTGACTGTCAGTTATACAGACCCACCACTCACCTAGGATTTGGTGTTCTGACAGAGGTGCTCAGATATCACCCTGTATGGCCCAGGACTCATCTACTTGTCTACCAGTCAATGCCCTAGTCTTTGGACATTCTTAGCTGTCTCTTCATGTCTCAAGAACACGTTTCTGAGATGCAGTGTAAGGTGTTTTGAGGGATTAGGTGGTGTTGAAGTGGGCAGCATTTAAGCAAGGGTTCACTGAATCCCAGCCCTGGTGACAAATGATTAGGTGGGCAACAAACCCCAAGAATGGGTTCTCTAGAAGAATAAAGTTTTAAAACAGGGGGATAGCTTAAAACAAAAGGGATCTCCTTTAGAAATCTACAAGGGCTGCAATCATGAAAAGTTCAAACATAAGCTAAATTATTCATTCAGTCATCAAGTAGTTCCTGAGTTTTGTGTGGGGCTCTAGGGAGGCAGAGATGAGTAAGAGAAACTGCCTAGATTCGTGATCTAGTTGGGAGATACTGCTTATCAGAACACTCCCCTAATTTTCCTGGGAAATACAAATGATATTGCACAGTGTATGTAGCTCTTTCTTTGGAATCAAAATATCAAACCTGGGTTCAAATCAGAGCTTCATCTCCCACTCTAGCGACATAACCACTCTGAACCTCAGTTTTCTCTTCTGTGAATTGGGAATAATCATTCCTACCTCATTGTATCACCCAGAGGATTAAGGTAAATTCTTTATGGGAAAGTCAGTTGCGTGATTGAGTGTAAAGGACAGGGAATAAAGTGGGCGCATTTTTTAGCTTGATGAACAGTTTTCCCTCTGCCTTTCATGTTCCAAAATTTTACTTAACACCCTTAGAGACATGGGTGCATTTTTTTAAAACGTTGATGAATTGAAACTATCTCCCACTTCTGTTCCTAAAATGATACAAACTCCAATTTTTATTAATTTCTCAGGGTTGCCGAGCTTAGGAATTCTTATGTGAGTTATAGCTGTTGGTTGATAAGCAGTTAGCATTACTCTAATCTAAAACCCCATTTCAGGGCCAAGACAATGGGGAATTTTTGTAACTTCATTCTTGCAAAAAGAAAGCAGGAAGCAACAGAGCTTCAGGATTAGAACCAAACATTTCAACCAATTTCCTCACTCCTGTCAAACCAGAAACAGGCTCGAGAGCCACAGAGGTGCTTAGGTTCTATATTGGGCACTGAATGCCTCCCCACCCAGGAATCATCCAGGGCAGACTCAGTTCCCAGTGCTGCCAGCAGTAGGCATTAAGCAAGTCCTTCTGTGTATGAGCAGCTCAGACTGAGGTGGCTTGGGTCTAACTGGCTTATTTTGTGCAATCATATCCTTGGCCAAGCTGAGCCTCTTATCCACAGAGCTGTCAACCTCTTGACCTTCCTACACCCTGGGTCCTCGTCTGAGCTCCCCTTTCCCCGTCCGCCTCCTGATCCTCCGTGCCCATCTCTTACCCGCCTCACCTGGAGTAGACAACTCATCTAGTCCCCCGACTGATGGATTTTGAATGCCTTTTAGTGTTCCAGCTTCCAAATATTCTTCAAAACCGCAAAGCCCAAGTGCCCTGCCCAGAGTTCTTTTTTCTGCTTTCTAAAATGGCAGAGGTAGTTGACAGCAGAGTTTTCCCAAATTTCTGGACTTGTGGAAGGAAAGGTGTGGAGGAGATTCCCTCCCGTGGCAGGTCTAAATGATATGATGCGTGACTGTCCAGAAATCTGTACTTTAACATGTTCTGTAGGGGAGTCATGGTCAAGCAAGTTTGAGACACAGCTTGACTTCTTATTGGAATGATAAGAGTTGATAATATGTTTACTTCTTCAGGTACATCTCTATTTTATCCTAGCAGCATCTGTATTGCTGAATGACTGACTGTATAAATGATCTGACCAGCACGGGGTGGCTCTAATGGAGCAATAAGAAACGCTGTGCACAGAAAGTTGGGAAAGGGGCCTGGATGCTGACATATCCCAGCTTCAGCTAATTCTTATGAAGCATCTTTTGGTGTTGGAAATATGAGCATGTGTTTTCATGGATGGCAATTTAGTCATGGAAGGTAGAAAGGGAGAGATTTATGTTCAAGGGTTTTGTCCTTTTTTTGCATAAAAAGACTGCCTGGAACACATCACATAATTAGCTTTATGAGTGAGGAGACAACTTCATGCTTCCTATGGTGTCTGGCACACAAGAAGCTCTCAATAAAACAACAAATGGGTCAGTGAATGAATGAGTGAGCCCATGAATGCACTCCGTGAATGTGACTGTGGCCGAGCTCCTTTCTTCCTTCTATATATCTTTGTCTTCCCCTCTGTGTGGTACTGGGAAGATCTTAGCTGGACTCGCAAGAGTCGAGAGAAAACTTTGGCTCCTAGTCCATCATCCGTTGGGCAGACATTCACTATCTGTGGGCTTCCTGAGCTTTATAGATAAAGGGGAGGACTGTCTCCAGGACTCTGGGTGGGGGCCAGTGGAGACAGTGGGCTCAAAGGGCTTTGTCACCACCCATGTGAAGGGTTATCATGTGTTTCATCTGCTCAAATACTTCCAGTTCTCTGCTCTTCGTGACACTATCATCATCCCTTAGTTTCATCTTCCAGAGGAGGATCTTTAGAAAGAGTCAGTGCCCAAGATCTGGGAGACACTGGTACATATTTGCTTCTTTTTCTCAGCGTATGAACAGTCAATATATCTCAAGTCTATAAAACTAAAGGTAAACTCCAGTGTTAGCAGTAGAGGATGGCCAGAGCTGAGGATGTGCTCTGTAACAAATTCTCTTTGGGCCTTAGTACCCTCCCGTATAGACTGAGTAACTGTTTCTTGCGTCTATGTAGTCCCTTCTGTGTTGGCGGGGAAGCCCCCTGCCAGGAGCTGAAGGGTCGTTCCAAGCTCCGAGGATACATGGGAAGAGGCTCATATATGTAATGGTAACAGAAGGAAAACGAAGGTTACGTCCCCTTCCACAGTGCAGATATGGAAAGGTAAGTATTCCTGAGACAGAAACGCACGTTTTGAAAGAAACAGCAGTGGCCTGATCTGTCAGTGGCCTGATCTGTTTCTCCTCTGTGCTGAAGTGCCCTTCCTCGGCTGCTTCCCCAGGTTGTGTGTGCATTTTTATTCTTTTCCTCCTTCGTTTATGTGCTGTGTGCTTAGTCGCTCAGCTGTGTCCATCTCTTTGTAACCCTATGGACTGAAGCCCACCAGGCTCCTCTGTCCATGGGATTCTCCAGGGAGAATCCTGGAGTGGGTTGCCATGCCCTCCTCCAGGGGATCTTCCCAATCCATGTCTCCCACATTGCAGGCAGATTCTTTACCAGCTGAGCTACCAGGGAAGCCTTTAGTTTATACACTCTTTGTTATACCCTCATTCAAAAAACATTGATTGAGAAAGTAGAATCTTATTGGCTCTCTTACCTGTGCAATCATGGACTCAGGCTTTGTGTTTTCCTGTTGAGAAGTTTTCATTTTCTCAGTTGAAAGAGCCGGTGCTCTGGTTTCTCTGCTTGGCGTTTCACAAGGACTGACTGTGACACTCTCTCAGGCGTTATGGCCCTGCCCAGCCTTTGCTCTCCAGGAGGCTGAAGAACAGCTCCTTGGAGGCCATCAGTCCATATGTCTGGGATAGTGGGAGCCCTTTGCTATCTGGACTACTCCCCCTGGCCAGTGCCCAGGCAGCAAGTGACCCCTGGACTCTACAAGCTGGCTTGTTGCCCCTTGAGTGTAGTTGGGTGGCAAGAGTAAAGGCTGTGAAATCAAGGAAACCTGGGTTTTGCATGAAATTCCAAAATGTCTGGTTTTGAGGACTTTGCCAAATTTCCTCCCCAAGCTCTCTGAAACTCAGGCTTCTCATACGTGAAAAGACAACAATCATAACTACTTTACAGAATTGGCTTAAAGCTAAAATGAGCTAAGATATAAAAATTGTTCAAAGAATGGATTGATATTCACTCATGAAATCTCTTCCAGCTCCATGTCCTAAACCCTGTCCTTGCATGGTCAATTTCTACCCAACTTTCAAAGTAAAATTCTTTTGCCAATTTTACTGTGAAATATCCAGAAGTACCTTCACTTTCAGCTGGGTTCTCTTATGGCCCAATTTATATTTTACCATGCATTTTAGATATTTGTGTTGTTATCATATCCCCAACTAGAAAGTAAACATCTTATTTGTCCTTATTTTGCCCCAAAGCTGGCACAGTTGATTGCCCATGAGATACAGTACTCAAAAACACTTGTAAAATGAATTAATGAATGAACATGCAATGAATTATTACCAGAATAGGGTAGGAAGAGAAATTTCTACCTGTAAGAGCTCAAACGGTTTTGAAAATGATCTTTCAGTAAGATATTTGGGCCCATATAACTGATAAGATGGAGAAGGCAATGGCACCCCACTCCAGCACTCTTGCCTGGAAAATCCCATGGACGGAGGAGCCTGGTAGGCTGTAGTCCATGGGGTCACTAAGAGCCGGATACGACTGAGTGACTTCACTTTCACTTTTCACTTTCATGCATTGGAGAGGGAAATGGCAACCCAGTCCAGTGTTCTTGCCTGGAGAATCCCAGGGTCGGGGGAGCCTGGTGGGCTGCCGTCTATGGGGTCACACAGAGTCGGACACTACTGTTGCGACTTAGCAGCAGCAGCAGCAACTGATGAGAAGTTTAGGATATAAAATACATAAAGAATCCTATGATTCAGTAAGAAAGAAGAACTAATTATAAAATTGGGCAAAGAGTAGGAACGGAAGATGTCAGAGAAGATAAAATACCGGATGGGCAATAGACATATGAAATGTTGTTGGACCTTACAAGTAATTATAGAAATGAAAATTAAAATAATGAGGGGCCATTTCATAAGGTGGAAACTTTAGGAGTACTAGATATTAATGAAACTGAGGAAACAGCTCAAAAAATGCACATTATATCTCAGTGTTCATAGCAGTACTATTTATAATAGCCAAGACACAGATGCTACCTAAATGTCCATCAACAGATAATATATATATATATGTATATATACACACACACATATAGATAACATGTATATATGCTAAGTTACCTCAGTCAAGTCTAACTCTTTGCAAGCCCAGGCTCCTCTGTCCATGGGATTCTCCAGGTAAGAATACTAGAGTGGGTTGCCATGTCCCCCTCCATGGGCTGTTCCCAACTCAGGGATTGAATCCAGGTCTCTTACATCTCCTGCATTGGCAGGCAGGTTCTTTACCACTAGTGCCACCTGGGAAGCTCACACACACACACACACACACACACACGTATTAACCACACACAAAAAATGAAATAATGCTATTTGTAGCAACATGGGATGGACCTAAAGATTATCATAATAAGTGAAGTAAGTCAGACAAAGACAAATATCATATGATGTCACTTACATATGGAATCTGAAATGAATAATATAAATGAACTCATTTACAGAACAAAAATAGACTTACAGACACAGAAAACAAGCTTATGGCTATCAAAAGGGAAAGATTGGAGAGAGGGATAAATTAGGAGTTTGGGATTAAAATGTACACTCTACTATATATAAAATAAATAACCAACAAGGATCTACTGTATAACACGGGGAACTATACTGAGTATCTTGCAATAAACTATAATGGAAAAGATTCCTTAAAAGAATATATGTACATTGAGTATAACAGAATCACTTTGCTGTGCACCTTAAACTAATACAACACTATAAATCACATCTATTGCAATAATTTTTTTAAAAAATGCACGTTTCAACTTGATCATGGCATATTCCTACAGTGAAATACAGAAAACAATAAGCATGGAACTCATGTGTCATCAAGCATAGACACTGAAAACAGAAGAGACAATGATAAAGACTGACAAAGGCTACTTGCAGAGGTCTGGAATAGTATGACCGCAATTCTATATAACGTCTACACACGTGTACACTTACACAGAAATTCCCTGTGTTATTTTTGGAGGGGGAGACTTAGTAAGATTATGAAAATACAGGCAAGATAGTCACACAATACTGGTGGCCTGGTTGACTCTAGGATGGAGGGAGGAAGTCATCAGGAGACCTACACCGGGATCTTTATAAGCAAAATAAGGGTGGAGAAAAACTGGGTGGTGACTAGGAGCGATTTTATTTTAGTCTTGTTTTCTCAGCTAGAAAGTCCTAATAGTTGCAAATGTGAAATATAGTATATAACTTTGGGGGATACAATGGGTTACTCAGTGAAATTCAGGTTTACCAAGCACCAACCTGTCTCAAGGACTGGCTTATTCCCAAATGTTTATTTCCAGAATGTTCCAGCAATAAGCTCAAAAGAAACAATCAGGGGTTTTATTGGCCCATACAGAATCACAGCTAACGTGATTCTGAAAATCCAGATACATTATTAAAAACATTATTTAGGTTCAGCTCTCCCTTGCCCTGGCCTGCTGTCCCCCACTCTGATAAACTTCAATCTCTTCTCATTCTGCCTCCTGTCTGGAAATTCTTTTCCAACTCACACACAGACTGAGACATTTTGGTGGCCCATACAGGGATTCTCAGGGGTTTTCTCCTCCCTAATTCTCTTGTTTATTTTTCCTCAAACCCCCTTCAAACAGTGAATAGCTGTGGAAGCAACTGAGGAACTCTGGCCAGGGTTACTCTCTAGCGTATTCCAAAAGGCCACGCAGCCTACTGCGCCCCAGTGGCTTCCACTCAAACAGGTGAGGGCTCTGCTTTCGCCTTATTTCCTTAGGCTGAGGACCAGGCCATTTACAATCGTGTGACACTTAAAATCCACTAGGCCACCTCCCACTTGAAGACCTTTCTGGCAGGATAAGGGGATGATGGATTGGACCAGACAATTAGGGTCTGCCCCCAAAACAACAAAAATGAAATCAAAAAGCTTCAATTTTTGCTGCAGAAATAGCTTCTCTGATAAGATGACCACTGTGTTATTTTTTTTTCTTCTTTCTAACCAGGGCTGATAGCATGGCAACTACTGATAACTCAGTGCTGAATGTTAAGTTTGATATAGACATTTCAGTTCAGTTCAGTTGCTCAGTTGTGTCTGACTCTCTGTAACCCCATGGACCGCAGCACACCAGGCTTCCCTGTCCATTACCAACTCCCAGAGTTTACTCAAACTCATGTCCACTGAGTCGGTGATGCCATCCAACCGTCTCATCTCTGTCATCCCCTTCTTCTCCCTCCTTCAATCTTTCCCAGCATCAGGATATTTCCCAGTGAATCAGCTCTTCACATCAGGTGGCCAAAGTATAGGAGTTTCAGCTTCAGCATCAGTCCTTCCAATGAATATTCAGGACTGATTTCCTTTAGGATGGACTGGTTGGATATCTTTGCAGTCCAAGGTACTCTCAAGAGTCTTCTCCAACACCACAGTTCAAAAACATCAGTTCTTCATGCTCAGCTTTCTTTATACTTCAACTCTCACATCCATACAAGACTAATGGAAAAGCCATAGCTTTGACTAGACAGACCTTTGTTGGCAAAGTAATGTCTCTGCTTTTTAATATGCTTTCTAGGTCGGTCATAGCTTTTCTAACTTCATGGCTACAGTCACCATCTACAGTGATTTTGGAGCCCCTCATAGTCTGTCACTGTTTCCATTGTTTCCCCATCTATTTGTCATGAAGAGATGGGACTAGATGCCATGATTTTAGTTTTCTGAATGTGGAGGTTTAAGCCAACTTTTTCACTCTCCTCTTTCACTTTCATCAAGAGGCTCTTTAGTTCTTCTTTGCTTTCTGCTATAAGAGTTGTGTCATTTGCATATCTGAGGTTATTGATATCCTCCCGGCAATCTTGATTCCAGCTTGTACTTCATCCAGCCTAGCATTTCTCATGATGTACTCTGCATATAAGTTAAACAAGCAGGGTGACAATATACAGCTTTGATGTACTCCTTTCCCCATTTGGAACCAGTCTGTTGTTCCATGTCCAGTTCTAACTGTTGCTTCTTGACCTGCATACAGATTTCTCAGGAGGCAGGTAAGGTGGTCTGGTATTCCCATCTCTTGAAGATTTTTCCATAGTTTGTTGTGATCCACACAATCAAAGTCTTTGGCGTAGTCAATAAAGCAGAAGTAGGAGAAGGCAATGGCATCCCACTCCAGTACTCTTGCCTGGAAAATCCCATGGACGGAGGAGCCTTGTGGGCTACAGTCCACGGGGTCGCTAAGAGTCAGACACGACTGAAGCAACTTAGCAGCAGCAGCAGCAGATGATGATTTTTAGGAACTCTCTTGATTTTTTGATGATATAACATATGTTGGCTATTAGATCTCTGGTTCCTCTGCCTTTTCTAAATCCAGCTTGAACATCTGGAAGTTCACAGTTCATGTACTGTTGAAGCCTGGCTTAAAAAATTTTGAGCATTACTTTGCTAGTGTGTGAGATGAGTGCAATAGTGTGGTAGTTTGAACATTCTTTGGCATTGCTTTTTTTGGGGATTGGAATGAAAACTGACCTTTTCCAGTCCCATGGCCACTGCTGAGTTTTCAAAATTTGCTGGCATATTAGGCACAGCACGTTCACAGCATCATCTTTTAGGACTTGAAATAGCTCAACTGGAATTCCATCACCTCCACTAGCTTATTTGTAGTGATGCTTCCTAAGGCCCACTTGACTTCACATTCCAGGATGTCTGGCTCTAGGTGAGTGATCACACCATTATGGTTATCTGGGTCATGAAGATCTTTTTGGTACAGTTCTTTTGTGTATTCTTGCTACCTCTTCTTAATATCTTTTGCTTCTGTTAGGTCCATACCATTTCTATCCTTTATTGTGCCCATTTTTGCATGAAATGTTCCCTTGGTATCTCTCATTTTCTTGAAGAGATCTCTAGTCTTTTCCATTCTATTGTTTTTCTCTATTTCTTTGCATTGATCACTGAGGAAGACTTTCTTGTCTCTCCTTTCTATTCTTTGGAAATCTGCATTCACATGGGTACATCTTTCCTTTTCTCCTTTGCCTTTCATGTCTTTTTTTTAAATGGACATTAAAAAAAAAAAAATCTCCCCAAAGTCCCATCACCACCTTCTTCTGCCTGAATGGCACAGCCAAGGGAGCTTGGTAGAAGTTGACCACCAGGGTCCTAAGTGGTGGCTACATTGACCACCCCAGAACTGCTGTAGGAGAGGGGAGGAGGGTTTGTTTTAGAATTACAAGGTAGGGGGTATAGTTCAGGGAGGGGCAGAGGAGGAGCCTAGATGTTCAGCCTCCTTGGAATCAAATTTAACTCATCTCACCATTGAACCTGGATTCAATCCCTGGGTTGGCAAGATCCCCTGGAGGAGGGCGTGGCAACCCGCTCCAGTATTCTTGCCTGGAGAATCCCGTGGACAGAGGAGCCTGGTGGGCTACAGTCCATGGGGTCGCAGAGAGTCAGACACGACTGAGTGACAGAGCACATCACTGAAGTGAATGAAACTGTTAACTTTTCTGGATTCATGGCCTATTTCTTTAACATCCATTTTGACTTCATATTTGATGGAATCTATGCTTTGCAGATGTTACCCTGTTATTTCTCTAAATGACCACTGAGGTTATATTATGATTTCCTCGTCTTCAGATGAGGAAACTGAGGCCCACAGAAACCGAGTGACTTGCCTGAGGGTGCATGCTTATGGAGCCAGAAATTAAAGCCTGCTGTCTCTCTCTTAGATAACCCTCTGACTTGATCTGTTTCACTCTCTTGCCTGTTTTCCTCTCTGAAAGCATGATCTCTTTATCTCTCTTTCTGGGACAACCAGGAAGTGTTCTTCAGCACCTGTAAACACATATTTCGAGAGTATCATCACACTTTTTCCTGCAGTATCCCACTTGATAACCTCCCTGGACACAAACATAGAGAAAATCTCTTTTGTTAACTTCGCAAAGCTTTGTAACCTACCCTAAGTCAGAGTTGAGGTTGATGTTACCTTCAGTGACTGTTTATTCAAGGGCTAACAGAAGAGAGCCTTTAGAAGGTAACTTTAAAGGAGAATAACAAGTTTATCTTTCTTTAAAGGGTGTGGCAGCTTGTGATGGCTTGCAAAATGGTTTGTGATCTTTCCCCAGGGTCTCAGAGAAAATACTTCTTTTTAATGTTTTCTTTCACTATCTGTTCATTTATAGTGAAGGCATTAGTCATCAGAGTTGAGACAAGCTATGTCCAGTTGCAGAGTCCTTCTGTGTCTTCCGGGGTTGGACCCACAGGAAGCAAGTTGAGGGTTTCCTGTTTCTGACATTGTTTAAGAGGTTCATGGGGTTTTATGGGAGTTTATGGAATTGGGGTTCCAAGTTTTTGGAAACTCCTCCAATAGCCCTCTTTACATGTTTCAGGGATGAGAAGTTCCTGCCCAATATGCTTTCAAAGGACAGAACCAGGGATGACGTGAGGCAATCATGAGGCTGGATAGCTTTGAAGGTATTTCTCAGTGTGGACTTCAGCATCACAACTCTAGCTCCGTGTCTGCCCACCCCCACCAGATCTGGTGTCTCATTGCCTCCTTTTGTGCTGTAAAACCCAAATGAGAGGCTTTTAAATTATTTCTGTTGCCTAGAAAAGAGAAATATTATCCCTGGTGACAAAATCATCAAATTTTATTATGTGCAAACCAGTGCTATATATTTCAGAGTTTTGCTTTAAAGGATATCATTTAGAAAAATGGCACAGCTTTTCATGGGCTTGGAAGTTTCTATTGTCAAAACATATTACCAGGGAAGTACAATACATTGTAAAATTACAAAGAACCGCAATCCAGTCCTGTTTCGACTTTATTTATAAAAAACAGATTAATAGCAAATGAATAAAACTTTTAAACCATTCTCTGGGTAATAATACTAAACAAAACAACTAATAAAACAGCCGCATTCAAACAGCTGTTTAAGAAACCCCAATGATATTTCATCCATTGTCAAACTTGGCATTTGGGCAGAATAAAGACCAAAGTAAATATTTATTGATTCATGGGAGAACACTGAAAATCCCTCCTTTATAAGTAGAATAAGCAAATAAACCATGATTTATAAAAACCCTGGCTAACTAAATCAGCTAATGGGTCTATTCAAAAAATTCTTATCATGTAAACTGTGAACTGACAATTATAATTGAAAATTACCAGTTTCTCTATGAATTTAATATACATATAGTTAACCACCTGCTTAACTGTTATACAGAGCCATTTAAACGTGCAAATGGAAGTACAAATGTTTGAAGGCTTTTGAACCAAACACATTAATTGCCAGTGTTTGTTAATGGAAGCAGGCAGAACGGATGCTTGCTTCTCTCTGTAATAAATATGAAATTTCCCTGGGCTTCTGAGCCTGTGCTGAGCGCAAATGGAGGCCTCTTATAAGAGATGCTCGTTGGAGAAATTGAGGCCTGCAACCCCAACAAAACAGGTGAAAAGGAGACAGGGTGGAAGCTGCGTCAGCAAGATTCGCTACAAAGCGCCACACTCTCACGGCTCCGTCCAAGCGGGGAGTCGGGGGCTTCCTGTGAGCCCACAGCACTGTGGAAGCGGCAGTGAGGACTGGGATGAAGTGTGAAGCAGGCCCCCGGGCCCATCTGTGCCTGGCTCACTCCTGCTGACCACCTGTCAGCACGTGGCCCCTATGGTCTTCCTTAGGGCCGTTTTTAGCTGGACCTGCCCTCACTGGGGTATGGGAGGCATGAGTAAGGTACCACATTTGAACATTTTCTTCAGAGCCAGCTGGTCAACACCCAGGAGGGCACCCTGCTGACTGCTGTCCCCCACCTCTGCTCTGGCCAGTTTAATCAGTGCCCCCTGAGTCCATCCCTCAGCTTTACATTCCAGGCTAGTTTCTGGATGGTCTTTGGAGAGTCTCTCAACATAAATTCCAATCTCAGAAGATAAAGACTTTTCATCAGGGAGATATTGAGAAGACTGCGCCATAGGCTCTGGGGGAGGGGGCAAGTTGCAGAGAAGACATCCAGACGTCCTGTGGGGACAGTGATGCCACGGCACTTAATGATGGGTCCTCCTGTGCAGCAGCTTCCCAGCTCATCCCAGTAATTACCCAGCATGGTGGCTACTCAGTGAGAAGGCCCAGCTTACCCTGGACCCAGGTCTCTGTTGGGATTGCTGCAAGAGGAAGAAAGGGACCTCAAAGCTCTTGGGAAATCAGGCTCTCCTTTCTTGGCAAAGAGAGAGACAGAAAAGGAGAAGTGAGCCTAAAGAGCACCACTGGCCTCTGACCATGCGTGTCTGTGCACAGTCTCACAGCCTGGGAGGAAGTGGCTTGCAGAGATGTGACCCAAGGTCCAGACCCTGGTCCCAGGGAGCCCAGAGCAGGCCTTGGGAGGGCCGGGGCCTCTGCGGCAGAGCAAGGAGGAGATGGGGGAGGTGCAGTCTGGACCAGTTGTTGGGCTGGCCTCCATGGGGGGTCCCAGTCACAAACCCAAAGGCTTAAGGGTCATGAGATGCTTCGCCCTGTCTGCGGAGGACCCTCTGCTGCAGGGAGCTGTTGGGTGACAGTTGGAGGGTTTTGGTGCTGGAGGTACATAGGCAGTGACTCAAGACGGGGTGCTGTGGTGTGTCCAGGACCACGGGGTTTGCCCCCCAAAAGCCAGATAAGGCTAGGTGACCCACTGGGCCCTGGGGTCTGTGATTGAAGGGGTCCTGGCATGCAGGGAAAGTCCTGGGCCAACAGGACAAGTTGGTCTCCCTGGATGAGAACGAGCAACCACAGGGCAGGGTACTGAGGCTCTGGCAGGCGGGAGGGGCAGCATCTGAGATATAACCTTCCTTCACCAAATTTGGGGACAAATCTCATACCCCAAACCAAAACCACCACCCAAAGGGACAATTTCCTGTCAGCGAACTTATCTGATACAGGGAGCCCTCAATTCTGCTGATGGCAACCACTTCTGATTTATCCCTGGTTTGAAGGAATTTCTTGTACCTTCCTCTCCCTGGTGTTGGGATTGAGGTTCTAGGTCTCAGCTCTGCAGGCTGGGGAAGCCCTGCCTCCCAGCATGAATCCAGTCCTTTATGTGAGCCACATGGTCAGCAAGAGGCGATTGAAGAGCCAGGGGATAAACCATGCTCAAGGCTGACTTTGGACTGCGAGAGACATCCCACCCCAGTATCTGCCTCGGAGCCTGCCGAGGGACAGTTTATCTTGGAACCAGCCAGGCAAGGCTGAAAGGTCAAAGGTCAAAGTATCTATGACTGGGTGAGACTGCAAAAGAAGGTTAACATGTAGATTGCCCAGCTACCACTGGCTCAGTTTTCCCCGTGAGACTTCTGTATTGCAATCCGAAACAAATCTGAGCCCATCAGAAATCCCTCTGATCAATGAAGATATCATTTAAACATCTTCCCGTTGGCAGCAGGGATCATTTTTATTTCTGGGAGGACAATTCTGAAGCTGGTTGTTTTAAGATGGTTTCAAGTACAACGCAACTAATTTTCTTAAAAACATCACATTTATCGGATGTGATCCTGCAACTCAGAGGAACAGCTGTTGGGTTTGCATCCCTCTGTGTTTGAGATAAGCTATCTTTTGACAGCATTACTGAGGTTTTTTGTTATGTCAGATAAGATAAAAGTAGGTGTTTGTTGCTACAGTTTCCCTTAGTACCGAGAATTCTGCATTTATTGAAATCTAAAAATTCCATATGTTGATTTGAAGATGGAATAACAAACATTGTGATTTGCTTTTAAAGCCACAATTGTAGAAGTAGGCTCTCTTAAGGGATTTACAGGGAATCTTGGAGTTCATCCTTTCCTAAAGAAGATAAACTAGATTTTTTCTCGGTATTGTATTCCTGCTATATATACACATACATGTACTTATATTATAATTTAGGAAAGAGAAACAATTGTAAAAGTACTTAGTTCCTAAGCTGTTTTTCCATGATCTCAAGTCTCTTAAAACTATTTAAATGAATCTGCATAAGGCTCTCAGATAGTGAATATTCAGTGTGCAGTTTCTTACATATTCTCACATGGGCTCCTGGATCCTTCTGAATTATGTCAGAGATTATTATGGTTCAGTATTAGGGTTTTGCTTTCAACTTTCTGAACTGTAGTGAAATATGTGTATGAAATATGGAATTGTTTAGTCGAAAGCTTCCTTCACTCTTATCTGTTTACTGCCTACCCATGTATCAGCTACCAAAAATAAGCCTAATCCTTTGTCTTCTAGTAGAGGGATACTTGGTGATGGTAATGTGTCCTTTCTTGTGTTCCCAGATACATAAACAATATAATTCTTGATATCTATCTTGTCTGCAGAGGGAAGTTTCCAGGTAAGAAAATGTGTGTGTGTGCACGTGTGCACACACACACAATATATATTTTGAAGTAAGCTAACTATATACCATAAACCTTTACACTTTATATATATGGGCTTCCCTGGTGGCTCAGAAGGTAAAGAATCCGCCTGCAGTGCAGGAGACCTGGGTTCAATCTTTGGGTTGGGAGATTCCCTGGAGGAGGGTATGGCAACCCACACCAGTATTCTTGCCTGGAGAATCCCATGGACAGAGGAGCCGGGTGGGCTACAGTTCATGGGGTCACAAAGAGTCAGACATGACTGAGAGACTAAGCACAGCAACTATAGACCAGAAACCTTTACACTTTATGTGCATCAACTCAATAAACCAGTCAAGACTGAATATTTGCAGTAAAAGATACTACAAATAAGCTATCATATACCAAATGCTTATCATGTGGACTCAGATGGATTCTGGTATCTAAAAGACCAAATAAAAAAACAATGGACATTTTTATGTTATGAAAAGGAGTGTCTATTATGTAAAGTTAGCATTTTTAGAACAGTTTATATCCTTTAATCATCAAATAGATATGGGGCTGGGGTCCCAGTGGGGAAATGGCTATAGTATCAGGAAGTAAATTTTTAAAGAAGTCTTCCCCTAGATAGTACAAGAGAGGTATTTGATGTTGTTTAGTTGCTAAGTTGTGTCTGACCCTGTAATCCACCAGGATCCTCTGTCCATGGGATTTCCCAGGCATGAACACTAGAGTGGGTTGCCATTTCCTTCTCCAGGGGATCTTCCCGGCCCAGGGATCGAACCTGTGTCTCCTGCATTGGCAGGCGGATTCTTTACCACTAAGCCATCAGGGAAGCCCTGAGATGTTGTGTGCACAGTCGTGTCTGACTCTCTGCGGACCCACGGGCTGTGTAACCTGCCGAGCTCCTCTGTCCACAGCATTTTCTGGACAAGAATCTTGGAGTGGGTCGCTGTTTCCTCTTCAGGCATCTTCCCGACCCAGGGATTGAACCTACATCTCTTGAGCCTCCTGCATTGGCAGGCAGGTTTTTATCATTAGTGCCTCCTGGGAAGCACCAAGAGCAGTACTGGGGAAATGTTGTTAAATGAATAAATCAAGGGCAGTTGATGCCCTTGTGTTTTTGTATTTATGTTCACAGACTTCATGGATTTTGGCAAGCTGAGTCCCAAAGGTTGTGGAAAGCTGCACTTACGTATTTTCTGTATAAAAGGTATTTTCAAATGTTAAACCAAAATATTTACAAAGGTAGCCTGTGCACATGTGTTACATATTTTCTTTGAAAACTGCAAGATGACATTTTAAGTAATAGCCAATTTCTTCTGAAATTTTTTAGGTAGCTGAAACGCAAAGGAAAAAAACTCTCCATGTGAGTACGTACAACTTGTACGGATCTTCAGGGTGTTATGCTGAGTGGAAAAGGCAGTTGCAAAAGGTACATATCTAAGCTAAGCATTCTCAAAATGGTAAGATTACAGAGATGAAGAACAGTCAGAGATTAGGGAAGCAAAGGGTGTGAGTGCCTTAGGGCAGCCCAAGGGAGTTTCCTTGTGGTGATGAAGCTCTTTATCTTGATTTGTAGTGGCAATATAAACCCCGGCATAGAATTATATACAAAACCAAGAATATATATGCATACATACATGCATGAGAACAATGAGTGCATTCAAAAACTGGTAAAATCCTAAGAAGGCCCGAACTCTAATTAATCCTCAATTACTGTCAATGTCAATTTCCTGATAAGGTTATAGTTATGGGTGGGGGAGCCTGGGTGATGGGCACACAGGATCTCTCTATAGTGGTAAGGCAACTTTTGGTTAGACTCAAATGCCTCTGCTGAACAAAGGATTCCAGCTACTAATCAAAAGTACTTCAGAAGCGATTTAGTCAAAGACTGGTATCGTTTCAGGACATGGGTTTTTAGCTATAAATGCCAGACTCCTCATTTAGTATATGCTTAGTAGTACCCAGGTCTGTAAGTCTTCAACTGTGTAATTCAAAGCAATTGCTGTTCCCATAACTTCTATTAAATCTGTAGAATCAGGAAATTTTAAGAGTGAGCAGGAATCTTACACAGAATTTTCAGGTTACACCTTTGGGTTTTGGTATCCCCATTTTTAATCTAAAGGTTATATCTTGGACTGCAATGCCCTGCCTAGTTCTAAATTTTATAACCCACAACTTTACAAAATAAACGACAGAAACTTTAATGGTGATCTTATAAATTTTTCCTTGATATTTAGTGCATGAGACAAACTTTTCAATTTATGGCTGACTGCAAATGTGGATGCAGAAGAGACTCATTTAACATCATCTCACACATTATAAACACTTGGAGAGTAAATTATCTGGGTTTATGTTTACCACTTAGCTAAGGTTTATAATTTTCCAGGACAGAGAGTCAAGGCAGTTTTCTGAGATGACATATTGTTACATATTCCCTGTACAAAATGTATGACTTCTGTCCATTTGAGTATGTATGTGGAGAGAGGAGGCTACTTAGACCTACCTAGCAGGTCTGCCACCAGACCTACTAAATTAATCCTGGAAAGATTCTGGCCAAACAAACACGACAACTCAGGAAACTTTAGGAAGTAGTCACTATCATTTGAGAATAAATGGAGATAATGTTCTCTCAATGACCAATAGAGCTTAAGCTTAATCTTTCACATCAACTACCCTTTTTCCTGGGATGCTAATAACTGATCACCCTTTGGGGAAACTGAGGCCATCACAGAAACAGGCTCAGAATGCACCAGGGTGGTGTCCGGCCTGATGACAGCACACATCTGCAGAAGGATCTCAGCGGTAACACTCTGTATCATGGTGTTGATTTCCCTTAAGTCTGTCACAATCTGAGTCGTAGTCTTAACAAAAACAAAACAAGACTAGTAACTCACAGCATCAGTGGAATCATTTTATTAACAAAAGGAACCCATGGGGTTCAGACAAGAGTACAAAATACAATTATTTTTTTTTTTCCTTGTGGGTTAAATTGTTACATTTTTATAATAAAAATAAAAGGCTTTGATAGTTAACTTATCAAAAACATAACCCCTGCCTATTGAGTTTCTTATTGTGCAAAACAAAAACATGGAAGTTCTGCCCATGGAAGAATTGTGTGAGCCAAAAGATGCACATTCTCAATTTCAAAAATTTTGCATCAAAAAGAAAATTCTAAGGCCACGGTTTCTTTGCAAACGAAACAAGAGGAGAATATACAAGCAAATAGCAGCTAAATTTTTATCGTCATTCCCAAGTATTCTCTATTCCAATGTAGAATCTTCTACATTCATCAAATAACTTCTTGATTATAAAAAGGTATGCAGTTTCAACCTACTGCTTAAGGTCAGATATACCAATATCAATTCCATAAGGCAAATCATACCTTTTAGCTATTCTTGTTAAGTGCTAGAAATCAGCTCTGTTTTACTTTGATGGGTGCACTTTATGATTTCTTTAAAAAAGGTGGCAAGACAATCCAAGTGAAGACCCTAGTAAGCAGCTGCCTTTCTACCTGCAGTCAGATAATTAAACTTGCTCTTCCTCCGTACAATTTTGTTGTTTCTTTCACTGTGTTTTGGTATCATGGAGATGGACAATGTCTTGACAAAACATGTAAACTGTAATTCAGAGGTCAAGAAATAGCTGATCTTTTTTTTTAAAGTACAAATAAAACTGTTCAGACAACACATAGCTTCTTACACACAAAAACAAAGCAAAATAAAAGATCACCAAAAAACCAAAGGAAGGAGTAACGATTCATGACAATTTCAGTAACGCAATTATTGGGAGAACAGTTTGCACTGTGATTTTCAACAGAGGCTTACAACGGAAGAACGGCTTACGATGCTTACGTGATTACAGAGGAGAGAGGTATGCCCAGAGGATTAAAAGTGTACATTTACCTAATGTTTGTATAAAAATCCCTGATCAAATGTCCATCTAATTTTTACATACAAAATTTAACCTTAGGACTTTTCTAACTGAGTATACTGATTGAAAGAAAAGCTAATCATTCAGTTGAGTGAAGTACAGTATTTGGCATGAGAAGCACCAGGGTTTCTAGAGCGAACCCTTAGGACATGGAGAAAACCAAAGTACTGGGCTGGTCCAAAATCTCTGTCATGCGGATCCCTACCTCCCCTTCCACTCAGCATCCAGAAATACTCTCAGCTCATGAAACCAACAGATTAAAGTAAAAACAAGTGAACGTTTGACTCTGACTAGGAGGTGACAGAGGGACATAAAAACACTGCTCAGACTTTTAGCAGCAACACAATCTTGGTCTTAATATCCTGAGGTTCAAGGATAGTAAAATATTGCACCAAAATGATAAAAAAAAAAAAAAAAAATCACAGTTTAAAGAGAATTACTAAAGAAGTGGAATAACAATGGATAACACAGTGACTGCCATCGTATCAGTACACTTATGTCTCTTGAGAGGAATTAACTTTGTGACTTTAAAAAAAATGGTATTTCTGCCTTCTTGATTTTACATTAACTTCAAACACCCTTTGGTATACACATACTAACCTTCATCTAATGCTAACCTTACAAGTTTTGCCCTTAGTCCAGTTTCTGGTTTGGGGATAGGAGAGATAAGACTGCTATAGACAAATGAGCAGAAACTCCAGAGAAGACTTCTCAGGCCTGGAGCTTTAAACCGAATCTGATTCTGATAACACCGTTAGAGGTAGGTAAGAAAAGGCCTTTTCCCCCGCACTGTGCAGTTATCAACGCATCCTAAGGATGCAAGCTTTTTTGTTTTTTTAACCCTTTTTAAAATATGCTCCTAGGTAATTAAGACATGAGGAAAATCAAACATGTACCCTGCTAAAGTATTTAAAGGGGGTTAGGAAGTGGCAACTTCAACAAAATGTGTTATCAAGTTGAAATTCACCTTTCCCCTTTCAACTGACAAGCCTTTTAAGGAACTCATTCTTGGTTTCATAATACTGTAGAGCCAATTTATAAACTACTTCTTAGACTATCACTAGAAGAATGAAAACTGTACTTCATTAGTACCTCCTAAGATCATGACCTCAGAAAAGGATTCTTTTAAGGACCTTCAGTCCTATCAACTATGGTAAGAAATCATGACGATCCTGACACCAGAGGGTCTCGCTTCATATTTAGAGTGGGCCCCTTTCCTGCTCACGCACATTCTTGTGCTGCTACATTCTCTAAAATCAAGTCTCCTCCCAGTATGTCCACATTGCCTCAGCTGCTCCACTTTGAGAAACCTTCTAAAGACACGCTCACAGTGCTTCCACTCTTCACAGGCACCTTTCTTTCTCCTGGGTTGGCACAGGCACCCCTTCAACTTACTCTATCACCATCTGGACTTTCAGTACATTCTGAGACTTTTCACATCACATATTCATCCCACCGTTCAAAGGGAACACAAGACCACATCACAAACTTGTGCAACAATCCTGTTGGCCAACTGGAAAGTTCTCGTTGCATTTTTTTAACTTCTTCCACCTTCGGTCTTGGCGTTATGTTCTTAAGCTCATCCTCCCTCCCTGTTCCCCCAAAAGCAGGGGAAGAACCAACATTCTAATTGGATGATGAGCACAGTGACTTCTGAAACATGTTCAAAGAATGAAGGAAACAGGCTGGGTCTCCTCTACATCACTAGGATGTGGATCAACCTGTAAAAATGAGCAGACCGAGATTAATACTGCAATGTTCTTTAACACAACTATAGAATCTATTGCTAATTACATGATGATAGCTAAGCCAAGCTGCTCAAAGCTACTATGAAGAAGCCCCAAAGACTTCTAAGTTCTAAGAATACTATTAAGTTCTCTGTATTCCGGGTCCTTAAAGGCAATTCATGGTACTCTACATGCATGCTAGAAAATACCAAGAAAATACTGCAAAATGTGATAAATGGACCAGTGATAATTTATCATCATCATGATAGAAAATTTTCGTATGTATCTTTTAATAACTGGGAATCAACAACGGATACAGGATTATTTACAAACAGAACAGCACAAGCCTAGTTTTCTTGTAATGTGTTTACCTCTGAATAAAGTGGTGGAGGCTGAAATCGGAATTCCTGGATGCAGGCAAACATCGGACAGCATGACTCTCCCTCACAGTTAGGGGGCTGAGGGTAAGGAGGAACGTGTTGAGAGAATTCTTCCTCCGACACCACGTCTGCATAGTTTGGTGGTGCTGAAAAAAAAAACAAAAAACAAACAAAAAAACCCAGTTGGATCTAAGAAATCCAGGCAGAAACTAATTACGTTAATGTCTACTGAACTCTGATAAAAATAAGAAATTTAGCTTAATTTGAAAATAAAACAAATGGTATTCTTCCCCCTAATCAGGAAGCTTTTATGCCCATTACAAAAAAAGTATTCAATGGATTCTGTTTTTATTAAGTACTACACAAACAGTGGGACATGACTGAGCGACTCAACTGAACTGAACACTGATTCTATTCTACTCTCTTGAGTTCCATACGTTACAGTCTAGGTAAAAAAAAAAAAAAAAAAGTCATGAAATGTGGCTACAAAAAATACATACATAACAAACCATACTCTGATTATTTTTCATTGCTGCTGCTGCTGCTGCTGCTGCTAGGCCGCTTCAGTCGTGTCCGACTCTGTGCGACCCCAGAGACGGCAGCCCACCAGGCTCCCCAGTCCCTAGGATTCTCCAGGCAAGAACACTGGAGTGGGTTGCCATTTCCTTCTCCAATGCATGAAAGTGAAAAGTGAAAGTGAAGTCGCTCAGTCATGTCTGGCTTTTAGCTACCCCATGGACTGCAGCCCATTATTTACCTATTATAAACAGCAGTTGGGAGATGTGGATGGTATTTCTGGACGTGCCATTGGGAATTCTGTGTCTTGGCTAGGCTAAACTCTCAAGTCCCTGCCTAGAATAATGTTTGCTGATTTTTAGTAATAAGAAGAGTGAGGACAGTCACAGTGGAAGTAGCAATTATCATCTGAGCACTTTCTATCTTATATGTGCTGCTCTTACATACTCTGTATGTGTGACTTCATCATGAAAGAACCTCAAAACATCTTACCTTCGGGCTGTTCCGGCAGAGTCAGTGTCAACCAGCTCATATCCATAATGAACTGGCTGGCAACGCTGGAGTTTCTGCTGCCAAAACCATTGTATGGAACTGTGCCAATCACTAACGGCAACTCAAGCATCAACTTTTTAGCACCAGGAATGTGAATGTACACCTAATACGCCAAAAACCAAAACAACAACAAGAGAGAGAGAGGCACAAATGTAAGTTAAACCTTATAGTGAGTAACCCAATTATTTTTTCATAAAAAAAGCTTCTTTTGTCTGCTACTATTCCCAACACGATCGCAAACTGTCCTGACAGAATAAAATGAGCAAACCGAATGAAGAGCCCACAAAATACAGAGAACGCTCTGTGCTGGAGAACTGCATCCTGAACACACTTCACTGTCAGTGAGCATGGCTCACACAAAACCACAGGAAGTTAAGGACACATCTTCACTGTAAGAGCAGCCCTGACAGCACCTTCGTTCTCCCACCTTAATTAAACCCCTCAGGGGGCTAGTTTTTGATGAAAAAACAGAAGAGATCCTCTATTTCATAATCTGTTGTGACACTGACATAAAAGGACATCTCTCGGGGGCACAGCACCGGGCCTGACTCCACGCCCGTGTATCACGCCCCCCGGGCTCCGCACTCACGGCTAAGGAGTAGTGCACGCGGATGATGCAGCAGTCCAGGATGGACGGGGTCACGGGTGGGATCTTGAGGGTCTTCCCATTCCAGGTGTCAGTGCTTCCGGAGGCGATGTGGTTCCCGCGCACGTTGGCCACCATGAGCCGCACGGTCTTCGTCTTCCCGCTGGCCAGGTACGTCTGAGTCTGGAAAATGGCAGCTTTGGGAACAATCAGACGAGAGGAACAATTCTCTATTTCTGCATAGATCGGAATAGCTTCTCCTAAAAAGAAAACAGAAACACCTTCAGAGACTCTTCAGGAAGTTCTCACCACGGTGGAACAGAGCCGTCCCTGACGCAAGCTGAAATGTGGCAATGTGACTTTAAGAAATTGAGAGGCCTCATGGAAAAATTTACCCTGCAAATCTGAGTCAGAGAAAAGAAAATTCACTGCAGCTTGTGCAGATAATGTTTTCTAATTATTCCATGATTCACTTTTCTAATGTAGCAATATTAGGCTACCAGTTCTAAAGATCTATAAATGACCATGATCTATAAAAATTGAGAGAAGATATACAAATAAATGATTTAGTACTATCTTAAGTACCAAACTCATCAATGCTTAACAAAATCTGCCCGAAAAAAGAACAAAGTTTGCACTTTAGGAACAGATGTTAAGCAGTGGATGGCATAAACAAGTTTCACACCCACATTATACACCCACTGTCATACTATCCCATACCACCCGCGTCTCCAACCAGCCAGAACCCTGGAGCAGGGCCATATCCACTGGATGGAAATGGGCCTTTCACAGATGGTTGTTCTGATACCAATCTGACTGTTAAAGAGTGTCAACGTTCTACATTTTAGCCCTGTGTGTACAATTCCCAGCACGGAGTCAGAATGCCTAACAGTATTTTCATACAACAACAGCTCTCTTCCAAGCAACATTGCTTGGAATAGTCTTCTGCAACATTAAAATAAATGCTGGCATCTTCTCATTTTGGTGTTAGTCTTAGTTATGAACGTACCAGGACTGAAGTCAGAAATACTAGGATCATTGGGATCTACTCATCTATTTATAAATATTTAAATATCAATGATTTATACTAGAATCATATTACTTATGTTTTAAAATAATATATACTTCATTAATCACAAAACATATTATTCAGAATTGTTTTCAATTAGCTAATTAACGAATCTTGCATTTGGAATTTTAGACAGTTTGCTTACCGTTGCAGTATCCCTTTCTTTCAATTTTGGCACTCAGCGAGACTGGACCAGAAGTGAAAAACCAACAGCCAACCATTTTCTCTTGAGTTTTCAATACAGGGGTCTTTAAAAGTTCAAATAATAAAATTACTTAAATGGATCTAGAAAATTCATACAACTTATGTCATTTTTTTAAATAAAATAGCTGTAGAGAAATGTCTTCCAAAAAACAAATCAACCTTTTTTATCTTCTTGTGACATTTTATGCAACATACTGAAAGAAAGCATTAAAAAATCATTCCCTTTTCAGGAAAACTAAGTGAATTTTCCGATTCAAATTAGGGTGACAGCATGCTATTTTATTCTGTATTTTCACTGTGTTTCTGGGAAATGAACATCATCCTTTAAAAAAGCAATCAGAACCTAACTGTAGCAGTCCCTATTAACATGACAGAACTACCTTTTCTAAAAAAAAGAGTTTAGGTGTAGATCAGGAGGAGAAACTGCATATAAATCAATAGCCAGAATGTTCCATTTGTCTTGGAGTTTAAAATGTTGAATAAGCAAACAGCCTTTTGTCCTTACTTCAAATGCATTATTAGGCAGAAATTTCAAGGGTACTTAGAATAATTTGGGGCTTCTGTGTTATGGCAGTACAACAACACACCAATGTAATGGATCTAAAGGATTATTGAACTCACCACCCCACTTTCTATTCTACATCAGCAAAAAAAAAAAAAAACGAGGTTTAAAATACTCAGTTTACAAGAGGCACAAGCCAAAATTCACTGTAAAACCCAAAGTTGCAATATATAGCTTTTTAATTGTTGAAGGATAATAAAGGATAATTAGCATTTCTTTTTGCAAAAAAAAAAAAAAATTTAAATTATTTGCCACAATGGCCCCATAAATTAATTAGAATTAGAATTACTTAACCACCCAATTCTAAGTAGTTTTTAAAAACACAAGGCAGTTATTAGCATCATCAATTTTCAAAATAGGTGTTGAACAGGTGATAAGTCACAGCTAAAAGCTGGGTCAGGCTATTGCATGATTTTGGCTGCAAGGGATCATGCAGCTAGGCTTATCTGTTACATTTTCATAATAATTTCATAACAAGAGTAAATTCTATTTTATTTTTGTATGAAAATAGAGTTAAACAACTTTTAACTCCTATTTTGTTTTTTTTTTTCCTCTTATCTTTAAAAACACTGGCTAGAAAGAGGAAACCTCCAGTACTAAAAATATATCTTTGCAACATCAGTATCATGATGGAAAGTTTAAATTATTAAGTAAAAAAAAAAATCATTCATTCATATTTAAATGAAGAACCATTAGGTCCTTACTAGCTATCATGAAAGTACAAGGTATAATTTTATATTATTTTGATAATATGGGTCTAGATAAAAGAATCTACCTCATTAGCTCCCATCTTGCCTATTCTGTTGTTACTTACAGCCTGATCTTTCTTATCAGCCTACAGTATTTCTGGTGATTATTAGAAGTTCAATGCTTTAATGCAGCCAAATCTGTCATAAGGAAATGAGAAGTGAAAGGAAGTCCAGAGCAGCTGCACATACTCACTTAGCGTTAGAAAATGACATGCAAAATGCACGGAGACACAGCATAATGGCCTGAGCGTCAATAACAGGCTGAGCGTGATTAGTACTCTTCCGTAATTACTGTTCCTCACCCTGCTATTAGGGAAGAGTTTAGAATACCACAGCCCTGGGACTGTGGCTGCTCTGGGAAAAGTAACTACTCTGTGTGCACGCATTATTATTATTAAGCCTTATTAATGCATTTCGAGCCCATGTAACTTTTTGGCAAAAGAAGCCCTGAAAAACAGGGACACAATCAAGAGCATTACCGCACACAATTTGTAATTTGCCCGACTTAGAATCATATATTTATAGTGAACGCATATGGGTTATAAGATTACATCAAAAAGTGACAGGATAGGCGGCCACTAGACTTGCTAAATGCAGGGATGATGGCCGAAAGCAAAAAGAGGGGCAGAGGAAGGGAGGGCAGAAGAACGTACTAGCAACGCTGGTGTGTTGACATCGATGTGACTGACGACCTGGAGTTCCCGCTTAACGCTCTGATCAGGTGCCTGGGGTCGTTCCAAAATCGCTCTCACACAGTACTGAATGCTTCCATATTTCCCAGTGAAGGAGGTTACCAAAGGTCTGCAAGAAACCGAAGACGTGATATTTAAAGTTTCTTTTTCAGTTCAAAACAGGAAAAAGCTCTTAAAAGTGTTGTAGTGGTGGTTTAGTCGCTCAGTTGTGACTCTGTGATCCCATGGACTGTAACCTGCCAGGCTCCTCTGTCCATGGGATTTTCTGGAGTGGGTTGCCATTTCCTTCCCCAGAGGATCTTCCCCACCCAGGGACCAAACCTGTGTTTTCTGCTTGGCAGGCAGATTCTTTACCACTAATCCATGTGGCTGCTGTTGCTAAGTCATTTCAGTCGTGTCCGAATCTGTGCAACCCATAGACGGCAGCCCACCAGGCTCCCCTGTCCCTGGGGTTCTCCAGGCAAAAACACTGGAGTGGGTTGCCATTTCCTTCTCCAGTGCATGAAAGTGGAAAGTGAAAGGGAAGTCGCTCAGTCGTGTCCGACTCTTAGCGACCCATGGACTGCAGCCTGCCAGGCTCCTCCATCCATGGGATTTTCCAGGCAAGAGTACTGGAGTGGGGTGCCATTGCCTTCTCCGATTCATGGGGAAAACCCCTTAAATTAAGTGTCAGTTTTGTTTAAAAAAAGAGAGGTAACAGGGGTGGGATCTATCAGAGGTTACTTATGATAAATATTTACACCTGAGTGTTAGAAGCTACTCAGTAACCATACAATGTACAGACACCTTCCAGGGAAAGAAAACCCCCAAAGCTACACAGTTTCACTTACTCAGATGGAAGTTGAAAACTAAAAGGAAATTCATGTTTTCCAGGCTGTAGTAAGAGGATGCCTTCCCCTAAAAAAGACAATATATTTTTATTTAAGTTTCATATTAGATCAACAATTTTCAGTATAAATCATAATTTTTTTAAAGGGAGGTTTTCCTGGCTGTACCACTGAATATACTTCAAAAAGTACGTTAACCTGAGATTTAGAGAATTATTGATAAATTTTGAGTCAACTTTTACCAAGCTCAATTTCAAATTACATATATATGTGTATATATACATATATGCTATCTGCAAATAGACCAATTACATAATTGCCATCAAGTACCAGAGCTCCCACATACATATGTATGTATACACAACCATACATACCTATATACAGTATTTATTTTCCCCACTTGTATACTAGCATGAGTATAACCTGAGATACAAATATTACATAGAACCCAAAACTAATTTAGAAAAAAACCAGATCTATTTATTTTAGACTACTCTTTGGGCAGAGCTGGAAAAGGAGGTGAAAAATTTCTTTGTTGTGTTATGAATATTGGGTACAATACTTAACAGCCAATTCAACAGGACCAGTTATTAGGCAGGAATCAGTACTGATCAATAGAGAATGTTGTTTCACTTGGGATAGAGAGGTGCAGATGGCCAGAACTCCTTCCTCCTGCTCTGGGGTCAGTCGGCCCCATTTCGTTTCAAACAGCTTACCCCTGACCATGAGAAAGCTGGGAGGCAGGCTGTGGATGGACTGAGCAAGGTCAGAGGCACTGCTGGAGTGCCGACTGAGTGCAGACTCTCGGCCAGCTTCAAAGCCAACGCCAGGGATGTCAGTGTTGGTCGGGTGGCTCCCCAGAGACCTATAAACGTTCCCTTCATTCTGTGTGCACAGATCCAAGTACAGAACTAAATCTCCCAAGGGTGGGGTGACTGAGATGAAAAAAGTGCAGCACAGGCTGAGCACTTTCTCTGAGATTTGCCTGGTCAGTTGATACTAAAATGGAGATTTCTATTGTAGCCATTCATTAAAAAAATTTTTAAGGTGAAAAATCACTAGTGAAATGGGATAATTTTTCACTTAGTTAATAGGTCTTAGAACTTAATAGTCTAAGCCCTTCATCAATTCAGTTAATATTTCAACCCCATACTTTTGAAAGTTGTGTTAGTCATTCGGTCATATCTGACTCTTTGCCACCCTACAGACTATGGCCTGCCAGGCTCTTCTGTTCATGGGACTCTCAGGCAGGAATTCTGGAGTGGATAGCCGTCCCCTTCTCCAGGGCATCTTCCTGACCCAGGGATCAAGCCTGGGACTCCTGCACTGAAGGCAGATTCTTTACTATCTGAGCCACCAGGGAGGCCCTTCTCAGTTTCAACCTTTTACTTTTAGAAAAAGGGAATGCGTCATTGGCTCATTAAATCTCCTAACTCTATCTCCGATTTTCAATGTGTGATATATAAGGTGCAAAAAATCGTAACAGCATTTGCCACTTACAGTCATTCAGATAGAGTATAAAGGTGGTTAACTTGGAGGCAAAGTGATAAGTCACAGGGACATGTTAGATGTTAATGACACATTAAATAATAGTGACAGAGTGAGTCCCAGGGCTCAAGGGTGTCTGGGGCCACTCTACAAGCCCCAGCACCAGAAGGCAGGAAAGCCTCTCCACTCTGTAACTATCAAGTACTAGGCTCAAGGAATCCCGATACTCCTGAGACCTGGGCTAATGTTCCAAATTGTAATCATCAGATAACTGAACACAATAAAGTACTTAAAATGTTTAAAGATGTGGATTTCATTACATCCAAAATTTACAGTGATTGTCAGGTACAAAGCTGATACAAAGCTAAATAACTTCAATCTCCAAATAAACCTTGGGAGGAAAGATGGCTACAGACACTTGTATGCAATGACCCTAGGCTGTAAACTCCAGGAGTTGGGGATGGACAGGGAGGCCTGGCGTGCTGCGATTCATGGGGTTGCAAAGACTTGGACACAACTGAGCAACTGAACTGAACTGAATGACCCTAGGATGCCCAGTCTGTTGTTGGGGTTGGGGTGAGGGTGGGGGGTGGGGTGGGGAGGGAACCATCTCCGCAGTTGATGTAAGCGGTTGGCATGGAGACAAGGGTTAGGTGAAGGGAAGGGCATTGCAGGCAAGTGTGAAGAACAGAGCTGTGCAGGACATTGGAAGAGAATAAGAGAGATGAAGTTCTCTCTTCAGAGAAAAAACAAATAGGAACCAGAACATTTAAAATGACTCTGACGTACACCCGTGGCGGATTCACGTCGATGTATGGCAAAACCAATACAATATTGTAAAATAATTAGCCTCCAATTAAAATAAGTAAATTTATATTAAAAAAAATAAAATGACTTTGAACTGCCTCAAAACATAAAAAGGAAAAAAAAATGTTCAGAAAGTTGGGTAGCTGAGCTGGTAAAGAATCCTCCTGCAATGCAGGAGACCCTGGTTCAATATCTGGGTTGGGAAGTTCCACTGGAGAAGGGATAGGCTACCCACTCCAGTATTCTGGGACTTCCCTGGTGCCTCAGATGGTAAACAATCTGCCTGCAATGCAGGAGACTTGGGTTCAATCCCTGGGTTGGGAAGATTCCCCTGGAGGAGGGCATGGCAACCCATTTCAGTATTCTTTCCTGGAGAATCTCCAAAGGACAGAGGAGCTAGGCAGGACACACCCCATGTCTCCATGGGGTCACAAAGAGTTGGACATGACTGAGTGACTAAGCGCACAGCACAGCACTGGAATAAAATCTTTGCTTGCTTTCTTCTTCTTTATTAACTTTTAATTAAGAAGGTCCATAAACTGAATCATGTGTCCATTTTGCTCTCAAGGTTTACTGCTTTATGCAATGAGACCTACAGTGTCACAAGATGCTTCATTCACTCATGTTCCTCAGCCCAAGCGCATAATTCAGGGCACTGGTGAGTCCTGAGCTACCAGACCAACACAGAGGCAGAGCCTGGAGCTCAAAGGTTGAGGAATGTACACAAGGTCATCCTCCTGGTGTGCCGCCAACATGTGAAACCAACTCTCTGATGTGTCTTGTTTTTCTACCATTATTACTGATAAAAATATGAAGAAAATCAATCACCAAGACAGCAAGTAGTTAGATTAACAAGGCTAACAAATTATCCAGTACATTTTTTGAAAACACATCCCATAGCCTAGATTTCAAAAAATCTCTTCAGGTGACTGAAATTCAGCTAGATTTTGAAATTAAACAAACCTAAGAATCTACAGCTATATAATGTTGTTAACTTCTCTCAGATTATAGATACTAGGTTTTTTTTCCCCCTCTATTAAGTCAACTAAAATAGACTTATGATTTTACTTTTCACCAGTGTTTGTTACTGTATGTTCTAAAATAAGCTAAGATTTTTCAGGTTGTCTAGAATGAGCCATTCTACTTCATCAGAATGACAAAAAATCTGACTTGTGAATCAGAACACTATTTAATAGTATTTCACCAAAGCGTTTTTCCCATTGCAAATCCCAGGTCTAACTTCTATTAATCTTACATCTATTTATTCAGTAGTTATGGGCACAGACATACAAGCAGTTCAAAATCGTGGACAAAAACTCAGTAGTTATGGACACAGAGAGTCTGAAGTCCTGAACAAAACCCAGTTACTTCCCTCTTCCATTGCCCTTGACTCCAGTCAGCCATCTTGAAAATCTGTGTTGTCTGTTACCTTTGGGGAAGGCCTGTGTGGGCTGATTCTGGAAACCATACTGATGAAAGGGCATAGAGCAAGAAAGAACTGTCACCTAACATACTGCATTTATTAATCCCAGAGAGGGCTTTGGTTCACATGTGCTTTCCTCACTGAAGTTTTTGGAATTAGTTGATGCTCACATAAAGATTTAACTGTGAACAGTCTACTGTTCCATAGCAGGACAAGGCAAAACTGCATTTACTCTTAATTTCTGTATAATACATAGCAAAGGGTAAACACTGATACACTGCATTTCATTCTTCAACAGCGGAGTCTACATCACTGTTTCATTTTACAGATAAATGCTGAAGCTGATGAGGCAAAAAGGTAAACAGTTTAAAGGAGCTCCTCAACTAAAAAAAGACTAAGACTCACTGTCCCTGGTATTTTAAGGGAATCTATTTTTGCACCGAACATTAACGGAATCCATGCTGTGAATTTTCACAGGGGTACTTCTGGAAAATCCTACACTATTAACAACTTCAGAAGCAGGGTCATTATTCCTCCACAAACTCTTTCAGTGGCCAGATCCCACTGTAACTCAAGGTTTATGGGAGGTGTAAGGAAGGAAGAAGATGCAAAGAGAACAAAAAGAAGAGAAGGATAAAGACAAAGGTAGAACTCTTAAACCCGCTCCCCAAAAGGGGGGGATCCCAGGATGATGGATCAAGTCACAAAGCACTTCCTTTGAACTCCTAATGCTCAGGGAACGACTTCCCTCCTAAGATTTGAGCTTTTTGCTAACTCATCATGAAGCAAGAAGGATGCGAGTTGGGGGTTGATGGCGGGGCAGGGGGGAATGCCGGTGAAGGGAAGGCCCGTAAAACACCGGGCACATCAGGACAGACTGGTTCTGCCCTCCATTCCTTAGGCCACAAGGAACAGGACCTAGAGCCCCAGATCCTGGTTCCCATGGCAACGGCTCACTCCCACAGCCTGCCTAGGCGGTCCTGGGACCCCGATGCAGCTCAACGCCCAGCGAGGCAGGGGCGGGGCGCCAGGTGGAGAGGAGAACCTTCTCCCCGGGGTTGTGAGGTGGGGGTGCGCAGGCATTGTTGCTCGCCCGCCACAGCCCCCAAAGGGATGCTGGGCCACCCTGCGAGCGGACCCCACCCCCAGAAACCTCCCCCCCGTCCCCCCCAGCCCCCTGGCCGGCGGGCATCCCCCGGAGCGCTCCTTCCCCGTCCCCGCTGGCCCCTCTCCCAGGCCGGGGTCGGCGCTCACCGGCCGGGGGCTCACGCAGGCTGAGGCACACGTTGAGGTACTCCACCTCCGAGGCGGCCGCAGGGGCAGCGGCACCAGCGCTCGACCCCCAGGAGGCGGTGGCGCGGCCCTGGGCCTCCAGACGCAGCGCGCGCAGGGCCACCGGCTCGGCCGCCTCCAGCAGCACGTGTCCAGCCACGGTCTCGCCACTCGAGTAGCAGCCCTTACGCTCGTCCTCGAACACCAGACCCAGGCTCTTCACGCGGCCCTCGGAGCCCGCCGCCGCTGCCGCGGACCCCGCCTCGCCGCCCATCCTACCGGGCGACGCGGCCGCGCCGAGGCGGTCGGCAACGGCCCGGAGCCGGGGTCGCGAGCCGAGCGGCACCGCTGTCACGGGCGCCAGGCGCACGCCGCGGGCCCCCGTGCCCGCCGTGCGCTGCCCGGTGGAGCCCCGGCGCGCCGTAGGGCCTGTCGCTTTAACAAACCCAGCTGGCGAAGGCGAGGGGCCGGGACAGCCCACCCCCGGCGCACTCCCATAGGCCGGCTGGGAGCCCCGCGACGTGCCGATTGGTTGTAAAGGGCTACTGAGTCATTTCATTGGCGCCCCCGCGCACGGGCTGGAGCAGGCCGGCAGTGCGTGATCAATGAGTGGTGACCAATCAGAGTACGCGAGCGTGCACGTGCACAGGCCGCTTATTGGCTGGGGCAAGGCACGGTCTTGGGGCCCTGACCAATAGAGAGGCGTTGCGCCCATGTGGACAGCTAGTGGGAAACAATATTTGTTAGGGAGGGGGCGGAAACAGGAATCTCCGGCTTGTGGCGTGTTAGCCGTTCCCATGGTTACAGTTGGAGGCGGGATTTCTAGCAGCCTGGGCTTAAGGGGATTCACACTGGAACGTGAGGTGGTGGCTGCAAGGGGTTTGTGGTTCTGATTACATCTGTATTAAGAGGATGTACGTGTCCTGGAAAACGAACTCAACAGTATATCCTTGTGAGATATGGGGGCCGGCCACCTCGGAATTTAGGTTCCCGAGCCCTAGCCACTCCCGCGTTTCAGAATTGCCCGCCTAAGATAGAGCTGCAGACAGTGAGACTGAAGGCTGGGGTTCTCAACCTGAAAGGACCCTAAGGAGTTCAGTTGCCCATCTCCTCTTTCAGCCTCTTTAAACGAGAATGGTAGGAATGGTCGTTCTTCCAGCTCTGAATAAGGTCATCAACCAGGCTGTTTCTAAACAAAGTCTGCCACCCGAGTTTCTGCCCCACCCTAAAGGAGTTCCTGACCTCCGTGTCATAATTCACGAAAATTTCCCGTTGCCTTGATGACTTGTTCTCATTGTCCGCAGCTCCTGTCGTCTCTCCTTAGTTTCGTTTTCTTCTTTAATCCTTCATTACTTCTCGATTCTAATTTTATTATTATTGTTATCTAACGTCTCTGCCACTATCTGGCCATGATTTTCTAACACTTATAAATTCTTCCCTTATTAAAAAAATAGCAACGTTGTGAGCGATCACGGAATGACCAATCGTATACTGAGATTTAAAAATCTTCCCTGATATCGGTGTTTCTTTTGTTTTTTAAAATAATCCCAAACTAAAGGTTGATTTTCTGCTCTAAATTTAGCGTGTTAACATGGAACTTTAATAAAGTTTTACAAGGTTTACAACTTTTATCTCTTCCTAAAGAACATGGAAAAGGCCCCAAATCCATCTCTGCATAAATTCCTGAAATAGCTGCTCTTCTCTTTTTTCCGGTTTATCTGGAATTCCCCCCAGCATGCTCTTACTCTACCACTTTTCTTTATATCCTAACCTAACCTTGTTTTCCCTGGTACCTCAGCTGGTAAAGAATCCGTCTGCCATGCAGAAGACCCCCTTTCCATCCCTGTGAGTTTAGACCAACACAATCATTAATATGGTTGATTTTAGGGTTTTAGGTGTATTATTTTATTATTTGCTTAGTTTGTGCCTGTGATGGGTGTTTCTCTATTACACCTTTCCTGTCTTTTCAAATATTCCTATATCTTTTAGTAATCTATTTAAATGTATCCACTGATTTTGAACTATATCTCTTTGTAGTGTTTTTGTTTTTGCTTTTTTAAGGGGTCAGTAATCCTGAGCGCCGAAGAACTGATGCTTTTGAACTGTGGTGTTGGAGAAGACTCTTGAGAGTCCCTTGGACTGCAAGAAGATCCAACCAGTCCATTCTGAAGGAGATCAGCCCTGGGATTTCTTTGGAAGGAATGATACTAAAGCTGCAACTCCAGTACTTTGGCCACCTCATGCGAAGAGTTGACTCATTGGAAAAGACTCTGATGCTGGGAGGGATTGGGGGCAGGAGGAGAAGGGGACGACAGAGGATGAGATGGCTGGATGGCATCACTGACTCGATGGGCATGAGTCTGAGTGAACTCCGGGAGTTGGTGATGGACAGGGAGGCCTGGTGTGCTGCGATTCATGGGGTCACAAAGAGTCGGATACGACTGAACGACTGATCTGATCTGATCTGATCTGAACCCTTTGATGCCATAGTTGGCATGTATATTACATCCACATGTATTGACAACACCATCAGACAGTGTTTACATTTTTGCTTCAGGTAATAACATGTATTTTAAAGAATCTAAGAGAAAATTTGTCTATTTTCATCTATTACTCTTTCTTTATTCGGAAGTTCCAAGTTGCCGCGGGGAATAGTTCAGGTTGAAGGATTCCTTCTAGTATTTTAGAGAAGGCCTGCTGCAATGAGTCCCCTTAGTTTGTCTGAGAAAGTTTTATTTTGACATCATTATGGAAGGATATGTGTGCTAAATATGGACTTCTGGGCTGGCAATTCTTTTCTTTTTTTTTTTTTTACATTGCCACATACCTTATTTTTAAAATTGAAATATAGTTGGTTTACAACATTATGTTGGTTTCAGGTGTACAGTGTAATGTTCTTTCTTTTAGCACTTTACAGATTTTATACTATTGCCTTCTCAGAACCTTGGTTTCTAATAAAAAACCAAACAGTCCTTCCAATTGTTCTTGCCATGGACATACATAAAGGGAATTGTTTTTCTGTCTACTTTCAAGATTTTGTCTTTATCTTAGTTGTCAGCAGTTTGATTATAAAGTGGATAGGTTTGGTTTCCTTTGAGGTTATTTTGTCTTACTGTATATTTATGTTTTTCACCAAATTTATGTTTTCTTTGATAATGTCTACCTTTTTTTCTGCATTTATCTCTTTCCCATTTCCTGTTAGGACTTAAATATGATGAATAGTAGACCTTTTGATATTGTCCCACAGTACCTTGAGGGTGATTTTTTTCAATCTTTTTTCCCTTCTGTAATAGAAATTGGATAAATTCTGTTGATCTGTTTGCAAGTTCTCTGACTTTTTCTTCTGTCACCTTCACTGTGTTATTGAGATCATCCCACGAATTTCTTTGTTTAAAATATTGTATTTTTTAGTTCTAAAATACTCACTTTAAAAAATAGTTTTTATTTCCCTGCTAAGAATATCGATCTTTTTGTTTATTTCAAGAGTATTTACCTTTGTCTCATTGAACATGATGATAATAGTTGTTTAAAGGTCTGAAAAAGTTTCTATATCGGGATAATCTTGAGCTTGACCTCTGATTGTCTTTTCCTTTGAGAATTAGTCACATTTCTGTGTATTTTGTATGTTGAGTAATTTTAGATTATACCATAAACATTTTGAATCTTATACGATTCTGAGTCCTGTTAAAATCCTCTGGAGAATGCCGGCTATTTTCTGTTGACAGGTAGTGAACCTGTGTGTGTTCAGACTGTCCTGAGCTCTCCTTCTGTGGGCAGAAGTTCCTACGTCAGTTCAGTTCTTAAAGACTTTGTTCTCCTGCTGTGGGTCTTTACCCTACGCAAGCAGCTCAGAGTGAGCCTAGGACTCTTATCAGTTCATACACAGAATTAGGGGCTACCTTTCCCTATTCCTTTCCCCTTTATTATTTTCCCCATTTCCTGTGACTCCCAGGGGCCCCTTCATCCAGCCCTCTGGGTAGAAATCTGGTGTTCTTCTAGGAGTTGTAGCTACATGTACTGCTGTGGTTGGAGTTACTATCAAGGCCAAACAGTGAGGGAAAGGAAGGAAGAAAATGTGGTCTTCACACTCCAGGCCATAGGGTCCTCCATCCAGATGGACAGGTTTTCTCCTTGGGTTTAGGTCCTTAGGTTCCTCAGGGCAGGGCCAGGAGAAAAAAAAAGAGAGAGGAAAAAAGTCCCAAATCTATGTGACTCTATACTGATCACAATGGTTATGTAAACTAAAGTATGGAGGAGAAGAGACAAATCTTCCTTACAGAAGAATTCTCAACCTTTGACGTAGATTCTCTTCCCTCCCCTTAAGCGTGCGCTGGATTTGGTCTCTTGTCTCCAGCTGGCAAACACATGTTAGGTTAACACCACCAGTGATTAGTTATGTTGACAGAAGTTACCCTTGATATGAGAACATGAAAAAGACTCTTCACTTCTTTAATGTTCTTTGCTAAAACCCATAACTCCAGTCTAAACATGAGCAAAACATTCAGCAAACCCAATCTGAAGGACATTCTACAAAGCACCTGATGAGTGTGCCTCAAGACTCAAGGCCAAGAAAGCAAGAGAAGACCCAGAAACCCCCAGAGAACCATGGAGACATGATGACAATGAAATGTGGTGTCCTAGAATGGCACTTTCATGCGTTAGAGAAGGCAATGGCAACCCACTCCAGTGTTCTTGCCTGGAGAATCCCAGGGATGGGGGAGTCTGGTGGGCTGCTGTCTATGGGGTTGCAGAGTCGGACACAACTGAAGCGACTTAGCAGCAGCAGTAGCAGCAGAATGGTGCCCACAACAGTAAAAGGACAGTAAGTTTGGAGTTTAATCAGAGTCTAAACACACCAGCATTGTTTTCTTGGTTTTAAAAAATGGAACATGTTAACATGAGATGTTAACCATGGGCTAAATAGAGTGAGGGGGCTCAGGGACTCGATACTAACTTTCCAGTTTTTCTGAAAACCTAAAGTTATTCTAAAGTGAATGTTTACTGGAAACAACAATGACAGCAACAGGGATTTCCCCCATACTCTCCAGCTTGTGAAACACCTTTTCTTAGTTCCCTAAAACCGAAGCGTTCTCTCTGAATTTTTGCGGCCTGTGTCTTCTTTGTACTTCCACACAGGGGCCACCCTTGGTTTCAAGTCAGGAGATAAAAGAAAACCCTTCACAAAGCTCACTTTTAATATGGTTTGCTTTTTAAGTTTTGACTTCCCTCCCTAAGCTACTAACTGTTATTGGTGCTCAGATACTTGCTGTTATTATTATTGTTATTATACTATTGTTATATTATTATTGTTATTTTAACCATCATCAAAGTTCTAGCTGTCATCACTGCGAGAAAGGTTATTGTATGCTGACTCCAAGTTGCCCAGTATCTTTCCTGATCCTTCAGGTCTTTTGGTGGCAGTGGTTTAGTCCCTAAGTCATGTCCTACTCTTGTGACCCCATGGACTATAGCCCACCAGGCTCCTCTGTCTGTGGGATTTTCCAGGCAAGAATATTGGAGTGGGTTGCTGCAGGGAATCTTCCTGACCCAGGGATCTAACCCAAATCTCCTGCAATGCAGGTGGTCTCCTGCATTGCAGGTGGATTCCTTACTGCTGAGCCACAGGTCTTATAAAGGTAATTAAATCACTACATAAGTACCAGCTCCCATTCATTCTTGTGTCATGCACACATTCATCTTATTTTTGCCTGTTATATTCAGTTTATGCTCACCCGTACCTGGATCTTAATTTGGGGGTGGCACTGACAAGGCTGCTGACATTTGAAATGTGTTTGCTGTCTGAATTCCTGTTTCGGAGCTGGAAATTGAGTTCACAAAGCAAAGATGCCTAGGAAGTAGGAGAAGGACCTAACCTTGATTGCACACCATTGAATGCCAGTCAGGATGCTCAATGCAGGCAGTCGCATTCAGCCTGACAGTAACCTGGTGAAGGGGCGCCTTGGAATGAGGTCCAGGATTACAGGCTTGGAGCCTGAGGTTCAGAAAGATGGAGTAGCCTGCTTCATTCCATAGCCAGTAAGTGCAGGGCCAAGGTCAGAACCAAGGCCTTCCATCTTCATTAAACTGCCTTCAGTGTAAGTTAAGGGAAAAAGAAAGAAAGGAAGGGAAGAAGGATGGAAGAGAAAGGAGAAAGGAAAGAAGATGAACTTCCTTTAATAAGGAATGAGATCAGATGTTGACCACTACCAGCATGGATTCCCTACTATCACAGTGTATGGACACGTGACTATGCCGTGCTCCTCTCTGAGTTAGTGATGCTCTTTTGGACGTGGCCAGCACTGTTCTGGAGTACCCTGTCCGTAATTGCATACTCAGTCGCTTCGGTCGTGTCCAACTCTGTGTGATCCTATGGACTGTAGCCCGCCAGGCTCCTCTGTCCATGGGATTCTCTAAGACAAGAATACTGGAGTGGGTTGCCATGCCCTCCTCCAGGGGATCTTCCCGACCCAGGGATCAAACCTTCATCGTCCCCTGCGTCTTCTGCATCGCAGGCAGATCTCTTGGCAGCCACTCAAGAAGCCCACCCTGTCCATCCATGGACCTAAATTGACCCTCTGCTTTCTTCCAAAAATGATTTGTGGCAACTGCAGAGGAAATAACTGAAATGAACTTTTTTTTTTTTTTTGCTTCCAGGAAAGTTGGGACGGAGAAGGCATATGAGGGAAGAAGGCAACTAAGGACAGGGATACAAGAGAAAATAAAACATAATTCTAAAAAGAAGTACTGCAGACAAGTTTTATTTGATTCTCCATTTTGGTGGAGAGACTGGAGTTCACATAAGGGCAGAAGGACTGTTTTGCTAAAGCTATCTTATTCTAAACAGCATAAGGATCCTCCCTTCTTCTTGCATGGTTTACACACAGGTAATGTAGTGTGTTGTGACGACAGCTGAATAGAGCAAGGAAAGTTGTCTCCTGCAGATGAACTTAATAGCAGATTACAATTCCATTATGAAAACTGAACAGGCAGATCAGAAAGCAAGGCATATGAGATAAGTAACCATTAACGACCTTAGGTAAATATAATTAGATTTGTATTGAGTGCAGGCTCGATGGGAAAAGCTCATCGTGACCCAACATCGTTCTACATGACTGCCCCCTACTCTGTCTTGGAGACGGTCACGCGGTAACAGACTCTATTGTTGATTTCACAAAACCCCTCCTTGCAAATATTTGAAGCTCAGGAAGAATTCTAATTAAATTAAGTAATAAAATTATCATGAAAGCAATGTAAATTGTAATAACATTTAAAAATCACTTTATGAACTGAGTCCAGAAAATCAAGACTGTTTTCTGGTGGACTTGTGCTTCAAACATGTGAACGGGGCCAGTCCCCTGCCCCTGCTCTGGTCCCATTCAGACCCTTCCACCACTGGAGCCCTTTTCCCTGGTCTGAAGCCATACCCACTGTTGTCAGCTTAGTATGTACATTTGTAAGCTTCCCTGGTAGCTCAGGTGGTAAAATATACATCTGCAATGCAGGAGACCTGGCTTCAATCCCTGGGTCGGGAAGATCCCTCTGGAGAAGGGAATGGCTACGCACTCCAGTATTCTTGCCTGGAGAATCCCATGGACAGAGAAGCCTGGCTGGCTACAGTCTATGCAGTTGCAGAGAATCAGACACCGACTGAGTGACTAAGCATGCACGCATGGTGTGTATATTTAGTTTTATGTGTTTGTCTTGCACATACATACATAAATTATCTTATAGTTATGGGTCTCCATCTTGTTTTTCTTCACGTTGAAGTATCCTGGAGATTTTTTTATCAGTACCTAAAGGCCTGCCTTTATGCAACGCACAATTCCATTTTGTAACAGCACCATTGTTTGTATAATCGTAGTACCCCTAATAGGCATCTAAGTAGCTTTAGATTTGGGGTTATTAGTAATAACAGTGCTGAACATCTTGTGTAAGTCTCTTGTATAAGTCTCTTGTATATGTGTACAAGTATTTCCCCTAGGATAGAAACCTTACAGTGTAGTTGCTGGGTCAAAGGATGTGTCATTTTAAATGTAAATAGATGCTGCTAAAATGTCCTCCAAAAAATTATATCCTCTTAATGAGTGGATGGATGAGTCAATTTTTTATCTTGTCAACACTAGACATAACCACTCTGAAATATTTTCCAGTCAGATGGGTGAAAAATGGTATTTCATTAGGGGTTAAATTTACCTTTTTTATGAATATGAGTGACTGTGAGTGAAACTGCATATTTTCACACGGCATGTTGTTCTGCGAGATGGCAATTCATCTTGTCCTTTTTCTCATTGAGTTGTTATTTTTTATGTATTTTGAATATTGAAACTTGGTGTTATATACTGCAAACATTTTCTCTCATCTTGTGCATTTTAGTCTTTTATAAATATTACAGACGGTTTTTATTTAAACTGAATATAAATTCGTTTGCTGTGGTCACATGTATCAGTCATTACATTATGTTATCAATTGTTTTAATCATAAAAAGACCTTCCCTTTCTTGCAACTATAAAGCCTTTCTCTATATTTTTTTTTCCTAAAATTTTCTAATTATTTTTTATCTTAAGTTCTTAAATAATCTGAGTCTCTTGTCAGGAAAAATACTTATTTTCCCCCCAAGAGATAGCTAATTCCTCCTACATAACTTATTTTGACTGGTTTATCCCCATTCTTCAGTATGAGAATATGTCTTTCTATCACACAGTGAATTGACAAAGTCCATCAGTATGTTTAAAAAGAAAAATTCTCTCTTGTACTGCTCTGTTGGCTGTGCCTACACCAAAGCAACATTTTTGTTTATTTCAGGTTTTTCTACAGTATGCTTCAGTAACTAGTAGAGTATCACTTCCTTTCTATTCTTTAAGCATTTTATTTTGGCTATTTTTATACTTGCTTTCTTCCAAAAAAAAATTTTAGAACCAACCTGTCTGATTTTCATTAAAAACTATAACAACAACTGTATATTCAATAGGGATAGCATTGGAGAATATTGAATTTATGTTAAATTGTTGTGAATGAGCAGTTTTAAACACCTTCCAGGAACTTATGTGTTCTTCAGTAAAACTGTATCTTTTCCTTCATATGAGTCTTGCACATTTTTGGTCAGGTTTATAATTTATATTTTCTCTGCTGTTTTAATGTGATAGGATTGTTTTCTTCCTATATATTTTCAGATTGCTTATTGCTAGCGCATGGGCTTCCCTTGTGGCTCAGCTGGTAAAGAATCCTCCTGCAATGCGGGAGACCTGGGTTCAGTCCCTGGGTTGCGAAGATCCCCTGCAGAAGGGAAAGGCTATCCACTCCAGTATTCTGGCCTGGAGAATTGCATGGACTCTATAGTCCATGGGGTCACAAAGAGTTGGACATGACTGACTGACTTTCACTTTCTTTCAAGAATAATAAGAATGCAGATAACACCACCCGTAGGGCAGAAAGCGAGGAAGAACTAAAGAGCCTCATGATGAAGTGAAAGAGGAGAGTGAAAAAGTTGGCTTCAAGCTCAATATTCAGAAAACTAAGGTCATGGCATCCGGTCCCATCACTTTGTGGCAAGTAGATGGGGAAACAGTGGAAACAGTCAAAGAGTAGGATTCAAACCTTATTTCTAGCATTTGCTGCGTAAAGTTGAGGAAGAGACTAAGCTCTCTGAGCTTCTGATGCTAACACCTTCCTCGCTGTGGGTCACATTATTGAATGAAAAGTGCCTGAAAGTGAAAGTGAGAGTCGCTCAGTTGTGTCCGACATGGAATTCTCCAGGCCAGAATACTGGAGTGGATAGCCTTTCCCTTCTCCAGGGGATCTTCCCAGCCCAGGGATCGAACCCAGGTCTCCCACATTGCAGGAGGATTCTTTACCAGCTGAGCCACCAGGGAAGCCCTGAAAAATGCCTGCTATCCAATAAATGCCCAACAAATGGTGGCCTTTGCGGTTCTAGGTAGAGACGGACTTTGAATCTGACAGGGCTGGTTTTGAGCCCTGGCTCTGCCACTTCCTCATGGCATGACCTTGGACAAGCCATTTGGACTCTTTAAGCCTCAGTTTCTTCAAAGTCAGGCTGGTCATAATTAAAGGATTCAGTGAGAACACATATGTGTCAGTACTTTGTAATATTTTTTTGTAATATTTCATGTGACAGTAGCTGGTAGTCATGTCACTTCTGACAGTCGTCCTTCTCAAGGCAAGAAAAACAAATGCTCTTGTTGAGATGTAGAAGAGAATATATTTTACTAGTTAACATTAAAATCATATTTGTAATTAGAACATTTAAAGGAAGCTTCAAATACTATCTGTAACCAATGAAGAATTTCAGGATTTTGGGTGTCTGGAGTTGTGGGTGTTTTAACGACATTCTCACCCAGGCCATTTTCCATAAAGATGTGTAATAAGGATCCCAGGTAATCATCCAAGCCATTTGCTCAGAGCCTCGGGTCTCACTTCTTTCTTGGACCTGAGCCACACCGGATGCTGCTTTTTGAAGACATAGTGATGCTGACTTACAGCCTTGATTTCATGTCCAAGTCACACCATCATAGATTATTTGGAGGCGGGGGATGGCAATGAAGGCATCTCAGTTGCTTGGGTTCACTATTCTAACTATCAGAGTAGAAATAATCCTTTTTTTTTTTATTCATCAAGTGTAGGCTGGCATAAGAGGCATTTCGATTACTGTTGATAAAATGGATTGATTATCACAAATGTTGATTCTGAGTCAGAAATTTTTTGAAACTGGACACAGTGGGTCGCAGTGTAAGAACATTTGATTGAAGGAAAACTTATTGATTAGACTTTTTTTTTTTTTCATAATATCACATCCAGGCAGATTCTCCAATCAGGCAGTGGCCGATTTGAACATCCTAGAGGTGAAGCCTGATGAACTACATCCACCAACGTGACAACCATCCATTCTAACCTTGAAACAAATTATTTTATAAAAAAGCCATTAGAAGTAATGAACTTTTCCAAGTAGAACTGTTAAGACTGCCAATTAATGCCTCCCATTCGTTGCCAATACCCTTGAGCTTTACATTTATTGCTCAGTGATTTTCAGAGAAGTAACACACTTTAAGCGTTGACTGGAAAAATCCATGTTCTCATCAAATGCATGTGGAAATGATTTGCATATACAGACCAGAGGTGGAGTTATAGGCAGGTATCTTTGGGATACTGACACTTGTTTGCAAAACACCAGATGACTCACCTGAAATTTCACAGCTGCTAGTGGTGATTCTGAGAGAGGTCAGAGGCACGTCCCCACCCTGCTTGTGAAAAACCTTTGTACATCGTATGGGGGGGGGGGGCGGCGGTGAAGGCTAAGATTCATGACTTATTGACAGGTATTTGTTAAACTTGGATTTTATATCACTGAACATAAACAGAAACAGACTCACAGACATAGGAAACAAATGTGGTTAACCAAAGGCAAAGGGGAGAGGAGGAGGAATAAATTAGGAATATGGAACTAACAGATGCAAACTACTGTGTATACAATAAGGAACACGGATAGAGCACAAAGCGTTGTATACTCAGTATCTCATAATAGGGACTTCCTAGGTGGCTCAGTGGGAAGTAATTCTCACAGGCGGTTTCAATCCCTGAGTCAGGAAGATCCCCTGGAGGAGGAAATGGCCACCCAATCCAGTATTCTTGCCTGGGAAACCCCATGGACAGAGGAGCCTGGAGGGCTACAGTCCATAGGGTTACAAAGAGTCAGACATGTCTGAGCAACTGATTTCTTTTTTAATCTTGTAATGGTCTGTAAAGAAACAAAATCTGCAAAAGTACTGAATCACTATGCTCTACACCTGAAACTAACACAGTATTGTAAACCAACTATACTTTAATAAAAACTTATTTATATTAGTATTTTTTCAGGTTTCATGTTTAGGATGTAAACAGGATTGTACATGAGGGCAAAGATTACAGATAGATTTTCTTCATCTCACTTGACCCGAGGTTGCGCACATGTGCTATCAGTACAGAGCGGGTGCCGAGAGCCGCAGGGGAAGGTAGAGTAGCTAAAGGAGTGACTACTGATTACCCCAGATCCACTGTAGGTAGTCAACCTAGAGCAGTGGTTCTAAACTTACAATGCACTGTAAAATTTTCTGGGCGCTTTCAAAATACAGATGCTTGGTGTATCACTGACCCTGCTCGGAGTGGCAATTGTCTTGCTGTTCATACTGTTGGCTGAACCCAGGGTAGGCAAAGTGCGAGCTGAGAGGCTGGAAGAAGACTTGAGGAGCCATAGGGACTGCAGACACGTTTCTTCTCTCCTAGCTGGCCTGGCAGCCTTAACACAGCCTCTCTCCTGGCTGATGCAGCAGCCACAGCATAAACATAACATAGCCATAACATAACCTCACATGACATAGTCATGGGGTCACTCCAATGTAGCCCCAGTGCAGCATCAGGCAGGGCTTTCATGATAACATTCATACAGGGGTACTGGACAGATCCTAGCCCACAACCAAGTGAGCACCTCGTGATGCGCGTGTGAGGTGCTAGAAATGATCTCATCTGTTACATAGTCATTATTTACAAAATGTGGAGCAGGAGAGCCTGAACATACCATCTTGGCTCATTTGCTCTCTCCCTACACTTGGGTTCCACCCAAACAAATTGAATCAAAGCCTCTGGCCTTGTCACTGATGTTTATTGTGAGCCTTCCCAGAAATCCCAGCTTAAATCGCATATCTGGTGCAAGGACCATGGCTCTGAATATTCGTTGTCTGAAAGGTGAGTTCGTTCTCATTGGAAGTGGAATACCACCTGGTAATCCTTATTTGTTTAGAAACAATGGTAGTCTCGGGGCTTAAAGTGAGGGATTCAAAGAAGAAATAAAAATGTACGGGAAGTGTCAGGCTTGAGTTCTTAACCTGAGATCCCTGAAATCATAGGGGTTCTTGTAAACCCCTGAAATTGTGTGCCAAGTTTGGAGTATATGTGGGTCTCTATGTTTAGGGGTTGGGGTGTTAGTCACTCAGTCATGTCCGACTCTTTGCAAACCCATGGACTGTAGCCCGCCAGGCTTCTCTGTCCGTGGGATGTTCTGGGCAAGAATACTGGAGTGGGAGGCCATTCCCTTTTCCAGGGGGTCTTCCACATCCAGGGACTGAACCTGTATCTCTTATGTCTCCTGCGTTGTCAGGTAGGTTCTTTCCCACTACTGCCACCAGTGATGGAGAGAGGAGGGTAAAGATTCATCCCTTAGGTCTCTCAAAAGAAGCCACAGAGGGAAAGGCACTTTCATGAAATTCATACATACACGAAGATGCACAGTGGTAAAGAAAATGTGGGAGGGTCCTGAGTACTTCCCCAAATTGTCACTTCTGCTTCTTTCACATGCTCTGATTCTTTCAGTCACCAGTTCCTTGTTCTCAGGGGACTGCTGTGGCTCCCATCTGCCGTCCTGCCCTAGAGAAAGTCATCTTTCCTTGGAGCACCTTAGCACAGCTGAGTGGGTTCCACTTCAAACTGCAAATGATGAAGTAGAGCAGACAAGATGAGCCAACAGCAAAGACTGTTGATAAGATCCTTCATAACACACAAGGGTCACAGGAAGCGTCTTCTAATTCTTACCATGCTCCTGCTCCAGATGTCTGTTCCACTTTCCAGAGATCTTAATATTTGACTTCCTCCTGACCTTCTGTCTCCTCTTGGCTGGGACAGTCTTAGCTCTGGCTACCAGCAACCTTCTCATGAGCCAAAAGTCTCTGGCAGACCACTTAGAGATTCCCATCTTGTTTCTGAAATAAGGGACATCTTCACGCCTTCAGCAACCCGCAATTTCTGTCTGTTGGACGATGGCAAATAGGTTTGAATTCACATGCTAAACCCCACCAGTTGGTAAAAGCATCCTCACAAAACTTCTTAAACTGAAACATGTATGGGTATTCTGTGAGCATCTTGCTAAAATGCTGATTCTGATTCCCTCTGAGACCCCCTGTGAGTAGCAGGCTGTGGGAGAGTTCTGTTGCGAATGACTCATCGGCTGGGATCCTTTGACCACGTCTGTCCAACGGTCAAGGACAGGGTGGCGGAGCCCTGAGGTGCCCTGAATTTGCCAGATGAGATAACAGCTCTTGCACAGCCCTGCTCCTGCCTGAATGCTTTGTGGCTGCCACAGACGTCCTGCTCCGTGAGGTCCAGTTTTCCTTTTCCTTGTTTACTTGTTATACCTTCCCTTAGCACAGAGAGGAGGATCTTTATTGTCCCTACAACCCAGGAGCAGCTCACATTACAGCCCTGCCATCAGTGTGCTTCAGATCTGGCCTTGGCAGCCCTGTAAGAACTGGCTCTCTTTTGCCGATTGGATGGGTCTGGAGAGTTTCTGCTGCCCCAGCCGGCACTGTGTGACCAGAACCCCGGGTGTTCCCGAGCTTCAGTCAGACCCTTGCAGCTGTCTTGTTTCTTGCCCAGGTTGAGGCATCCACTCCGATTCTCTGCTGAGTCTGGAGCCCAGCCCTTCTGAGGGTTGACTCTGCTTCAGATACGGCTAATCCAAACCAGATGGAGTGTGAAGGTGAGATCCTGACAGCATCTAGGGATGGAACTTGGACTCTGAGCCGCAGCATTTCGCCCTGCCTCCCTGGATGCTGCCCTTAGGGGCTGGTGCCAATCCTGCCTGGGCCAGCATTAGCTCTGCTACTGCAACTTGGTGAGTCAGACGTTGTTGGGACTTGCTGTTCCAGTCCTGGAAGCTGCTGGCATGCTAAATGATTATTATTAATAGTAGTGGTATTAGTATTAATAATAATGATATAAGCGCTAACAATTAGCATTTATTGATTGCTTCCTATGTTGCAAGCTGTAGACTAAGTGTATTGCACATATTTTTTCATATAATTCTCTGAAGAACCCCATGAGATAGTTTCTCTTTTTGGCACAATCTTTGTAATAGAGAAACTGAGGCCCTGGGGGTCAAGGAACTTGCCCCAAATCACTCAGATAATGAGAGGTGGAGCGAAGACTGGAACTCACAGTTTTCATTCAGTTTTAAAGCCTGTGCTCCTAATCACTAGGACACACTGTCTCCACTGCCCAGTGCCTAAGCCCATCCCTGATTGACAGCTGCTGTAACTTCAGCAGTGAAAAACCACTAATGAGTTTCCTTTAGAAGCTGCTGAATGTCAGAGGGAGAGATGTTTGGGGGAGGCATCTGATTCTGCAACATTTGTGCTCTGGAACTCTGCATAAGCAAAGTTCTTAAAGATTCGTGGGCACACTATTTGCATATAAATGACTACTCACAGTTTAAATATCCGGGAAGGGAGTTGATACCTTCTGTCATTCCTGATTGTTTAACAAATTAATAAGGAAGCATGACCAGCTGAAAGTGGAAATCATTTCAGGCTGGGAGTGACTATAAAGCTATACTGCAGTAGATGGGCGGAGACAGCAGCCGGAAGCAGCCATATGTCAACGGGAAGCAGGAGGTGCAATGCCATCGCCTTCACAGCCTGAATATGAGTATTTGGTCCAAGTGCCAGAAACTTTGACCTCTCCTGCTCTGTGATTTCCCTGGCAGACAGTCACACTGCCGCATGGAAATGCTGCCAGACAGTGCAGTCAGCCCTTGCCAGATACACCATTTCTTTACTGATACACAATCCATCAGGCTTTTTTTTTCGGCTGTGCCATGCAGCATGTGGGATCTTAGTTCCTTGACCAAGGATCAAACCCACACCTCCTGCACTGGACTGCCAGGGAAGTCCCCAGAAAACACCATTTTAGGGTAGCTTCTATACCGTTAATTATGATTGCTTTGCATTTTTATTACAATTGTCCTTAAGGATGTTTAAAGAGTTTTCAAAGACATTTTTTAAATGCCAGTGATCATCTGAAGGATCTCCTGGTGCTTTGTTTGTGGCATCTCTTGGCCCCTAACTTTGGAAGAAATACCGGAGCTCATATAGTCCTGAGCTGAGTGCTGCCAAGGTCACTGGGTTCCTTGGCTGGGTTTCTTGATAGTAAACAGAAACTGACTCCAATTAACTTGGGCAGGGAAGAATGGGCATTTATAAGAAAGCATCTACTAGTTTACAGAAGGGATGACTGAGAACCAGACGGGAAAGGAAGTAGGAGAGCTCCAGAAATCTAGGCGTCAAGAACTGCTCAGTGTCAAGAGGAAACCATTCATCTTTCCTCTTGAGTCATACAGTCCTAGGGTGGAGAGCACTCGACGAACGTGCTGCAGTCAAGAGCTCACTCCCGGGACCAAGGCAGGGGAACACTTTGGCTGACAGACAATGCTGTTTGGGTAGCTTGACTGGCAGTACAGCCCCAATTATTACCCTCTCTTTATCCATGCCTTGTAATGACTTCACAGCTTTTTCCCTCAAGGAGGCAGTATTGTGTCTTCACCCTTGACCCTTGGCTGGCCTGCTTTAGCTGTGTTGGTGATGTTTGGGGCTTCCCTGGTGGCTCAGCAGAAAAGAATCCGCCTGCCACTGCAGGAGAGGCAGGTTTGATCCCTGGGTTCGGAAGATGCCCTGGAGAAGGAAATGGCAACCCACCCCAGTATTCTTGCCTGGAGAATCCCATGGACAGAGGAGACTGGCGGGCTACAGTCCACGGGGTCAAAAAGAGCTGGATTCGGCTGAGCGACTAACACAACAGCCATAGGTATCATCTCTGGGGATGGGCCACAGCGGGCTCATAAGCTTCTGCCCTCTCTCTTTTGGGAAGCTTCAAGTCCTGAGAACAAGTGCCCGCCAACATGGTGGGGCATGAGAGGCTGTGTGCCGTGCAGAGGGGCCATCCCACATCCTAGCCACTGTGTCCATTAATTCCACTGTGCCTCAGATAGCTCCCCAGCCTCAGCAGTTCAAGGCGGCAGTCCACGATTATTACCTCACACGGCCTCTGAAGGTCAGGAGTCCACGTGCCACTTAAATGGGGGGGTTCAGGCTGGGGGTCTCTCACGAGGTTTGGACAAGATTTTGGCCGGCCCTGTAGTCATCTGAGGCCAGAACTTTCTCTTCTTTTAAGTTGCTCTTACAGGCCAAGTGGCTCCCTCACTTGGCTGGTCAGTCGGCATTACTTATTAACTAGACAACTTCCTTACTCCTCACGGGGGCCTCTCTCCCCCTCTAGGCTGCTTGTGTGTCCTAATAACAAGCCCATGCCCCTCCCAAGAGCAGAGCATCCAGGAGAACAAGCTGGAAGCAGCAATGCCTTTCGTGACCTCAGAAATCCCACACCATCACTCTGCCGCATTCAGTTAGAAATGAGTCTCTACGTTTGGCCAATATTCAAGGGGAGGAGAATTACGCTCCACGGTTCAGAAGAAAGAGTGTGAAAGAATTTTCAGACGCATCTTGAAACCAGCACAAAAAGCCAGCCTCTAATCACCTGACCAGGTGACCGAAGAGGAATGGGCCCCTGGGATCAGCCAGACCAGCCCACATCAGCAGAAGGTCCCACATAAACTTAAAAAAAAAAAAAAAGTGTGTTTTAAGCCACAAACATTTATAGTATACAGTTTGCAATATGTGTGTGTGTGTGTTAGTCTCTCAGTTGTGTCCGACTGTGCGACCCCATGGACTAGAGAGCTGGTCCAGCTCTTCTGTCCATGGAATTCTCCAGGAAAGAATACTGAATGGGCTGGCAGTCCCTTCAGGGGATCTTCCTGACCCAGGCATTGAACCCGGGTCTCCAGCATTGCAGGCAGATACTTTACTGTTTGAGCCGCCAGGGAAGCCTCACAGTTTGTTATGTAGCAATCATTAATTAATGTACTTATTAATACCACATGCAGTGAATGGCTTCCCCAATGGCTCAGCAGGTAAAGAAGTCACCTGAAGTGCAGGAGACACACAGAGAAGGAAATGCCAACCCACTCCACTATTCTTGCCTGAAAAATTGCAGAGACAGAGGAGCCTGGAGGGCTGCAGTCCATGGGCTTGCACAGAGTCAGGCATGACTGAGTGACTGAGCACACGCAGTGACAGAAGGCTAGCTCTCCAAAGAAATGTCAGACTTAGATCTACTGACATACCTGTCTTCAAGGAACGTGCAGTTCTGTGAAGGAATGACACAGGTAGGTTTCATGAAGTGAAAGGACCACAGTAGAAGCATTGCAAGGCCCAGAGTTCTGTCAGACTGTAAACTCCTCCTGCAGATGCTAAGTGATACTGTTTTTAAACTTCTTTTATGAAAGTAGAGTTGATTTACAATGTTATGTTAATTTCTGCCGTGCTGTAAAGTGATTCAGACATATATATGCTGTTGCTAAGTTGCTTCAGTCGTGTCCGACTCTGTGCGACCCCAGAGACGGCAGCCCACCAGGCTCCCCCATCCCTGGGATTCTCCAGGCAAGAACACTGGAGTGGCTTGCCATTTCCTTCTCTGATGCATGAAAGTGAAAAGTGAAAGTGAAGTCACTCAGGTTGTCTACTTGAAAGTTACACAGTTGTGGCTGACTCCTAGCGACCCCATGGACTGCAGTCCACCAGGCTCCTCTGTCCATGGGACCCTCCAGGCAAGAGTACTGGAGTGGGGTGACATTGCCTTCTCCCAGATATATATATATACACACACACACACACATATATATGTATATATATATATGAAAAGTGAAGCTGGAAGTGAAAGTCAGTCAATCAAGTCTGACTCTTTGCAACCCCATGGACTATACAGTCCATGGAATTCTCCAGGCCAGAATACTGGAGTGGGTAGCCATTCCCTTCTCCAGGGGATCTTCCCAACCCAGGGATCGAACCCAGGTCTCCTGCATTGCAAACAGATTCTTTACCAGTTGAGCCACTAGGGAAGCCCTATATATATGTGTGTATACACACACACACACACACACACACACACACACACACACACACACACATATGTATCTCACTCTCACTCAGTCAATCATCTCCAACTCTTTGCAACCCCATGGACTATGTCCACAAGGCTTCTCTTTTCATGGGATTATCCAGGCAAGCATACTGGAATGGGTTGCCATTTCCTCCTCCAGGGTATCTTCCGGATTCAGGGATTAAACCCGAATTTCCTATGTCTCCTGTCTTGGCAGGGGGATTCTTTACCACTGCACCACCTGGGAAGCCATATTCTTTTACAAAATGGTTTATCACAGGATATTGTGTATAGTTCCCTGTGCTGTACAGTAAGACCTTGTTTATCCATTCCATGTATACTAGTTTGCATCTGCTAATCCCAAACTCCTAGTCCAGCCCTCCCCGCATCTCCCTTGGCAGCCACACGTCTGCTCCCTGTACCTGCGCGTCTGTTTCTGTTTCATAGGTAAGTTCATTTGCATCATACTTTGGATTCCACATATAAGTGGTATCATATGCTGTTTCCTGTCTCTTTCTGACTTCCGTCACTTAGTATGGTCATCTCTAAGTCCATCCATGTGGTTGCAAATGACATTATTCATTTTTAATGATGGAAAACTATACAAAAAAGATCTTCATGACCCAGATAACCACAGTGGTGTGATCACTCACTTAAAGCCAGACATCCTGGAATGTGAAGTCAAGTGGGCCTTAGGAAGCATCACTACAAACAAAGCTAATGGAGGCGATTGAATTCCAGTGGAGCTATTTCAAATCCTGAAAGATGATGCTGTGAAAGTGCTGCACTCAATATGCCAGCAAATTTGGAAAACTCAGCAGTGGCCACAGGACTAGAAAAGGTCAGTTTTTGTTGCAATCCCAAAGAAAGGCAATGCCAAAGAATGTTCAAACTACCTCACAATTGTACTTACCTCACACGTGAGCAAAGTAATGCTCAAAATTCTCTAAACTGGGCTTCAACAGTATATGAACTGAGAATTTCCAGATGTTCAAGCTGGACTTAGACAAGGCAGAGGAACCAGAGATCAAATCGTCAACATCCACTGGATCATAGATAAAGCAAGAAAATTCCAGAAAAACATCTACTTCTTTTTTTATTGATTACACCAAAGACTTTGACTGTGTGGATCACAAAAAACTGTTGAAAATTCTTCAAGGGATGGGAATACCAAACCACCTTATCTGCCTCATAAGAAATCTAAATGCAAGTCAAGAAGCAACAGTTAGAACTGGACATGGAAAAACAGACTGGTTCCAAATTGGGAAAGGAGTACGTCAAGGTTGTATATTGTCACCCTGCTTATTTGACTTATATGTAGAGTACATCATGCAAAATGCTGGGCTGGATGAAATATAAGCTGGAATCAAGATTCAGGGAGAAATATCAATAACCTCAGATATGCAGATGACACCATCCTTATGACAGAAAGAGAAGAGGAACTGAAGAGCCTCTTGACAAAAGTGAAAGAGGAGAGTGAAAAAGCTGGGTTAAAACTCAACATTCAGAAAACTAAGATCATGACATCTGGTCCCATAACTTCATGGCAAATAGATGGGGAAACAATGGAAACAGTGAGAAACTTCATTTTCTTGGGCTCCCAAATCACTGCAGATGGTGACTGCAGCCATGAAATTAAAAGATGCTTGCCTCTTGGAAGAAAAGCTATGACCAACCTAGAAAGCATATTAAAAAGCAGAGACATTACTTTGCTGACAAAGGTCCATATTGTCAAATCTATGGATTTTCCAGTAGTCACATACGGATGTAAGAGTTGGACTATAAAGAAATCTGTGCACCAAAGAATTGATGTTTTTGGACTGTGATGTTGGAGAAGACTCTTGAGAGTCCCTTGGACTGCAAAGAGATCACACCAGCCAATCCTAAAGGAAATCAGACCTGAATATTCACTGGAAGGACTGATGCTGAAGCTGAAACTCCAGTACTTTGGCCACCTGATGCACAGAACTGACTCATTGGAAAAGACCCTGATGCTGGGAAAGATTAAAGGCAGAAGGAGAAGGGGACAACAGAGGATGAGATGGTTTGATGGCATCATCAACTCGATGGACATGAGTTTAAGCAAACTCCGGGTGTTGGTGATGCATAGGGAGTCCTGGCATGCTGCAGTCTGTGGGGTCACAGAGAGTCAGACATGACTGAGTGACTGAACTGAAATGAGTTTTCAATTGTGTGTGTGTGTACGTGGATAACATCTTCATCCATTTATCTATTGATGGACATTTGGGTTGTTTCCATGTTTTGGCTTAACTGTGAATAGTGCTACTATGAACATTGGGGTTCATGTATCTTTTTGAATTATAGTTTTGTCTTGATGTATGCTCGGGATTGGGGTTGTTGGATCATATAGCAACTCTATATTTAGTTTTTTGAGGATCCTCTATACTATTCTCCTGAATTTTCATTGGAAGGACTGATGCTGAAGCTGAAATTCTAAAACTTTGGCCACCTGATATGCAGAGCAAACTCATTGGAAAAGACCCTCATGCTGGGGAAGATTGAAGGCAAAAGGAGAAGGGGGCACAGAGGATGAGATGGTTATACAGCGTCACCGATTCAATGGACATGAAAGTGAACAAATTCCAGGAGACAGTGAAGCACAGGGGAGCCTGGCGTGCTGCAGTCCAGGGGATCACAAAAAGCTGGACACGACTTAGGGACTGAACAACAACAGAATTCTGCACAGTGACTGGACCAGTTTACATTCCCACCAACAATGCAGGAGGATTCCCTAGTCTCACATCCTCTCCCGCATTCTTTATTTATAGATTTTTTTAATGATGATCATTTTGATTTGTGTGAGGTGGTACCTCATTGAGGTTTGATTTGCATTTCTCTAATCAGTCATGTTGAGCATCTTTTCATGTGCCTGTTGCTCGTCTGTATGTCTTGTGATTGACTCTTAATTAAGAGACTGGTCAACCCTGGAGGGACATTAGCCTCAGCCTTTCCTAAGAGACGCCATCTAAGCAGGGTTAAAAGCTTCATAGGAATTGCTGAAGTACTGAATATTAAATTCTGAACTATTCAGAGGGCTTGAATATGCAAAGCCTTAATGGTGTGAAGCAAGACGGCATAGTTTAGAAACCAGAAGTAGGTCAGAATTCCTAGAACCTGAGGTATAAGGGGACACTGGTGGAAATGCGATGTAACAGGTAGAAAAGGGGCTGCCCATCAAAACCTTCACATGGACATGAGATCATCCATCTTACTGTTCCCGGAACAGTCCTGGAGGAGGACAGTCCTACTGATTCTGTTAGTATGGTGCCCTTGCAATATCAAGTCAGTCCTGGTTTGGATGATAAATTGTATGGTCAACACACCCCTATGTTGGGATAAGAACCAGTTTTCACAGTTCAATCAGTAATGGCACTTTTCACTCTATGATGAAATAATGGGGGAAAAAAACGTAACTTTCTGTGAGTTGAAAATAAATTGGAGAGAAAACTAAGAATCAAGAAAGTTATTTTTGATGAGTGATTAGAAAGGCAAGACTTTCCAAAAAGTCTTCTTAATCCTGTTTTTCAAAAGATGATATTTATTCCTACAGCTTCCTATTAGAAGTGCAAACTTATTGTTTAATATGAACTGAAAGTTTTCTTTTCCTAGATTTCTACCGCATTTTCTTGTTGGCTGTCTCTACTTTTAAAGAAAACTGCTGATAATTTTAGTGTAATTTAAGGTAAGTATGCTATGTAGTTAATGTTCCCCATTAATTACTAAAGTCACATTATTCTGAAAATAGAATTTTTAATAGTTATCTTTTTCTTTTTATGTCTTATCACTAGTCTTTCATCACATACAACACAGATAGTCATATGTGCTAAAACCAAAATACTTTTACACTGACTGAAAAAAAACTTGCAAACCTCTCTCCAAGGAAAGATTTTTAACTCAGAAAATAGCAATTTTGTGATGAGCTACCAGATAATTTACATTATCTGTCAATGGTGGTATTGCTTATGCGTTTCCTTTCAGATCCACAGTTATTAAAAATAGAATTCAATTAGTGACTGGTTCTTAGGAAGTTCTGGCATTTATGATTCAACTCAAAAAGATAGCATTACATGGACAGCAAGTGATTATATAGCAATACTTTTTAGTACATCAGAGGAATTTCAACAGTTACTGAAAAGAAAATAAGTTTTCTCATTTCTGCAAGTTATACATTTAGATGTTTTCTGTCTTTAAATAAAAGATTTTAATGTCTCCAAGATTTTAATTTTTTACCTTGGTCAGATGCTTTTATGGTTGTTAACTCATTGTTGTGAAGTCACTCAGTCGTGTCCAACTCTTTGTGACCCAATGGACTGGGGCCCACCAGGCTCCTCCATCTATCGAATTTTCTAGGCAAATATCCTTCTCCAGGGGATATTCCTAACCCAGGGATCGAAACCAGGTCTCCCGCATCACGGGCAGACGTTTTGCCGTCTGAGCCACCAGGGGATCATTTGTAACTTTCTTATATAATTTTTTCAGTCATAGTTATTTAATATTTATCTTAAAAATTTAGATTGATACACCCCCCCCCTTAGTGTCAGTGTAAAATTAAAGCAGAAAATAAAGGGATAAATACAAATTAATGGAATCCAGTATGATTTTATTTTTAATCCACTTTGTTGGCTTAATGATTTTATAGAGTTTTACCAGCTGAGCTACCAGGGAAGCCCAGTGGTTTTATAGAGTATATCTTTACTTACCACAGTCTACTTCAAAGTGCTGTTTCACCAATTCGTAAAATAACCAACCTCATGTTAGTATACTTTCATGTCTGTCCCTGCAGCCTTTGTTCTATTATCATGATGCATTTTGCTTTTTTATCTGTTATAAACAGTAAGCTAGTAAGCTACACTGTTATCAGTTTTGTTTTAAATAATCAGCTACCTATTAACAGTGGAAATCACTCATCTATTTATCCAGGCAGTCCATTTCTTCATTCCTTTGTGTAGACCCTCATTCTATCAGGTATCACTTTCTCTCTGCTTTGAGGGAACTTCATTTGGTCACTGGTCATAAACTTTTTTAGCCTTTGTAAGCCAGAGAAAGTTTCTATTTCAACTTTGGTTATTTAAACATCTGATTGGAGTACAGTTGATTTTCAGTGTTGTGGTAGTTTCAAGCGTATGGCAAAGTGATTCAGCTGTATGAGGACACACAGTCATTCGTGTTTAGATTCCTTTCTCATGTGGCTTGCCACAGAGTACTGAGTTGCTTTCTGTGCTATACAGTAAGCTGTTGCTGTCTACTACTACTTATATATAGTGGTGTGTGTGTGTTCCTCTCAAACTCCTGATTTATCCCCCATCCCCGACAACATTTCCCCTCTGGTTATCTTCAGCTTTTGAAAGCCATTTTCATAGGTTATAGAACTCTAGGTTGGCAGTTGTTTCTTTGACTACTTTAAAAATATTACTCCACTGCCTTGTTTTTCACATTGTTTCCTTGGAGAAATATGCAGACGTTTCCTTCTGCTTGCTTTACACATTTTCTCTCTGTCACTGTTTTTGAGGAGTTGATTATGATGTGAGATGTATTGAGTTCTTAGATGGGTGAATTTAGAGTATACATCACATTTGGGAAATTTTTAGCCATTATTCTTTTAAAATGTTTTTCTGCTTATCCCCCTATCCCTCAGGCACTACAGTTGCTTGTATACTAGGCTGATTGAAGTTGTCCTGCAACTCCCTGAAGCTCTGTTTGTTTTTGAGTCTTTCTGTGTCTCATTTTAGTTTCTTTTGTTATGTCTCTAAGTTCACTAAATTTTCTTCAATGTCTAACCTGCCATTAATCCCATCTAGTGTTTTACTTTTTAATTTTTAGCTCACACATTGTAGTTTTTATCTCAACCTTTTATTTGGGTCTTCTTCTTTATATCTTCTGTCTCTGTAATTTTCTGAACATATGGAGTACAGCTATAATAAATGTTTTAGTGTGCTTTTTTCTGACTGTAACATCCGTGTTAGTTCTGGGTTGGTTTCTGTTGAATATTTCTTTATTATAGGTTATATTTTTCTGCTTCTCTGCATGCCTGGCAGTTTTAATTAGATGCCAGGCAGTGTGAATTTTATCTTTTATGGATGTTGTATATTTTTGTATCCCTATGGATCTTCTTGAATTCTGTTCTGGGATAAAGTTAAGATAATTGGAAAGAATTTGACTACTTCACATCTCACAGTTTTAGGCTTTGTGAGAAGGGTAATGTCAGTCTATGGCTAATCATTCCCACATGCAAAGCCCTCTGAGTACTCTACCCCATGCCTTAAGGACTGTGAGCTTTTCCAGTCTGGCCACTGGGAACAGGCATTATTTCCAGTCTTGCATGGGTACAGACCCCTGTTACCTCTCATTCTGCCAGGTGACTTTTCCTGCCACTTTAAGCAGTTTCTTCACAAACGTGCACCGATGCATACACAGCTGACCCTTCTGGGAGGGCCTCTTCACACCGCAGCTCTGCCCCTGCCCTCTCGTCTTCTCTCTGCCCCTCTGTTCTACAGACTCTGGCCACCTGGTTGCCCCCCAGACAGCTGATTGTGTCTCATTGAATTAGGAAGTTTGCTTGCTTTCTTGTGGGTTCCTTGTCCCTGCTTGTTGAATTAGAAACTCTCTTCAGGCAGTAAGTATCAAAAATGTAAGGAGATTCCAGAAAAGCATCTACTTTTGCTTCATGGACTAGGCAAAAGCCTTTGACTGTGTGGATCACAACAAACTGTGGACAATTCTTAAAGAGATGGGAATACCAGACCACCTGACCTGCCTCCTGAGAGACCCATAAGTGGGTCAAAAAGCAACAGTTGAACCTTACATGGAAAAATTGAGTGTTCAAAATTGGGAAAGGAGTTATGTCAAGGCTGTATATTGTCATCCTGCTTATTTAACTTCTGTACAGAGTACATCAAGCAAAATGCAGGGCTGGATGAAGCACAAACTGGGATCAAGATTGCCAGGAGAAATATCAACAACCTCAGATATGCAGATGATACAATATGCAGATATGCAGATAATGGCAGAAAGCAAAGAGGAACTAAAGAGTCTCTTGATGAGGGTGAATGAGGAGAGTGAGAAAGCTGGTTTAAAACTCAACATTCAAGCAACTAAGATCTTGACATCTAGTCCTAACACTTTGTGGAAAATAAAAGGGGAAAAATGGAAGCAGTGACAGATTTTATTTTCTTGGGCTCCAAAGTCATTTGGACAGTGACTGCAGCCATGAAATTAAAAGACTCTTGCTCTTTAGAAGAAGACCTGTGACAAAACTAGACAGTATATTTAAAAGCAGAGACATCACTTTGCTGACAAAGGTCCATATAGTCAAATCTATATGTATAGAAAAGGACCTCTTAAATAAAACCAAGGAAATAAGGGAATTAAAGAGAGTAATTAAAGTGTATTAAATTTTGAAAAGCAAGAAGGTTCCAGAAAAACATCTATTTCTGCTTTATTGACTATGCCAAAGCCTTTGACTGTGTGGATCACAATAAACTGTGGAAAATTCTGAAAGAGATGGGAATAACAGACCTCTTGACCTGCCTCTCGAGAAACCTATATTCAGGTCAGGAAGCAACAGTTAGAACTGGACATGGGACAACAGACTGGTTCCAAATAGGAAAAGGAGTACATCAAGGCTGTATATTGTCACCCTGCCTATTTAACTAATATGCAGAGTACATCATGAGAAACGCTGGGCTGGAAGAAGCACAAGCCGGAATCAAGATTGCTGGGAGAAATATCAATAACCTCAGATACGCAGATGACACCACCCTTATGGCAGAAAGTGAAGAGGAACTAAAAAGCCTCTTGATGAAGGTGAAAGAGGAGAGTGAAAAAGTTGGCTTAAAGCTCAACATTCAGAAAACGAAGATCATGGCATCTGGTCCCATCATTTCATGGGAAATAGATGGGGAAACAGTGTCAGACTTTATCTTTTTGGGTTCCAAAATCACTGCAGATGGTGATTGCAGCCATGAAATTAAAAGACTCTTACTCCTTGGAAGGAAAGTTATGACCAACCTAAATAGTATATTGAAAAGCAGAGATATTACTTTGCCAACAAAGGTCTGTCTACTCAAGGCTATGGTTTTTCCAGTGGTCATGTATGGCTGTGATAGTTGGACTGTGAAGAAAGCTAAGCACTGAAGAATTGATGCTTTTGAATCATGGTGTTGGAGAAGACTCTTGAGAGTCCCTTGGACTGCAAGGAGATCCAACCAGTCCATCCTAAAGGAGATCAGTCCTGGGTGTTCATTGGAAGGACTGATGCTGAAGCCGAAACTCCAATACTTTGGCCACATCATGCGAAGAGCTGACTCATTGGAAAAGACCCTGATGCTGGGAGGGATTGCGGACAGGAGGAGAAGGGGATGACAGAGGATGAGATGGCTGGATGGCATCACTGACTCGATGGACATGAGTTTGAGTGAACTCTGGGAGTTGGTGATGGACAGGGAGGCCTGGCTGCTGCAGTTCATGGGGTCACAAAGAGTCGGACACAACTGAGCAACTGAACTGAACTGAACTGAAATTTTGAAAAAGTCTATTCATTACACTATAAGATGTATACTAGAAGAAGCTAATTACAAAGAACATAACTTTCAAAGGGTCAATATAAAAAATATGTTTAGAAAAACCTTCTAAAATCATTGAGACAAAGTTTATCAGTACAAATAAGGGCAAAGTCAGTAATTCTGATAAAATGTTTCTTTAAAAAAAAATCAAATAACCATAATATACCTTACTGGTTAGAATGTAAATTCATGCAAGCATTTTATAAAATAATTTTTCATTTTTAAAAAAATTGAAAATGCATATACTAGTCTACAACCCATTCCTAGGGATATACCCAATGCACTGAGATGTGTTCAGGAGTGTTCATAGCAGCAATATTTCTAATAGCAAAGTTTTAACAAGAAAAGTCCATTGATAGGAAGATGACTGGATTGTGGTATATTCACATAATAGAATCCTATGCAGTAATGAAACTGAATTGAGTACAGCTCTATATATCTCAAAAGGGATAAGTCTCATGATGGTATTAAGTGAAAAAAGCAAGTTACAATAAAAACCAAATAACATAATACTTCTTATATGAAGCTCAAAGGCATATGAAGTATAAATAATATATCATTAAGGGATTCATGGATTATGACAGAAAACAAGAAATAATGTATATAAATTTTAGAAGATTAGTTACTCCTAGGAGGTGATGAAAAAGGGAGAGGGGAGTTGGTACAGAGAGGAAAGTTCAAAATTATTGCTAATGCTCTATTAACCTTTGTGGAAGACTTGAGTATTTTACAATTATTTTTGCACCTTATACCTTTATATTATTTATTTTAGGATACATGAAGTATTTTATAATAATAAAAATTAGTGAAATAATTTTTTATTCATACTAGGTATGTAGGGAGCAGAATTTTAATTGTTTAACTTAATCTTATTTAGCCTCTCAAAAGAGCTGTCCTTAAAACTATAATTTATTCAAATACATTATAAACTAATTGAATTTAAGATAGTATTTGGAGGTCTCAAGTTCTTGAAAATAATTGTGCCTGTTGAAAGATTAACATATGAGCAACCAATTAAAACATTTAATTGAAAATATTAACCTTACATTGACATAAAGTGTAAACACAATCAACTTATTTTAAAATTCCCATTTGAAATAATTAACATCTTTTGAAAATGAAAGTTATAATTTTTATTCATTTAAAGATGAATTCCTAATAATAATATTAAAATACAATTACATTTCAAACTGTTTTAGTCATTACTTTTGTTTTTAACTGTAACATTACATTAAAAAAATTATAACCTCTTTATTGTTAGAACTGACAAAAATACCAAAAAATGTACTTATATAATAAGACACAAAATGAAACAAATTTGGTGTGAGTGTGTGTTCGGTGTGAATTTTACACGTAACATTCTCTACAAATTAACAACTTAAGGGAAAAAGCTATCATTGTGAGTCCAGGAAGTCCCGGTTTAGAGTTGAGAGGAAGAACTCAAATCTTCTCTCACATCAGGCATCCTGACCCCAGGGCCTTTCAGATGTTGTTGCCTTTGCCTGGAATGTTCTCTTTCCTTAGGTATCCTCATGGATACCATCTTCACTATATTCAGATCTCCACTCACCTTTTCAGAGAGATTTTTCCTTGTCATTTTATCTAAAATATTAACTTCAGTTCAGTTCAGTTGCTGAGTTGTGTCTGACTCTTTGCGACCCCATGGACTATACAGCACATCAGGCCTTCCTGTGCATCACCAACTCCCGGAGTCCACCCAAGCTCATGTCCATTGAGTCAGTGATGCCATCCAACCATCTCATCCTCTGTCATCCCCTTCTCCTCCCACCTTCAATCTTTCCCAGCATCAGGGTCTTTTCCAATGAGTCAGCTCTTCGAATCAGGTGGCCAAAGTATTGGAGTTTAACCTTCAGCACCAGTCCTTCCAATGAACACCTAGGACTGATCTCTTTTAGGATGGACTAGTTGGATCTCCTTGCAGTCCAAGGGACTCTCAAGCGTCTTCTCCAACACCACAGTTCAAAAGCATCAATTTTTCGGTGCTCAGCTTTCTTTATAGTCCAACTCTCACATCCATACATGACCACTGGAAAAACCATAGCCTTGACTAGATGGACCTTTGTTGGCAAAGTAATGTCTTTGCTTTTTAATATGCTCTCTAGGTTGCTTATCCCATCCTTAATAGTTCATACCTCCTTATTTCTCTTCATTTTCCCTCTATTGCATTTACTGTATTCTTTTTTAAAAAAACTTTGAATTGTATATTGGAGTATAGTTGATTAACAATGCTGTGTTAGTCTCAAGTGTACAGTGAAGCGATCCACTTCTACATATATTTATTTTTTTCAAATTCTTTTCCTATTTGGTTGTTACATAATATTGAGCTGAGTTCCCTGTGTGGTACAGTAGGTCCTTGTGCAGTTGTTTTCTAACATGCTATTTATTTTACTGTTTTTTCCTATCTGTCTCCAAAACAGAATTTAATTTAAATTCTCAAGGATAGGGATTTATGTATTTTCTTTCCTATCCATTTGTCTATCCAACCATACATCACTATATCACCAATATATTAATAAATATATTAAATATTTGTCAAATGAACACAAGATGAATGAATGTCATTATAAAATAAGAACTATCCATCTTTAGTAGATCAACAGTCTGGGTTAAAATAAGCTTAAGTAACTGGGTGAAAGTATACAATAGACCTGTATCTTTTACAAGTTCATTGGAATCCAAATTGTTACAAACAATGCAAAATGAACTAATTTCACCATAAAGTGTTAAGAGATATATGTAAAAATTGTCACAAAAGAGTTTAGTGGCAAGTCTTATATATCACAATTCTGCATTGACAAGTTTTAGAGATACTTTATTGTTGGAGAAATGAATAAATGTTTATATTTGTTTTAATTAATATTTTATTTAAAGGTATATTACATGGCTTATCAATTTAGAATAGTTTAGGTAGAGAATTAAAAATTCAATTAAGCACATAATACAAAAGTGTTAACAGTAAATTTAAAATCCTAGTTTAAGCTCTATATTTTCCATCTCTGTCACCATATGGGAAAACATCATCTGTGCTCGCAATAAATAATGTGATTTACACCCCTAACCCCAGGTTTGGGCTCTAGTGCTCTTCTCACTATGCCTTATCTGGGCTGCTTAGAGAAAGTCGAATCCATGTTTTGGAGTAGGGAGTTTTCAAGGTGGGCTGGGGTTTTTGTTCAAAAAAAAAAGCAAAGAATGCTTTTAAAGGTTTGCTGCTGCTGCTAAGTCACTTCAGTCGTGTCCGACTCTGTGTGACCTCATGGACGGCAGCCCACCAGGCTCCCCCGTCCCTGGGATTCTCCAGGCAAGAACACTGGAGTGGGTTGCCACTTCCTTCTCCAATGCATGAAAGTGAAAAGTGAAAGTGAAGTCGCTCAGTCATGTCTGACTCTCAGCGACTCCATGGACTGCAGCCTACCAGGCTCCTCCATCCACGGGATTTTCCAGGCAAGAGTACTGGAGTGGGGTGCCAGGTTCAGAGGTGGCATAAACAATTTTCAGAAACGACATGAAAAGCGGTTTTCACTGGAAAAATTGTAATGAAACGAGAACAAAAGTGAAAGTGTGAGTCGCTCAGTCACATCCAACTCTTTGCAACCCTATGGACTGTAACACTCCAGGCTCCTCTGTCCCTGGAATTCTCCAGGCAAGAATACTGGAGTACGTAGCCATTCCCTTCTCCAAGGGATCTTCCCAACCCAGGGATTAAACCCAGGTCTACTGCATTGCAGGCGGATTCTTTACCATCTGAGCCACCAGGGAAGCCCAGAAAGATTGTGCTAATTTGGCTAATTCGAATAAGAGTAAATTGTAGATAAGACAGCTTACATCTGTGAAAAGCAGGGGTCAGTAATGATATTGGAAATAAATTTCTTTACACATAACTAGTACTATAGTTCATGTGATTATATTCAAATAGAAAACTCTTCTTTGGTTTAATTGTATGTTACCACCTGCCTATACTCCTGCTCTGTGACCCTGGGATATGCCCAGGATTCTACAGAACACATTCCTTTTCTGTCAGCTGCCTTCACGTCAGGTTTTTATCACTCAGGATCCTGAATAGAGCCTGCAGGCCTGATGAAGGGAGACTTAGCAGAGTCCTTCATCTTTGCTCCTGTGGGTTTTGCATCCAGTTCCTTCTGCCCCTGTAGAAGCAGTTGATGAAGTTTGCTTTTTCTCAGATATGAAGAACAGACGCCATGGCACCCCTTAGATTTATCAGCTGGCTAGCATCTAGTCCTGAGACATGGGTCCCAGGTCCACAAGGCCCCTCTTCTGCGGTTTCCTGCGACTGCTACCCTGTGATACCTCAGAGTTCTCTCTCTGCCTTTTCAATTAACAACCTTATTCCTAGTTAAAATTTTTTCATATTGCATTCTTTAAAATAACTTATGATTCTGTCTTCTAACTGGTCCCTGACTGATATCTATCTCTCATCCATTCCTACTCTCATCTACAAGGTAATATCCATCAAAAGTTGCTGTGAATCCTTCTGTACATTTCACCCTGCTTTTAGAATTACACGTGCATGCAAACACACACACACACACACACAGATGCACACAATGTGTAATCTGCAGAGCCTTCAATATTTTATCATATAATGCTTCAGATCAGATCAGATGAGATCAGATCAGTCGCTCAGTCGTGTCCGACTCCTTGCGACCCCATGAATCGCAGCACGCCAGGCCTGCCTGTCCATCACCAACTCCTGGAGTTCATTGAGACTCACGACCATTGAGTCAGTGATGCCATCCAGCCATCTCATCCTCTGTCGTCCCCTTCTCCTCTTGCCCCCAATCCCTCCCAGCATCAGAGTCTTTTCCAATGAGTCAACTCTTCACATGAGGTGGCCAAAGTACTGGAGTTTCAGCTTTAGCATCATTCCTTCCAAAGAAATCCCAGGGCTGATTGCCTTTAGAATGGACTGGTTGGATATAATGCTTAGGGAAGCCCAAACTTCTCCCGGATTCTTTTAAACTTCTTGGACCATATCTTTCATGTATCTTTCTCCTCTGTGTCCCATGGCTTTACTGGTTGACTCTGGACCATGTTAACCCAATGCAAAGTCCAAAATCTCCCTGAGTTCCCCCGGAGAGAGAGTGCAGTCCCACAGAAGCACTAGTGGGCATCAGACTTCACTCATAATTCCATATGGGGGTGAAAGAAAGGCTTACAGTCGTTTATACTAAAGATTTCTACCCCCGAAAGTTTTCTCTAATTTGTTTTAGAAATGAAGGTTTTCACTTTATGTGTAAAAGCTGTACTGTTCAGGGCATAGAGATTCATGATTTTTATATGATTTTGACTGTGTAGATCACAATAAACTGTGGAAAATTCTGAAAGAGATGGGAATAACAGACCACCTGAACTGCCTCTTGAGAAACCTGTATGTAGGTTAGGAAGCAACAGTTAGAACTGGACATGGAACAAAAGACTGGTTCCAAACAGGAAAAGGAGTACGTCAAGGCTGTATATTGTCACCCTGCTTATTTAACTTATATGCAGAGTACATCATGAGAAACGCTGGGCTGGAAGAAACACAAGTTGGAATCAAGATTGCTGGGAGAAATATCAATAACCTGAGATATGCAGATGACACCACCCTTATGGCAGAAAATGAAGAGGAACTAAAAAGCCTCTTGATGAAGGTGAAAGAGGAGAGTGAAAAAGTTGGCTTAAAGCTCAACATTCAGAAAAAGAAGATCATGGCATCTGGTCCCATCACTTCATGGCAAATGGATGGAGAAACAGTGGAAACAGTGTCAGACTTTATTTTTTGGGGCTCCAAAATCACTGCAGATGGTGATCGCAGCCATGAAATTAGAAGATGCTTACTACTCCTTGGAAGGAAAGTTATGACCAACCTAAATAGCATATTGAAAAGCAGAGACATTACTTTGCCAACAAAGGTCTGTCTAGTCAAGGCTATGGTTTTTCCAGTGGTCATGTGTGGCTCTGAGAGTTGGACTGTGAAGAAAGCTGAGCGTTGAAGAATTGACGCTTTTGAACTGTGGTGCTGGAGAAGATGCTTGGGAGTTCCTTGGACTGCAAGGAGATCCAACCAGTCCATTCTGAAGATCAGCCCTGGGATTTCTTTGGAAGGAATGATGCTAAAGTTGAAACTCCAGTACTTTGGCCACCTCATGTGAAGAGTTGACTCATTGGAAAAGACTCTGATGCTGGGAGGGATTGGGGGCAGGAGGAGAAGGGGACGACAGAGGATGAGATGGCTGGATGGCATCACTGACTCGATGGACGTGAGTCGGGGTGAACTCTGGGAGTTGGTGATGGACAGGGAGGCCTGGCGTGCTGCAATTCATAGGGTCGCAAAGAGTCGGACATGACTGAGCAACTGAACTGAACTGACCTTTTATCTATTTTAAAACATTCGTTTCAACATTCTTTGTTCATCCTAGACATTTTTGTCCGCATACCCATTCCTTGCCCACCTCTGCTCTTTATTACGGTAGCTGCTGTATGAGTCTGTGTTTCCCAGGTTCCCAGGTTTTCAGATGGGTTTGTCAGTGGGAGGAAGATAAGAGTGTGAAGGAAAAGAAGAGTTAAGGTGCTTATCCCCCTTCCTCCTGCCTCCTGTCTAGGCTGCTTCTCCAGGTGACTCCAGCTTCCACCAGCCAACCCACAGTGGTTTTAGCAACAGGGCATTGCAAACACTGCTTCCTTCCTTTGCCCCTCAGCCTGGTGTCACCATACCCTCTTCCCTTGTGATATCTCAGCAACTCCACACCTATGGGCAGTTCTCTCCATTAAATTCTCTATACTGAAAATATTTGCCGTGGTTTCCGTTTTCCTAGTTAGACATGACCAAAACACCATTTCAAGGCTTCTGACTTGTCTGGCGTGGACCTTGCTGGCTTTTGTTGTCGTTTTTACTGTTTGCCTGACTTATCTTCATCGGTTTCTGTGTTATGTCTATCTTCCTTTAGTGCTTCTCTTTTAAACAGCACAGAACTGGGTTTTACTTTTTAGCTTATTCTAAAAGGATTTTTACTGTTACAAGGTAAAGTTAACTCTTCTGCATTTATTGTGATCACTTTTTTTTTGTTATCCTATTTTATAATCTTCTTAGTACGCTTTCTGTTGTTCTTTCAGTCCCTTTCATGATTTTTGACTGATTAATCAAAATTTTTTTTGTTCCCTTTAACAGGTTGAATTTTCTAATCTTGTATTTAGGCATTGAGGTTTTTTTTCCAGACTTTATTTTTTAGAGCAGTTCTACATTCACAGCAAAATTGAGAGGAAGGTGCAGATTTCCCATATTCTCATGCCCTTATATATGCATATATTTCCCCCATTTACAGCATCCGCCAATAGTACATTTGTTATAAAAGATGAACCAACATTGACACGTCATAGGTGTCCAAAGTCCACAGTTCACATTAAGGGCCACTCTCGGTGTTACACATTCTATGGGTTTAGACAAATGCATAAGGACATGTATAAGGATACTTACCATTATAGTATCATATAGGATATTTTCACTACCCTAAAATATTTCATCCCTTTTCCTTCTACTGATGATCTTCTTACTGTCTTCATAGTTTTGCCTTTTTCAGAATATCATATGTTTGAAATCAGTAGCTCATATCTTTTCAGTGCTGAATAATATTTCATTGTCTGAAATTACCACAGTTTATTTATTCATCCCACCAGGCTCCCCCATCCCTGGGATTCTCCAGGCAAGAACACTGGAGTGGGTTGCCATTTCCTTCTCCAGTGCATGAAAGTGAAAAGTGAAAGTGAAGTCGCTCAGTCGTGTCCGACCCTTAGCGACCCCATGGGCTGCAGCCTACCAGGCTCCTCCGTCCATGGGATTCTCCAGGCAAGAGTACTGGGGGGGTGGGGTTCCATTGCCTTCTCTGATTTACTCATCTACTGAAGAATATTTTGGTTGCTTGCAAGTTTGGGCAACTATGAGTAAAGTTAAAAATATCTCAGTGCAGGTTTTTTGGACAAAGTTTTCAAATCCTTTGGGTAAACACCAGTGGGCACATTGCTGAATGGTATATTGTTTAGTTTTGTAAGAAGCCACCAAACCTTCTTTGAAAGTGGTTGTGCCATTTTGCATCATACCAGAAGTGAATTAAAGTTCCTGTCACTCCCACATCCTTGCCAGCATTTGGTGGAGTCAGTGTTCTGGATACTAGCTGTTCTGCTAGGTGTGTAGAGGTGTTTTAAAAAATTATTAGTTTATATAACTTCGGCTGTGCTGGGTCTTCATTGCTGCATGCGGGCCTTCTCTAGTTGCAGTGTGTGAGCTTCTCCTTGTGGTGGCTCCTCTGCGGCAGAGCACGGGCTTTAGGGCAATGCAGGCTTCAGTAGCTGTGGCCCACGGGCTTAGTAGCCCCGTCACATGTGGCATCTTCCCAGAGCAGGGATCAAATCAGTGTCCCTGCACTGGGAGGCAGACTCTTAACCGCTGAGCCACTAGGGAAGTCCTCTGCTGTTGTTTTGATTTACATTTTCCTGATGATGTATGAACAGGCTTCGTAGTGGCTCAGAGGGTAAAGCATCTGCTTGCAGTGCAGGAGACCTGGGTTCGATCCCTGCCTGGGTCAGGAAGATCTCCTGGAGAAGGAAATGGCAACCCACTCCAGTACTCTTGCCTGGAAAATCCCATGGACGGAGAAGCCTGGTAGGCTACAGTATGATGTAGAGTATCTTTTCATATACTTATTTGACATCTCTATATCTTCTTTGGTTTAGTATCTGTTAACATGTTTGGCCCATTTTTTTCACCAGGTTGTTTATTTTCTTACTGTTGAGTTTAAGATTTTTGGTCTATTTTGGAAAGTCATCTTTACCAGATATGTCTTTTACAAACATCTTTTCCATCATGTGACTAGTCTTGTCATTCACTTGGCGCCGCCTTTGATAGAATAGAAATTTTAAATTTTAGCGTACTCTAACTTACTTCTTTCATGGATTGTGCCTTTGGTGCTGTAACTAGAAACTCATCACCATGTCCAAGGCTATTTAGGGTTTCTCCTATGTGATCTTCTAGAGGTTTTATTGTTTTGTGTTTTATATTTAGGTCTGTGATCTATTTTGAGTTAATTTTTGTGACAATATTGAGTCCTCCTAACCATTAATATAGAATATCTCTTCATTTATGTGTCTTTGATTTTCATCATAGGTTTGGAATTTTATTTATATAGATCTTGTACATATTTTGCTAGATTTATACCTAAGTATTTCACTTTTTAGATACTAATAAAATGTTATTGTATTTTTAATTTCAAATTCCACTTGCTGGTATATAGAGAAACAATTGATTTTTATATATTAACCGTGTATCTATCCTTCAAGTTTTATTTAAAGTGTAGTAATTATATAAAATTATAGTACTATAATAATTATATGTTATCAATTATGATAGTATATATAATCACTCAAATCAAAAGTGTAATAATATAATTAAAATAATATGATATTATTAATTATAATGTATATATAATTGCTCAAATCAAGAGTGTAGAGCATGATGACTTTTTTAAATGTGAGCACACTGTGTAATCAGCACTCCAGAAATGTCCTTGTTCTTTTTCAGTCACTTTTCCCCCCAAAAGTTACCCCTAATTTTTGGCAACCTTTTTTGAGTTTACGTTTTTCTGTTACATCAGTGTCTATAATCTCTGAAACAAATAAAACATTGAGCATTTCTATAAGCTTGTTGCCTGCTCCAAGACTCAGTTCTTTTTATATTATCTGTAATTTAAAAAAATGACTATTTTAGCTCCAGAGTTTTTAAATTGTTTTAAATTTTTTGTTATACCTCTTGTTTTTATAAGTATCTGTTCTAAACACTAAGCTTTAGAAGTACATTATCACTCTTGTTTTGCTGTTACTCTAGGATTTACTGATTGCTTTTCTCTCCAATGTGTTTTATATCCAAGGTTTTCCTCTTTTTTGGATATATACATGTAATTCTTTATTTCGCCTGAATATATAATTGGGTAATTTTCCTTTTCAGAAAAAAAAACAAATTTGCTGGTATATTTTTGAGTCCAAGAAGTGTTTAGCTTGTCTTCATATGCTAATGATAAAATGCGCTGTTAAAGGATTCAAGGATCATAGTATTTTCTTCAAAGCAATATAGACATTTCTTCACTGTGTTTTAGCACTTAGCATTTTATGATACATTCAGTATATGTTTATTTCTCTTTCCATTGTAATAAAACTGTTTTCTCATAGTATTTTTTTTTTTTACTGCTCTGAACCTCTGAATTCAGAAACAATAGCAGGATATATTTGGGAATGTGTGTCTACTTCCAATATTTCTTTTTAGTGTTTAGATGGCACTTTAGTTATGAAAACTCAAGTCTTTCCCATATAATCTATACATATCACTTGTCTTTGCTTTACATTCTTAAACTGACTTTTAAATAAACTGCTTTGGATTTGAGTGTGTGCATTTTGTTATTCTGTCTCCCACTGTGTTTCATTTTATGCTAATCATATTTTTATTTGTTTAAGATTTTTTTAAAACTTTCTAAGTGTACTTCTTTATCAGCCTGCTCTTAATATGTGGATGCAACATTGCTTTCTCTGTCACAAGGAATATTTCAATTTTTGGCAACATTTCCTTCTCTTCTCTACATTAATGCTGTTTTCTTGGGAAAACATTTGTTTTACTTTTATAGGGTAATATCTCACTTTCATGCCATTATTTTTTTTTAAGTTCATGTTGACTCTTTCTTGTCTAGAATAGTCAATGTTAGTAGCTGATGTAGAGCTCTACCTTAATATATGTTGAATTTACTTGAAAATACTAAATACTAAAACATAAGGAAGAAATTCCTATATAGCAACCTTAGGTCCTTCTTCCTCCAGTCATAAATGGGAATGTTATCTATCGTTTTATGGGGTTAGGAGATGTGGGCCAGTTTCTTTTAGGCTGTATAGGCTAACACTGTGGTGGCCTGAAGTTGCCTAAAACTGCTGCATTTCTCTTTTTGGCTCTAATATCCACTTCAACTAAAGAGCCTCTTGATGAAAGTGAAAGAGGAGAGTGAAAAAGCTGGCTTAAAACTCAACATTCAAAAAATGAAGATCATAGCATCTGGTCCCATCACTTCATGATAAATAGATGGTAAAACAATGGAAACAGTGACAGACTATTTTCTTGGGCTCCAAAATCACTGCAGATGGTGACTCCAGCCATGAAATTAAAAGATGCTTACTCCTTGGAAGGAAAGCTATGAACCAACCTAGACAGCATATTAAAAAGCAGAGACATTACTTTACCAACAAAGGTCTGTCTAGTCAAAGCTATGCTTTTTCCAGTAGTCATGTGTGAATGTGAGAGTTGGACCATAAAGAAAGCTGAGTACTGAAGAATTGATGCTTTTGAACTGTGGTGTTGGAGAAGATTCTTGAGAGTCCCTTGGACTGCAAGGAGATCCAACCAGTCCATCCTAAAGGAGGTCAGTCCTGAATATTGGAAAGACTGATGCTGAAGCTGAAACTCCAATACTTCGGCCACCTCATGCGAAGAACTGACTCGTTGGAAAAGACCATGATTCTGGGAAAGATTGAAGGCAAGAGGAGAAGGGGACGACAGAGAATCAGATGGTTGAATGACATCACTGACTTGATGGACATGAGTTTGAGTAAGCTCCGGGAGTTGGTGATGGACAGGGAAGTCTGGCGTGTTGCAGTCCATGCGGTCGCAAAGAGTCGGACACAACTGAGCAACTGGACTGAACCCACTCGAAGAACACTCCAGCAGCCCACAGCTTACTTCTGCTTCCTCATCCTGCTGACTCTGTATTTGAAAATTTTGGGGGCCTTCTTGAAAAAATTATTATTCATTCCTTCAGTCACATCCTTGTTTGTCTTGATTAGGTTACAACTCACTTTGATCTCAACCTCAGTTCTGTCCCAATATTTTGTGTCCTGTAGATAATTTCCAATGTTTCTTGTCTTACAGTGGAAAAGTTCTTAGCCCTTTATTCTTCTATCAAATAATTACTGTTTTTTAATTTTGTGTTTGTCATGCAGTGGGATTTTTTGAAGGATGGATTGGTAATTTTTAAAGTGTGTTGTTCAGGGTACTGAATAAGATGCTTTTTGGTCAGTTTCAATGAATTCCTACTACCTGAGATGACCTTAATCCAGTATGGTTAGTCTGATGAAGCATCAGTACCTGACTGATAAAAACATCCTTTGAGAATTTGGAAATACAGCAAAACTGACCCGTTCCCAATGCTTATCAAGTGGCAACAGGATCTTTACTAGTATTTTAGTATCATTCAACTCTGGATATTGAGGGTATTCAACCTGTAGTCACTGAGTCTAGAGAACCAAGGTTGGCTAGATGAGGGATCTGAACCAGACCAACCATTAGACATAGCCAAAAATTATCTCTTGCCAACTTTTTGAGTGGTTCTCTGAAATCCAGGTTCCTTACTCATCTCTGTGATAACACACATTTAGCTAGGTTCCTGCATGGTTCATCCTTGCCTATGACACAGGCTTTAACATTCAGCCTGTTTGAACGGGACCCTAAACCCATGACTGACCCTTGATAGGTATCTTTCTCTAAGAGACGTCAAAGCTATCTCAGTACTTACTTACAGCTGGTGCCTGGGATCATGTCCAAATCCAGAGAGCTGCTTGAGCAGAAAGTTCCATCTATTTGTCATTGACCCAGAAACTTCAGAGACGGTCACCTAGCTGTTGAGGCTGGCTCATTGGGCATCGAATACAAGCTTTATACACAATACTTTAGATTGATAACCACTTTCTTTGGAGGTCAAACTCTATTTCTACATCACAAACTTAGTCTTTGCCCAACAAAATCCTATATACTTTGACAGCCTATAGCTGAGGTCCAAGCAAATCTCTTGACTAAGGTAATTTTATGGCAATTCTCAGGGGATTGCTTCAATTTTAAAAATGTACTTGATGGTTAAAAATTGTTATCTATGGCTATTAATATTGTAAAAGATTCTCTTTCTTTCCTTCAGTTCAGTTCATGCGCTCAGTCGTGTCTGACTCTTTGCGACCCCATGAATTGCAGCACGCCAGGCCTCCCTGTCCATCACCAACTCCCAGAGTTACCCAAACTCATGTCCATCGAGTCGGTGATGCCATCTAGCCATCTCATCTTCTGTTGTCCCCTTCTCCTCCTGCGCCCAATCCCTCCAAGCATCAGGGTCTTTTCCAATGAGTCAACTCTTCACATGAGGTGGCCAAAGTATTGGAGTTTCAGCTTCAGCATCAGTCCTTCGAATGAACACCCAGGACTGATCTTCTTTGGGATGGACTGGTTGGATCTCCTTGCAGTCCAAGGGACTCTCAAGAGTCTTCTCCAACGCCACAGTTCAAAAGCATCAATTCTTTGGTTCTCAGCTTTCTTCACAGTCTAAATCTCACATCCATACATGACCACTGGAAAAACCATAGCCTTGACTAGATGGACATTTGTTGGCAAAGTAATGTCTCTGCTTTTGAATATGCTACCTAGGTTGGTCATAATTTTCCTTCCAAGGAGTAAGTGTCTTTTAATTTCATGGCTGTAATCACCATCTACAGTGATTTTAGAGCCCCCCAAAAAATAAAGTCTGACACTGTTTCCACTGTTTCCCCATCTATTTCCCACGAAGTGATGGGACCAGATGCCATGATCTTCTTTTTCTGAATGTTGAGCTTTAAGTCAACTTTTCCACTCTCCTCTTTCACTTTTATCAAGAGGCTTTTTAGTTCCTCTTCCCTTTCTGCCATAAGGGTGGTGTCATCTGCATATCTGAGGTTATTGATATTTCTTTCCTTAAATCTACAGTAAGTATATATCACATTTTCAAGAAATTAAGCCCCAAACTTATTTTGAACTACTGTTGATAATAATTACATTTCTACCTAAGAATGGAATGCAGGGATGCTAAAAGATGATATAACTATTGAAGGAAGTAGCTTTGCAGATTGTGAATCAGTAACTTGGGGGTACTTTCCCACCTTCCACTGCTCCTCTCCTGATACTCCCAGCCTATTTTTCTACAGAAAATTACTAGAATCAAATGATTTGAAGTATATTTCATTAGTGAGGAGGTAGAGATTTAATGTGTTACAATCCATTTTACTGACTGTGCTATTTGCTACCTATGTTTCAGTTGTAGAAATGTTTAAATATTTAGATTCTTGACTTTGATAAATTGATTAATAATGTATAGTCTATTGACATTTCTGAAGCTCTGTTCTACCCCAAATCACAGTGTCTGCTGAATAATTAATATCCAGGCTTTATATTCTTCTTGTTCCTCCACTGGTATCATTTGAGTTTTGGACCATAGTTGGTACAGTAGCAATAACATGCACTTTAATAACATTCTCATTTGAATTTCAGCATTACCAGTTTCTAGGCTGGTGAATTTGGTCAAGTCATTTAATAGCTCCAAGCTTCTTTTTCTCCATTTTATAATTATGAGATGAGTAATATGACATATATTTATGAAGGGAGTAATACCTACTTCATAGAGTGAAGATTAAGAGAACAAGGTCTGGAATTAAATTGCTTGAGTTTGAATCCTCATTGAATGACTGCCTATCTAACGTGTCAAGGCCATTACTCTCTCCAAGGCTGTTTCCTCATACATAAATTGAAAATACTAGTGATATCTTCCTCACAGGATTGTAGTAAAACATACAGGTATATTTTATGTCAGAGTTAAGCATGTTATAAATATATAATACATTTAAATATTTTATGATTATCACAATACATTAAAAGTATGGTTATTGCTTTCCTTTCTCTCTTACTCCTCTTGTCGTTACACCTTTTATTTTACTGTGGTATGGAATACAATCACATTCTGCTTATCTATTATTTATCTACATCATACATTGTGGGGAAATCTAGAAATAGTCAAAACAGTTGTGAAGCAGGTGCACAATGGAAAAGGGCTTCCCTGATAGCTCAGTTGGTAAAGAATCTGCCTGCAATGCAGGAGGCCCTGGTTCTATTCCTGGGTTAGGAAGATTCCCTGAAGAATGGATAGGCTACCCACTCTGGTATCCTTGGGCTTCCTTTGTGGCCCAGCTGGTAAAGAATCCTCCAGCAATGCAGGAGACCTGGGTTCTATCCCTGGGTTGGAAAGATCCCCTGGAGAAGGGAAAGGTTACCCACTCCAGTTTCTGGCCTAAAGAATTCCATGCAGACTTGACAGTTATTGTATATATTGTGATTGAACAGTTTGCTGAAGAAACAGGCACTTATTCAGTTTTTATTCAGTTATTATTGCACATCCTTCAAAGACTGTTTTTTTGTAAAGTTGTGGCATATTTTTCTATATGCCTTATAGTTTGCTTATTTGTTTATCATTATTGTTATTTTAAATATTTGTTCTTTTTGTGAGATAGCTCTCAATTAGATCATGCTGGTTTATAAAGATGCTATTGATTTTCTGTACACTTCTTGAGCCCAGAAACTATGTTATATATATATATTTTTATTCTACTGGTTTGTTTGTAGATCAGAGGTGTGTAAACTTTTTCTGGAAAAGGCCAATGGTGAGTATTTTTTTAATCAAAACTACTTAACTCTGTAGTTTCAGGATAAGAACAGCCATAAACCATGCATAAAGAAATAGATTTGGACCATAGAAGTTACTGAATTTGGATCATGATAGGTTTGATTTGGCCCATGGACCTTATTTTACAGACCCCTAATGTATGTAGTCATTTAGGGCATTTTTGTTCTTAAAGATATACCCTAAGCCTCTTATTCAGGTGGTGCTAGTGGTAAAGAATCCACCTGCCAATGCAGGAGACACAAGAGATGCAGGTTCAATCCCCAGGTCAGGAAGATCCCCTGGAGTAGGAAATGGCACCCCACTCCAGTATTCTTGACTGGAAAGATTCCATGGGCAGAGGAGCCATAGAGCCATGGAATTTAGCCTCCCCAAAAATTCCATGGGGAGGCTACAGTCCATTGGGCCACAAAGAGTTGGACATACCTGAAAAAACAATGCATATTGCTTGACTATTTAGGGTATTTTTGTTCTTAAAGCCATATCTTAAGCCCCTTGCTTCTTTTTATTATCATATTTCATGGGCTAGGATTTCTGTATTATAGTATTGTTCAGTGACACCAATTACCAATACCAGTAATTCTTGCCCTTTTCTTGAATTTATTGGGATTCATTACAAAATTTGAGGTTAAGAATGATGTCATCTTTAACTTAAGAGAGTTTCTTTCTATTCCTACCTTGTCAAAAGATTTTATTCTAGATAAATGTTTCTATTTGAAAATTTTCTACATTTGTTGAAATAATTGTATTAGTTTGTCCTTTACTCTTTGTGTTGACTGATTTTATAATTTTGAAATATTTTTGCCTTTCTAAAATAAATCCAGCTCATTCATGATGTATTATTTTTATACACTATTGATTTAATTTGATACTATTTTGTTATTTTTACATTTATACTTGTAATTGATTTGGACTTAATTTTCTTTTGCACTGCCCTTGATTGGTCTCAGCCTAGGGATATAACATCAAGAATGAGTTGGAGAAGTTTCAGTATTTCAGTGTTTTTGGAAAATTTTGTAAAGCAGAGAGAGAAGGAGAGAGAGAGATTTTTGGGGTCAAGTTAACAAAATTATCACATGAAATTTGTTGGGGAGAGATGGTTTTTAGATTGTTAGTTCAAATTATTTAATGTTTGCTGGCTTATTAAAAATTTGTTTTTGAGTAATTTTGGTGATTAAAATATTTTTTTAGGAAATTTTACATTTCATCTATGTTTTCAAAGCTACCGGCACACACACACACACACACACACACACACACACACACACACACACACATTTGTAGTATAAGCAGCTTTTGGCAGGGAAGAGCTCTCTGCAGGAGGCACACTTTTGTCTTAACCTTAAACCAGGCACCCCCATGTTCCACTCATCTCTGGCTCAAGTACAGCTTTCAAGTCTTTAAATCACATACTAGTTTGCCTAGCTTGTCAATTCTTTCCATAGATCAAAGAAGTAGAAATGATGAATACATAGTTAAGAGATGACCAGGTCTCTTTCCTGGCTTCCCCCACAGTAATCTCCTGAACAAACTATGTGAAGATAACATCTGGAAGAAGATCACCAGGAGTGGACAAGCCTGCACACGATGGGGATGACGACAACCCCGATCCCCATCTCAGTGATTAACTGAGGTTCTTTTCTTGTTTCCCTTTAAAAATTTCAAGGCCAGACAGAATCTTTGTAGGCAGTTTCTTAGGGACACTGAGTCCACCATCTCCCCAGATTGCTGGCATTCTGATTAAAGATACCTTTCCTTTCTACCATTCGTATTGATTTTGTAAGTGACTAGCACTGGGACCCCCTATTCAATAACAATAATTTTAACTTACAACATCTATAATTATGTATAAGTTATCTATAATGTTTCTTTTTAATTCCTAATTTTGCTAATTCATGACCTCTCTGTTTTTCCTTGATTAGTCTTGCTAGCGGAGAAGGCAATGGCATCCCACTCCAGTACTCTTGCCTGGAAAATCCCATGGATGGAGGAGCCTGGTGGGCTGTAGTCCATGGGGTCACTAAGAGTCAGATACAACTGAGTGACTTCACTTTCACTCTTCACTTTCATGCATTGGAGAAGGAAATGGCAACCCACTCCAGTGTTCTTGCCTGGAGAAGCCCAGGGACGGGGGAGCCTGGTGGGCTGCTGTCTATGGGGTCGCACAGAGTCGGACACGACTGAAGCGACTTAGCAGCAGCAGCAGCAGTCTTGCTAGAGATTTATAAATAGTACTCATCTTTTTAAGAAACTTGATTTTGGTTTTGTTATTCATCTCTGTCTCTTTCTCTTTCTTTGTATATATACACACATTATGTACATATAAAGTTTGAATAAATATATAAAGTATGAATTTTTATTTTTATGCTTATTTCCTTTCTACAACTTTATTTGAATTTTTTTCTTGGTCTTTTTTATGTCTACTTTAGTTGAATATTTTGTTCATTTATTTTCAATTTTTAAAAGTGCTTATTAAGGGTTCAGAATTTCCTAAGTACTCATTTAGCTGTAACCTAAAATTTTGACATTTGCTATCAGTAAATTATGGATATTTTATAATGCCCTTTAATTTAGTAATGCATGTTTTAGTCTCCAGTGTGTAGTGGTATTTTGGGAATTTTACTGTAAATTAAAATTTTATTGCATATGATTAAAGAATATTTTCATTATATCAGATTTGTGTTGAGACCACGTAGCCCTGTGTAGGATAAAAACCTCTGTCTTATGTTTCATACACTCCTTGGCTTGCTGGGGTGGTGCAGCATTAAGGACCAGGGAATTCACATATGGGTAGGTTCAGGAATGCCGGCAGGTAGATGTCAACTTACCAAGAAAGCAAGCCTGTAGTGTTCCTCAGTAATCTTAAGCTTTCTCATTTGTCAACCTATCAAACTTTATGATGCAGATTTTTGTAGTATAACGTCTTGCATTTTTACATTCTATTCCTTGGCATCAGGTATGTGTTTTACTTAAGGACAATTTACAAATCAAAACAGAAACTTGCAATAAACTCCCTTTACAGTTGTGGATATAAGAAGACTCAAATCCCCTTAGGCTTGATTGATAAAACATGGCATTTATCCTATTTCCACGATGATGTTCAGCAAACTTTATGACAGAGGGAAACAGCTGGTAAAGTGGGTTCATTGAAAGGTGAAGGTAATACAGCCATAAAAAACAAGAGGATAATGATTTTAAAAGGGATAATACTTGTAACAACACCATTAACCTTTTGCTTCAAATTATTGAATGTGTGGTCCTTTTCAGAGGTCTAATCAAAGGTTTTCAGTAACTGCAATGTGGGAGAGAAAAGAAGTGATATAGAAATTGCTGTAATTTTTTCCCTTCAAATTATTCTTTTCCCTAATCCATTAAGAGATCAAGACCATTGCTGGATTTGGGCTTTTTTTTTTTCTTTTTTTTTTAGCGTTTATAAATTTGCTTTGTAGTGGAGAGAATGTTAAAGAATGTAGACATATATCCATACAGTAGACCAGGATTTAAATACCTGACTGTAAGAACACACAGTGATGCTGAGAGGATAAGGCATTTTTATGAAGCTTAAGCATAGCACGGTGTTTTCTATTCTAGGTTTATGAATCCATTTGGGAGCTTGTATGACATTTGGGCAACAGTTCAACTTAGTGGAAACTGGAATCAGTCTCCTTTTTGACTTTGTGATTTTAGAACTGATGGAGGTTGCATATTTGCAGGAAAGGTAAAATTAATTGCAAAGTGAATGAGATCAATGAAAACCAGATAATGTAAACATTAACGGGACTAATTTAGATGATAAACTGTGATAAAGGAATTTCTGTTGAGAGAAAGGAGAGCTGTTGAGACTATGGGCTTTTAAATTTGCATCCAGGGTCAGGTCAGTATCCTTGGATTTTTGTGAATCTCTTATATTCTGCACAATTCTGTAAGGAAGTATCTGCATGGATCCCTTCTGGAGGAGGTTTGCAGCATTCATCAATTTTTCAAAATTATTGAGGCAATGGGTCTGTGACCCCCATAAAGGTTAAGAACAACTGATATAGATTTTTCTTTCCATATTTACCTGATAACTGCTCCATTTTCTGTTTATAGTTCTATAGCTAGAGATTTGAGATTTGATGCTTCTCAATACCCTCCTCTCCCCAAACTCTATTAAAAACCCTCTTTGGCCACCTTCTCAGAGACTTGAATTTATGTGGAATTTACTTTTCAAACTAAGTTTGGGGTATTTGCCAAGTAAGAGAGCACTTGTAAGTTCAAGAATATGAGATGTTGAAGAGGATTGGCCTGTCTTGGAAAATCTGTGGCAAGGTTCCTATACACACATGAATTTCTCTGCTTTATGTATGAAATATGAGCCACATACACTTGTCTTATTGTCAAGGCCTTTGCTCATTTTTTAAAATAAATGCAAATACCGTATTTAAAATCCTACTTGTTTTATATATGACTCCTGTACAACTTTTACATTTATCTCTATTTTTAAAAAATTTCCACTTTTGTGAATTGAGCTTAGGCCAGATTCTTTTCAGCTGTAGAATGTTATTACTTCAACTCTCGAATATTTTGGACTTCCCTGAGAACCAGGGGAAAAGTACTGAGCCTTTCCTCAGAGACCCACTCATTCCCACGTTTGGAACATGTGGCTTGAGGGTGTTCATAAATCCTTCAAAGAGTGTCGATCCCAGAGGAAGAACTCTCAGTCTAGACTCTGCTCAGTTTTTACCTGATTGCATGGCCTCTGCCTTAGGAAACCATAGTCGCACTTCCACAGTGGTCTTTCTCAAAGGCCAACGTGGTTATTCTGTGTACCTGCTGTAAAAGCTTCCAGTGGCTGCCACAGCTTACAGGCTAAAATCCATAAAACCTAGCCTCACTCAGGGGCTGCAAGCTTCTGAAATAGCTTCTTGGGACCATCTTGTCTACCTCGCCTGTGGTCCTCCAACTCACTGTATACTCCAGGCATGCCACGCCCTGCCTCAGTTACCCCTATTACACATACATGCTGCCTGGCTTTTTCTGAACTCACCACACTGTTTCTGGACCCCCCACCCTGGTTCTGGCATTTGCTGCTCCCTGCTTGGCTAGCTACTGCTTGAGTGTGCTTGGTGATGGCCCACCCACCCTCTGGGACCCAATCATCTCCTCTTTTGTAAAGTCACTCTGACACGCGCTCTGCCCACCCCCTCTGAGTATGGCGGCTGCTGGTCCCTTTGGACCACCACAGGTCCTTGTACTGGCCTCTCTGAACACAATGGGGGTTTTCTGTTTACACGTTTATAATTTTTCTATAGTTGGAAACTGATTTTTTTTTCTTTTTTTTTTAAATTTTATTTTATTTTTAAACTTTACATAATTGCACTAGTTTTGCCAAATATCAAAATGAATCCGCCACAGGTATACATGTGTTCCCCATCCTGAACCCTCCTCCCTCCTCCCTCCCCACACCATCCCTCTGGGTTGTCCCAGTGCACCAGCCCCAAGCATCCAGTATCGCGCATCGAACCTGGACTGGCAACTCGTTTCTTACAAGATATTCTACATGTTTCAATGTCACTCTCCCAAATCTTCCCACCCTCTCCCTCTCCCACAGAGTCCATAAGACTGTTCTATACATTAGTGTCTCTTTGCTATCTCGTACACCAGGTTACTGTTACCATCTTTCTAAATCCCATATATATGCGTTAGTATACTGTATTTATGTTTTTCCTTCTGGCTTACTTCACTCTGTATAATAGGCTCCAGTTTCATCCACCTCATTAGAACTGATTCAAATGTATTCTTTTTAATGGCTGAGTAATACTCCATTGTGTATATGTACCACAGCTTTCTTATTTTTATTCATCTGTGTAACCTATTTCCTGCTAGGGTTCCTTTCAGTCAACTTTTTGGTTCAGTTTTAAGTTTGCTGAATGAATGTTTCATTTGGGCTAGAGTACCATGGGAAGTTTATTAGGGAAGACTCAAAAACTTGAAGAGAGAATCATTAGTAGATAATATACAATCACTCTGTTTTCTTCCTATTTTATCTTTGTTTTAGCACATGGCACCATAATAGTTTAAAGATTCAAGAAAGTCTATCAAGAGAAATTTTCTTTTCTTTGAATGCTGAAAAATGAAATTCAAATTCTGTATCTGCCATTTATTATTAGGTGACTTTGGTGGGAGCCCATTGTTCTGCTTAAAACAACCTCTTCATCTCTAAATTAAGGATCATAAAAACACTTACCTTGCAAGAAGCCAGTTGGGATGGAAATAGTAGGCGTAGGCACACATTGTTTGGGGTAGTGTCAGTTTCGTTAGTTATTATCATGCTGCTAGACTTACTTGTAAAACCATTAACTTTATTTCAAAGTGAATACCAAATGAGAGTGCTAGCACAGGAATATAAGAGAAGGCATCCTCAATCCCACTCTCTCTTCCTGTGGGTACCCATTTCAGGCATCACCAATGGATGGCAGAACTCTTTGTCGCTGAGGCCACACTTTGTTTCAGACTCTCTCAAGCAGTCATTAATCAAGGTTAATGATTAATCAAGCATTCATCAATCGGGTTAAACTATTCATCAGGGTTGCCTCCAGATAAAACGTATGCACTATATTTAATGCTAGAGTCTGTAACTGATGAAAGAAACATTAAATAAGGAAGACTTGTTAATGATTAAAAGTCCACAGGCAAATGCACATTTCACCATCCACAGCAACTGTGCTGTTCCATTGTCTTCTTTCATAATGGTAGGATTTTGCCTGGGCACATGGTTCTTCAGAATAAAAACGAAATGTTCTGGTCTGTTCTTTGCAGCTGAATGATAAGTTTTGGTCAATGGGATGCAAGGCGCAGCATTACGTGGAAGTTTCTGGGAGACACTCTTTGGAGGTAGTCGATGCCAGCTTTTCACCTGTCTTTCTCTTGATCTCTTCCTGCATCCTGCTGCCTGGACCATGAGGAGGGACGACAAGGCAGTGATCTGGAAGAGCTTATGTCCTTGAGGACATTACTGAGCAGGGCCTCTGTGCCAGTCCCAGACTAAACTTCTGTTTTGTTTAAGACCTTGTTAAATAGTCATTGTGATGTGCTCCAAGTCTGCGGTTCATTGTAGTGTTTGTTTATTTAACCCCTTCATAAAAGTTCTTAGCACATTAAAAGGATGTTAAGGCAAAAACACAGCAGGGATAGAAAAGCATACAAAAGCTGTTCCGTTGAGAAACTTCTCCATATTGGAAAAACATGTAATATTGACGTCCACGAAGATAGTTGACCTAAGTAGCAGCAGGGATGAGATGATTTGGTAGACAAAGCTATGGATTGGGAAATGGGGGTGATGGATTTGGAGTTTGGCCTTAGATCAGCTATCTTAAGTTGTTCTAACTACACAGAGCCTCATTTTTCTGTTGAAAATGATGTGTACTTCTGAGGGGACGTAGTAAGAGGTTCCTGATGATTGGGGGAGGTGAAGGGGTGTGAGAGTGTGAGGAGGGAGCAAGGTTTTGCCGAGTCCGAGGTAACCTGCCTGTGGGTTGGGGGCTGACCTGCTGGCTGGCAGAGGCCCACTCAGGGAATCTGCTAACAAGGGCCAGGAGGTACGTGGTGCCTTGTAACTGTGGCATCCCCATATTCATACTCACAGTGAATGCACCTCATAAATTTTAACAGTGAATAGCTTTCTACATTTTGGTGTGTGCCTCTCACTTTACATTTCTATTCCAAAGCTCCACGTTCACTCTTGTCTTCGCATATATTCTGTTTATGTTTGAAAGCTATATTTATACTGACTACAGTAAGGAAGAAAAAAAGCATACAATAAAGTCATCCAACATCAAGAACAGCTTTGTATCAGCTTTGTCAGAACACAGTTTAGAGAGCTACATTCTCTTAATGCACAGTAGTTAAATAAACTCCAAGATTCTTACGCTGCAATAACCCATTAAATCATCTTAAATACTATGTCATAATGACAACTTGATGCAACCAGATGTGATATTTGGGAATTTAAAAGAAATATGTTTCTAAAGACACAGCTTCCTCATTTTACATTCTTAAGCCCGTTTACACAGCTGTTCCACAGTACCGCACTGCTCTCCGTGGGCGTGTATTGCTCGTGTGTTGTCTCACACACAGTATGACCGAAGGACATGTTCCCCAGGATGATGGGATATGCGCTTCTGTGAGATCTGCACCCACTGTGATCTTGTTCTCAAGGCATGATTTTCTCACCCTGGAAATGCACAAATATGTGAGATACACATTGACATCAGACCTTGCAAGCATCCCCTGCTCTAGCAGTCATGGTTAAGTCAGCCAAGCCCAAAAAGACAGTATTCATCACACCCAGGGCTAGAGAGAAGGCAGGTGGCTTGCATAATACGCAACTGAATTGTACTAATCCCCCTTTGGGTGGATTTGTGTTTTTAATAGCACTGAAATAGTCCCCTAACATTTCCGGTTTCTACCCTACTTTGCCATTTCTTACTTATCCAAGGTGTAAGCTCTACACTATTTGAAGTTTCAATGTCATGTGGGACTGGGAGTGAACTTTTGAACTTTTGATTTGATCAGTTGGTATACAAGTTGGCACAATTCACAGTTGTGTATGTGATGAACCATCAAAGGGAGAGAAGCCATTTGACAGCCATGTGATACACTGTGTGAGAGGAAGATAATGCCACCATCGAGCAGGAATCCTAGAAATTAGGTCATAACAGGCAGTGCAAGTGGGCCCTAATGAACCTGGATTCATGTCTGTGGTGAAATTAGATGCGGGATAATGTCCTCAGAAAAGCTGCCACGTCTCAGTCTGGAGAGAAGCCCACTGCTGATACAACAAATCAATTGATAAGAAGTGTCTTTATTGCACTCAATAAAAAAACAGCACAACCCCAAATAAGCATGCACGGCTCATAAAACAAATTGCACACCTAAAATGAATTACACTCCAAGTTTTTTTTTAAAAGTAAATGACACCACAGAATATTCAGTGGTGTTTCTATCCACTAAAGACTAAGATTATAAACAGCACTAAAAGTAAATGTTTTCACGTTTCTTTTTAGTTTTTAGGTTTTTTTTTTTCTTCAATCTACAGGATTACCAAGAGCAAAATGTAAAAGAAAAACATGGTAGAAATTGGCTGTTTTGTGAAATATAGGAAAAAATATACCATCTGTGATTTAGCACAGTTTTCAATATTCCATCTGTGGTCTAACTGCCGTTCTTCACAAAGGCTGCATCCATTGTAGTTCAGTATGATTTTTTAAAAAGTTTTTCTAAGAAGACTACTTTTGTAAAACATTGTTATTCTTGACATGGAGTTTCTTTTGAATGAAATAGTAAATATGGCCTTTGGACTGCAGCCCAACAGGCTCCTCTGTCCATGGGATTTTTCAGACATGAATACTGGAGTGGGTTGTGATTTTCTCCTTCAGGGGATCTTCCCAGCCTGGGGATCAAGCCCGCATCTCCTGTGTCTCCGGAATAGCTGCTGCTGCTAAGTCGCTTCAGTTGTGTCCGACTGGCATAGCAGGTACATTCTTTTACCTTCTGAGTCTGGAGCATCCCATATTGGAGAAGCCCAATATGGCCTTAACAATTGTTTTAAGTATTTGTTGTTGTTGTACACAAGGGCTTAAAATTCTGAAAATCACTCCACCCTTCTCCTGTCACCCCATCTCCAGCGAACTTCATTATATAAAATGTACTTTGAACCCTGTGTGATGGAATTTCTGTTTCTTTATTCATTGATTAAGCAAATATTTATTGCTGGGAATTCTGTTGTAGGGGTTTCTGGGTATAAAGGACGCCAAAGTAGTAAAGGCACTAGTAGGTCGCTTCGGTCAGCACACTTTGGTTCAGTATTAATTAGAAAACACAGTGGTGCATCTCACGTGACCACTGGTCTCAGGATGCTGCTGCCATCCACTCCTCTCATTTGGTGATATGAAGCCACTTGTGACAGCTCCACCAGCCACAATCAAATACCACAGAAATTTCAGCATTATTGACACTTTAGATAATTCTTTGCTATGGGGGGGCCAGCCCTGTGTATCATAGGATGTTAGCAGCATCCCTGGCTTCTGCCCATTAGATGTTGGCAGAAGCCAACTCTCCTTATTGTGACAACCACACATGTCTCCAGAAATTGCCTAATGTCCTCCTAGGGAAAAAAAAATCACTTTTGAGTGAGAGAGATTCATGCTGCTGCTGCTGCTGCTGCTAAATCGCTTCTGTCGTGTCTGACTCTATGCGATCCCATAGACGGCAGCCCACCAGGCTTCCCTGCCCCTGGGATTCTCCAGGCAAGAATACTGGAGTGGGTCACCATTTCCTTCTCCAATTTATGAAAGTGAAAAGTGAAAGTGAAGTCGCTCAGTCATGTCCGACTCTTTGCGACCCCATGGACTCCAGCTCACCAGGCTCCTCTGTCCATGGGATTTTCCAGGCAAGAGTACTGGAGTGTGTTGCCATGGCCTTCCCCAGAGAGTGACTCATATGAAAGACCAAATGTTTATATCCATTGTCGAACATTATTTTCTTTTTCTTTGAAGGGTAATAGCCAATGAGTTATACCTAGCTTCTCACAGTAGATGAATTTTTGATGGAAATTGCTACTGAACATAAAAGGAAATAGAAAGTGGGAAATGGTTTAGGAGAACTAGGCCTGCGAGATCCATTTTGTAATGTAGGAAGATCAACCAGGACTGTTGTCATGAAACACAGTTCAGTTCTCCAGCCACCCAGGGCTATTTTGAAGCTAACTGTGCTGTGCCAGGCCACTATTCCTTTCTTTGTGCTAGCTCCTTGGTATGGGCAGTCCACCACTCCTTGACTTCTTTGCAAAATGAAGTGCCTGTGGCTCCAATGTCTTTCCCATGTTTTCTGTGAGAATTTCCTTGGTCCTACTGGTAACACAAAATTTCTCTTTCTGCTTCTGTGTTTGGACTTTTGCTTATTTCAATTTAGTACTGTTCATATTCTACTCAATAGTTTAGTTAATTGGTTAGATACCTGCCTCTCTTAGATGTGGTTTATACTCTTTTCCGCTAGGCTGCCATAACTGTGGCCTGTCATTTGGTCTACAAATAGCTGTGAAAAGAAGAGAAGTGAAAAGCAAAGGAGAAAAGGAAAGATATAAACATCTGAATGCAGAGTTCCAAAGAATAGCAGGAAGAGATAAGAAAGCCTTCTTCAGTGATCAATGCAAAGAAATACAGGAAAACAACAGAATGTGAAAGACTAGGGATCTCTTCAAGAAAATCAGAGATACCAAAGGAACATTTCATACAAAGATGAGCTCGATAAAGGACAGAAATGGTATGGACTTAACAGAAGCAGAAGATATTAAGAAGAGATGGCAAGAATACACAGAAGAACTGTACAAAAAAGATCTTCACAACACAGATAATCACGATGGTGTGATCACTAACCTAGAGCCATACATCCTGGAATGTGAAGTCAAGTGGGCCTTAGAAAACATCACTACGAACAAAGCTAGTGGAGGTGATGGAATTCCAGTTGAGCTATTCCAAATCCTGAAAGATGATGCTGTGAAAGTGCTGTACTCAATATGCCAGCAAATTTGGAAAACTCAGCAGTGGCCACAGGACTGGAAAAGGTCAGTTTTCATTCCAATCCCAAAGAAAGGCAATGCCAAAGAATGATCAAACTACCACACAATTGCACTCATCTCACACGCTAGTAAAGTAATACTCAAACTTCTCCAAGCCAGGCTTTAGCAATACGTGAACCATGAACTTCCTGATGTTCAAGCTGGTTTTAGAAAAGGCAGGGGAACCAGAGATCAAATTGCCAACATCTGCTGGATCATAGAAAAAGCAAGAGAGTTCTAGAAAAACATCTATTTCTGCTTTCTTGACTATGCCAAAGCCTTTGACTGTGTGGATCACAATAAACTGTGAAAAATTCTTCAAGAGATGGGAATACCAGACCACCTGACCTGCCTCTTGAGAAATCTGTATGCAGGTCAGGAAGCAACAGTTAGAACTGGACATGGAACAACAGACTGGTTCCAAATAGGAAAAGGAGTTCATCAAGGCTGTATATTGTCACCCTGTTTATTTAACTTCTATGCAGAGTACATCATGAGAAACGCTGGACTGGAAGAAACACAAGCTGGAATCAAGATTGCCGGGAGAAATATCAATAACCTCAGATATGCAGATGATACCACCCTTATGGCAGAAAGGGAAGAGGAACTCAAAAGCCTCTTGATGAAAGTGAAAGTGGAGAGTGAAAAAGTTGGCTTAAAGCTCAACATTCAGAAAACCAAGATCATGGCATCTGGTCCCACCACTTCATGGGAAATAGATGGGGAAACAGTGGAAACAGTGTCAGACTTGATTTTTCTGGGCTCCAAAATCACTACAGATGGTGACTGCAGCCATGAAATTAAAAGACGCTTACTCCTTGGAAGGAAAGTTATGACCAACCTAGATAGCATATTCAAAACCAGAGACATTACTTTGCCAACAAAGGTTAGTCTAGTCAAGGCTATGGTTTTTCCTGTAGTCATGTATGGATGTGAGAGTTGGACTGTGAAGAAGGCTGAGCACTGAAGAATTGATGCTTTTGAACTGCAGTGTTGGAGAAGACTCTTGAGAGTCCCTTGGACTGCAAGGAGATCCAACCAGTCCATTCTGAAGGAGATCAGCCCTGGGATTTCTTTGGAAGGAATGATGCCAAAGCTGAAACTCCAGTACTTTGGCCACCTCATGCGAAGAGTTGACTCATTGGAAAAGACTCTGATTCTGGGAGGGATTGGGGGCAGGAGGAGAAGGGGACGACAGAGGATGAGATGGCTGGATGGCATCACTGACTCGATGGACATGAGTCTCAGTGAACTCTGGGAGTTGATGATGGACAGGGAGGCCTGGAGTGCTTCGATTCATGGGGTCACAAAGAGTCGGACACGACTGAGTGATTGATCTGATCTGCTCTGATAATAGAAATCTGGCTTCATGTAACTGAAATAGGGAAATTTCCTGCCTTATATTGTGAGTAGGCTCCTAAAGTCATTGGCTCAACAGCTCAACAACAACTAAGTTAAATCTCCAAAGTTCTCTTGTTATTCCCTTCTTGGTTGCAAAATGGCTGCTGTGTAGCCAGCCTTTACTTGTGCGTTCCAGACGTGGGAGTAGGGTTCTGAAGAGACCAGCAGACTTCCCTTATATCTTGTAGATCAGAACTGAGTCACATAGCAATTCTTGACTATAGCAGAGGTGGAGGGATGGAGGTTTATAGTATAAAGTGTCTATATAGTATATAATTTTACAGTCTGTAATAGAAAAGTGCAAAGAAAAGAAAGTTGGAATAGATTTTGAATTACTCATTCTCCATTGATAAACAACATGCTAAGGGCTGGTGGAAGGAATGTAAGGTAGGACTCCACTCAGACCAGAATTCTTCATCCCATGGCTTTTGATACAGGAAGAACAAACACAAACACTTTATCGAAGAAGCTTCCTCAAGTGTGACATGAAGCTATAAATTAGACCTTAATTTGGCCATTGCTTTCAAATAAGTTTATTAAACATTCATGCATCCTTATAATTGTTTGTTGTGATTCTTCATAGCTCAGGGAAGGGATGAGATAAAAGGAATTTGTATGAGATAAAAGGAATCTGCCTTCTCTAGAAGGCATAGGAGTCAGAGGAGAAAAGTGCAGGGCTGATAAAAAGGCACTCGTGAGCCTGGAGGACTTTGAAGCAGAAAGAAAGTCGAAACTGAGGATGTGAGCAGTGATGTCACAGTGGGATTTCGATAAACAGGTCAAATGTTGAAGTGTGATTTTAAAATTAATCTGCCAGATCAAAGTTACACTATTTTTACTTTCTTAGACCACCTGCAAACTCACAAAAAGACACAGCACCTCATAACATTTAATCTACTCTTTGCTTTCAGTCTTCAACGCTTCCCCAAATAGGCTTTTTTATTTCCTATTCTATTTATTAATATTTAATTGGAAGATAATTGCTTTACAATGTTGTGTTAGTTTCCACAGTACAACAATGTACATATACATATACATTCCTCCTTCTTGAGCCCTGGTCCCATCCATCTAGGTCATTAGAGAGTGCCGAGCTGAGCTACCTGTGTTACAGAGCAGCTTCTGCCAGCTTTGTGTTCTACACATGGTAGTGTGACTTTATTTTTCTGGGCTCCAAAATCACTGCAGATGGTGACTCCAGCCATGAAATTAAAAGATGCTTACTCCTTGGAAGGAAAGTTATGACCAACCTAGACAGCATATTAAAAAGTAGAGACATCACTTTGCCAACAAAGGTCCATCTAGTCAAGGCTATGGTTTTTCCAGTGGTCATGTATGGATGTGAGAGTTGAACTATAAAGAAAGCTGCTAGCCAAAGAATTGATGCTTTTGAATTGTGGTGTTGGAGAAGACTCTTGGGAGTCCCTTGGATTGCAAGGAGATCCAACCAGTCCATGCTAAAGGAAGTCAGTCCTGGGTGTTCATTGGAAGGATTGATGCTGAAGCTGAAACTCCAATACTTTGGCCACCTGATGCAAAGAACTGACTCATTTGAAAAGACCTGATGCTTGGAAAGATTGAGGGCAGGAGGAGAAGGGGACGACAGAGGATGAGATGGCTGGATGGCATCACTGACTTGATGGACGTGAGTTTGAGTGAACTCCGGGAGTTGGTGATGGACAGGGAGGCCCGGCGTGCTGCGGTCATGGGGTCATGAAGAGTCAGACGTGACTGAGTGGCTGAACTGAGCTGAGTGTGCATCTGTCAGTGCTGTCCTCTCAATTGATCCCACCCTCTCCTTCTCCACTGTGTCCCAGATAATCATATTGTATGAAGCCTACACACTTGTGTTTTAGGCTGTGTGCTTATATCTTTTTCTTTCCCAAATATGCACATTGAGGTATTTTATCCCACCACTGCAGGATTAAGTAGGATGCATTCATTTGATTTTCTTCTTCAGTGGGTGTGACAATGTGTACAGTATTAGCATTCACTTCTTGGTTGCAAAATGGCTGCTGTGTAGCCAGCCTTTACTTGTGCATTCCAGAGGTCAGAGGTAGGAGTAGGGTTCTAAAGAGACCCTCATCTTTTCATTTTTATAATCCTAAATCAAACTCTTTCTCAGAAGAGGATCATTGTGCTGTTCCATTAAACAACGTAACATGTTCACTCTTTTATTGAAGGAGAACCTCAGTGTCCTGTTTCTTGACTTCACTGACATGAGAGATCATGAGGGAATGTTTTCCTCCACTGAAAGTTCTGGAGACCCACGGTTTTTCCTCTCCCCTGAGATTTGTGCCGCTTCTTCTGGTCTTGGGTGTGATGAATGCCTTGAGACTTGTTGTGGCCTTTATGAAAACTCAGAAAGAAAAATGGAAGTAGAAAGAGAATGTTTTCTTTTTCATATCCAAATTAATAAACTTGTACTTAATTGATTTGTGGAATCTTTTCTCACGAAATAGTAAATTTTAGAAAAGAGATGGGCTTCCCTGCTGACTCAGATGGTAAAAAATCTGCCTGCAATGTGGGAGACCTGGATTCGATCCCAGGGTTAGGAAGATCCCTTGGAGGAGGGAATAGAAAAGAGACAAGATAGTAAGTAACAGGGGATCTTTGCAAAGGTTGGTCATTTGTGGTAACAGTGGTAGGAAGGGCATATATTGCTTACGTTGGCCGCCTCTGGCTTCTCCTCGCCCAGTCACCTGCCACTGGCACCTTTCCCAGGAAATGTGATAGTTCACAGTATTTCCATTAAATGCAGTTTGTCCCTAATCATTCTGGTGGACAATTAATGCCAGGTCGTCCACGCGTTTGGCCAAGCTACAGATTTATGTTTGTACTTTCCTGAGGACTACCTCCTGAAGAAAATGAGTATTGTTGTGTGTGTGTGTGTTTTGGCTGTATTACTCATTTTGAGGTGTCCTGATATTTGCTTGCATGTTGGGCTTTAAGGGATGAACTTATACAGAATTTTATACAGAATTTATACAGAACTTAAACTTATACAGAATTCTTAAGTTTGGAAAGCAAGTTCATGTTCCCCTTATCTTACTCTTGTTATTTAAAAAATTAATTCACATTATTGAAGCAGTTACAACACCCTCAGGAGTACGCACAATAGGAAAAAATCATAAAGAACTCTTTGGGAGCATGAACAAATGTTCAGAAGGCTGTGTGTGGCAGTGCTGTTGGCAAAAGTGAGCATGGGAGGAGAAACTACACGTCCATCAACAAGGAAACATCTTGCAGTGCAGGAGGCCTGGGTTCGATCCCTGGGTCAGGAAGATCCCCTGGAGAAGAGAGTGGCAACCCACTCCAGTATTCTTGCCTGGAGAATCCCATGGACAGGGGCTCACAGAGTCAAACACAACTGAGTGACTAACACTTTCACTTTTCCATAAATGTTGCCATTAGGGAACATATTGATTACTTAGGTATTAACATCTTAAGTTGAACATATTAATGTGTTAAAATTATCATATTAATTAGCTCTTAACAAATCAGGTAGATATTGGTGTCTGATATAGATAATGATAAGGAAACTTTCTAGAACCTATTCTTAATTGCAAAAAGGCACTTGCAGAACAATGCAAGAAGTGTGATAACACTTCTATTGTTAAAAATACCAAACAATTATACATTTCTGTACATATCGGTGTATCTATGTCAAGATACACTAGGACGGCCTGGGAAGATGCCCACTGCCCCCTGGAGAGAGGGAAAAGGATTATAAGAATGTATTCATTTTAAACTATATCATTTTGGATTTGAAAAGAGATATAAAAGAGTTATTTAAAATGAAGGAAGAAAGAGATTGCTAATGCTTCTTTCTCTAACAGAAGTACTATCAGAACTGTTGTGATTCTCTTTCTAATCTGTTTTATTTGTATATATCTTACATAGTGGTGCTAAGAGGGAGCATAACATTTGAAAAAGATAATATTGGTTAAATACTGAAAAGGGTGAAAAATAAAACCAAAGTGTTCTGTAATTCCACTGTCTGCACAGTCCTATGGAATGAGGTAGAAGTTTAGAGCACGCAAGCAGCTCAGAAAATGAGAGCCATCCTCCCTTTGCCCAAGAGCACACTCCATCCATTGCTGTCTTTCCTCCCAATTTCAAAGGACAATTGCTGATAATGTTTGCTTTCAGGAAAAAAATTAAAAAGGAAACACCCACATGTATAAGACAATTACATCGCCAACAATTAGTAAGCATCTATCATGTGACTATTAGATAATGTTCCAAGGGTCTTTGGATGGATTAGCCCATTTAATTTCCACAGTTCTGTGAGTTAGGCTCTATTGCTGTTACCATTTTACTGATGAAGAAATAGAGGCACAGAAAAGTTAAGGAAACTACTGACAATCACACAAAAGGAAGTGATGAAACAGGCATCCAAATGCAGCAAATCTGACCCCTGAATCTCAGTATGAACTATCGAGAGTACACACACTGCCCCAGTACTATACGGTGATGGTTTTAGACCCTTAAAGCCATAAACATATATCACTGTGTATCCATCGAAAGTCAAGGTGTCAAAGTGAATGTCGCTCAGTTGTGTCCTGCTCTTTGCCACCCCATGGACTGCAGCCCACCAAGCTCTTCTGTCCATGGGGATTCTCCAGGCCAGAATACTGGAGCGTAGCCTTTCCCTCCTCCAGGGGATCTTCCCAACTTAGGGGTGGAACCCCGGTCTCCCACATTGCAGGTGTATTCTTTACCAACTGAGCCACCAAGGAAGCCCAAGAATACTGGAGTGGGTAGCCTATCCCTTCTCCAGCGGATCTTCCTGACCCAGGAGTCGAACTGGGGTCTCCTGCATTGCAGGCAGATTCTTCACCATCTGAGCTACCAGGGAAGCCTATAATGAGTCTGTAAATTTTACACCAAGGTCACATTACATCATATCTGCTATTCAGCACCTTGCTTTTCCCCTTTAAAAAGTTACTGTCATATCAGCTCATCCAAAGCAGTTTTATTCTTTTGATATATTGCAGTTTTCAACGAAAGGGGTGCAGCTTTTCACCAATGCTGTGGTCATTTTCTGTTTCTTTCTTTGTTGCCTTTTCTTTTGTATTTTTTCCTGATGTCTTCTCCCTTTTTTGAGGTCAATTTTGTACCTGCATTTTCCTAGAAAACGCTCCATTTCCTTCTCTTCTGTTTTGTATTTGTTTCATTTGCACTCTTACCTTCATCATCATCTTCTGGGTATCTTATTGTTTTTCTTAAGTTCTCCAATTTGGGTGTTTAGGTAATTCATTTTTCTTATTTACTTATGCAGGGTTTTGATACCCTAGATCTAGAAAAACACATTTCCCCTCAGAGATTCTGCTTAAAATATCCATGAGTAAATTAAAAGATAGTTGAAAACTTTCTAGATGGTCAGCCCATTCTCTTCTAATTTACATTTACACTTCTTGCCTTGTACATGACTCTTCTTATTCCTGCCTTGCATTTCCTGTTTCATGATTGTTACATCTTCATATTTTATATTATCAACGTGCATGGTGTTTATCTATTCTACCCATGTTTCCCATAGTATGCTAAGTCACCTAGTCATGCCCTACTCTTTGCGACCCCATGGACTGCAGCCCTCCAGGCTCCTCTGTCCATGAGGATTCTCCAGGCAAGAATACCAGAGTAGGTTGCCATTCCCTTCTCCATTCCCATAGTAATTTGGTTTTAATTGCATATTAAAGTGAATTTAATGTTCATACATAAGATTTTTATCCAGCATTTAAAAACTAAACATGATAATTTTGTTATCATTTCCAATGAAAGCAAGCATAGTATTCTACATACATCATAACTTCCTTGGCCATGTCTTCATCATGGCACATTCAGATTGTTTCCAGTTTTCCTCTCTTGCAAGTTTTACTGCAGTTACTGGTTTTGAGGATGTATCCCCAACTCCATATTTTTCATTATTTTCCCAACAAGGGAGCCCACGGAGTGGGACTGTGAGTGTTGGTCTTTTTGAGGCCGGATTTGCGCCTTGATTTACACCTTAGTCTTGAGCATCCTCTTATGGGAATCGGGTTAGACTGCCCTCCTCTGGCAGCTGCTGTAACTGCACTGCATGTCGGTAGTCCTGACTTAACTTCTTTCTGTCTGATTAATTATAACACTGGCCGCCAGACCTGCGCCAGGTACCCAGTGAGAGACAGTGTTCCTTGTAGTGAAGTGGGTTTCTCTTTATTTCCAGGACCTTCTTTCGATGTTCAGCATATTTCACATACTGCATCTCGGAACCTTTGCCTAAATCGTCCCTGAGAATTGAGACTGACATCACTGCTTGAAGAAAACCATAGAATTTGGACTCTAAGAACAGTTGGGATCATTTTCCTAACAGATATCTGCTGTGGACTTATCTATGTAAATATCTACTCACCACTTTTTTTCTTTCACACAAAACCCTGGAAACATTTCTTTTTATTCCCCAGCATTTTCCTAGAAAATGCTCATAAATCACATGCTGCCTCAGTGCCTGAGAAAAGGATTTTCTTACTTCTTTTCAGTAGTCATGGGTAACTGGGCTGGAGCTGACCCATTGACACAGCCATGAACAAGGCAAGAGAACAGCCTGTTGCTAAGAAATAAGATTTTTCTGTAGCGGTGATAGACACAGTATAGTCCATGAGCTGATTCTCACGTCCCCAGATTTGTTCAAGCTGTGGTCAAAACCTGGCCTCTGTTCATCAGCATTAGATTAAATCTTGGAGACAGAGTTTGGGGTGAAGTAGAAAGAAACAGCCTTGCCAGGCAAAGGGGGCCAGAGCCAGCTAATGCCCTTAAGACTGTGTCCCGCTCTTGAGAAGGTTATGAGGAGTGTTTTAGTGTTCAGGGAGAGGGGTGTGATTGGCACGTGGCCATTCTTCTGACTGGTTGGTGGTGAGGTCATCTAGAGTCAACATCATAGTCCTTCTGGTTGCAGCCCGTCTGGGGTCTATGTGCTTGTGGGCAGCACGCAGTTAGCTGCTTCTACTTGGTGGGGGTTTCAGTGTCTGCAAAACAGCTTAAAAGACATGGTTCAGAATATTATCTATAGTCCTTGAGGAAGAACTAAAGTCCTTGACTTTAATGGTTAAAGTATTATTATTTTGTCTTGCTTGGCTGTTTTCTTTTCTTTCTGCATTTTCTCATTTCTCTGATTAAATGTATTCTTTGGAACCTGGGGAAGGCCTAGGAGGCTAAAGTTTTTCTACAGACCAAAGGCAGGCAGAGGACATGGATGGGGGTCTCTTCTGAGACACCCTCATAAGTTCTTGCTTGGTAAACAAAACCAGGACACTGAGCCCCTCTTGACTCTTCCCCTTCCTGTCCACATCCTGCTGAGTCTATCTGCTGAGCATCACTCAGATGTATCACTTTCTCCCCTCTTACTGCCAGCCCCCCGGCTGCCTGGGTGTCTCACCCAGGCTCCTGCACTAGCCTCCCAACTGGCCTCCTGTTTTCACACTTACCTTTTTAGTTTCTCAGCATAGCAACTGGAGGGATTTTTCTAAGATGAACATTCTTACTTAAAGGCCTTCAACAACCTCTTTCAATGTTGTGATAAATTTCACAACAGTGCGTCCTTACACGTGCTTCTTCTTCTCCTGGAACATTCTCCTCTCCCCTCTCTGTGTGGCTAAGTCCAGCCCATGGTTAGTTAGGTTTTACTTCTCTGGAGAAATATTCCTGTATCTCGCTGGTTCCCTGGACTTATGGCTTCTATAATCTCCTATCTCATGTTTGTTATGTTGCTTTAGATCCAGCTGTTGAGCCTCTAACCTCTGTATAATCAGGGTATGTTGGTCTTGTTTGCTGTATCAGTTAGAAATTGTATTTGACTGCTACAGCAGAGACTCAAACGAATAAGGTAAGATGATATTTTTTCTTACATATCTCAGTCCAGAGAGCAATAACCAGAGCTGGTATGAGGGTTCCAGACACCCACGGGAGAACCAGCAGCAAGAACTGCTCTCATCCCTAGTCCTTGGCTCTGATCACAGGAAACTCTGTGACTGAACAGCTGCTAGAGCTCCAGCCATTACATCCACAATCCAGATGGGAACAGGAAGCAGTAAAGAAAGGCAAAAAGATCTTGCACAGCCATTTGTCTCTCCTTTAAAGAACTTTATTGTAATCCTCACTAGTAATGTGTGCTTCTCTCTCATTATACTTGATTACATGGTTATGTCTAGCTACAAGTAGGTTTGGAGGTAGTCTTTACCCAGGTACAATACCACCTCAATTAAAGCTGGGGTTTTGTTACTGAGAAAGAAGATGGAATGGGTATTTTGGAACAAGCTGCAGCCTCTGTTATTCTCATTAAAGTGTTTCAGAGTCCACTTACTTGGGTACTCAGTAGATGTTTGTGAGAAAGTGAACTTGCCTCACTCCACCCAAAGGCATGGACAGCCTTGGACATAGAGTGTAAATGAGATAAAGATGGTTAGGATAGGAAAAGTTGCGCTGCTGTCAATGGAAGCCGTCTACAAAGACAAGCATGGGCCATCTGTAACTGACATGACCTGATTCCCTGAGCTGGAGTCCAGCACAAAGAAGCAGCCATGTATAGTGGAGAGACGCCTGCATGTGGAGTCAAAGACTGGTGCCCCAGGGCTGCTCCCTAACCAACAAGCTAGAGGGCTTTGCTCTAGTCACTTATCCTCCTGAATCATTCTCTTCCTTTGTAAAACAGGGCCTGTAGCATCAATCCTATTCCTCTGCTGTAGGGTTGGGGGAGGGTGTGAGAAGCCAATATGACAATGCATGGATATGCAGGCCTGATCACCAGTGGGTGAGCACCCCCATGGGCTAGTTGCTTATGGCGGTGCTTCTCATACGCTAATGTGCCTGTGCATCACCAGGATCTGCTAACTCGTAGATCTGGTCAGTAGTTCTGCTGTGAGGTCTTGTGTTCCGCTCTTGGAAGTTCCAGGTCCAGCTCCCCCTGATGGACCTGGCAGGTGTGGGCTGAGCAGGGTGAGGTCTCTGCCCAGCAGTCCATGAGTTCTACTTTTACTTGGAAAGCTGCACACTATCAAACTCCCTCCTCAAGCTCATTCTTGCCCTTGTGGAGCGTGTTCACACAGTCCTCACGGATCTGCAGATGTCCCCTGTGTGTGCATGCAAAGTTACTTCAGTCGTGTCCAACTCTTTGAGACCCCATGGACTCCTCTGTCCATGGGATTCTGCAGGCAAGAACACTGGAGTAGGTTGCCATGCCCTCCTCCAGGGGATCTTCCTGAACCAGGGATGGAAACTGCATCTCTTATGTCTAACCTGCACTGGCAGGCGGGTTCTTTACCACTAATGCCACCTGGGAAGCCCACAGGTGGCCCCTACAGAAGATTTGTTTCTGCGCTTTGGCATTGTGCCCTTGACCTTCTTCATGTCTTCACTTGGACTAATCCAGGTCATCACTGACGGCCAGGTCATTTTTTTAGATTTATGTGGCAAAATTGTCCACTTCAAATAAATGGAAAATTTTAAAAAGTGGGTAAAGCAAATAAAATATATAAAGCCAGGTTTGCCAATAAGCAATAAAAACCTTGGTGAGACTTTGTGTGGAAGGTCCAGCTTTCCGCCACTGCCACTTAATTTTTGCAAGAAGATCAGATGCACTAGAGCCCCAACCTCAGCCTTAGACTCCTATATTCTGAGAGGATTTCTTGGCCAAGGCAGGAAGGGCAGAAGCAGTGGCTTTTGTTTCACTAGTGTCACAAAACTTGCTTGAATTTTAAACTATGCTACATTTTTTTAATTACAAAAACAATATGTACTTATTTAAAAATGAAGCTGGAGGAAAAGAAAAAAAGCAGAAGAAAACAGATCCTTCATGATTTCATTTATGAAAAGCAATCATTTCAAGCATTTTGAGGTCTTGAAATATTTTTTTCCTCTTTAAAATTGTAGACACATAACAATAGACCATGTCATGTGGCTTGGGAAATCTCATTTCTCCCAGTCAGGGACTGAACCCTGGCTATGGCAGTAAAAATGCTAAATCCTAACCATTGGACCACCAAAGAATTCCATAAAATCACATGCCAATATCGCTGATGAACATAGATGCAAAATCCTCAACATAATACTAGCAATCCTAATCCAACAGTGTATTAAAAGGCTCATACACCATGATCGAGTAGGATTTATCCCAAGGATGCAAGGATTTTTCAATATCTGCAAAAAAATATGATGCACCACATCAACAAATCGAAGAATAAAACTGTATGATCATCTCAATAGATGCAAAAAATTTTTTTCGGCAAAACTTAACACCCATTTAAGATAAAAACTCTCAGAAGTGGGATACCTCAGCATAGTATAGACCATATATGACAACCCCACAGCAAACATCTTACTCAATAAGGAAAAGCTGAAAGTATTACCTTTGAGATCAGAAATAAGACAAGGATGTTCATTACTGACACTTTTACTCACCATAAACTTCTATGACAAACCTAGACAGCATATTAAAAAGCTGAGACATTACTTTACCAACAAAGGTCCATATAGTTAAGATATGGGTTTTCCAGTAGTCATATATGGATGTGAAAGTTGGACTATAAAGAAAGCTCATCACTGAAGAAATGATGCTTTTGAACTGTGGTGTTGGAGAAAACTTTTGAGAATCCCTTAGACTGCAAGGAGATCAAAGTTGTCCATCCTAAAGGAGATCAGTCCTGAATATTCATTGGAAGGACTGATGCTAAAGCTGAAGCTCCAATACTTTGACCACCTGATGCGAAGAACTGACTCATTTGAAAAGACCCTGATGCTGGGAGGAATTGGGGGCAGGAGGAGAAGGGGACGACAGAGGATGAGATGGCTGGATGGCATCACCAATGCTATGGACATGAGTTTGAGTAAGCTACAGGAGTTGGTGATGGACAGGGAAGCCTGGTGTGCTGCAGTCCATGGGGTTGCAAAGAGTTGGACATGACTGAGCAACTGAACTGAAAGTTCTATATATTTATTTTTATTTTTTTAATTTATTTTTAATTGGAAGAAAATTGTTTTACGATGTTACACTGATTTCTTTCATACGACAATGTGAGCCAGTCATAATTATATGTATATACCCTCTCCCTTGTTAGCCTCCCTCCCTTAAAATTCTGTATATTTAGACTCTCTTTTTACATAACTAGTGTCTCCCATAAGAGGTATGTGGAGAGGTGACTTGGAGATGATCCAGAAGCAGAGGCATGTAAGTCCTGTGTAGATTTCTGTGGGAGGAGCCTAAACAAGCTTCCAGGGGCCTGGTGGGAGGCTGGTGACCATCCTGAGATCTGGGTGCCAACTGAACTCTTCTCGTCTGTCTTCACCTCTGTTATCAACGTGCACGGGTGGAAGTGGTACCCTCAATTCTTAGCAAAGTAGAATATCTCAGGGGCATTAAACAAATGAGTATTCTTTATTTCATCTTCACGGCAACACCTGAAGGTGGACACTTTTGTTATTCTCGTCTTATAGATGAGGAAACTGAGGCTACAACCTTACTGAGTCACTGAGATGGTTTTTTCTAAAGTCTGCAGTATACATATGTGTGCATACAAATCTGCATGTGTGATAATTATGATGAAACTTGATCCAAGGACTGTGTTTTGGAGGGCATTGGAGGGAGAGGGTCTCCTAACTCAAAGTATGAGAATCAAAAACAGCCTTTCGGAGGAACGGCCAAACAGGAGGGGGCTTCCCGAAGGGGGTCTGATGGAGAGGGCTTAGCTTCCGGGCATCATTGTACCCTCCTTGGTTAGGATGTAAGTTCTGTGTGGGAATGAGAGAACCATCTACATCCTCTCGTTCATCACAGCTGGACACTCAGAGTGGGGGTGCTGACGGGAAGAGCAAGGCAATCTTCCAGAAGCCACATCTGGGGCATTGCTAGCCTCAGCAGTGACTTGTGCAGATGACAAATAGTTTCTCTGGGTATAGCTGGATGGTATGGGGAAAAAGCTCCCTCCCTCTGGGGGGAGGAAAAGGGTCCCACTTTAGCCCCTGCTCTGGGGTCTTTAGTTTGGGCTTGGCCCCCACATACCCCTTGTTAGGTGTCTTGTTCCAAGCACCCACATTACACCACTGCCCTTAAAGTTCTTGGTTACAAACCCCGGGTTCTTGGTGCCTGGTCCCTGAACACAGTGACCGTGTCTCTCCAACGCTTGAATCTCTGACCCTGGGGAGGACTGGCAAGTGGGGATCCAATTGGCATCTCATTGGAGGAGTAATGACCAACACCAGATTCTCCGTAGAGGGCGTTAGGATGGCGGCAAGAAGTAAAGCGCTCTCCGAAGGCCCCAAGTGCCTGAGGGGAGTGGCAAAGAGGCACTGAAGACAAGAAAGGCAAGTCAAGGTACCCACAGAAGCCTGCTTCTGTTCCTTTCAGAGATGCCCAGGGCAGCATTGCTTAACCATGCCCCTTCCTGTATCTGAGGAACAACTTCAGGGAAAACGACTTAATTTGTCCCTCATTATTGATGTGTGTCTAGTAAACCACATATAATTCCAGTGCTCTTCCTAACAGCAATTAGAAGAAACAATAAGGATCATTTCAATGGCTTGACAGTTAAGTTTCTAATGAGTGAAATGCAAATCATGTGATGAGGATTTGGACAATTCATTAGCTAGGAGCATAAGAACTTAAAAGAAAACTATGAAGTCTTTAGCTAAATTATTAAAAAAAAAAAAACGGAACAGGAGGGGCAGAAGCCAGAAATAAGCCATATTCTTCACATTAGAGGAAAACATATACTGAAATTGTAAAGTGGATATAGGCACACACAGGAAAGGCAGGAGTGGAAATAATCTTCCTTTTTCTCTCCTCCGTCTTTTTTTTTTTTAATTGAGGCATAATTTCCTGCAGTGAAACGCACGCATTTTACCAAAATGCATACCATGAATATGTACACACTTATGCGGACCTGTGTAGCCAACACTGGAATCAAGAACTGGAACTTTTCCGTTATTCCAGAAAGTTCTGTCGTGCCCCTTTCAAGGCAGCCGTCACCCCCAGAGGCCCCGCTGGACTGCTTCCTATCACTGTAGATTCGAGCACCTCTTCCAGAACTTCATCAAAATGGGACCACGGAACATTCAGTGTTTGCGTTCAGTACCCGGCTCCTTTCGCTTTCCATGAAGCCATGCTGTCGCCAGTATCAACAGATCATCCCTTTTTATTTCTGAGAGCGACTCTGTGATATGAATATACCACAATTTGTCCATCCATTCTGTTGACAGACACCAGCTTTGGGCTATTATGAATGAATCTTATATTTGAGCACTTTTGCTGCATACACGTTTTTTTTTTGGACACCAACACTTTCCCCACCAAGAGTGGAATTCCTGGGTCACAGCGTGGGTTATGATTCATTTCATTGCCATATGATTTTTTTTTTTTTTTTAGCTAGTTCTTTTGTTTGTTTGTTTTGTTTTGGTTTGGTTTTTACATTCCACCTTATAAATGTTAATTGTTCAACTCAGACTTTACCCACAGGCCAAAGTAACAATTTAGAACAATTTCATATCGTTTTGAGTTCCTCCTACGCAGTTCAAATCCCTTTTTAACTAAGGAAAAACTGACAGAAGCATCAGTCTTGCGTACATCACGTTTTGCTTGTACATCTCTGTTGGGGGTCGAGTGTTAAAAAATAAAAGATGTTGATTTGCTCAGCAAATGCTAACGGGAAGGCAGAGACGCCCTGTGGATGGGGCAAAATCTGCGTCTCGGAGGAGAGGGCCGGTCTTGCCCGACCGCGCCCCTCCCGGCCGCGCCTCCGGCTGCCTGGCTGCGCGGCGCCACCTGGCGTCGGCCGGGCGCCGGGCCGGGCTCGCCCCGCGCCTGTTTTCCCCTGGTAGTGAAAACCGCCCACGTTCCGGGGACGTCGTTTGCCACAGACGGGAGAGCTTTGCTCAGCACCCTTGGCTCTCATTGCGTACGGTTCTGGAAAGCCCACTGAGCCCTTGGGCGCCTTTATTCAGCCCCTTCTCCCCGCCGTGGAGGGAGGACCATGGACAGCACCACCTGCCAGCGAAGCTCAGTGCTTCTCCGCCTCCCCCGCCCAGGCCTTCCGCTGTTCCTCCTCCGTCCTCCCAAAGCCTCTGTTAGGAAGGAGTCTGCTCTGAAAAGTCCTTCAGAGAAGTCAGAAGGGGAGCGGACCCTGGGAATCTCTTGGATTAGGCCTGCCAAACTGTGAGGCGTTTTATAATGATGTTCCAGAAACCTGCGGGGCTGCTGTCATTGTCTCATTTTATAAACAGAGAACGTGGGATGCAGCGGGCTTCCCTGGTGGCTCAGCTGGTAAAGAATCCGCCTGCAATGCAAGAGACCCGGGTTCAATCCCTGGGTTGGGAAGATCCACTGGAGAAGGAAAAGATCCACTGGAGAAGGAAGAGGCTACCCACTCCAGGATTCTTGGGCTTCCCTGGTGGCTCAGACGGTAAAGAATCCACCTGCAATGCGGGAGACCTGGGTTCCGTCCTTGGGTTTGGCAGATCCCCTGGAGGGGGGCGTGGCAACCCACTCCAGTATTCTTGCCTGGAGAATCCCCATGGACAGAGGGGCCTGGCAGGCTAAGCACAGCACAGAGAGGTGAAGTGCTTTTTCCGAGGTCACACAGCAGTGCTGGGAAAGAATCTTATCTCAAACTCATACTTTCCAGTTCAGTGCTCTCCCTCCTTTATTTCTTTTGCCTTCCCCCTTGACCTCTCTTTCCACTCTCCTGGGATGCTCGTAAACTGAAGCCCTCCTGCTTCACATGCTCCATGTTACGTGGTTGAAAGGAACTGTAGCTGACCCTTCAGACGTTGGCCTGGTCCCCTAGCCCCCTCTCCTAAGTATTCTCGAGAGACCTGGCCCAAACGCGGGCATGCGCCGACTTCCACCAATTTCCCTTGCGACCAGGGGCTCATCGTTTGTGAAAAAAAATAAAACGTTCTGAGATTTGAGACTTTGGTACTCGAATTCGATTTTACCAGGAAGTGATGATTGATATGGAACAAATAAGGAAAAGAAAAAAAGAGAAGGAAGGTTTCCTGAAGTTCACTAAATTCCGGTGCCGCAGTAGTGAGGGAGGAGGAGCAAGTCTCGGGGGCGTCCGCATGCTGAGTGAGGTCGCTCACAGAGCCAGGGTAGGTTACCATGTCTTCTCTGCTGCTCCGGGGCCATCTTCCTGCGGAGAGGGGCACACAGGTGTGCATAGAGGGGTACAATACATATCATGATTGGTGCACGCCAAGTCACTTCAGTTGTGTCTGACTCTTTGTGACCCCATGGACTGTACCCCGCCAGACTCCTCTGTCCGTGGGATTCTCCTGGAAAGAATACTGGAGTGGGTTTCCCTTCCCTTCTCTAGGGGATCTTTGGAGAAAGGTGTTAGTTTGGGGTTGGAGGGAAGATAGCATGATACACACAGACAAAAAAGAAATCTGAGGGAAACAGTCACCTGTCCGAGGGACCCTGAGTGTCAACCAGTGTCCTTGACCAATCTGTGTATAGACACCCTATTTTGGGTTCGTTGATGTCCACTCAGAGTCGTGTGTTGGTGTTCCAACCTCCAGGACCTCAGAATGTGACCTTATTTGGGGTAGGGTCCTTAGAAAGGAAACTCAGAGGTGGTGCTTGTGGCAAAGAATCTGCCTGCCAGTGCAAGAGACACTGGAGACATAGGTTTGACCCCTGGGTCAGGAAGATCCCCTGAAGGAGGAAATGGCAATCTACTCCAGTATTCTTGACTGAGAAATCAGTCTACAGGGTCCCAAAGAGTCGGACATGACCGAAACACTGAGCACACACGTACAGGTTAAAATGAGGTCATGAGGGTGGATCTTAACCCAATATAACTGGTGTCATGAAAACAGGGGAGTTGCAGATAGACATGCACACAGGGAGAGGGTCACGCGATGATGAAGGCAGAGGTTGGATGATGTTTCAACAAGGCACGGTGCTAAAGGTGGTCAGCGAGCCATCAGAAGCCAGGACAGAGACCGGCAAAGATTGCCCCTCACAGCCCTTAGGAGAAGCCAACCTGCAGACATCTTGTTCTCAGACTTCCGGCGTCAGAAGTTGTGTGACAGATTCCTACTGCTTAAGCCCCCGGATCTGCACTGCTTTGTTCCCACAACCCCAGGCCATGAACCCATATGCTACTGTGTTCCAGGAGGTGATTTAGACAGGGACTTCATGTGGAGGACTTCATGCTGGTTACTATATTTCTCTGTCCTTGAAGAGCTATTTAATGTGTTTGCTAAAGATTGCAAACCCCTTCTTCACATATTGGAATTGTTCCCACCTAATAAACTGTGGAAATTCTGAAAGAGATGGGAATACCAGACCACCTGACCTGCCTCTTGAGAAACCTATATACAGGTCAGGAAGCAACAGTTAGAACTGGACAGGGAACAACAGACTGGTTCCAAATAGGAAAAGGAGTACGTCAAGGCTGTATACTGTCACCCTGTTTATTTAACTTATATGCAGAGTACATCATGGCTAATGCTGGGCTGGAAGAAGCACAAGCTGGAATCAAGATTGCCAGGAGAAATATCAATAACCTCAGATATGCAGATGACACCACCCCTATGGCAGAAAGTGAAGAGGAACTAAAAAGCCTCTTGATGAAAGTAAAAGAGGAGAGTGAAAAATTTGGCTTAAAGCTCAACATTCAGAAAACTAAGATCATGGCACCTGGTCCCATCACTTCATGGGAAATAGACGGGGAAACAGTGGAAACAGTGTCAGACTTTATTTTTTTGGGCTCCAAAATCACTGCAGATGGTGATTGTGGCGATAAAATTAAAAGATGCTTACTCTTTGGAAGGAAAGTTATGACCAACCTAGATAGCATATTGAAAAGCAGAGACATTACTTTGCCAACAAAGGTCCGTCTAGTCAAGGCTATGGTTTTTCCAGTGGTCATGTATGAGTTGGACTGTGAAGAAAGCTGAGTGCTGAAAAATTGATGCTTTTGAACTGTGGTGTTGGAGAAGACTCTTGAGAGTCCCTTGGACTGCAAGGAGATCCAACCAGTCCATGCTAAAGGAGATCAGCCCTGGGTGTTCATTGGAAGGACTGATGCTGAAGCTGAAACTCCAATACTTTGGTCACCTCATGCAAAGAGTTGACTCATTGGAGAAGACCCTGATGCTTGGAGGGATTGGGGGCAGGAGGAGAAGGGGACGACAGAGGATGAGATGGCTGGATGGCATCACTGACTCGATGGATGTGAGTCTGAGTGAACTCCAGGAGTTGGTGATGGACAGGGAGGCCCGGCGTGCTGTGATTCGTGGGGTCGCAAAGAGTCGGACACGACTGAGCGACTAAACTGAACTGAACTGAGAGATAGCTCTGATGCTGGTAGTAGAAATTATTTTTTTCTTTTGTCTCCAAAATCATTCAGATTGAAGAGCAATAACCTGTATTTGCAGGGTCAGGATTAAGGAGAGGAAAGTGAGGCTCCCAGGGCATGAAATTAGAGGCTTCCCTCTCCAGTGCTGGCTCCGCACCTGCCCTGAGACTCTGTGCCTTCTGTAACCCATGCACCCTGCACGCCTTCTTCGCCTTCTCCTAGTCCAGACCCTGCACATTTGTACTGGGAGCCAGAGAAGATAATAGGCATAAAGAGTGTCTAGGAACTGCCGTGTGATTGCAGGAACTGTGGTCACAAAACCTAAAATGATTATAAGAAAAGGTTCTGCATATTTCCCTGAAGTTTTTCTATTTGCATGGCTATGCACAGGATTGTTGTTGGGATTTTCATTTTTAGTGATTCTCAGATGATAGTTTGGGGAGAATTTAGGGTGACTTACATCAGCAAATGCATTCCAATTTCATGAGCTCAAGCTGGCTTTGGAACGATGCTAGGAAGGCAGAGAGGGTTGCAGCCTCCCTCAGGGATGGTCAGTGTGGACAGAGCACTAAGGACAATTATTTTCCACATGGCAAGACCAAGTCAGATGCCAGAACTTTTCTTTTAACTCTCGGTGATAAAGAAATTTCCGATGAGACACCTGACGCTGCAGCTTTGAGCTAGGACCGTAGATTTAGTGCACAAAAATGCAGGGCATCCAGTGACATTTGAGTTTTAGATAAGCAATGAATAATTTTTTTTAGTGTGAGTGCATCTCAAATGTTGAATGGGTCATACTTACAAAAACTATTTATTATTTATCTGAGACTAATGTATCTGAGGATCCTGTATTTTATCTGCAACTCTATTTGGATCGTGTGTAAGGCACCCACCGGAACTGACTGCTGGCATTTTAAGTGTATGGTGAGGGATGAAGGGTTTCTGCTGGTGAATGTTTTGGCCTCCTTCTTTTGGGATTTAAATTATTCCAGGTCCCAAAAGAGGCCGTTAATCTCAGTAGATCAAGTGCCTCTAATTGCTTAGGCAGGCACATTTCACCTGTAAGAATTCAAACCAGGCTTTTGAGACGACAGTAGAGCTACATTTGTTGGCGACATAAAGAAATGGGGGCAGAAGAGCAGGCTGTTTGATTTGGAATTTAAATGTGGTCCAGCTTCAGAGACAAGTCTTTCATGATTTAGAGCTGTTTCCTAGAGACTTCCTTCAAGGGTTAGTGTTCAGAGACTGTCTTTGAATGTAAATTAAATTTGCTTAAAAAAAAATAATTTGTTCTTAAGAATCGTCCAAGCAATGTGGCTGAAAAGAACGTCCTCATGACAGCTGTGATGTGGATGGATGTCCTTGGCAAGTCTGCAGGACAGGGGAAACCAGGGCCCTCTTGCTGGGATGCTCCTAACAGTCCCTCTACCCACACAGCCATCCCTCCATCCATCTGCCAAACACCTGGTTTGGGCACATGGAGGAGAGAAAGAAAAATGATACAGTTATGTTCTTCAAGGAGCTCACAATTTCTTACAGAAGACAGGCATGTAACTAGACCATTATCATAAATTGTGACTTTGCTGTGATAGAGATGAGCACTGTGGATTATGGAAATCCTCAGAAGCAGGATTTGATTTAGGTGCAGGAAGGGAGAGCCAATTTGGGGGAGGAACTGACGCCTTAGTAAATCTAGAAGGATGAATAGGAGTTACTTCCTCAAGTACTATATTTAGAGAGTTGGGGAAGGATCATGGGTCATTTTGTGGATAGACATACTGGGGAGGCGGAGGGAAGACTTAAAAGGGCCTCATTTCTGGCTTGGCGCATGCATGGAATGTGAACACGGCCGGAGAAATTGGCTCTAAGGACAATTACTTTCCACTTGGCAAGACCAAGTCAGACGAATGTTGGGAAAACTTTAAACATGTTCATTCTCTGTGAGCTTGGGAGATTTCACATCAACCCATGAGGAAAGATCCCCTCTACTTTCTGGCAACTGAGACACAAAAGTGTGAAATAACAAACTTCATTGCTGATTATGTACATGTCCCCTATCACTCTTAAAGGTCTTCTTTTCTTTCATTTTTGTTAGTTGCTCAGTCATGTCTGACTCTTTGTGACCCCATGAACTGTAGCCCAACAGGCTCCTCTGTCCATGGGATTCTTCAGGCAAGAATATTGCAGTGGGTTATCATTCCCTTCTCCAGGGGATCTTCCCGACTCAGGGATTGAACCCCGGTCTCTTGCATTGCAAGCAGATTCTTTACTGTCTGAGGCACCAGAGGGAGGCTTTATTTCCTTTGAATCCATAGTGATAAAAGCAGAGCTTATCTCTGTGATTTCAGGCTACATAGAATAGACAGAGGAAAAAGAAGGCTGGCCATGTGGTCCTGCTTAGTGTAGAGGGTGCTGCTCACAAAGAGCTGCCCAGAGAACTTGGTGAATCAGTAAAACACAGCATATTTGCCTACAAAATTGGACTGCATTATTGGGTGGCACACTGCAGCAAAGTGGGTGATACCACGTTCCATAGATTTTATTTTTGGGCAAAATGTACTAGATGAGCTACAGATTGTATTTTCCATGTCTTCATGACTAATGTTTGCAATTACTAATAGTTGGGGACAGTTCCCACTGGAACAGACGTCTTCAGTATTTTTTAATACAAAATTAGTCATGTAGATTCCCTGGGACTTGGTGTTTTATTAAGTCTGTCTCTCTCTCTTTTCAGAGGAGAGCTGTGTGCTGTGTACTCTTAAAAATATATATTTTTTAAAAGTGAAATGTACATTAAAAGTGAAGTGGACTGGTTTCTGCTCAGAATTCAAATAAATGCCTTTTTCTGGTCAAAAATGAGGAAAGGATCTAAGAGACAATTCTTTGATCCACATGATCAACTATCGGATAATACTTTTGTTCCACACCAGTGCAGCTTGCAGAATGTTTATTTGGCAATAGAAAAAAGGTCACCATTTTAAGGCAGTTCAGAAACCAAATGTTCCCATAATATGGCAGCTTTCTCACAAAGCCACCCTTGGCTTTGCTGCTTTGGAATCTGTGCTTTTGACAAGCTCAAGCTCTCTTAGATGTGTTAGGCGTTAATGTGTGTGTGCGCATCTGTGTGCATGCTTGTGTGTGTCGGGGGAGTCAGTGGTTAGAGGTCTGTTGTTTGCCAATGCTGAGGTCTCCACAATAAGGAAACTATTTTTACCGCAAGGTGAGTTCTTTAAATAAGACAAGGAGCTGGTGGGGATAGAATATCTAGGTGCAACATATGCAGAAACAGAAGAGCGTGTGCAGAGAAACTTGAATCAGGTTGTGTGTGTTTTTTTTTAAAACTACCCAATCCTTTCTTTCAAGCAGCATTTGTGCAACCTCCTCTGAAATAGAAAACCTTAATTAGCTCCTGCAGAGTGTGTTTTTACTGCCACCTGTTGTTCAGGAAAATGTAAGGGCTCAGAGGGGCCCCGGGAGATGGTTCGAAGGCCGGAGGTGTGTCTCCATTGTGCACAGTCATCCTAAATGTAGCCCTTTGAGACACAACCTGCATGTAAGCTGTACTCATCTACTCATGGAGAGCCCAGAGGGGCCCGAAAAGTGACACATTTTCTTGACAAAGAACAAGCTGCACACTTAGTTGCTGATCATTATTGATTAGAATCTTAAAAAGTAATGTTTCCTATTCCAGTGGAAGCAAAGTATTTTAGAGATGGAAATTGCCTCTCCAAACAACATGAAGGAAAAATAAAGGGAGTGGAAGGATTCCAAGGATAGGATTGTGTTCCATGGTGTCTCAGCCTTTCGTGTGCTAATTACAAATACGTGGGAAAAGTTGAAACTAATCATAGCCACAGGTCAAAGCCCCAGTCAGCTGCAAGTTAACCCAAGTGGCCCACTGTATACATTATATTTATTTTTGCTTCTCTTGGGTATAGTAAATGTGTCTGGTTTTGTTCATTAAAGCCTAAGATTGGGTTTATTTGCTTAACATCTGTTAGGATGAGGGTCTTGCTCTTAATTGGTACCATCTGGAAAGGAGGAGGATGCTCAGAGGATCAGCATAACGGATTGAAGGCCCAGGACTTCTACATGTTGCAAAATTATTTATTTTTATTTATTAAGCTAATATATATATACATAGACATATACATGTACAAAGAGAAACGCATTTGTTAATGTGGGAAGCTAAGATTTTATAACTCAGCATTATAACTGGGAGATGAGAGTTGCATGGTTTAGGGTACCAGGGAAGGGTGTGTGTTCAGGGATGCTGAGTATCTTCTTTCTGAGGAATTTTCCTTTTCCGCATCACCTTACCTGCTTATTCTGGCATCTTCTCCCTCTCCCCTGGCTATGGTTTCCATGGCTGCAGCAAGCAGGCCCTCCTCGCTTGCAGACAGATGCCATTCTGTACTCAAAGCCACAATGCCACAGGCTTGCCTTGGACAGTTTAGTTTCTACTCTTTGGATCTCTCTTTATGTAATTTGAGAGCTCATTAATAAGTACCATTTTGTGTGGCTGGAAGATAGAAAAGGAGTACTGGCATTAAACATAAAACCCGAGAAGAACTGAGTTAGGAACACAGCACATTTCTTTTCCCTCTTTACATCCGTTACAGTCTGGAGACAAATGGAAAGCCAGAGGTTTTCATCTCCCACCAAAACCTCTGCAGGAGGCAGTAATCGGAGCAAATTCTTTGGCCTGACTTCTAGACACCTCTTTGTTATTGGCAGGGATGCTTCTTCTAGCATTATAATTTTATTCCATCTAATTCTTGCCATCCTATTCTTTCTGGGAAGATTGTGTGTGTGTGTTCTGGGGATAAACCTTTGAGCACTGACTTGGGGAAGTCTTTCCACAAGGATGCTAGGAGCCCCTCCTCTTCAGAGGTCCTCTGCAGCTGCCCGTGCATCTGTCACCCCCAGAAGACGCTGGCTGAAATGGGAAGTCACCTTCCGAGCTCAAATTTCTTGTTTGTTCTGGCAAATGTGGTCAAGTAATACTGTGAAAACGGGCCACGGAGCTGGCCTCTGAGGCCACAGCGCTCCTGACAGCCTCGGTGGATGCCCTCTTCCTCACATTGCTCTTGGTCTCCTTCCAGGATTGGGAGAGTGGCAGGAAACTTCCCTCTGTTATTCACAACCCTGTTTTCACAGACCGACCTTGGCGCAGGCATCGAGACAGACTGTGTCCCTGCTGGAAAGGTTCGAAGAGCAAAAATGTATATTTGATAAGAAGCATCATGTTTTATATGGCTCCAGTATGTTTGATAATATTTTTCCAGCCCTCGGTTTTCTCCTCTTTATTTGATAGACACGTGTGTCTTGGAATAGTCCATCTTTTGTACCCATTTGTTCTCCATATCTTCTTCTGGGACAATGTATACTTGCAGGATGAAGTTATTCCATTCTCCAGTGGGCCAATGACTGAATGACTCTGACACCTCTGGAAGCTTTCAGTGACCCAAGGCTCAATACTACAACCATTTTTCAAGACCGGTTTCAGGAGGTAAATCTGTGTGGGAGTGGAGGTGGTTTCTCAGCCTCTGGGGGCAGCCTCCAGCCACCCACACATCCCCGTCCAGCGGAAGGCTCCCCAGGCTGGGTGCTTGGGAGGCAGCAGGAGCCCACCCTGGACCTGCTTCTCAGCGACATATTCATCTTTGAGCAAATGGGCTCCGTGCCTGGGATGAGGAGGCTCTGCAGACACTTAGCGTGGTGATGAGACTGTTGTAGTCACTGTAATAGTAAAGGAGGACTGCAGACCAGCAGACTCGAGACATTGTCTGAGCGTCCAGTGGTAACACTTCTAAAGGGAAACTGGACTTTCATAACACAAGGTAGTTGCATTTCCTGTAAATAAGCATTTTGTATAGACACTTATTTCCAAAATAATTTAGAGTCATGGGGATGTGTTCTCAGAACACACAAATTGAAGGGGATAGGGCTTACAATTTACAAATATATATATATATATATATATATATATATATATATATATTAGCCTAAAAAGATAGAGAAATCATTGATAAATGATTCACTTGATTCTTAAGATGGTGCCACTTCTAACTTCTTTTCCAAATTTATTTATTTTCATTTTTTTTTCAGAATTAGTGCTGGTACTACCATGTAAGAGCTTGAATTTCAAGGAAATAACATAAGAAAAATTTAAAATTTATGACCGTGTATTTAAAAATAACAATTCAATGTTCGCTAAAGGCATGTGCTGTACAATTGAGAAGCTATTAACAAAGATGATGGGAATTTTTGTTTGTCTGTCAATGCTACCAGGAGTTTGCAGCTCATATGGTGCTTGAACCCTAAAATTATATGGTTCTTGATTATGTACCAAATTTTAGGGGAGATTCATATTTCCCAAATTTGATATGTCAAATTAATGCCACATTAATATTTCAAATTTGCACGATGCAAATATAATGTCCAATATTTTTGAGAGTGTAAATGCCTAAGTAGTTAAAAGTTAATGTTTGAATTCAGAGCGTAGTTGTGATGGTTTTTGGTTTGTACTTTAAAAATTATTTTTATTGTGGTCAAGTGCATAGAACATAAAATTTACCATCTTCATCATTTTTAAGTGTATAATTCAGTGGTATTAAGTAATCCATGTTGTTGGGCAACCATCGCCATTATTTGCCTCCAGAATGCTTCACCTCTTACAAAACTGAAATTCAGTAAGTACTAAACAATAATTCTCCATTTCCCTGCTCCCCCAGCCCTGGCAAGCCCCATTCGGCTTTCTGTTTCTGAATCTGATTACTGTAGGTGTGGTCATATGTCTAATACTGTCGTATTAGTGTATGAGCAGAGCTATACAATAGCTGTCCTTTCGTGATAGGCTCGTTTCAGACAGCATAATATCCACAAGATTCATCCATGTAATAATATGTGTCAGAACGCCTTCCTTTTTAAGGTTGAATAGTATTGTGTTGTATGTATAGACTGCATTTTTTTTTTTTTTATCCATTTGTCTGTCAATTTCCACCTTTTGGCAATTGTGATTAACTTTGCCATGAACATGGAAGAAAAATAATCTTTTTGCATCCCTGTTTTTAATTGTTTGGGGTATATATCCTGTATGGATGTGAGAGTAGGACCATAAAGAAGGTTGAGTGCTGAAGAATTGATGTTTTTGAACTATGGTTTTGGAGAAGACTCTTGAGAGTCCCTTGGACTACAGGAAGATCAAACCAGTCAATCCTAAAGAAAATCAACACTGAATATTCATTGGGAAGACTGATGCTGAAGCTGAAGCTCCAATACTTTGGCCACCTGATGTGAAGAGCTAATTCATTGGAAAAGACACTGATGCTGGGAAAGATTGAAGGCAGAGGGAGAAGGGGACAACAGAGGGTGAGATGGTTGGATGGCATCACTGACTCAACGGACATGAGTTTGAGCAAATTCTGGGAGGTGGTGATGGACAGGGAAGCCTGGAGTGCTGCAGGCCATGGGGTTGGACCTGACTGAGTGACTGAACAGCAACAGATACACCCTGATTTGCACTTTTGTGCCTGATATTCAAACTAATTTTTGTTCATGGTGTTCACTCTGCTTGGAATAGTCTTCCTTCTATTTTACCACCACCTCAATCCTATTCATGCTTCAAGGGCTAGTTTTAAGATCTGCTCTTTAGAATACCTTCCTGAAGATTCCCAGCAGAAAGCAGGCTCCATACGGTGCTGCCATGATACTTTGTTCCTGTGGGATGGGTATGGATTAGAGGGAGAATGAGCGGAGCATGATGAACTATGTCCACCCTGTAGGGCTGTTGATGTGACGATGCCCGCCGGACACAGTGCTAATTCCTAGGTAGTCCCTTTCTGGGAGGTATTCCCAGTCTCCTTGTGAAGACAGGACATGTTTATGTAAGAGACACATGCCAGGTATCATATCTTCCTTAGTGAGAAGTGTTAGTGACCATATAATTCTAGTCTGTGGTACCTGAAGTGGTACCAGCATATTTAAATTTGGCCAGATTTAACTGGACACATGCTGTGTGCCTTGCATGATGGGGAACACAGGTCTTAAAGCAGTTTGCAATGCACATGATCACAAATGTGCTGAATGAAATACTTTCCATCCTGGTGTTGGATTCATTTATGGCCCATTAGAATTATTACACATGCTTTTGAATGAATGGACTTGAATTTTGAAATCTTTTAGAGAGATTCATCATGTTTTTTGCTTCTTTTCTGCATAAATGATATTTTATAGCATCTAACAGACTGAAGTTCTTGGTTGACTGAAGATTTCACTGGTGACCTCTGAATAGTTGATCTTAGAGGAAATTAAGTAGGGAAAGAAAGTTGGGGCATGGGGCAGAAGGAGCCTCTTATCAAAGGGGTGCCCCTGATGACCCTTTTTGGCCAGGGTTCTGTGCTATCTTTTGACATTCTACATTTTGTAGTTGAATTCCTTTTACAGATGGCCTCTAATAGGATCACTGACAATTGCTAGCCAGTTGTTAGGTGGTCTCAACATATCTGCAGCCACTTGGCTGGTGGCTGATGAAATGACAACCACCTCTAAAACTGTCGTCTCCCTTTCTCCTTGCTAGTTTTAATGATCTATGCATTCAAGATCAGCCACATAAAAAAAATTCATTAAATCATCAAGTCAATAGTCATGGGTAGATCAATTCATTGCTCAACCTAAAAGGCAAATTTGGCTGACACCCCCTCACCCAACTCTAATGTGTGGATACAATTTAAGTGAAAAGCAATAGAAAGCACGAACAGGCCAGTTGGACTTTGATTTTCATAAAATTACTTTCATTAATTCATGTCAAAATGAATCACAAATTCTGATGATTGATATTGTGGGACAAAGGGATTCAATTCAGTGCTGTTTTTGATTTGAAAGAACTTTATGGACTCCTTCCCATGTGCTCTGCAATGGACAACGGGAGGAGTCAGGGGGCTTCCTCTGTCCTTCCTGAACCAGTGAGGATTAATATAAGGTCCTTAAATGAGAAAATCATAGCAACCACGACAGCAGCAGCCAGCATTACTATGCACTGGCACTGTGCATGTTTCTGTACATTCTTCATATCACCCTCAAAGAACTCTAAGGGAGATGCTATTCCTGCTTTATAGATGAGGAGACAAGGCCCAGAGAGGTTGCTTCATTTGTCTACACTTGCACAGCGGTCAAGCTGGAGAGCCAGGATCTGAACTCAAGCACTCAGCCTCTGGACTCAGTTCTGTAAGCCATATGACACTGCCGCTTCTTCTGCTAGTATTAATAGCGGCCAGCCCTTACTGGGCGCTGACTCCTCAAAACCCTGCTGGGAAGGAAGTACCGTGGTCACCTCCATTGTAGAGACGGAAGAGAAGGACGCCCAGAGAGTTTCATGATTGACCAAGTTCAGAGTCCATGGTGCGGAGAATATCTGAGCTCCTCAGCTCAGTGCCACAGCCACGGCTTAGCTTAGTGCCCCCGAGATGCTCGGCTCCAGGCCCCAGCCACCGCTGGGCTCCGCGCTCCAGCGACGGCTTGTATGCGTTGTGCCATCTCCCTGTGTTAACAATAGAAAGCAACCATTTCTGGTGTTCTAGGCGAAGGAAAGCGTTGTGTTTTGAAGAGAATTGACCCGATCTCCTCTTTCTATGCGGATTAGTAGAGCAGGCACCCCCTGCGGTGGCCTGACTCCCCCAGGGCAACTGGCACCTCAGTGTCCCTCACTTCCTGCCGCCCTTCCAAGAGCCCGGGAGGGATCCTTGTGGTGTTTCTCTGTAAAATGTGGAAAAGCAAATAGATTTTGTAAAAATGTGAAGAACAATTCTGCGTTCTTTTTGTCAAAGAGACACACTCCCTGGTTGTAAAAGCCAGTAATTGTCAAAGTGGGAATCCTCTCCAAGAGGAGACCAGGAACATTTGCATCATAAAGGGAACTCATCAGAAATGAACTTCCTGTTTAAAAATAAAACAAAATTTAAAAAAAAAAAAAAAAAAAAGAAATGAACTTCCTCAGCCCCACCCCAGACCTACTTGAATTGGAAGCTCTGAGAGGGGCCCAGCGAAGCCCCCAGGGAAACAGGAGCAAATCCCAGCATCAGCATCTTCTCAGGAAAGGTCCCTGTAAAGCCTTGTGGCCAAGCTGTGCTAAGTCACTTCATGCATTATCTGACTCTTTGTGACCCCATGGATTGTAGCCCGCTAGGCTCCTCTGTCCATAGGGTTCTCCAGGCAAGAACACTGGAATGGGCTGCCTTTGCCTCCTGCAGGGGATCTTCCCGACCCAGGGATCAAACCCACGTCTCTCGTATCTCCTGCATTGGCAGCTGGGTTCTTTACCACTAGTGCCACCTGGGAAGCCTGAAGCCTTGTTGCTAATTTTATACTAATAACTTTAAGGTCTCTTCTTAAGGCCCAAACTGAACATGCCTAAAGACCTCCGCTCCTGCTTACTATGTCACAGCTTTTAAACATGCTCCTTCCCCCAGCAGGACTAGGGTCTTCCTGGGCAGTTTTGTGTTTCACACAAATTTTATGAAATTTCTAAAATGTTGGAACTTGATGAGAAACACAATGATATGACTTACCCAGAGAGAAAGATTTGTCTGTATGTATTAATCACTCAGTCGTGTCCAACTCTTTATGACTCCCTGAATTGTAGCCCGCCAGGCTCCTCTGCCCATGGGATTCTCCAGGCAAGAATACTGGAGTGGGCAGCCTTTTCCTTCTCCAGGGGATCTTCCCCACCCAGGGATTGAACCCAGGTCTCCTGCACTGCAGGTAGATTCTTTACTGCTGAGCCACCAGGGAAGCCCTATATAGCAGGAACTTCAACTCTCACACTCAGCTCACCTGTTGTAGGGCAGCCCAGATTGCCCCAAACTCATAGGCAGGCTGACCCCCTTTCCCTTTGAAGTTTAAATAGACCCAGAAACAGGGCTTCTGGGAGATTTGTCACGTCTGCTCCTGCCTGTCAGGGAAAAGCAGCTTCCCACCCCACCAAGATGCCCTGGTTTCCACACTGAAGGGCTCTGCCAGGCTCTGTTCAGGAGAGGCTCCTGCAGGAGCCTCTTTTATGAAAGGCAGGGGACAGGCGTGGCAGAGTTGCAGAAGGCTGCTGCATCCTTGTTGGGCTTCTCTCCTTGCACAGAGGTCCTGAGGTCCAGAAAGAAAAGGGAGGGGCTTAGGAACAGAGGAAGTGATGGTGGAACATGCAAGACCCAAAGTCTCCTACTGACCTCTGCGGGTCTTCTCATTCTGTTCTGCTGCCTCTTGGTTACTTCTCCACACAAACACTTTTAAAAATTTATCCTTCAGGATCCATTGGCTCAGAACTGTGTGGCAGGAGTTACCTGCAAGAATGTTCAGTGCAATGCATTTTTTAAAAGCCAGAGTGAAAGGCAAGAAAGACCATGAAGATCCCAAATTAGCAGAGAACTGCCTGTATTACAGGGGCACTTAATATATGCTGTCACTAAATAATACAGTCATTGAAATGATGAAAGGAAAAATTGCCAGATGATAAGGCAAATAATATTTATGATTAGTGACTTTTAGCTGGTTTAACAAAGACATTGCAATTTATTATACCTAGATCAACCCTATTTTTGTAAATGTTGTGTGTAGAAAGAATAGTGGAAACAAACACTCCACAATGTTAAGGGGCCTATCTTATAAACACGGTGGGGTATTTCATGATCATTTCCTTTGTGCTTTATCTTTCTTCAAAATAACATATATTGATAAATTTGACTTAGCATTTACAGCAAAGAAATGCTAAACTAGCAAACTGGATGGGAAGTACCATTTGTTAGTATAACCCAGCCATTTAAATGTTTCCAGATTTGAGGAAGACTTTTCAGTGTGTGTCTGTTGAGTATACAAACTGACAATGGCCTGATAATATATAAAAACAGAATTCTAATTGCAACTTGCAGCAACTAGTCCAGGATGCCCCAAATGGCCAGGATTTTATCAATCAGACACCTTCCTTAATTTATGCCTGTGCTTTCAACTTACAACCAAAGAGAAAAAGCCAAATGTGTTCACACAACCAATCACATAGGATGCCCTCCTTCTAGCTGATCCATCTTCCCTATCAGATTCCTCCAATCAGTGAGCAGTGCTTTTTCTTTTTGAAGTATAGTTGATTTACAGTTTTGTATTATTTTTCTTTTAAATAAGTTCATTTGAGTCAGTTTTTAGATCCTTCATATAAGTCGTATCATGTTTGTCTTTGTCTGACTCAATGTTGTGTTAGTTTCTGCTGTACAGCAAAGTAATTCAGTTATACATGTATTGTGTGTATGCTCAGTTGCTCAGTTGTGTCCAGCTCTTTGCAATTCCATGGATTGTAGCCCACAAGGCTCCTCTATGGAATTTTCCAGACAAGAATACTGGAGTGGGTTGCAATTTCCTACTCCAGGGGATCTTCCTGACTGAGGAATTGAACCCACGACTCTTGTGTCTCCTTCATTGGCAGGTGGGTTCTTTACCACTGTGCCACCTGAGAAGCCCTACATATATTATATAAACATTTCAAAATAAAATATTCTTTTCCATTATGTTTTGTCACAGAATATTGATATAGTTCCCTGTGCTATATAGTAGGACCTTGTTATATATCCATCCTATATGTTACGGTTTGCATCTGATAACTCCAAATCCCAATCTATCCCTTCTCCAAATCCCCTCACCCTTGACAATCACAGGTCTGTTCTCTATGTCTATGAGTCTGTTTCTTTTCACGTATAAGTTCATTTGAGTCATACTTTACATTCCACATAGAAGTGATATATGGGATTTGTCTTTCTCTTTCTGACTTACTTCACTTAGTATGATAATCTCTAGTTCTATCCATGTTGCTACAAATGCCATTATTTTGTTCTTTATTATGGCAGAGTCATATTTCATTGTATATATGTAATATATCTTCTTTATCCATTCATCTGTTGATGGACAATTAGGTTGCTTCCATATCTTGGCTGTAGTGAATAATGCTGCAATGAACCTAAGGGTACATGTATCTTTTTAAATTACAGTTTTGAGGAAGCACCACTTAAAAAATTTTTTTCATTACAAAGCTTTTCCCCCATCTGTCTGCCTTTGAGTCTCTATCAAATGCTTGGGATGGTGGCTAACTCCCTTTCTACAGCAAGCTCAGGGTAGACAGATTTTATTTGTTTTCATCTAGGTCGTCTTTATGTCCACATAAAATTCAGTCTTTTGGGAAACTCTATACTCTGCGTGTGGGGCTTCCCTGGTGGCTCAGATGGTAAAGAATTTGCCTGCAATGCAGGAGACCCAAGTTCAATCCCTGGGTCAGGAACATCCCCTAGAGAAGGGAAAGGCTACCCACTCCAGTGTTCTTGACTAGGAAATCTCATGGACAGAAGAGTGTGCTACAATCCATGGGGTCGCAAAGGGTCAGACCCGACTCACACACACACACACACACACACATGCTCTGTATGTAGCACTGTGTTATCACTAGTATGAAACATCTACTTCTTCGTTATTGAGAAATTTTTAATCTCAAACCAGTTGGTAAATCCAAATGATCCAAAGTGATTTGGAGAGGTTAGGGTCCAAATCAAGGGTGAAATAAACTGATCTTGAAATGATCACTATGTTAAGATTTGACTGATTTTGAAATTATTATTGTGTTAAGATTTCCTAGTCAGGAAAAGAAGCATCAGGAGTAGAGAAATCACAGCTTTCATTAACAGATTCATGGCATGTTAATGTTCCCAAACTTTGCTAAGTTTCACTACCTTGTCCCTCTGGCATTCAATTCAGTTTATAGGGAAATTAAAAAAAGTTTGATTAATAGGAAAACAAGCTTAAAACAAGACAACCTGCAAAAGGTTTGCTCTTGAACGGAGCCCTGCCAGCTGCCTTGTGGGTAGTCAGACTAGTATCTTTTGTTGTGTGAAAGATCATGCAATGGTTGATTGGATGGATCAAATTGCATTGTTAATAAGAATAACTTAGTATTTTAGGCAGTTTGCATCAGAGAGAAAGCTGGGGCTAACTTTAGAAACTTTGGAGAAGAAGCGTGCCAAACAATTAGGGAAAATGTGTTGAAATCATGCAGGAAGAACTGAGACACAGTGTGAATATGAATGAGGGTTTCTGATTATCGAACAGGTTTTCAGAAGACATCTGTGGTGAAATACCCTGATATGAAATAAAAAAGGAATAATCTGATTCCTGTATTAATGGGCATGTGTAGGTTGGGGTGTGGTCACAAACCCAAGCTATTAAATAGAAACACTTCTATATTGAGGCTGAACAATTGACTTGTTTATCAAAAATCAGATGATTTATATTCCACATAAGTCATTGATTCACATAGCTACTTTGTATATGATCGGTCCGGTAGTATGTGTGTACACCTGTGTGAATTCAGCACAATTATCTGAAGATCAAGTGGGATTAAACGAGGTCAGAAAAGTTTTCCAAAGTTCTAACTGATAAATAAAATTTGCTGAATAGAACTCTTAGGTGGGTGGTTTTCTCATTATAAGTGAACACTGCATGCTTTTGCCATACACTTGAATAAATGCTTATGAGTTCAGAATTAGGTGAAAACAGCCAAATGTGTATGCATATGGTATTCAAGAACAGTGGCAATTTATTTTGTTTTTTTTTTTTCCACTTCATTTAAATATATGGCAGAGTTGAATATCTTAAAGGAGCAGTTAAGCCTTAAATCATTAAACAGTCAAGGATGAAGAAGCTGGCTATGTCCCCACAGAGCATGTGGTCCATGGACCATTCTATCCTCACAGTCTTGAATCAGAAGGGTATGTTAGAAGGAGAGCCAGCTCCATGGGCAGAGGGTGTGGTGTCCTCAGAGGTTTATTTTGGATGTGAGAGTTGGACTACAAAGAAAGCTGAGTGCCAAAGAATTGATGCTCTTGAACTGTAGTGTTGGAGAAGACTCTTGAGAGTCCCTTGGACTGCAAGGAGATCCAACCAGTCCATCCTAAAGGAGATCAGCCCTGGATGTTCATTGAAAGAACTGATGCTGAAGCTGAAACACCAATACTTTGGCCACCAGATGCAAAGAACTCATTCATTTGAAAAGACCCTGATGCTGGGAAAGATTGAAGGCGGGAGGACTAGGGGAGGACAGAGGATAAGATGGTTGGATGGCCTCACCGACTTAATGGACATGAGTTTGGGTAAACTCCGGAAGTTAGTGATGGACAGGGAGGCCTGGCGTGCTGCAGTCCATGGGGTCACAAAGAGTCAGACACGACTGAGCGACTGAACTGAACTGAACCTTACCTATGATAAAGTACTCACCTTACCCACCTTCTCTGGCAGCTATGCATGCTTATCTTAGCGATAGTGGTTTTTGCTTTGGGGGTGAGGCAATGATGGAAAACCGTTTCCCTCTTTCAGGCTAACTCTAATCCATTGGAAAGTGGTTGCTTGGAATCCAGTGATTAGATTTGTATGATTGTGCCTGGGTTTAGATGGAACAAGTGCAGGCTGGATAGGAATAGAGAAGAGTTGTCTTGATTTCCTGGATTTCCTCTCAGAAGCCTGGCTGTAATGCTTAAACTTTAGCCCTAACTTCAACAGTTCAGCTCTTTCAGTGTCTGCAGACAAGTAAGGTCTACCTACAGGCTAGGTAGATTTGGATAGGAATTGAAAGAGAAGATTGCATTGCCAGACATGGTGAAGCGGGGGATGACTGACCCAGTTTGAGCTTTTGCAGTGGGGAAGATGGGGCTTCTGACCAGCTGTGGGGAGGTAGGAAAGTACCTCCAGGCAACAGCAACAGCAGAAGAGGGGAGAATTCATGGGAGGCAGGAGCACATCAAAGAATGCAGCTGCTCATCCTTCTGCCAGCCGGGATTCCATCTCCTCCTTTAACACATTCTTGGGCTTCCCAGTTGGAAGAGGGCGATTGCTTGCACGACTCTTCCCATTCTGATGAAACTTCTTTCACGGTATTCTCAATGCAGTCTGCCTAGATCTTTTATTGTAGTTTTTAATGTTTTGAACTGTGGTGTTGGAGAAGACGCTTGAGCATCCCTTGGACTGCAAGGAGATCCAACCAGTCAATCCTAAAGGAAATCAGTCCTTAATATTCAATGGAAAGACTGATGTTGAAGCTGAAGATTCAATACTTTGGGCACCTGATGGGAAGAACTGACCCCTTGGAAAAGACCCTGATGCTGGAAAGATTGAAGGCGGGAGGAGAAGGGGATGACAGAGGATGAGATGGTTGGATGGCATCACTGACTCGATGGACATGAGTTTGGGTAAACCCCGGGAGTTGGTGATGGACAGGGAGGCCTGGCGTGCTGCAGTCCATGGGGTCTCAAAGAGTTGGACATGACTGAGTGACTGAACTGAAAGATGAACAAAGAAATATTGGGGTAGTGAAAACTAGATGCAGGTGAGTGGGAGATGGCACATTATAGATATCATTCTGGGAGCTACTAAAGGCAAAACTATGTAGAAGTATTGATTTTCAAGTAGTAGGTGGGGTGGGATGGTCTTTCAAAGTTGGCTAAAAAATGAACTTGTCTTTTCTAACGTCTAATTAAGATCTCCTGTTAGAAACCATAAAAAGAACTGCATGTAATATCACTGGGGACAGTGAGAACTGTTGTTCCCTTTGCATTTAATAGGATATCATGACTCAAAGACATTGCCTTTTTTCTTTAAACCAAGGCTGGAAAATAAAAAAAGAAGCTCCTCTCATTAGACTCTACCTGGGTGACCCAACTGGTCATATATCTGTAACACAGTTGGAGTAAAATTCATGGATCGATAATGGTTTTTGAGACAGGAGGCTGCATTTCATGTTGATGAGATTCAGGTTCATTTCCTCTGCAGCATTATTAATGGATGTTGCTTGCTGATCAACCCCTGTATGATTTTTGAATCTAGAAAAAGTTAATAAAAAAGGGAATTTGGGGAAAGATTTCTGGGCTAAACTGTTGCCCCATTTTTTCCTTTCCCTCCCAGTGAAAGAAAACTGGACCAGCAAAGGGTCCCTGGCTACATATGGATGCAATATGAGTATATGAATGTTTGATGGCAGAAAGCAGAGTTGTAATCTATTCCAAATGGACCGTCATCTGGATATTTGAAATGCCATGTTGTAAACAGTGTTCTCTTGTCTTATAGGATATTATGTAGGGTTGAATGCAGATGAAAGTCTAAATTTATATCATGAAGCAAAGTATAAAATGAACATTAACCTCCTAAGTACTCCTTTTTTTTTCATTGTCAGATTCAGTTAACTGCCTGTCTTCTAATAGCAGTGCAACTAAAAATCTTTCTTTAATGCTTTGGCCATTTGATGACCCTCATCATTTCTCCTTCTTTCTCTTCCTCTCAAAAAGTGGGTTAAGAAATTTAGAACTCAAAGGAATTTTGGAATCCTTTCGTCCATGCAACCTCATTTTATAAATTAGAAAAGTAAAACATACAAAGCTATGCAGTCACACAGCTCAGTAGGTAGTAGGTGATCCAAGAATTTAGGTATGGACCCCTCGAATAGGATAATTTGCACAATGCTATGTTGCCTTTCAGTGAATGCCTGCTGCTGCTGCTGCTGCTAAGTCGCTTCAGTCGTGTCCGACTCTGTGCGACCCCATAGACGGCAGCCCACTAGGTGCCGCTGTCCCTGGGATTCTCCAGGCAAGAACACTGGAGTGGGTTGCCATTTCCTCCTCCAATGCATGAAAGTGAAAAGTGAATGCCTACCTTTCAGTAAAAAAAAAAAAAAAAAAAAAATTCAGTAATGCTTCCATTCCTAGGAAAGGAGTGATTTTATCAGCTGTTCCTTATAACCTGAATAGGCATACAGAATTAGCCATTTGATTATACAGACTTCATTCTTTTAATATCCATTCAATCATTTAGATAATATTTATACTCCTTAACCTTTTATTGTAAAGACATACATACTCAGTGTAAAGAATATCAACACTAAAGAAATATGTAAAGAAGTAAAATTCCCTTTTTGTCCGCCACATCCTTCTTTCCAGAGGTATTTGCTTATGCAAGCATACAGTATATCCTTTCTGATACTGTTAATGTAAAAAATATGTTACAATACATAATATATATATATATATATATATATATATATATATATATATATATATATAAGCACTGGTTAAAAATGGGAGCATGAAATACATATTTTCTGCAAATTTCTTTTTTTAACTCTTTTCACATAATAATATTATGGACACTTTCCTATACTTTATTTACCCAATTTGCTCCTGTTATGAGGTACCAAAGAATTGATGCTTTTGAACTGTGGTGTTGGAGAAGACTCTTGAGAGTCCCTTGGACTGCAAGGAGATCCAACCAGTCCATTCTGAAGGAGATCAGCCCTGGGATTTCTTTGGAAGGAATGATGCTGAAGCTGAAACTCCAGGACTTTGGCCACCTCATGCGAAGAGTTGACTCATTGGAAAAGACTCTGATGCGGGGAGGGATTGGGGGCAGGAGGAGAAGGGGACGACAGAGGATGAGATGGTTGGGTGGCATCACCGACTCGATGGATGTGAGTCTGAGTGAACTCCGGGAGTTGGTGATGGACAGGGTGGCCTGGCGTGCTGCGATTCCTGGGGTCACAAAGAGTCGGACACAACTGAGCGACTGAACTGAACTGAGGTACCAAGTGTTTATACTTTTTTATATTTTGTATATGAGGCAGTCCAATCCGTAGTTTGTGTGGTATGGGTGTTTTTCTCACCATTCCTCAGTTGATGAGCCTTTTATGTCATCTCCAGTTTTCATTGTTGAAAACAGTGCTACAATGAGTATCTTTTTGTGCTTGTACCAACACCTGTGTAGGGTGCATTCCTAGAAGGGGAATTTCTGGGTCCTTCCATTTATATTTATTGAGTAACTATTTTGTGTCAAGTGCTCGAGAGGCTACAAAGTAATAGAATTCAATCTTTGACAGTAAAGCAGTGTTTCCTGCTTTCATGAAGCCTGTAGTTTAAGTATCAAGAAATTTACAGAAATAGCAATTTCAAATAGAAAATCATGAGTGCTCTTTACAAAATGCAGGAGAACTTCCATGAGAGGATAAAAACACCTTGACTTCCTAACCCAGCCTGTGCAAAGTAATAATTACTTGGGAGTCTCAGAGGAAGGCATTGAAAATTTCCAAATAGAGTTCCTGGCACCTGTTAATATGAATGAGTTGAAACACGGGCATGCCGAAGGTGACTTGTTTATTCAAAGAGGTCCAGAGAGCATAATTGGTTTTGAACTTTTAGAAAATATCTCTACTTGTGAAGGGAGGGTTGGTATAGTTCACTAGAGAATCGAAGAGTGGAAGAACTTTTGTTTCAAAGATCTTTTCTCAATGTTTGATACAAACAAACATTTTTATTTTGGCTCAAGGCTAATTCATTTTAGTTTTCAGCTTTATATATGTGTGGGCTCAGCTACATAACCTTTTTTGAATCTAGACCATTTTGATAAAGCTCATATTTGTCTTTAGCATAGCAGAGGTTAAGAATGAGTGTTTCATTTTTTATTTTTTTTCAATTACGATCCCAAAACTGTTTTATTAGGGAAGCTTCTCTTCAAATTCAGCATCCTTTAGTCAAAGCAACAATCCCTTTCAGAATCTTACAATAGTATGCAGGCTTGTGAGTTTTAAAAATGTATCCAAGCAGAAAAATATTCATGTAGAGATGAAGGTTATAAGCCATGTGCTCCAACATCGTTATCTTTCAGGCGAGAAATTAGTGGGAAAAAATTGAGATTCTTCTTATTTTGAGTATGGTGTTTGGCAAAAATTCCTTCAGTAAAATCTTAGAATCCCCTTTTCCTCCATGTCTGTTTATGTCATTGAAGTTACTTCACCTAATACATCATACGGGCTTAGCTTAGCCCCACTCGTAACAGTCAGCAAGTTCAAAGCACCTTCACTACACAGGGGAAAACCCACAGGGTACAGAGGAAGGGCGTCAAATCCACAAAGGACTGACATTAGGGCAGAGCAAGTGGCAATTTTCCAAGGAAAAATTTAGGGAACTTTAAAACATTGTGATCATTTGACGCATCTCTCATTACTAGAAATAAGAGGTAATGAAGCAACCAATGAAGTCACTGGCAACTGACTTTGAAGTCAGGTCCCAGTTCCCAGGGTTCCCAGGTGGCAAGGGACAACCAGGAGGCAGGTCAGACTCACATTCAGGGGAGGCAAAGTAGTCAGGCTTGTTTAAATGCTCCCTTTGGTCTCTGATGTCTTTATCAGGCAGTCTGGCGGCTCCCCAGGAGCCTGTCAGGCTTGGTCTCCATGACTTCTTCAGGAAGCTCCGTGGGCTGACCCCACGCAAGGGCCCCCACAGCCTGTTCTGAGCAAGGCCTTCATGGAGGGTCCTAGGGCAGGCCTCCCACCAGCAACAAGCTGCAAAACAAAAGCAAAAACAATTTTGTCTTTCACAGGTGTCAGAACTGCATGCAATGGACTGTTTATAAAGGATCTAACACCCCTTTTAAAAAGTCAGCTTGAGTGGTTTAAAGCCACCCTAGGTAGTTCTCAAGGAAGAATTTTAATAGGGATGAACCTTCCTGTAGAGAAATCCTCTGGAAATGGAAGAGTTGACTTGTTTATTGGTTATTAGAATTATTAAAAAAGAAACTGAGGCAGTTCATTTTCAATTAGATTTTAACTATTGCAGTGTAGTGAAACATACCATAGTGGTTTTTTTTGAACTGTGGCTTCTTTGTTATTAAAATAATAACTGAATCTAGTTGGTGTGATCATGGGTTAAGACACTGTGGGCTTGGAACCAGGTGGAACTGAGTTTTAATCCCACCATTGCCACTCAGCAGATCTGCAGCCAGGTACAGATTACCTTACCTTTCTGTGCCTCGGTTTTCTCATCTGTAAAACGAGCCCCATACCACCACCTCTCACATAGGTTATAAGGAGTAATAAATGAGATGATTTCTAGAAGGTACTTAGGACAGTGCTCAAAAATGATCATCACAAATTCTTACTAGTAATAATTCATGCTACATTTTGAATATCAGTCACATTAAAATATTACTTAGTATTAATTGTGTTCCAGAATTAGGAACCTTTAAACCAATAGATTGAGGGCAGGAGGAGAAGGAGATGACAGAGGATGAGATGGTTGGATGGCATCACCAACTCGATGGACATGAGTTTGAGCAAGCTCCGGGAGTTGGTGATGGACAGGGAGGCCTGGTGTGCTGCAGTCCATGGGGTTGCAGAGTCAGACACAACTGAGTGACTGAACTGAACTGAAACCGATAGGGCTAAATATTGCGCTTGGTTTTAATAAACACCACTTCATCCAGAATGTGTAGAAAATGAGAATGCTCACTCATGTCAATAGGTAGACACTATAGAGATCACCAGTATTAGAAGTCTTCTAATTTAGAATCTTAATCACTCAACATCTCTTTGATGATGCAGGAGGCATGCATCATTATTCTAAATCCAGATCTTGTCATCTATGAAGACAATTCTGATGTTTGAGATCTCGAATTTTAAAGAGACTTACACAAATCCTGGACATTGGTAAACACTAAATAAATACAGATTACTTTTATCATCAATTCATCTGGTTTGGTTCCCTTTTGACTTACCCTTGCAGATGCACCTTACAAGTATCTATAAATCAGTTATCATGTAGATACCCATGTCTAGTTTGAGGATGCAAACTGTGTCTTCTGCAAGTGGGAGATAGTGGTTCCTGCTGAGCATGAAGCATGTAGCACAATATTTGGCATATAGTAGGTTTTCAGGTAATTGACTTCCCTTCTTCCACCTGGAAGTAGTGGTTTTGGCTCACTGGGCTCCTTCTCCATTAGAAAAATGTGGTGATGCTTGTCCTCCCTTGGCCCTGTGCAACACCAGGACTTTTCTTCTACATTTGGTGCTGTTGTTCAGTTGCTCAGTCATGTCTGACTCTTTGTGACCCCATGGATTGCAGCATGCCAGGCCTCCCTGTCCTTCACCATCTCCTGGAGTTTGCTCAAATTCACGTTCATTGGGCCAGTGATGCCATCTAACCGTCTCATCCTCTGCTGCCCTCTTCTCCTCTTGCCTTTCCTTCTACATTTAGTCACTTTTAGTTAAGAAATCAGGATTCTTGGCAGTCAGGGGACAACACCAAGCTTGGCCAGCAAAAGCTGCACCTGCCCCTGGCCTCATGATGGTTGGGGTACAGAAACGTACCCCATGAGGGTGGGTTAGTTGACACTGCTAAGGGGCACAGGAGGCTGCTGGGGCAGGATTTTAATTTTTTTGACTGTACCCCAGATGTACTCTGTTAAGTAGAAGTAAATTAATTGTTCATTGTTGCACATTAGCAAGGAAGTGTTTAGATAGAAAACATAGACACATTAAGGAAAAGTACGCAGCATCTTAGAGAAGGAGTTGGATTAGTTTAACTGCCTGTTGAGCACTATTCACATCATAGACAGAAAGATGGTGGCTGGTGTTATTGAAGGGCTGCCAGAGAAATTACAGGCTTCCCAGGCGGCTCAATGGTAAAGAGTCCGCCTGCAATGCAGAAGCCATGGGTTTGAGTCCCGGATCAGGAAGGTCCCCTGGAGAAGGAAATAGAAACCTGCCGAGGTCCAGCCCCGGCTGATCCAGGGAGTTCGAAGCGGGGACGGCGTCGGCGAGGATCAGGATACAATAGCTTCAATTAGATATTAATTAGAGATGTAAAGAGTAATAGAATAAGGATAGCTCAGTAGGAAAATTCAGTGGAGAAAAGAGGCTGAGTAGCTTGGTTTACACGGGAAACCAATAAAACTTCAAGACAAGAAGCTTACACCACTTATGTAGGCTGCAGGCGTTCTTCCGTTCTCCCAAAGGAGAGGAGACCCTGAGGCCTCCCCGGTTGGATCTTAGAAGCCCAGGCATAATTAGTAAGCATGGCGGGCTCCGTGCTCCAGATGGAAACTCAGCCAGAGTTTGAGAGAGAGAATGACACGGGGAGACCAGTATTTCGAGGAACTGATCCCAATTCTTTATTTTCCATGGTCTACTTTTATACACTGAGATATTATATAAAAGTCACGTGGGGTCAGCAGTCCTGACTTTTATCAAAGTCAGGTGCTTCATACAAATGTATTCGGAGGTCTTAGGGGTGTCACATCATCTTCTGGCCAGGGGGCCTGCTGACAATTTATGACCCTCTCCTTGTGACAGCAGTCAGTCAACCAGGACACTTATTTCTCCAGGGGTGATTATTCTTAAAAAAGACTCCACCTTCCAAAGGTACCAGATAAAGTTACATTCCTATAGGGTGAGGATGTAGTGGGTTTTAATTAAGGAAAGAATTTACTTAGCCTAAGGTCTAACGTGATTAATATCAAAGGTTAATACTTATTTCTTCTATATATTCATTAATGTGTGTAAGGGCAGGGGATGTGGAGACTTAGCAGCAAACATTGGCTCAACAAATGAAAAACCCTTCACCAATACAATTTCTAATCAGCCCACTATACTTGTACTAATGGTTTTCTAACTTTTCTAAGGAACCTGTTTTTAGAAGGTTTAAAGCATCTCGTGCCTCTCACGGTTGGGAGGCTGTGAGCAATCTCATGTGGCCGGACAAGCCTGTCAGGCAGGCTAGAGAACCTTCAGAGGAGTTTGTAGGTTAAAACACTCTTGTCACGCCCAGGAGTTTTTATTAACTGGAGCTCTAAGTTAACTCCTTCTCCGAAAGAGGTGGTGGGGTACAGCTCCCCGTAAAGTCAGAGGTGTAGGTGAGCACAAAGTAGTAAAGTAGGCAGGCTCTGGTTATGGGGGTAGATGCTTGAGAACTTCCAGGGGGACTCCTGAGGCTCGATCTCACCTTTGCGTATGTTGAGCCTCCTTCCTCATGACCTTTGCTAAGGGCGGAGTGCCTCACGCTGGCCCCCAACAGAAACCCTCTCCAGTATTCTGGCCTGGGAAAGCCCATGGACAGAGAGGCTTGGAGGGGCTCTAATCTGGGGTCGCCAAGAGTCAGATGACTTAACGACTAAACACCTCCACCACCACCAGAGAAATGAGTATGTGAAGGAAAGCTAGATTATGCCCAATAGAAGATGGGGGAAGAAAAACTGCAACAGCTGGCATGGCCAGGAGAGGATGAGGAAGTTACCACACAGCGCCTTCAGACTTAGTCTGTGCTCACCCCGTTGGAGATGTGTAAGTCAATGAGTAGGGTTAAACAGGTATCGCTCAGTTGTGTCTGACTCTTTGCAACCCCATGGATGTCCATGGAATTCTCCAGGCCAGAATACTGGAGTGGGTAACCTTTCCCTTCTCCAGGGGATCTTCCCAACCCAGGGATCGAACCCAGGTCTCCCGCATTGCAGGCGGATTCTTCACCAGCTGAGCCACCAGGGAAGCCCGGAGCAGGTGAATCGTTGTGTATGGGCTGCCCTGCACAGGTGTGCTGGTATCCTTTCTCTCATCCCACCTTGCGAGGACTAACCCCAGCCACTGCGACCTGTAGCAGAACTATGAGAAAAGATGGAAGAGGGTGTAACAGACCGGGAAGATGAAAAGGGTGTAAAGGAGAAGGAAGAGGAGTGCAGGTGCAGCAAGAAAGCTTTCCTTTCCCAGGTGTCAGCAAACAGTTCAGAACCTGATTGGCTCTTCCGTGAGTCCTTCCTTAATTCATCGGTTGCAATATCCATGGAAAGAAAGCACAACAGCACCTCGGTCTCATGCTGTTTGTGATTATTCAGAAAGCATTGCTCCCCATTTCCTGCTCGAGGCCCAGGGAGTTGCCTCTTTCACTTCCCTGCCCCTCTGTGAGTCCCCTGCTCTCTGCAGCCCCCACGCCTCCCCTCCCCTGCCTTCTGCCTCTCCCGCCCCATTCCCCCCCACCCCGCCTGTCCTGGGACCAAGAAGGCTGCTGCTGCAGCCAAGTGTAAGCGGACCACTCACGAGGGCTTTGATTTTTCTCAGCTTCCGGAATGTGTCTCTCTCTGGTCTTGGTGAGAGTGGGCAAAGGCTTTGGAGACAGAGTGGAGAATGAGGACGGGAACAGCAGTTGCCACGGGCCCAGCAGTGCCAACAGGAGGGAAATGTTAGCCTGCCATTTCTAGAAGCTGTGGAGCATATGGAGAGCCCGGAATCGCTGTCAGCAGCCCAGATCCGGGCTGTGCCATCCCGGCAGCTTCATTGTGGCTTTTTAAAGAAAGCCTACAGTAACCTCCCTTACCTGTGGTTGTCAGAGGAAATACCTCACATCCGGATCCCATGTAGTTTTCCATAGTCCTAAATATGCACCCATCATTAATAAAGGCTGCATCACATTCCACTGTGCATAATGGACCATAAAATTTACCTAGCAGAATCCTAAATGTTGTGTTTCATCTTTTAAAACTGATGCTAAACAATGCTATAGTGAACATCCTTTTGCATACATTTTGCACAGGCCTCTCATCACTGTTAGCAATACAGTTGCTTAATCAAAGGATACGTATTTTTCTAAGACTGGGACCTAATGACAAGCTGGTCCTTAGAAAACTTGAACCGGCTTTGTGACAGGCCACAAAACTGAGATATAGTATCTCATGTACATGTGTGTGTATGTATGTGTATATTTTGCATAGGAAATATTCTGAAAGATAAACATCACAATATTTAAAATGGACATTTCAGTGTACTAGGTTTTTAGGGATTTTTTTATTTTTTGTGGAGGAAATGGTATTGACATTATTTTCTAAAGTGAACATTGACTACTTGTGTAATTAAAGACAATTCTATAGTTCTAATACCCTAGTTAATTCTAATTAATTGATTCCTATTTCTGTTTTTCCTTATAGACTGATGAACTATTTGGGCTATAAGGGGCCTTAAAGAAAGTTCACCTGGTCTAATTCCATCAATGCCATTGTGTGGAAATCAAGTCTTCAGGAGACAATCTGAATTGCTTGTGTTCACAGAGCTAACCTGGGGCAAAACTGGAGGCTAGACTCCAAGAACATTCTTGACTATTTTTTTTTTTTTTTAACTTCTCTATACTCTTCCTCCTAATGCTAATTTGATTTTATTTACTTCATTTTATATTTTAGAATTATTCATACTAGCTAATGATTAATTGCTAAAGCACTATATCAGTATGTTTAGAGGTCCAGAACAGAGTTTTTAGCTTTGCTCAAGGGAGGATGTGGGGCTTCCCTGGTGGCTCATCGGTAAATAACCTGCCTGCGAATGAGGAGATGCAGGAGATGTGGGTTTGATCCCTGGGTCTGGGAGATTCCTTGGAGAAGGGTATGACAACCCACTGCTGTATTCTTGCCAGGAAAATCCCATAGACAGAGGAGCCTGGTCGGCTACAGTCCACAGGGTCACAAAGAGCGAATGAGCACATATCCACATACATATTCCATCAGATTTAATAAGTGCTCATTTAAAACATTGGGTGCTAAGAGTTACAAAAAGACCATGAAGGATGAATCAGAAGACAGACCCCTGTACATTTACTGCTGGTGTTGCTTATTCTTTTCTTTGCCTAATTTCCTTTCTAATTTTCCAGTATTTCCATATTCTTTCTTACCTGACATTAATTTTTTTTAATGTTTATATTGTGCATTTAGGGCATTTTAGACCACAGAGAACTGTCTTGAAGTCTTCAATATGCCTGAATAAGCTCTCTACAATTTACTGGGAATGGGTTGGGCTAAAATCCCTATTTTCTGGGAGGACAGATGTGAATAGGGAAACTGTAATTTCACCACTAGATACATGAAGCCATCAAACTGTTTCAAGACTTGATTTTGGTCACCTGATGCGAACAGCCAACTCATTGGAAAAATCCCCGATGCTGGGAAAGACTGAGGGCAGAAGGAGAAGAGGGTGTCAGAGGATGAGATGGCTGGTTGTCATGACTCATGCAATGGACTTGAACTTGGGCAAACTTCAGGAGATGGTGAGGGACAGGGAGGCCTGGCACATTGCAGTCTATGGAGTTGCTAAAGAGTTGGACACGACAGAGTAACTGAACAATAGAGATTTTAAAAACTGGAGAAACACTAATACTGAATTCTGGATTATGCACACTTACTAAATATTTGGAAAACTGATGTCTAAACTGGCTCTATTTTTATGCAAACTGTAAGAGTGACATTGAGTTTACTGTACTCACTGTACCTCCATTTGACCAGCAGTGTCCTGGAAATAGAAGTCCCTCCTCTTAATGAGTAGTTTAGCTGGCTTATGCGAAGGCAGGCCACTGACCATGTTGACGTTAGTCCAATTCACCTATGGCTTCAGAGGAACACTGACATTAGTTGAGCAGGGTGTGTTCAGGGACTGTCTGGACTTTTCACAACATGGTGCATGCGCTTTTCCTGGTAAGGCGACAGGTTATAATTGGATGGGCAGTGGTCTCCACCTCTTTTCTCTCTATATATATATGTATATATATTAAAGAATAAATATATAATACATAATAAATATACTATAATAGAAATAACATCAATAATAAAAAGCATTAGAATAAGTATGTATTTTATACACAAATATATATGTATAGTATTAGTCGTTCATTCGTTTCCAACCCTTTGTGATCCCACGGACTGTATTCTGCCAGGCTCCTCTGTCCATGGAATTCTCCAGGCAGGAATACTGGAGTGGGTAGCAATTCCCTTCTCCAGGGGATCTTCCCAACCCAGGGATCAAACTCAGGTCTCCTGCATTGCAGGCAGATTCTTTACCATCTGAGCCACTAGGGAAGCCCATAAAATAAGTGTGTATTTTATACATACACATATGTGTCTGTATATATATATATATTTAGAGAGAGAGAGACAAAGACAGAAACCATTTTTCTCTGTACAGAGAGAGCTACTTTTTGTGTATAGCAATTTTCTGAAAAATTAGCGTAATGTAATATAAAGAGAGGAAAATACTCAATAAAAGCTTTCCTTTCTTGTACTTATGGTTGGAAACATTGCTAGTTAGATTTTTTATTAAAAAAAAAAATGTGTTTTTTTTTTTTTTAGAAATAAGTAGAAACTTGGCCAGATCCTTAGGTTTGAAGGCTCCGCATGGCCCCTCCTCCACCCCCTCACTATTGTTAGTCATCCTGTGCCTGACTTCACGTTATCACCTTCAAGAGAACAGCTGGGTCACTGTGAAAGGGTGTTAATCTCCCAGTGTCTTCCCTAACACCTTATTGACAGCTTGAGTTAGGGCGGCCTACTTAGGCTTTGGTGAATCCGACTTGACAAAATTCCCTCTCAACTTTATATTCATTTAAAAAATGTGGTCTCTGCAATTTCCTGAGCAAGATCTGCAATGATCCCCATTCTGAATGACCTAGCAGAGCTGTGCAGTGACTTTCCCATCCCTGGGAGGCTTTCTGTACTGCTGCAAATTTCTACCTGCATTAATCTGCAAAGCCTGGCAGATTTAAGCAGCAAGAAACAAACATACATCTAATGGGTTATAGACAGCCCTCTACATTGTGCTGAAAAATTGAGCGCACTGCCATGGAAGATTTCAGTGTCATTTACTGAGTTTTTTAGATGGAATGGAATGAGCGCAGTTAGCTCCAGATTCTCCATTGTTCTCCTTCCTGGCCTTTAGCCTTCCCTGGGATTAGGCCTGCCCTGGGATCAGAACCATCAGATGCATCAGCAAATCTGCCCATTTGATGACACCCTGTATAAAGAACTATGCTGAGTATAGAAGGAAGTGTGGGTACACATCACAGGGCCTTGCCCGAAAGAATCACCTGAAGGGGAGACAGCTGTCTGAGAACTAGACCACGAGTCAGTGGGTGAATAGCTAAGATGCAAGGCCAAGGGAGTTGGTGATGGACAGGGAAGCCTGGTGCGCTGCAGTCCATGGGCTTGCAAAGAGTTGGACACAACTGAGGAACTGGACTGAACTGAACTGAAGGCCAAGGGACTTGGTTGGACTCCTCAAGAGAAGTATGTGATAAGGGAATGTCTGATAACAGAAATGCATTTGAACCTGGCTTTCAAAGGCCAACCATGGATGAGAGCATTTTAGGCAGAGGATAAAGATTTACAATGCAAACCTTAATCTGTGTTAGGGCAAGTAGGTAGGTGATAGTGCAGCTATCCTGGCACTGGATGGGCTCCGGGGTTGTGAGATTTTAGTGCCAAAACCAAGTCCCAGAGAAACTGGCACATGTTGTTCACCCTTGAAAAAGCTAGAGTGCAAAGGCAGGTTATGGCCACACCAGGGAGTCATGGTACCACTTCAGAGGCAGATGCTGTTGGTTTAAATAGAGGGGAGGGGGAAAGCCCCAAATGAAGCTTGCAATGTAGCAGATAAAGTAAGACTAATAGGCACAGAACTATTTTAGCATTAAAAAGGAGCACTTGAGGTAGAGCAAGTTAGTGTTAATTTGTGCTTTGCACACAATTAGAGCCTGGGTCAGGTGCTAATTGAGTAGCTAGAAAGAATTACAGCAGAAGGGATGTTGAATAGCTAAGAGGATCTATAGAGTTTATCTTTGGCCTTGGAGTAGGGGAAAGACAGAGGGTGGCATAAGATGAGAGAACTTGAGTTTGGGCTGCGGGTTGAGGGAATCTCCCTGGTGGTTCAGATTGTTAAGAATCCACTGGCAATGCAGGAGACCCAGGTTCCATCCCTGGGTCGAGAAGATCCCCTGGAGAAGAAAATGGCAACCCACTCCAGTATTCTTACCAGAGAATCCATGGACAGAAGAGCCTGGTTGGCTACAGTCCATGGGCTTGCAGAGTTGGACACGACTAAGTGACTAAGCACACATGCTAGTGCAGGTAGAATTACCCACTACCCACTATGAGAAGAAAACAATTTTCATCCTAAATAACTATGGGGAAATATCACACAGGGCCTAGAAGTTCAGATAGAAACTTGAAGCATTAAGAGGCCACTGTTTCCAGACTGATGTTGCCCAGGTGAATGGACCCATAAGGGTACTCAGTTTGTGAAACATTGCATGATGCCACCTCTTCATGGGAATTCACAATTAGCAGCAACAAACTCCAGGCTTGGAGAAGTCCTACAATAATGAAACTGAACAACCCATTGTTTTCAACACAAAAGGTCACAGACTCCCCTCTGTTTGTGGAGAGGTGAGGGTCAAGGCAGGAAGGCAGAAGATTTGTTAATATTTTGTAGAAGGATTCTTTGGAGAGAATTTTGCAATCATTTACTACAGACATGAGTGAGGTGTGACTTCTTTTTAAGGCAAAAGTGAGATTCAGTTCAGTTCAGTCGCTCAGTCGTGTCTGACTCTTTGTGACCCCATGAATCACAGCATGCCAGGCCTTCCTGTCCATCACCAACTCCCGGAGTTTACTCAAACTCATGTCCATTGAGTCAATGATGCCATCCAGCCATCTCATCCTCTGTCATCCCCTTCTCCTTCTGCCCCCAATCCCTCCCAGGTCTTTTCCAATGAGTCAACTCTTCACACGAGGTGGCGAAAGTATTGGAGTTTCAGCTTTAGCATCAGTCCTTCCAATGAACACCCAGGACTGATCTCCTTTAGAATGGACTGGTTGGATCTCCTTGCAGTCCAAGGGACTCTCAAGAGTCTTCTCCAACACCACAGTTCAAAAGCATCAATTCTTCAGTGCTCAGCTTTCTTCACAGTCTAACTCTCACATCCATACATGACCACTGGAAAAACCATAGCCTTGACTAGACGGACCTTTGTTGGCAAAGTAATGTCTCTGCTTTTGAATATGCTATCTAGGCTGGTCATAACTTTCCTTCCAAGGAGTAAGCGTCTTTTAATTTCATGGCTGCAATCACCATCTACAGTGATTTTGGAGCTCAGAAAAATACTGTTTTCAGTTTCCCCATCTATTTCCCATGAAGTGATGGGACCAGGTGCCATGATCTTCGTTTTCTGAATGTTGAGCTTTAATCCAACTTTTTCACTCTCCTCTTTCACTTTCATCAAGAGGCTCTTTAGTTCCTCTTCACTTTCTGCCATAAGGGTAGAGTCATCTGCATATCTGAGGTTATTGATATTTCTCCTGGCAATCTTGATTCCAGCTTGTGCTTCTTCCAGCTCAACGTTTCTCATGATGTACTCTGCATATAAGTTAAATAAGCAGGGTGACAATATGCAGCCTTGATGTACTCCTTTTCCTATTTGGAACCAGTCTGTTGTTCCATGTCCAGTTCTAACTGTTGCTTCCTGACCTGCATATAGGTTTCTCAAGAGGTAGGTCAGGTGGTCTGGTATTCCCATCTCTCAGAATTTTCCACAGTTTACTGTGATCCACACAGTCAAAGGCTTTGGCATAGTCAAGAAAACAGAAATAGATGTTTTTCTGGAACTCTCTTGCTTTTTCGATGATCCAGCAGATGTTAGGAATGCATTTGAGGAATCTTACCTTAACAATGATTGCAAAAAAGATTAAAAGAGGTACCATGGGCTGCACAAGCACTAGAGAGGGAGACACAGACCTGAGTTCCAGTTTGCTGCTCACCCTCTGATAAGCCTCCCAGGCTTGCATGGTTTGATTAAAATTTGGCTTTAAAGATCTCGGCACAAAGCCTAGCACATGGTAAGTACTCCCTCTATGGAAACTTGTCATTATCTTCCCTTTGTGGTAATAAGTTGGGACACCATGGGCCAAATCATCAAAATTGCCTCACCCCTGGGCTTTGTCGACTTTCCCAGAGCTGCCCCTACTTCCCTCTTCAGAAAAATCCATCAAGTTCACAGTCACAGCGCCATCCTTCCTTCTCCGCTGAATGGACTGTTAAAGGACTAAGCTAGCTCCCTGCAGAGACAAAGCCCAGCAACTTGTGGTCCATAGTCTGTCAGATGATAGAGCTGCTGTCTCAGTGGGCGTCCAGCACACACACCCCGGGAAAGAAGAGTCTGGATGCATGTAACACGGAAGACACTCAGGAGGTAGGGGAAGTTCTGTGTGCGGCTGGGCCTGTGTGGGGAGGGGAGTAACCAACAGCAGAAGGCTGGCGCAAGTCTTCAGCTGGAACATTCACCAACATCCCTCAGGTGTTACACAGCGTCCTCCTGGACAAAGGCACTTGCTTTCATTCTTAATTTTAGAATCAAAGATTGTTCTTAATTTTGGAATAGAAGCACAGTAGTGAAATGTGGCAGAGAAGGCAATGGCACCCCACTCCAGTACTCTTGCCTGGAAAATCCTATGGACAGAGAAGCCTGGTAGGCTGCAGTCCATGGGGTCGCGAAGAGTCGGACACGACTGAGGCGACTTAGCAGCAGCAGCAGCAGTGAAATGTGGATGGCCAAAACCCAAGCAAGGAGTGAGGGGAAGCAGACAGGACCCATCTGCCCTTGTTCACCCAAACAATTCATCTTTCACTGTGAAGTCAGAGAGAATCCGAGCTACGTGGTCGCCAGCCTTGTATACTCACTGTGGCCTAGTGAATCACGGCGCCTCTCCCAGACCCTGCAAAGTGTCTGTAAGCACAGTTCCTTGGGGGCAGCCACACAATGGTGCAAAGGGAGGATCTAAGAGGCAGGAAGGGGTAGGGGGATTTGGGGAGCAGAGCAGAGCTGAAACTCTTTTCTGTTCTTCTCTTCTTGAGATGCTTTATGAAGCCTGCTGTCGATGTAGAGTGAGTTGATCATTCAAATAGATAATTTTGAGAGTGAAATGATGCTATGTACTAGTTACCCAGGGACAATGAACTTACCCTGACTGTCCCAGGCAAACCAGAGTGTAGGGCTACTGTTTTGGTCTGAATTCTGCTCCACCCCAAAAAGAATCTGTAGAAGGCCTAACCCTCAGTGCCTCAGAACCTGACTATACTTGCAGATGGGGCTTTTAGAGAGGTGGTGAAATTAAAATGAGGCCTACAGAGTGCGTTGTAACCCAATCTGACGGGCGTCTTTATAAGAAGAGAGGCTCTGGACACACAAAGAGACACCAGAGATCAGTGTGCACAGAGGAAGGGCCGTGTGAGGACACAGAAAGCAGGTGGCTGTCTGCAAGCCAAGGAGAGAGGCCGCAGAAGAACTAACACTGCCCACGTCTTGAGCTCGGACTTTCAGCTGCCAGAACAGTGAGGAACTTAATTTCTGCTGTTTAAGTGCCCGACCCTGGGATTATTTTTGTTCCCTGGTGGCTCAGTTGATAAAGAATCTGCCTGGGATGTAGGAGACCAGGGTTAGGTCTGAGGTTCGGGAAGATCCCTTGGAGAAAGAAATGGCAACCCACTCCAATATTCTTGCCTGGGAAATCCCATGGACAGAGGAGCCTGGGGGGTTACAGTCTGTGGGGTCCCAAGAGTTGGACACGACATGACTAAATCAGCACCAAAGCAGAGTACAGCCACTGATTTTCTCCAACTTTCCTCATCTATAAAAATCGAGAGAATCGTGCCTACCACTTGGGCTTAAATTACATAATATATATGAAGCTTATTATCCTTTACTGCTTGTATCCTAGGCATACCTAGGATACACGCAATAAGGCATATTTGGTAATAAAATGAGTCACAACAATTTTTTGATTTCCCAGTGCACATACAATTGGTGTTAACACTAAATTGTAGTCTGTTAAGTATGCAGTAGCATTATATCTAAAAGACAATGGTGGTTTAGTTGCTAAGTCATGTCCAACTCTTGTGACAGGAGCCCGCCAGGCTCCTCTGTCCATGGGATTCTCCAGGCAAGAATACTGGAGTGGGTTGCCATTTTTTTCTCCAGAGGATCTTCCTGACCCAGGATTGAACCCAGGTCTCCTGCATTGTAGGCAGATTCTTTACTAATTGAGCTGTGAGGGAAGCCCAAAAAGCAATGTGTATATCTTAATTAATAGATGCAATTTTGCTGAAAAATGCTATCATCTGAGCCTTCAGCAAGTCATGCTGCTGCTGCTGCTGCTAAGTCGCTTCAGTCGTGTCCAACTCTGTGCGACCCCATAAATGGCAGCCCATCAGGCTCCCCCGTCCCTGGGATTCTCCAGGCAAGAACACTGGAGTGGGTTGCCATTTCCTTCTCCAATGCATGAAAGTGAAAAGTGAAAGTGAAGTTGCTCAGTCATGTCCGACTCTTCGTGACCCCATGGACTGCAGCCTACCAGGCTTCTCCGTCCATGGGATTTTCCAGGCAAGACTACTGGAGTGGGGTGCCATTGCCTTCTTTGACATGTATACACTACCACGCATGAAATAAATAGCTAGCAGGAAGCCGCTGTGTAACACAGGAGCTCAGCCTGGTGCTCTGTGACGACCTAGAGGGCTGGGATGCGGGGAGGGTGGGAGGGAGGCTCAAGAGGGAGGAGATATATGTATACTTTGAGCTGATTCATGTTGTACAGCAGAAACCAACACAACACTCTAAAGCAATTATCCTCCAACACGGAGTACTTAATAAAACTTGGCATTAAAAAAAAAGGGGGGGGGGATCCTTTTCAAACATGAGACCTGGTTCAAATCTAACAGAATGACAGCCGAAGTTCTTCTACTTCCCAGAGCTCTGCCTGATCCCGCCACTGTTACCCACAACTTCCCCCAGCTCACACCCACTGGCCTATGGACAGAGAAGCCTGGTGGGCTGCTGTCTATGGGGTCGCACAGAGTCGGACACGACTGAAGCAACTTAGCAGCAGCAGCAGTGTATACATGTCAGTGCTACTTGAAAATGATCACTCTGACTTTGGTGTAAACAACAGATATTGGAGAGAATGTGTCAGAATCAGTCAAGGAGACCTGTTATTTATAAGCTATCTCAGTAGTCCAGGTGAGAGGGGATGATACCTGGATGGGTGTTTCTGAGTCTATCTCTGTGGTGTGAAATGGTTAAATAGATTCCCTCCAAGCTGCTGGTCCTGGGAGATGTTCACCAGTGTAGGGCTGTATCACGTGGGACAATCAATGATCAACATAAACCCTCTTCAGGGTTCATCCAGTGTCTGCCATATACCAGGAGCTTTCCATACCTTATGTACAAGTCTCAGAGCAATATTTCAAGATAATGTGACTGCTTCCAAACTATTAATAGAGAAACTGGGGACCAAAGAAGTTAAGCCCCTGGTCCAGAGCTACATAGCTCATACTTGGCAGAACCAGGTCTCTCTCCCAAATCCATCTGCCTTCAGATCTGCTGTTTATGCACTCCATCCTAAAGCATTTTGCATATTCCTTTTTCATATGGGATCCTTGAGATGTAGCACCTTTTGGTACTTGAAAACTTTAACAGTTATAAAAAGGATTCCCATCAGCCGTATCTGCATCACCTGTAAGTTTCTGGCATATGATTGTCCCTTATCCCCATGTTCACCGGAAAAAGTACTGAATTCCTATTGAGAGACTGATATCCGTCTAGAAGTCTAAACCATACCTTTTCTTAAAATTAGTTTTTATAGGAGTATAAGTAAGTTTTAGTCACTTTAGTCGTGTCCGACTCTGCGACCCCATGGACTGTAGCCCACCAAGCTCCTCTGTCCAGGGGATTTTCCAGGCAAGAATGCTGGAGTGGGTTGCCATGCCCTTCCCAAGGGGATCTTCCTGACCCAGGGATCAGACCCAGGTCTCCTGCATTGCTGGCAGGTTCTTTACCGTCTGGGCCACCATGGAAGCTCTTACTGGAGAATAGTTCCTTTACAATGCTGTTAGTTTCTGCTGTGCTGCAAAGTGAATCAGCTATATGTTTTCATATATCCTCTCTTTTTTGGATTTCCTTCCCATTTTGGTCACCAGGAAGCCCTGAGTAGAGTTTCCTGTGCTATACAGTTTAGTTATCTATTTTAGGCATAGAATCTATCTTGAATATATGTCAGTCCCAATCACCCAATTCATATTCCTCCTACCCACTCCCTAAAGCATACTTTTCTACTGGAAATGTCATGGTAAACACCTTACATTCTAATGCTGTGTATATAAATGCAAAAAAGAAAATACCTACAAAAATTTTTAAATAACTTATTTTGGTCTTGCCTTTTATTAGATCAAATTGTGGCTAATATGACACATTTTTTTCTATCAAATTTTAAATAAAATCCACCCACATCAGCTAAATATTTTATTCCTCTAGAAAAAATAAATTACACCCTGATCATTTCAATACAGGAGAAATAAATTTGATGTAATGTTGTATTCCCCTCAGGCCTGGTCTCCCTCAGTACAGGGAAGCCCAGCAATGAGACAGTTATTTGGATGATCAGAACAAAATCACTTTTTCGCTCAATCATCTACAGAATTTAAAACAAAGTATTTGGCTTTTGTTTTGTGAGTTACCCCTTCAGTTTTATCTGATTTTAATATTGATGTCGGGACCTAAGGCATCTGAGATTGTTCTTCAGGTATTTTCATGCTCAACAAGCGTGATCCAAGGGAGCCCAAACTTTGGCTGGAGGCTGTGGGTCTTTTTTCGAGCTCAGAAAAGGTTCCTCTGAATGTCTGAAAAAATGTGGCACAAATTGTAATCCGAGTCACTGGTAAGGTCAGTTGGAGGCCGGGTGACCGCCCCTCCTGAACCGAAGCCGAACGGGGCCCAGGTGGGTGAGGGGCCTTCGTGACCCCTCACATGTGTTTTGACTCCACCTTCGGCCCCAAACAACTGTCGGGAAAGAACAAAGGGCTGTTTTCTCGGAGGTTCCTGGTCCCTGACCTGGAAAGGGTGACGTTTATCAAGTGGATTCGGAGGGGGCACCTGCAGTCGGGGTCAGGGGCAGGCGTCAGGGTGGTGGCAACTGGATCCCCAACACCTTAATGAGCAGAGCCCCCAAGGTGAGACTCTTTTTCCCTCCTAGAAATGTTCTGCTGGCATGCTAGTGCGGGGCTTGAGCCTCCCATGATTTTCCGGTCTGCCTCACACTTCTGGGCTGTGCCCACTTCATACTTAGGTAAGGAGTTCCCGAGAATCTTTAATGTCAGGCTCTATCTGGGGGGCGAAGAGGAGGTTAAAATGGTGCTATGCACATCCCTTCTCTCTCTTCCTTAAAAAGCACGATGTAGTCTTAATCATGGGGCTTCCCAGGTGACTTAGTGGGAAAGAACCCGCCTGCCAATGCAGGAGACGCAAGAGACAGGGGTTTGATTCCTGGATTGGGAAGATCCCTTGAGGAGGAAATGAAAACCTGCTCCAGTATTCTTGCCTAGAGAATCCCATGGACACAGGGACCTGGCAGGCTACCCAAAGAGTCTGACATGACTGAGCATAGCACAGCAAAGTCTTCATCATAAAATTGAAAAATACAATAATGAATTTCTCTTTTGTGGGTTCCGTTTGACTCAAAGACAAGGAAGTATTCTACAGCTGCTGCTGCTGCTGCTAAGTCGCTTCAGTCGTGTCCGACTCTGTGCGACCCATAGACAGCAGCCCACCAGGCTCCCCCGTCCCTGGGATTCTCCAGGCAAGAACACTGGAGTGGGTTGCCATTTCCTTCTCCAATGCATGAAAGTGAAAAGTCAAAGTGAAGTCGCTCAGTCATGTCCGACTCTTAGCGACCCCATGGACTGCAACCTACCAGGCTCCTCCGCCCATGGGATTTTCCAGGCCAAAGTACTGGAGTGGGTTGCCATTGCCTTCTCCAATGCATGAAAGTGAAAAGTGAAAGTGAAGTCGCTCAGTCGTGTCCGACTCTTAGCGACCCCATGGACTGCAACCTACCAGGCTCCTCCGCCCATGGGATTTTCCAGGCCAAAGTACTGGAGTGGGTTGCCATTGCCTTCTCCAAATATCCTATAGACTTGCATTCAGAGTATAGGCCCTGCTTGGAAACTCTTAGGAAAAGTGATTCCCCCAGACCTATTCAATCATAACCTGCATTTTAAATGTGCTCCTTGGGGATCCTTTTAAAATTTAAAAGGGGCTTGTGTCTGAGGGCAGTGTCTCTGGTCCTGGAGGTGGCTATGTCAACTTGGGCAAACTCTTTAACTTGTTGTGGCCTCAGATTCCTCATCTGTACACTGGGGGCAGGAGAGGTTGGTTGAGGGGAGGGACACCCAACACCCAGCCCAGTGTTTGGTGGGGAGCCAGGGTTCCTGGGGACTTAGGGATCTTCCTCCTGCAGGGTGGGTGCAGTGCCCCCTAGGAGTCAGAGCACAGTCAGCCAGCCCAGATGACATGGGAACACGTGACTGCAGGCCTGGACAGACTCTCAGCTCGGGAAACTCGGCCAGCCCTGACTTGCTGGGAGCAGCAGGCTCCGCTGTGATGCCAACTGCCTGCCAGGCTCAGCCCAGACCCCCGCACCGAGTGCACTGCGTCCAAGTGCCAATCAACTGCAACAAACCCCAGTGGGCCCCCAACAACAGGTGTCTCATTAAACATCTCTCACCCTCCCAGGCTTAGCCACTGACAGGCACCAAACTAGCACTCAATCACCACTTAATCACAGCCAAACTCCATTAACAAGTCATACTAATTACCAACTTCTAACAGTGTCTCCAGTTTGGAGGCAAAATACCTTATTCTTTTTAGATAAAAACTGGCTTGTGATCCTTCAGAAAGATCCATAATTAGGTCCTTTAAAAATGGGGATGAGGGGAGGAGGCAGGGGAGAAGCTGATAGACCCAGGGTAGGTTCAGTCCTGAAAGGGCACAATGAGAGGCTCTGTTTGTTTTAATTTTGTACCTACTGGTGGCCCACAAGGGTCCAATTAGCCTGTTACAGCTGCTTGTATTGGTTCCATCCTCTTGTCTCATCCTTCCTCCCCCCTGCTTTTTTTTTCCTGGGAGGGATAAACTTGTAGCACAGATTGCAGGCCTGCAGGCATCCGAAGATCAACAACTAGCTTTCTGTGATCAAACCCCCTGTGAACCAAGAACACTCATTTGCAGAATTCCTAATGCATTGGATGAGGTGGGGATGGGTTGACCTGAGCTTGACGTGGTTGCAACAGGATCTGGTGCCTTTTGAAATGACCAGAAGCTAGATATTCTTAGAACGAGAGCAATTTTGTAGATTGGCTTTTTGCCTTTTTTCAATTTTATATGGGGTCATAATAACATTATTATTATTACTGTAATTCTTATAATTATTTGCCTTACATTTTCCATCATAAGGCACTCCATTTTATTGTTTGAGACGGATTTTTCTTTTCAGAACTTACATACATAGAGAGCATCCTTTGTCAGTCAAGTATAACGGATACATTAAAATGAATTTCCTATTAACTTGGATAGGCTCATGGATTCAGCCTATAGACAGTGGTCACTCTGGTGTCAAGGTCAGTATAGCCAGTACTAGCAATAGCAAAAAGAGTTAGGGCAAGTGGCAAAACTGCATTAAAATATGGTAGAAATTCGGATGATTACCTTTAGTCCTAATCTTTTATTGTCAAGTGAAGCACCATGTAGTTTAAACTTATGAATTAATTCTACCTTTAACTGAATCCTTTGAAATTGAATCAAATCACATTTTGGAATCATGATCTCTGTGTTCCCTAATGAGAGTAGTTTTAAAGGTTCACATTTGTACAGTGTTTTAAAAAAATCTTCTCTAAGAATTCTTGAAGTTTATAAAGATTCAGCTAGCAAGTTTTCTCACCCTTCATATTTTCTGTCATTTCATCTCATTGATCAGATTTCTTTTTTTTTCTTTTTAATTTTATTGGAGTAGGAAATTCCCTGGCAGTCCAGTGGTTAAGACTCTGTACTTTCACTCCCTGCCAAAGCCCCAGGTTCAATCCCTGGTCAGGAGCTAGGATCCCACAGGTTGGGCAGCATGACCAAAAAAGAAAATCACTCAGCAAATGTGAACATTTAAAAAAATTTATTGGAGTGTAATTGATCTACAATTTTCTGTTAGTTTCTGGTGCATATCAAAGTGATTCAGTTATACATATGCATATATTCATTCTTTTTCAGATTATTTTCCCATTTAGATTATTATAGAGTATTGAGTAGGGTTTCCTCTGCTATACAGTAGGTTCTTGTTGGTTATCTATTTTATATATTTGTGTGTACATGTTAATCTCAAACTCCTAATTTAACTCTCCTCCCCACATTTCCCCTCTGGTAACCATAAATTTGTCTTCAAAATCTGAGTGTATTTTTGTTTTTAAATAAGTTCATTTATATCAACTTTAAAATTGTATTCCACATTTGAGTTATATTACATGATATTTTTCCTTCTCTGTCTGATCTTCTGTACCTAGTATGATAATCTCTAGGTTCATCCATGTTGTAACATATGGCATCACTTGGATTCAGTGCAATTTCTGTCAAATTACCAATGGCATTTTTCACAGGACTAGAGGAAATATTTAACTTTAAGATGAGAGACACTACTTGCTGATACTCACTGGAGATGAAGATCTTGATTTCTCTGGGAGTTGCTGGATATTTTGGATGCTGCTATGAACTGTGGTGTTGGAGAAGACTCTTGAGAGTCCCTTGGACTGCAAGGAGATCCAATCAGTCCATTCTGAAGGAGATCAGCCCTTACATTTCTTTGGAAGGAATGATGCTAAAGTTGAAACTCCAGTACTTTGGCCACCTCATTGGAAAAGTTGACTCACTGGAAAAGACTCATGCTGGGAGGGATTGGGGGCAGGAGGAGAAGGGGATGACAATGGATGAGATGGCTGGATGGCATCACTGACTAGATGGACGTGAGTCTGAGTGAACTCTGGGAGTTGGTGACGGACAGGAAGGCCTGGCGTGCTGCGATTCATGGGGTCACAAAGATTTGGACATGACTGAGCGACTGAACTGACTGACTGACTGATGTATATAACTAGGGCTTTCTAGGTAGCTCAGTGGTAAAGAATCTGCCTGTCAATGCAGGAGACCCAGGAGACGTGGGTTCAATCTTTGGGTCTGGAAGATCCCCTGAAGTAGGAAGTGGCAACCCACTCCAGTATTCTTGCTGGGAGAATCTCATGGACAGAGGAGCCAGGTGGGCCACAGTCCATGGGGTGGCAAAGAGTCAGACAGAACTGGATGACTGAGCATGCATGCACACAGGTGACTATCACATGGCTCAGGAAGAGCATGGTGTTTAGGGAAAGACAGACCTCGATCCAGTTTGTCATACTATCCCTGGGGCCTTTGGCAAATGATATGTTAGCTCCTTATCTACAACACTGGAATGAAGTTTACCCCAGTGCTGTGAATATGGAAGAGGTAGTGAACATTAATATCTGTAGCCACTTGCAGCTCTGCTGTAGGTGCTCAGGGATACTTTTTGCCATTCCCTTCTTTTGCTTTAGCCAGTAGCCCCTTTCTTTAGATGTTCTAGAATGGGATAAACTTATTAAGCAGTAGTGGATCATAAATCCAGACAGTGAACTGGAGGAAAGCTAAGTACCTGCACTGGGCAGGCAGCCTCCTGAGTCTGGAGGCAGCTACTGCTGCAGCTTTAGAAGGGGTGATGGAGCACTGGGAAGCCTAATGGGAAGCCTAGAAAACCCAGACTGACAAAAACCTGTTGAGACCAGATGATTAAGACCTGAAAGGCAGTCATTAGTCTGTGATCCTGCAGGGGGCTCTGAGTATGGACACCTCCTTGGACTCATCTCCACCAGTGTTTTCTGATACATGCACTTGAGGGTTTCTTTCTGAGAAATGCATCGATGGGTTGGTGATCGAAGTCTATAGAAAAATAGGGTTTCCCTCGGACACGACTAAGTGACTTCACTTTCACGCATTGGAGAAGGAAATGGCAACCCACTCCAGTGTTCTTGCCTGGAGAATCCCAGGGACAGAGGAGCTTGGGGGGCTGCTGTCTATGGGGTCGCACAGAGTTGGACACAACTGAAGGGACTTAGCAGCAGCAGCAACAGGTATTTACTCTAGAGCCATTTTTCTTTTTTCATAGAGAATACTTTTTTCTCCTTCTTCTAAGTGGAACTAATGACAAATTTCATTTTCTTGGGCTCCAAAAATCACTGCAGTGACTGCAGCCATGAAATGAAAAGACATTTGCTCTTTGGAAGGAAAACCATGATAAACCTAGACAGCGTGTTAAAAAGCAGAGACATCACTTTGCCAACAAAGGTCATATAGTTAAAGCTATGGTTTTTCCAGTAGTCATGTATGGATGTGAGAGTTGGACCATAAAGAAAGCTGAGTGCCACAGAATTGATGCTTTTGAACTGTGCTGTTGGAGAAGACTCTTAAGAGTCCCTTGGACTGCAAGGAGGTCAAACCAGTCAATCCTAAAGGAAAGTGGTCCTGAATGTTCATTGGAAGGATGCTGAAGCTAAAGCTCCAATATTTTGGCCACTTGATGCGAAGAGCTGACTGGTTGGAAAAGACTCGGATGCTAGAAAAGACTGAAGGCAAAAGGAGAAGGGAACAGCAAAGGATAAGATGGTTAGATAGCAAGACCAACTCATTGGATGTGATTTTGAGCAAACTCAGGGAGATAGTGAAGGACAGAGGAGCCTGATATGCTACAGTCCATGGGACTGCAAAGAGTTGGACAGAATTTAGTGACTGAACAGCAACAAACAGCATAGAATCTCATGTAGACGAATAAGGCTGATATATCAACATTTAACAAGTTGCTTAAATGTTGTAGCTCTGAAGGCAACTTTCAAAGCCTTTTTATTTTCAAATTTTCAAGTTATGGGCATGTACTTGTGTTGATGTTGACTCTAAGAAGCTGATTGGGGCAAGAGGAGGATAGAACCTCCTCTCATCACTTAAAATATCCTGCAATAAGAAATATTGTACTTTTTTGATGGAAATAGAAAATGCTTATTCTACTTGTCTCTATGAGCACATGTGATTTTTCCAGTTATTTTTCCAAAAAATGACAAATCTGTCAGAGCACTGCATGTTCTGTAATATTAAATTGACGGGCCCTTTCATCTTCCATCCTATGGCTTTCTCACAGTCTTCTCAGACATTGAGCAGCTAGTACCCATTGCTCATGTGAGCATAATTCAGTATTTATTATATTGCTGTTTAGTTGCTAAGTCATGTCCGGCTCTTTAGCGACCCCATGGACTGTAGCCGGCCAGGCTCCTCTGTTTATGGGATTCTCCAGGCAAGAATAGTGGACAGGGTTGCCATTTCTTTCTCCAGGGTATCTTCCCAACCCAGGGATCAAACCTGCATCCCCTGCATTAGCATATGGATTGTTTACCACTGAGCCACAAGGGAAGCCCATATTTATTATATGTTTAGTTTAATATAAGCTGAATAAATGATACTCTATTGTCTCATAAGTCACAGTTTTAGGTTTTTATGCAAATAGACAGCAAAAGAATTTTAACTCCAGATACCTCTTGGTGGTAGGAAAGCATTTTAATGCTCATAAGCTCATGGCTGAGTTTGTCATTTTGTGACAACTTTAAGCTAAACCCTGGTACAGAAATAGCAGACACAATGCAGGGTAGAGGAACCCCAGGGTTGGAAAACAGAAATGGAAGTGTTCTGGATGCTACCATTCCTGAGACCTTGATTACGCTCACTGAGTCTCGTTCCCCATATGTGAAAGGAGGGTGTTGATGCCACTCCTTCAGTGGACCAAGCCATGAGTAGAACTAGACAAAATACAGCAAATATGTGGGTAATGCACAAGGCAGAAAGAAATTTCTAGGATATTCCAAGGTTATCACGTGAGGGAGGGGGACTGCACAGGGGAAAGTGAGAGAGAGAGAGGGACGCATGGTTGTCATCTCCAGGCTGTCTCCACTTTCCAAAGCAGGGTAAAAACACACAGTGAAATGACATGTCTGTGATTTTTTGTGTGTGACAAAGTTACATTGTGCATGCTAAGTTGCTTCAGTCGTGTCCGATTCTTTGCAACCCTGTGGACTGTAGCCCGCCAGGTTCCTCTGTCCAAGGGGTTCTCCAGGCAAGAATACTGGAGTGGGTTGCCATTGCCTTCTCCAGGGGATCTTCCCATCCTCCAGGATGACAAAGTTACCTACCATAGTGTTAATACTACTGTGGTTTGTGGCATACATTTATAATGGGAGGAAATGCTAAGTTTCAATTAGAGGTTAATGAAAACTAAGATGAAATTTTACTACAGGATGCTTGAGTTTTCTGGAGCAGGGTTTTTTTACACTAGAGTTTGCAGACCCCACAATGGTCCTTAGATAGAATTGAGAAGGTCTAAGAATTTGAATGGCAGAAGTTTTTTCTATGTAGTGGAAAAATCAAACTTTAGATTTTATGAGTTAGCTGGATAAAAAGGAGGGAAATCAGACTTCAGATTCTCCTACGATAGAGTAAGAGAGAACAGGTTTTTTCCCTCCTACCTGGAACAATGAAAAATAAACAGACAAATATATGTAAAATCATTTTGAAGACACTGAATATCAAGCAGTAAAAGACAGTTACTACTGAGAGACCAGAAACCAGTATAGACAGCTTCATAATTTTCTCCTGTTGATTGCATTAGGAGAGTTGCTAGGCCATGGGACAAGGAGGGGGAAATCAGGGCAAAGTTTGCCGATGCTGATCTGGGGGAGAAGCAGCTGAGTGTCTTGGGAGATGAAAGTGACATGGGCTTGCGGGACAGAGCACCAGAGAGGAGAATGCATCAGAGAATCTAGAATATATGCAGATTCAAGCTTCCTCGGCACGTTCAGCAGAGCACTGATCAACACATGTGTGGTGGAAAAATACCTGGTTCCAGGGAGAAACAAACAAATAAAATATCTGAAAAGACTAGAAAATAGTGCCTGGAATTCACACATGGTTGGGGTACTGTTGATTCCCATTATTTGGTTGGAAAAGCCCATAAATCACAGAACGTTGGGTGGAAAACTCAGGAAGTTCCTGTGTTAGTAATGGGGAGTAATTCGCCATAGACTGAGCAATGTGCAGAACCTGCATAATATAACATAAAGGCTAGAACAGAAAGGATGAAACTGTTTCAAGCTAATTTAACTATATTTCAGATCAAAGATCAGAATATTTATGGGAAGTAAAAAAATATCCAGCACTCAACAAAGTCAAAAGTCCATCATCCAAACAAAGTTTATCAGGCATGCAAAGAAGCAGAAACACAGAATTTGTAATGAGAAAAGTAATCAATCAGAGCTGACCTAGAACTGGCATAGAATTAGCAGAGAAAAACATTGAAATAGTTATTATGAGTTTGTTTCATGTGTTTAATATGTTAAGTAGGTACAGGAAAAAAAAATGTAAAGAAGACCCCAGTCAAAATTCTAGAGGTGAAAACTTTGAGAAGAAGCATATTGGGTAATGACAGCTGATATATTGCAGAAGAAAAGATCAGTGAATTTGAGAGTGATAATGGAAACTATCTAAAATAAAATTAGAAATTATTTTTAAAAACATTAACAGAGCCTTGATAAGCTGTGGGACTGCTTTAATCAGCCTAACATATGTGTCAGTGTACTCTCTGAAGAAGGATGAGAGGACATAAAATATTCAAATAAGTAGTAGACAAAGATGTCCTAGATTTGATAAAAGTTATACGGAAGCTCGATAAATCCACAAGATGTAAGAAGAAGAAAAGTGCAACAGTTCAGTTCAGTTCAGTCGCTCAGTCGTGTCCGACTCTTCACTACCCCCATGAATCGCAGCACGCCAGGCCTCCCTGTCCATCACCAACTCCCGGGGCTCACTCAGACTCACGTCCATTGAGTCGGTGATGCCATCCAGCCATCTCATCCTCTGTCGTCCCCTTCTCCTCCTGCCCACAATCCCTCCCAGCATCAGAGTCTTTTCCAGTGAGTCAACTCTTTGCATGAGGTGGCCAAAGTACTGGAGTTTCAGCTTCAGCTTCATTCCCTCCAAAGAAATCCCAGGGCTGATCTCCTTCAGAATGGACTGGTTGGATCTCCTTGAAGTCCAAGGGACTCTCAAGAGTCTTCTCCAACACCACAGTTCAAAAGCATCAATTCTTTGGCACTCAGCTTTTTTCACAGTCCAACTCTCACATCCATACATGACCACAGGAAAAACCATAGTCTTGACTAGACGGACCTTTGTTGGCAAAGTAATGTCTCTGCTTTTCAATATGCTATCTAGGTTGGTCATAACTTTCCTTCCAAGGAGTAAGCGTCTTTTAATTTCATGGCTGCAGTCACCATCGGCAGTGATTTTGGAGCCCCCAAAAATAAAGTCTGACACTGTTTCCACCGTTTCCCCATCTATTTCCCATGAAGTGATGGGACCGGATGCCATGATCTTCGTTTTCTGAATGTTGAGCTTTAAGTCAACTTTTTCACTCTCCACTTTCGCTTTCATCAAGAGGCTTTTGAGTTCCTCTTCACTTTCTGCCATAAGGGTGGTGTCATCTGCATACCTGAGGTTATTGATATTTCTCCCAGCAGTCTTGATTCCAGCTCATGTTTCTTCCAGCCCAGCGTTTCTCATGATGTACTCTGCATATAAGTTAAATAAGCAGGGTGATAATATACAGCTTTGACCTACTCCTTTTCCTATTTGGAACCAGCCTGTTGTCCCATGTCCAGTTCAAGGCACACCATAATCAAATTTCTCAAAACCCCTGATAAACAGAAACCTGAAAAGCTGCCAGAGAAAAGTGATACCAGACATACAGAACAGCAAGGATGAGGATGGCACCAGGTTCATTGTGACAATGCGAGTGAGAGGATGGCGAAGCAATACACTGAAAGTGCTGAAAAGAAAGGCTGCTAACCTGAAGTTCTATGCATATTGAATATACCTTTCAAGAAATAAAGGCAAAATAAAGTTTTTTTTTTCCTGATGTACTATTTTTTTAAATTTTATTTTATTTAACTTTACAATATTGTATTGGTTTTGCCATATGCAAACTGAAGTAATTACCCACAGATCTGTCCTACAAGAAGAGGTAAAAGAAATTCTTTAGGCAGAAGGAAAGTTTAGTACATGGAAATATGGGTCTACACAAAATATGAAGAACATCAAAATAATACTAAATGGGTAAATGTGCAAGACATTTTCTTATTATATAAATCACTTTAAAAGTCCATTGAAAATTTAAACAAAAATGATAATTTACTGTAGGTTTTACGGCAAAGGTAATAATGTTTGACAAACTGATATCTTCAGGTTCTATCTTAAGAACATAGAAAACTATGTGCAAATTAAATCCAAATAATGAGAACAAGGGCTCCCCTGGTAGCCCAGCTGGTACAGAATCCACCTGTAATGCAGGAGACCCTGGTTCGATTCCTGGGTTGATAAGATCCCCTGGGGAAGGGAGAGGCTACTCACCCCAATATTCATGGGCTTCTGTGGTGGCTCAGATGGTAAAGAATACATCTGCCACGCTGGAGACCTGGGTTCAATCCCTGGGTTGGGAAGATCCCCTGGAGGGGGGCATGGCAATCCACTCCAGTATTCTTGCCTGGAGAATCCCGATGGACAGAAGAGCCTGGCGGGCTACAGTCAATGGGGTCACAAAGAACTGGACGTGACTGAGCGACTAAGCACAGCACATCAGAGCAATAAGAATAAAGGATATAGTAAATATCAAAGTAAAAATCAATGAAATAGAAAAGATTAAATATTTTGAGTTAGTCACTGAAATAAAATCTGATTCTGTGGAAAAATCAAAAAAATTGATAAATCTCTAGCTAAACTGGTTGGAAAAAACAGATTGCTGATATCAAGAATTATGTTGGTGACATCACAACAGATTCTGCAGATAAAAGGATATAAATACAACATTATCAGAAGTTTCATAATAATAAATCAGGTAATTTAGATAAAGTGGAAAATTTCCTTAAAAGTCATAAACTAACAGTGATCACTCAAAAATAGCTCTGTATCTACTGAGGAAATGTAATTTACAGTTTAAAACCATCTCAAAGAAAAATTACAGGCAAGGTGATTTCACTAGTAAGTTTTACCAAACACTTATGGAAAAAAAAAATTCAAGAAACAATTTTTTACAAACTCTAAAAGAGAATTGAAGAAGAGGAAATATTTTTCAACTAATTCTCTGGGGCTAATACTACACTGATATGAAAATCAGGCAAAGATACTACAAAAAAAGTAGAAAGAAACCCATAAACCAATATATCTCATGAAAATATATGGAAGAATTCTAAAAAATTTCTCCAAAGAAGACATACAGATGGCTAACAAACACATGAAAAGATGCTCAACATCACTCATTATCAGAGAAATGCAAATCAAAACCACTATGAGGTACCATTTCATGCCATTCAGAATGGCTGCGATCCAAAAGTCTATAAGCAATAAATGCTGGAGAGGGTGTGGAGAAAAGGGAACTCTCTTACACTGTTGGTGGGAATGCAAACTAGTACAGCCACTATGGAGAACAGTGTGGAGATTCCTTAAAAAACTGGAAATAGAACTGCCTTATGATCCAGCAATCCCACTGCTGGGCATACACACTGAGGAAACCAGAAGGGAAAGAGACACGTGTACCCCAATGTTCATCGCAGCACTGTTTATAATAGCCAGGACATGGAAGCAACCTAGATGCCCATTAGCAGATGAATGGATAAGAAAGCAGTGGTACATATACACAATGGAGTATTACTCAGCCATTAAAAAGAATACATTTGAATCAGTTCTAATGAGATGGATGAAACTGGAACCTATTATACAGAGTGAAGTAAGCCAGAAAGAAAAACACCAATGCAGTATACTAACACATATATATGGAATTTAGAAAGATGGTAACAATAACCCGGTGTACGAGACAGCAAAAGAGACACTGATGTATAGAACAGTCTTATGGACTCTGTGGGAGAGGGAGAGGGTGGGGAGATTTGGGAGAATGGCATTGAAACATGTATAATATCATGTATGAAACGAGTCGCCAGTCCAGGTTCGATGCACGATACTGGATGCTTGGGGCTAGTGCACTCGGACGACCCAGAGGGAGGGTGTGGGGAGGGAGGAGGGAGGAGGGTTCAGGATGGGGAACACAGGTGTACCTGTGGCGGATTCATTTCGATATTTGGCAAAACTAATACAATATTGTAAAGTTTAAAAATAAAATAAAATTAAAAAAAAACTTTGATCAAAAACAACAATTTATGAAAAGGATGAAGTAGGGTTTATCCTATGCATGCAGATTTGTTTTAATATTACAAAATATCAACCAATATCATTCATTGTGTTATCAACATAAATAAGAAAAAACCTTATGATCATCTCAATAAATTAAATAAAACATTTTGAAACCATTTCAACATCCATTCTTGATAAAAGCTTAGCAAATAAGGAATGCAGGGGAACTTCCTAAACCTGATAATATCAACTTAAAACCTGCAGAACATTATTTTTATATTCAAAGACTAAATGTTTCCCCTCTAAGATCAGGAAAAAGAAAAGGATATTCGCTCTCACAAATTTTAATCAATATTATACTATAATTTCTTGTCACAGCAATTGAGGAGTGAAGGCATCCATATTAGAAAAGAAGAAATATAATTTTCTTTATTTACAGATGTGATTGTATATGTAAAAAATCCAATGGAGTCTTTAAAACAGCTATGAGAAGTTAATTTAGCAAAGTTATAGGACATAAATCAATATGTAGAATATAATTGTAACCCAGTGGCTCAGACAGTAAAGAATGTGCCTGCAGTGCAGAAGACCTGGGTTCAAGCCCTGGGTTGGGAAGATCCGCTGGAGAAGGGAATGGCTACGCACTCCAGTATTCTGGCCTGGAGAATCCCATGGACAGAGGGGCCTGGTGGCTACAGTCCATGGGGTCGCCAAGAGTTGGACACAACTGAGAGACTAACACTTTCACTTTTCTCATATTAGCAGTAAAGAAATGGAAATTGAGATTATAAAGAAATTAAATGTTGGAGGCCTACCCCCCTTGCCAGTGGCCTCACAGCAGACTTGCTCCACTGGGTCTCAAAGCCAGCCATGCTGGGGCCCTGCCCTGACCAGCAGTTTGCCCTCATCAGTCATGAGCAAATAGGCCTCTCTGCTAACTTGCTGGGATGTGCCTTACCTGCCAACACATCCACAGCAACTACATGACGCAGGGTCTTGAGCCGGCGAGGCCAAGGGTCAGCCTTCAATACCAGCATGGGCACAGCAGTCAGCCAATGAAACAGAAAGACACATGCGGCCCCCTAGGGAGCACTCCTGGGCCCAGAGGCTCTGCTGGCCAGAGGGAAGCACGTGGTGCCCCACAGGACATCTGCATGGGACTACTTCTCCAAGAGACACAACTGACCTGCCTAATAAAAGAAATAAACAGAGAATTAGGCTAAAGGAAGAGATCAGTTCAGTTCAGTTCAGTTGCTTAGTCATGTCCAGGTCTTTGCGACCCCATGGACTGCAGCACGCCAGGCTTCCCTGTCCATCACCAACTCCCATAGTTTAGTCAAACACAAGTCCATTGCTTAGGGGATGCCATCCAATCATCTCATCCTCTGTCATCCCCTTCTCTTCCTGCCTTTAATCTTTCCCAGCATCAGGGGTTGGTTCTTCGCAACAGGTGACCAAAGTATTGGAGTTTCAGCTTCAGCATCAGTCCTTCCAATGAATATTCAGAACTGATCTCCTTTAGGATGGACTGGCTGGATCTCCTTGCTGTCCAAGGGACTCTCAAGAGTCTTCTCCAGCACACAATTCAAAAGCATCAATTCTTCTATACTCAGCTTTCCTTATGGTCCAACTCTCACATCCATACATCACTACTGGAAAAACCATGGACCTTTGTTGGTAAAGTAATGTCTCTGCTTTTTAATATGCTATCTAGGTTGGTCATAGGTTTTCTTCCAAGGAGCAAGCATCTTTTAATTTCATGGCTACAGTCAGCATCTGCAGTGATTTTGGAGCCCGAAAAATAAAGTTTGTCACTGTTTCCACTGTTTCCCCATCTATATGCCATGAAGTGATTGGACCAGATGCCATGATCTCAGTTTTCTGAATGTTGAGTTTTAAGCCAACTTTTTCACTCTCCTCTTTCACTTTCATCAAGAGGCTCTTTAGTTCTTTGCTTTCTGCCATGAGGGTGGTGTCATCTGTGTATCTGAGGTTACTGATATTTCTCCCAGCAATCTTGATTCCAGTTTGTGCTTCATCCAGGCCGGCATTTCACATGATGTACTCTGCATAGAAGTTTAATAAGCAGGTGACAAAATACAGCCTTGACTTACTCCTTTCCTGATTTGGAACCAGTCTGTTGTTCCATGTCCAGTTCTAACTGTTGCTTCTTGACCTGCATACAGATTTCTCAGGAGGCAGGTCAGGTGGTCTGGTATTCCCATTTCTTTAAGAATTTTCTACAGTCTGTTGTGATCCAGACAGTCAAAGGCTTTGGTATAGTCAATAAAGCAAAAGTAGATGTTTTTCTGGAACTCTCTTGCTTTTTTGATGATCCAACGGATGTTGGCAATTTGACCTCTGGTTCCTCTGCCATCTGGAAAACTCAGCAGTGGCCACAAGACTGGAAAGGTCAGTTTTCATTCCAGTCCCAAAGAAAGGCAATGCCAAAGTGTGTTCAAATGAAGAGATGGAGGAATATAATCCAAATGAAAGAATAAGACAAAGTCTAGAAAAAGAACTGATCCATGGCTGGTGGACATCTGCATGCCAAGGATAGCACCAACAACCTGCTCAAGTTAGGCACCTAAATCCAGCACAGCAGAAGGGGAGAAGCAAAAGGTCTTGTCTCTAGGAAACTATGACCTATTTCCAACAGCAGGTTGTAGAGTTTCAAGTGGGTGATGCAGAAAGGCCCTGAGTCTCTGCATTTCCTTGCCGTAATAAGCTGTAACTCACCATCAAGGGTTCAGGGAGGGCATATAGGGAGTCTGGGGAGGGACTTCCATGGGGGCACAGCCCAACACAGCCCCTGTGCACCACCATACTCCAGCCTTTAGACAGATCCTAATATAATCACTTTATAGGGAAAAAGCCTATTTTCAGGAGTCTACTGTAGGCTGACTCACTAGCTTGAGGTTTAACAAATTATCAATTTCTCAAGGACCCAGTTGCCTCTTCTTTGAAATGTGAGTACTGAGTACCTACTATGTAGGCTTGTTGTCAGCATTAATCTCCCACTGTTAGCAGTGCTATTCATTTCCTTCAATCTGTCAAACATTAATTTAGGAACCAGAGCCATCAAGGTAAAGAGTTAGTTCCTGACCTCAGGGACACCAGAGTCCAAGGGAGAGACAGACCTTAAGCAGGATAATCATACAGTGGGGTAGTGGTCTTGATAAAGATAGCGACCTCCCATTGTGTCCTAGGGTTTAGGAAGCATTAGTTAAGGTGACCTAAGTAGGAAAGGGGAAGCAGGGTGGGAGGAGGGGTGGTTCAGGTACCTGCAGAGGCATGGGGTGGAAAAGAGATGAGTGAGGGCAGGAAGTTGATGCAGAAGCAGGAGGGAAGGGGTTGTGGCTTTACTGAAGTAAAGGATATGTGCTTGGAATCTGGAACTTGGTCCTATATGGTAGACTGAAAGGATGTTCATCAAGGAGTTGGCATGATGGTATTGACTTTTTAATTTTAGATAAAATGCTTTTATGGTCATGAGGTAGTACACCAAAGAGATAATGCAGGAAAGCCGAGGACTAGGGTAGCCATGGTAACCATCCGTGTGCCTGCTAAGTCACTCCAGTCATGTCTGACTCTGCGTGACCCTACGAACTGTAGCAGCCCACTGGGCTCCTCTCTCCATGGGATTCTCTAGGCAAGAATACTGGAGTGGGTTGCCATTTCCTTCTCCAGGGGATCTTCCCTACCCAGGGATCAAACCTGCATTTCTTATGTCTCCTGCATTGGCAGCCAAGTTTTTTACCACTAGTGCCGCCTGGGAAGGAGATAGATATACATATAGATATATTCTTCTACCTTATACGTTACTGCAAAATATTAAGTATGGTTACCTGTGCTATACAATAGGTCCTTGTTGGTTATCTATTTTATGTATAGTGCTGTATACATATTAATCCCAACTTCCTAATTTCTCTCTCCCCTCTCCTTTCCCTATTGGTAACCATAAGTTTGCTTTTTATGTCTGTGAGTCTATTTCTGTTTTGTAAGCAAGTTCATTTGTGTATATATATATATTTATACTCCACATATAAGCAATATGCTATGATATTTGTTTGACTTACTTAATATGATAATCTCTAGGTCCGTCCATGTTGCTGCAAGTGGCATTATTTCATTCTAACATGACTAACATTCCATTGTATATATATCACATATTTATCCATTCTTCTATCAACGGACATTTAGGTTGCTTCCTTGTCTTGGCTATTGTAAATAGTGCTGCAGTGAACATTAAGGTGTGTGTATCTTTCCCAAGTATAGTTTTCTCTGGATAAATGCACGGGAGTGGGATTGCAGAATGTGGTCCATTTGTTTCCTGACCCCTCTCACTCTGACCTGTTTTCTCCATAGACCTTACCATCTCATAGTATCCTATAGTGATGTAGTTGTTTATCAGGTTCATGGTGTCACTTCTATGCCATGTCAGCTCCAAGATGTCTGTTTTGTTCACTAATGCAGACCAAGAAGCTATAATGGTGCCTGCCATGTAATAGGCTTTTCAATAAATGATGATTGGATCAACACTAAAGAGTTGAGTTTTAGGAATCAGTGAACTAAAATGGACAAAAATGGGTAAATTTAACTCAGATGACCATTATATCTACAGCTGTAATCTACAATTATATTTACCATTATATCTAAGGGCAAGAATCCCTTAGAAGAAATGGAGTAGCCATCATAGTCAAAAAAAGAATCCAAAATGCAGTAATTGGGTGCAGTCTCAAAAATGACAGAATGATCTCTGTTTGTTTCCAAGACAAACCATTCAATATCACAGAAATCCAAGTCTATGCCCTAACAATTAATGCAGAGAAAGCTGAAGTTGAATGGTTCTATGAAGACCTACAAGACTTTCTAGAATTAACACCAGAAAAGGATGTCCTTTTCATTATAGGGAACTAGAATGCAAAAGTAGGAAGTCAAGAGATATCTGGAGTAACAGGCGAGTTTGGGCTTGGAGTACAAAACGAAGCAGGGCAAAGGCTAACAGAGTTTTGCCAAGAGAACGCACCGGTCATTGCACACACCCTCTTCCAACAACACAAGAGACAATGCTACACATGGACGTCACCAGATGGTCAACACTGAAATCAGATTGATTATATTCTTTGTAATTGAAGATGAAGAAGCTCTATACAGTCAGCAAAAACAGGACCAGGAGCTGACTGCAGCTCAGATCATGAACTCCTTATTGCAAAATTCAGACTTGAATTGAAGAAAGTAGGGAAAAACACTAGGCCATTAAGGAATGACCCAAATCAAATCCCTTGCAATTATACTGTGGCAGCGACAGCTTCAAGGGATTAGATCTGATAGACAGAGTGCCTGAAGAACTGTGGACAGAGGTTCGTGACATTATACAGGAGGTGATGATCAAAACCATCCCAAGAAAAAGAAATGCAAAAAGGCAAATTGCTGTCCAAGGAGGCCTTACAAACAGCTGAGAAAAGACGAGAAGTAGAAGGCAAAGGAGAAAAGTAAAGGTATACCCATATGAACGCAGAGTTCCAAAGAATAACAAGGAAAGATAGGAAAGTCTTCCTAAGAGAACAATGCAAAGAAATAGAGGAAAACAAAGAATGGGAAAGACTAGAGATCTCTTCAAGAAAATTAGAGATACCAAGGGAACATTTCATGCAAAGATGAGCACAATAAAGGATAGAAATGATATGGACCTAACAGAAGCAGAAGATATTAAGAAGAGGTGCAAGAATACACAGAAGAGCTGTACAAAAAAGATCTTAATGACCTGGATAACCACAAAGGAGTGATCACTCCCCTAGAGTCAGATATCTTGGAGTGCAAAGTCAAGTGGGCCTTTGGAAACATCACTACGAACAGAGCCAGTGGAGGGTGATGGAATTCCAGTTGAGCTAATTCAACTCCTAAAAGATGATGCTGTTAAAGTGCTGCACTCAATATGCCAGCAAGTATAGAAAACTCAGCAGTGGCCACAGGACTGAAAAAGGTCAGTTTTCATTCCAATCCCAAAGAAAGGCAATGCCAAAGATGGTTCAAAACTACCGCACAACTGTACTCCTTTCACATGCAAAAAAAGTGATGTTCAAAATTCTCCAAGCCAGGCTTCAACAGCAGTAATGTGAACTGAGAACTTTCAGATGTTCTAGCTGGATTTAGAAAAGGCAGAGGAGCCAGAGATCCAATTGCCAACATTTGTTGGATCATAGAAAAAGCAAGAGAATTCCAGAAAAACATCTACTTCTCCTTCATTGACTATACTAAAATCTTTGACTGTGTGGATCACACAAAATTCTTAAAGAGAAGGGAATACCAAACCACCTTACCTGCCTCCTGCAAAACCTGTACATAGGTCAAGAAGCAACATTTAGAACCAGACATGGAACAACGGACTAGTTCCAAATTGGGAAAGGAGTACGTCAAGGCTGGATATTGTCACCCTGCTTATCATGCAAAATCCCAGACTGGATGAAGCACAACTGGAATCAAGATTGCTGGGAGAAATATCAATAACCTCAGATATGCAGACGACACCACTCTTACGGCAGGAGGCAAGAGAAACTAAAGAGCCTCTTGATAAAGGTGAAAAAAGGGAGTGAAAAAGTTGGCTTAAAACCCAACATTCAAAAAACAAAGATCATAGCATCCTGTCCCATCACTTCATGGCAAACTGATGGGGGAACAATGGAAGCAGTGAGAGACTTTATTTATTTTTTTGAGGGGGGGTTCCAAAATCACTACAGATGGTGACTTCAGCTATTAAATTAAAATACACTTGCTCCTTGGAAGCAGCTATGACAATCCTAGACAGCATATTAAAAAGCAGAGACATTACTCTGCCAACAAAGGTCCATGTAGTCAAAGCTATGGTTTTTCCAGTAGTCATGTATGATGCGAGAGTTGGACCATAAAGAAGGCTGAATGCTGAAGAATTGATGATTTTGAACTGTGGTGTTGGAGAAGATTCTTGAGAGTCTCTTGGACTGCAAGGATATCCAACCAGTCCATCCTAAAGGAGATTAGTCCTCAATATTCATTGCAAGGACTGATGCTGTAACTGAAGCTCCAATTCTTTGGCCACTTGATGAGCCAATACATTAGAAAAGACCCTGATGCTTGGCAAGATTGAAGGCAGGAGGAGAAGGGTACGACAGAGGATGAGACGGTTGGACGGCTTCACTGACTTGATGGACATGAGTTTGAGCAAACTCCAGGAGATGGTGAAGGACAGGGAAGGCTGACGTGCTGCAGTCCATGGGGTTGCAAATAATCAGACATGACTGAGCAAGTGAACAGCATTAACAGAAGCATTGAATACCAATTGATACTCCATTCTGGACATCCTAACAGCTGCTGCTTAGAGTGGTAATGTTATTAAGCTGTTATAGTTCAGTGTTTTGTGAATTAAGACACACACCTCACCAAGAGTGATTTCTTAAAGATGCTTTTTCATGATGCTTAGTTCTGGAGACGTGAGTTTGGCTCTTTGGTGGATGAAACAAATGTCATAGAGAAAAGAAGTTCACTGTTTTATCATGAAGGCCAATGCTATGCTGATGCAAGCTACCTGAGGGTGGAGACGTGTATTTCTCCTCTGTAAACTCAGCTTTTTTCTTCCTTGTATACTCTGATGCTTAGAATAAGAGTGAATGAGTGATCTATTTGTCTTTTCTTCTCCTATAGCCTTCTTTTGACCAAGTAAAGAGAGTTTCATTTGACCACTGAGACTAGTTCTGACCCAGGTCCAACTGTCAGTCTTGTACCTCAGGGTAATTTCACTGCAGATCATTCTTGGTGGGATTCTGCTGTGGCTGTGTGCGAGGAACTATGCTCTTCATGGTCAGAACCCTGGTCTTAAAACTCAGCTTCTCCACGAGTTTCTGGACACTGGTCTTGTATCTTCTGCTTGTGTCCTTTGCCAAGAATGTCAGCTCTTGTTGTTTCAAACTGAGCCCCCTTCTTTTTCTACCACCCAACACACACACACACACACACACACACACACACACACACACATGCATCCTGGGATGTCCTCTGAGGGCAGCACCTGGATGGCTGCTGTTGGACTTCCTTCTTCTTGCTCTGTGTTGCCTGCCATCCTAATCTCTCCCACATGAGCTACTTCTGGACTTTAAATCCTGTAACAGTTGTTTCCCTGGAATGTGACTTGTTTCTGTAAATTTTAGTTTTGGGTTCTATATCTGGCTTGGTGGCTCAGATGGTAAAGGATCTGCCTGCAATGCAGGAGACCCAGGTTCAATCCTTGGGTCAGGAAGATCCCCTGGAGAAGGGAATTGCTATCCACTCCAGTACTCTTGCCTGGAGAATTTCATGGGCAGAGGAGCTTGGCTGGCTATGGTCCATGGGGTCACACAGAGTCGAACACGAATGAGTGACTAACAGACACTTTTATGGCTGAACGTTTCCTTATTACTGCTGCTGCTGCTGCTGCTAAGTCACTTCAGTTGTGTCCGACTCTGTGTGACCCCATAGACGGCAGCCCACCAGGCTCCCCCGTCCCTGGGATTCTCCAGGCAAGAACACCAGAGTGGGTTGCCATTGCCTTCTCCAATGCATGAAAGTGAAAAGTGAAAGTCAAGTCGCTCAGTCGTGTCCGACTCCTAGCGACCCGATGGACTGCAGCCTACCAGGCTCCTCCGTCCCTGGGATTTTCCAGGCAGGAGTACTGGAGTGGGGTGCCATTGCCTTTTCCTTCCTTATTACTAGGCAGTTTCTAAAGTCCGTACTCCTAACATCTATCCGTTTATTACTTTAAAAGCAGATACAGTTTTAGGCTTTAATTCAGTCCACCCTGTCCTGCTATAATCAACTGTTTCTCACCTCATCAGGCAAGCATGTCAGAAAGCCCACCGTACATTATTGTGCTCGTTGTTCACTTGTGTCGGATTCTTTGTGACCCCCTGGACTGTAGCCGGCCAGGCTGCTCTGTCCATGGAATTCTCCAGGCAAGAATACTGGAGTAGGTTGCCATTCCCATCTCCAAGGGATCTTCCCAACCCAGAGATCAAACCCAGGTCATTTGTACTGCAGGCAGATTCTTTACCATCTGAGCCACCAGGGAAGCCCAAATCATACATTAAAGAAACCCAAATGCAACTTAAAAATTCATTTTTGAATTTGTGCAGACCCAGTGACTAGTTAGAGATAACTTTACTTTTGTTAAGACATCTTTGAGGTGAGTTGGTTCTGCCTCTGAGGCCCCCACCATTTGGTTAACGTGAATACCTCTAGACACACCATTCACTTTCAGCCTTAGAGTTTGACAAAGTTGAGTGGTTGTAATGAACACACTCAGAAATTCTGGAGCTCACATTCCCCTTTGATCAGGATTTCCTGTGACAGTTCCCTGAGTGCTGTATCAGTAGATTCCACATCTATTTCAAGACTGCAGTCATTTGGTAAGGACACCCCCCTCCTCCCACCAAAGGATGTTGTTGGTGCAGCACATACAGATGAGGACACCTGCCATCTGCATTTCAGGAAAACGGATGATGAGGAAAAAAGATGCTGTTTAAGCTAAGGATTTGCAATTTCATCAAGTTGCTTTGAAATGAGTATTCTGCATGTTTAAAAGGCTCTGTTAACAATAGAACCACTGAAATATCCCCATGGTGAAGAAGACAGACTAGACTGGCTCGTGCCTAGGTTATAAATATAGTTATTATTGAGTTCAGATTCATTAAAGCTAATGTTTCTCTTCTGGCTCCTATTCAATCATGAGGCAAGGAAAAAAAAAAAAAACTAGAGTCATGGGGTACTGATATAGATAAGACCCTAAAAGGTTACTATTCAGGAGTCTTCAAACTATGCACCTCAAGCCCCAGAATTCTCATCATTACCTCCAGGGGTAGGACAGGGCAGGGTACAGACTGATGAAGTTTGGGACAAAATTAGTTAAATGGCCAAGTCTTTGGGTCAATAGGTTCACTTTCCCTGGTGTAAATATTAGTGTTCATATAAGATTTCTTTTGAATAAAAAGACTATCATTTTAGATAAACTTTATTTTAGAACATTTTTAGGTTTACAGAAAAATTATACAGAAAGTACAAAGAGTTCCCATGAACCCTGTTACCACACTCAGATGATTTCTCCTATTAGTGACAGCTTGTGTTAAAGTGCACATTTGTTACAATTAATGACTCAAATATTGATACACTATTATTAACTAAATTCCTAGTTTACATTGGGTTTTTTATGCTGTATATTCTGTGGGTTTTGGATAATGTTAATGATATGTGCAGATGGTGACTGCAGCCATGAAATTAAAAGACGCTTACTCCTTGGAAGGAAAGTTTTGACCAACCTAGATAGCATATTGAAAAGCAGAGACAGTACTTTGCTAACAAAGGTCCATCTAGTCAAGGCTATGGTTTTTCCAGTGATCATGTATGGATGTGAGAGTTGGACTGTGAAGAAAGCTGAGAGCCAAAGAATTGATGCTTTTGAACTGTGGTGTTGGAAAAGACTCTTGAGAGTCCCTTGGACTGCAAGGAAATCCAATCAGTCCATTCTGAAGGAGATCAGCCCTGGGATTTCTTTGGAAGGAATGATGCTAAAGCTGAAACTCCAGTACTTTGACCACCTTATGTGAAGAGTTGACTCATTGGAAAAGACCCTGATGTTGGGAGGGATTGGGGGCAGGAGGAGAATGGGACGACAGAGGATGAGATGGCTGGATGGCATCACTGACTCAATGGATATGAGTGTGAGTGAACTCCAGGAGTTGGTTATGGACAGGGAGGCCTGGTGTGCTGCGGATTCATGGGGTCACGAAAAGTCGGACACTACTGAGCGGCTGAACTGAACTGAATGATGTGTGTCTATCATTATAGCTTCATACAGAATAGTTTCATTGCCCTAACCCCCCCCCCCCCCCCCCGGGCTACATCTATTCATCCCTTCCCTAAAGCCTTGGCAACTGCTGACCTTTTTACTACTCTTTTACTATCTCTATAACCCTGTCTTTCCCAGAAGGTCATGTAGTTGGAACCATACAGCATGTAACATTTTCAGGCTGGATTCTTGTACTTAGAAACATGTATTTAAAGTTCCTGAAAGAGATGGGAGTACCAGACCACCTGAACTGCCTCTTGAGAAACCTGTATGCAGGTCAGGAAGAAACAGTTAGAACTGGACATGGAACAACAGACTGGTTCCAAATAGGAAAGGAGTATGTCAAGGCTGCATATTGTCATACTGCTTATTTAACTTATATGCAGAGTACATCATGAGAAACGCTGGGCTGGAAGAAGCACAAGCTGGAATCAAGATTGCCGGGAGAAATATCAATAACCTCAGATATGCAGATGACACCACCCTATGTTAGAAAGTGAAGAGGAACTAAAAAGCCTCTTGATGAAAGTGAAAGTGGAGAGTGAAAAAGTTGGCTTAAAGCTCAACATTCAGAAAATGAAGATCATGGCATCTGGTCCCATCACTTCATGGGAAATAGATGGGGAAACAGTGGAAACAGTGTCAGACTTTATTTTTTGGACTCCAAAATCACTGCAGATGGTGATCGCAGCCATGAAATTAAAAGACGCTTACTCCTTGGAAGGAAAGTTATGACCAACCTAGATAGCATATTCAAAAGCAGAGACATTATTTTGCCAACAAAGATCCATCTAGTCAAGGCTATGGTTTTTCCAGTAGTCATGTATGGATGTGAGAGTTGAACTGTGAATAAAGCTGAGTGCCGAAGAATTGATGCTTTTGAACTGTGGTGTTGAAGAAGACTCTTGAGAGTGCCTTGGATTGCAAGGAGATCCAACCTGTCCATCCTAAAGGAGATCAGTCCTGGGTGTTCATTGGAAGGACTTATGCTGAAGGTGAAACTCCAATACTTTGGCCACCTCATGTGAAGATTTGACTCATTGGAAAAGACTCTGTTGCTGGGAGAGATTGGGGTCAGGAGGAGAAGGGGATGACAGAGGATGAGATGGCTGGATGGCATCACTTACTCAATGGACGTGAGTTTTGGGTAAACTCCGGGAGTTGGTGATGGACAGGGAGTCCTGCATGCTGTTATTCATGAGGTCGCAAAGAGTCAGACACGACTGAGGGACCGAACTGAACTGAACTGATTAATTTTCTTTTATTGCTGAATAATGCTCAGTGGAATAGATATACCAATTTGTTTTTTGATTCATTCATTGAAGGACTCCTTGGTTGATTACAATTTTTGACAATTTAGAAGAAAGCTGCTATGAACATTCACGTGCAGAGATATGTGTGTGTGTGGGGTGTGTGTGCATAGATATAACTTTTCAGCTCATTTGGGTACATATTTGGGAGTGAAATAGCCGGATCACCTGGTAAGTCTACGTTTATTTTTGTAAGAAACTGCCAAGCTATCTTCTAATGTGGCTGTAGCATTTTGCATTCCCATTCCACTCCAACAGGAGTTACTTCACATTTTCACAAGCATTTGACATTATCGATGTTTAGGATTTTAGTCCTAGCAGGTGTGGGGTACCATGTCATTGTTGTTTTTATGTGAAATTCCATGATACCATCTACATATCTTCTTTAGTGAGGGGCCTGTTCAGATCATTTACCCATTTTTATTTGCATTGTTTCTTTTCTCATTGTTGAGTTTTAAGAGTTTAATCTGTATTGAGTTTTAATGTTAGACATATTAATTTAGAATAAGAAGACTAAGATTTTGTCTTTATATATACTTTGCTTTTATAGATTCCTTCTCCAGCACTTTTATTTTCTTTGTGTAGATCTGAGTTTATGATATATCATTTTACTTTTCTATGATAAACTTCTTTTAACATTCTTGCAAGCAATATCTACTGACAACCAATTCCCTTAATTTTTGTTTTTATGAGAAAATCTTTCTTCTTCATGTTTGAAGGATAATTTCCCTGGATACGGGGGTTCCCTTGTGGCTCAGAGGGTAAAGCATCTGCCTGCAATGCGGGAGACCCGAGTTCAATCCCTGGGTTGGGAAGATCCCCTGGAGAAGAAAATGGCTATCCACTCCAGTATTCTTGCTTGGAAAATCCAATGGATGGAGGATCCTGGTAGGCTACAGTCCATGGGGTTGCAAAGAGTAGGACATGACTTCACTTTGGTTTTCCTTGGATACATAATTCTGATTTTGACTTAAAAAAAATCAGCATTTTATTTCCCTCCATTCTTTTTGTGTGTTCTTAGGTTCTGAAGAGAACCCTTATGTAATTCTTATTATTGTCATTCTGCAAGTAAGATAATTTTTCCTCTGACTTCTGTCTGGATTTTCTTTGCATTTTTTATTTTTCCAGTTTGAATATGATACACTGAGGTTTGAAATTTTTGCTATTTATTCTGCTCAGTGTTCTTTGAGCTTCCTTATCTGTGGTTTGGTGCCTAGCATTAATTCTGTAAAAAACCTCAGACATTATTTCAAATATTTTTTATTTTCTTTCTTCTGGTATTTTTATTATGTGTGTAAATAAATTAGATGCCCTTTATGAAATGGAAACATTTCTAGAAAGACAAAAATTACCTAAACTGGCTCAAGAATAAACAGAAAATTTTAGCAGAACTATAACAAGAGGTTCAATAAGTAATCAAAAACCTCCCACCAAAGGAAAGTGCAAGACCAGAGGCTTCACTGGTGAATTAAACCAAACATTAAAAGAATAGTGTACACTAATCCTTCTCAATCTTTTCCAAAAAAAAATACAAGAAGATGGAACACTTCCTAACTCATGATCCAGTACTGTCTTCATTAAAAAGCCAGATAAAAATAAATAAGAAAATTGCATACCAAAATGCCTTATAGATGCAAAAATCCTCAAGAAAATACTAGCAAATCAAACCAACAATGTATTGAAAAGTTATTCATTATGACTAAATTGGGTTTATCCCAGGAATTCAAAGGTGGTTCAGTATAAGAAAAAATATATATATATATGTAATACATCCATTAATAGAACAAAAGAAAAAAATTCACATTATGATTGATCTCAGTTGATTCAGAGGAAGCAATTGACACAAGTCAATGCCCTTTCATTATAAACACACTCAACAAACTAGGCAAAGAAGGGAACTTCTTTAATGTGATAAAGGGCATCTATGAAAAGCCCACAGCTAACATCACAATGAAAGGTGGATGGTTTTCTTTCTCCCTAAGATCAAGACAAAGATACCAGTTTCCACTTCTACTATACAAAATTGTTCTGGGAATTGTAGCCAAAGGAATTAAGCAAGAAAAGGAAATAAAAGATGTCTTATTGGAAAGGAGGAAGTAAAATCATTTCCTCTCACAGATGACATGATCTAATACATAGAAAATCCAGAAAAAAATGCACAAAATGGCTCCTAGACCTAATTAAAAAACTCAGCAGAACTGAGGGATATAGGAGCAAGATACCAAAAATAACTTACTTTTCTATATTTCAGCAATGAACAGTGTGCATGGAAATTAAGAAAACCATCCCTTTTTCAATAGCAACTGAAAGAAGGAAATAATTGGGAATAAATTTAACAAAGGAAGAAAAAGACTTATACACTGAAAACTATAAAATGTATTAGAAAGAATAGGCCCAAATAAATGGAAAGGCATCCCCATATCACAGAGCAAAGGGTAAAACTAAGTGCCAACATTGCCCAAAGTGACCTACAGATCACTGTGATCTAAAAATTACACTTTTTTTTTTTAATGAATGGAAAAGCCAGTCTTCAACTGCACATGAAATTGTAATGAGTTCTTGAAAATGAAGAACAAAGTTTGAAGAACTACACATTCTGAATTCAAAACTTACCACAAAACTATTGTAATTAAAACAATGTGGTACAAGCATAAGAATAGACGGATAAATGGATAAATAAAATGCACCATATATATGCAATGGAACACTATTCAGCAGAAAAATGAAAAAAATGCTGATTCATGTCACATCAAGGATGAATTTTTAAAGTACTCTGTAGGTGAAATAAGCCAGTTACAAAAGTACAAATATTGTATGATTCCACTTACATGAAATATATAAATATGCAAATTCATAGAAACATAAAGTAGATTAGAGTTTACCAGCAGCTTAATGAGAAGAGGATGGTGATTTATTATTTGATGTGTACAGAGTTTCTATGTGGGATGATGAGCAAACTTTGTAAGTAGCTGGGGGTGATGGTTGCATATGTAATTTTTGAAGCATTTTACATTCCTCCTCACCTCTTCCTCTTCTTCCTCCTTTCCCCTCTCCCTCTCTATCTTCTTCTAACAGTTTTATTGAAGTGTAATTCAATAGTATACCATAGTATTCACCCATTTAAAGTGTTCAATTCAGAGAATTTTAGCTATCTTTACCTAAGGGTGCAATCATCACTATAAATAAGTTTTAGAATATTTTCATTCCTCCAGTATGATTGCTGCTGCTGCTGCTGCTAAGTCGCTTCAGTCATGTCCGACTCTGTGCGACCCCATAGACGGCAGCCCACAAGGCTCCCCCATCCCTGGGATTCTCCAGGCAAGAACACTGGAGTGGGTTGCCATTTCCTTCTCCAATGCATGAAAGTAAAAAGTGAAAGTGAAGTTGCTCAGCCGTGTCTGACTCTTAGCAACCCCATGGACTACAGCGCACCAGGCCCTCTGTCCATGGGATTTTCCAGGCAAGAGTACTGGAGTGGGGTTGCCATTGCCTTCTCCAGTATGATTGCTCTGACCCATTTATAGTTAACCCCTTCCCCGCACCTACCCAGTTCTTGCCCCCATTCCAGGCAACTGATAATCTAGTTTCTATCTCTATAGATTTTCCTTTTGGGGGCATTTGAAATGTAATTATACAATATGTGATCTCTTGTGTCTAATTTCTTTCATCTTAGGTGATGATGATGTTTGTCTATGACATAGCATACATCAGTAATTTATTTTTATTACTGAATACTGTTTCATTAGATGGCTATACTACATTATACCTATCCATTCGTCAGTTGATGGACATTTGGATTGTTTCCAGTTTGGGTTATTGGGAATTATGCTGCTGTAAACATTTGTGTACAAGTATTTGTTGTGCACATGTTTTCATTTCTCTTGGGTGTATACATAGAAGTAGAATTGCTAGGTCATGTGAAAGTTTTATGTTTAACTTTCTGAAATATTGCCAAATTGTTTTACAATCTAGCTGCACTATTTTGCAATTTCATCAGCAGTGTAGCAAGTTCTCATTTCTCCACATCCTCTCCAACATATGTTATTACCTATCTTATTTATTATTGCCATGCTAGTTTGCACGAAGTGGTATTTAACTGTGATTTTAATTTGAATTTCTTTAATGACTAATGATGTTGAATTTCATTTTGTGTGCTTATTAGACATTTGTGTATCTTTGGATAAATGTCTCTTCAAGTTTTTGCTCATTTTTTGTTTGTCTTCTTACTATTAAGTTGTGGGTATTCTTTGTAAATTGTGGATACGTCTTTCATCAGGTGTGTTCTTTGCAAGTATCTCTGAGTTGTTTGATGAGAGGTGTTTGAGGCCACTGGGTGTGGGCTAAGATGCTGGGAAGTAGCAGGACATAGGCCACGGCACAGTGTGGCAGCCACAGCTCTTCCCACAAATGGCATTTCTTCTTGTAATGTCTATGTGAAAAGTCAAGCTGTTGATACTCTCAAATGGATCCAGGGAGTGTCTCTTGGATGGCAGGAAACAATGCAGACATTCTTCGCTGCAATATTTAGAGGTAGGGTGGGGTTGGGGGTGAGGGAATTGGTTTCTTATATCAACTGGCAACAAAACAAGCCCCCAAAGAAAACTTTCAGCTGGTACCATATAATTTTCTCATACAGGAAAAAATTTGATTTTAATATACATGAACCATTTATTCTGCTGCTGCTGCTGCTAAGTCGCTGCAGTCGTGTCTGACTCTGTGCGACCCCATAGACGGCAGCCCACCAGGCTCCCCCGTCCCTGAGATTCTCCAGGCAAGAACACTGGAGTGGGTTGCCATTTCCCTCTCCAATGTATGAAAGTGAAAAGTGAAAGTCAAGTCGCTCAGTCGTGTCCGACTCTTGGCAACCCCACGGACCGCGGCCCACCAGGCTCCTCCATCCATGAGATTCTCCAGGCAAGAGTGCTGGAGTGGGGTGCCATTTATTCTATGTATATTCAAATCAAATGTGTGTGTGTGTGTGTGTGTGTGTGTGTGTGTGTGTACTCAGTTGTGTCTGACCCTTTATCACTCCACAGGCTCAGCAGGCGCTCACAGGCACCTCTGTCAATGAAATGTTCCTGGCAAGAATCCTGGAGTTGGTTGCCATTTCTTACTCCAGGGGATCTTCCTGACCCAGGGGTCAAACCCCAGTCTCTGTGTCTCCTGCCTTGGCAGCAGATTCTTTACTACCAGTGCTGCTTTGCTGTTGTTGTTGAGTCACTAAATCCTGCCTAATTCTTTGCAACTCTAAGGACTTCAGCGTGCCGGGCTTCCCTGTCCTTCACTGACTCCTGGGGTTTGCTCAAACTCATGTCCGAGTTGTGATGCCATCTAACCATCTCATCCTCTGTCACCCCCTTCTCCTCCTGCCACCTTGGAAGACCCTATTTATTCCTTATGGGTTTTTTACTGACATCTCCTGAAGTGGGCAGAGCACAGGTGTGCAGGCTTGCCTGCTATATCCTTCCTTTGAAATAGACCTTCAGCATCTGTCAGACAATGTATTTGAAAGTCATGACTTTCTTCATTTATTCTGATCTGCTTGAAAGCACTTATTCTTTTGTGAAAACAGTATTTTTTCATGTGTGAAAAATGAGAATAGAATTAACTGTGTGAAATAAATACAATTCAGTCTGACTTTCGGAAATTAAATATACATGTTGAGATAATGCTTGGAACTTTCCTTGTACTAATTTCCTTTAAGTACTTGTTTCCTTAGTTGAGTGTGTAGCTACCCAGAGACTTTCAGGACAGTTCCTCTACAATCTTCTTCTTTTTCTCACTTTGTGCCAGTTCATCATCCAAAATAACCTAAAATGAATAGCATCCTAAATGTAATTAGCATCCTAATATGAGCAGGGTCCTAATAATAAAAGTGTTTGAAGTTTCTACCTAAATTATAAGCCTAATGTATGACATTCCCACTTTTGTAAATCTGCTTCCCTATTTGTTTGACTGTCTCACTTTTCAGTGGGAACATTCCACAGAGAAACATATATGTGGCTAAAATTCCAGAGAAACCTTGTGGAATCCAATGAGATGATTCATGCAAATGTTTTAGCTCTTCAGGGAAAATATAGGCTATTAAAAAGCATTAGGTCAGTCAAATTCTATTCCATTGATAAAATTTCCACTGTTTTGTGTGAAATTTATGAATTCTTACTTCTTTCCTCACTGGCAAACTTTGAACATTCTTTAGAGAGGGGCAGTAAGCATATGCTCCACCATCACACCCATGTGAAGTTCTCATACTCCAGAAAGGGACAAATAGTTTTAATTGCTAAAATTGCCATCATATTGCTAAATGTATGTGAACGCAATTAAATATGTTGTGTTATATAATTCCTGTTTTTTTCCTCTGAGACAATAAAATTTTCATCTTTCATAAAGATAGAAAAATGGCAAATAAAAGCAAAGACAACGAACATAATCAGAAAGACCTTTTCCTGCTCAAATTGCTACCATACCACCTCCCTCCCCTTGTGGCTTACCATTCTTCTCTTTTTTGCATTGATCTACAACTAGTACACTCAGAATTCCCTTGAAACAGGATGCTCATGAAAATCAAATCAAGATGGAACAGAAAAATAAATGGCAGTGATTATTCATACTTCTGGCCTGAATTCTTTTAGGTCATTGACATTTCTCTCCTTAAAAGAACTCAAAATTGCTTCTACACATTGATTTGCACCAACAATACCTGTATGAAGATGACTTGAGGTAATTAATCACTCAATGTTAGATCCAGGAATATGGTGGCTTAGTCACTAAGTCATGTCCTACTCTTGCGACCCCATGGACTATAGCCTGCCAAGCTGTTCTGTCCATGAGATTTCCCAGGCAAGAACACTGGAGTGGGTTGCCATTTCCTTCTCCAGGGGATCTTCCTGACCCAGGATCGAACCCAGGTCTCCTGCACTGCAGGCAGATCCAGGAATATCTAATCACTGAAAAAAAAAAATACTCTGAAACCCTACCTTAAGCTGAATGTAGGTTCTTGGAAAAGTTATTTGCTATGTTTGTTTCTGCTGCTGCTAAGTCACTTCAGTCGTGTCCGACTCTGTGCCACCCCAGAGATGGCAGCCCACCAGGCTCCCCCGTCCCTGGGATTCTCCAGGCAAGAACCCTGGATTGGGTTGCTTAAGTAGACTTAATTTAAATACACTATGAAGTTTGTATATTTATAAATAGGCTGGATTGTAGGAAGTGATCAAATACAGTATTTCAGAGTTGGTAACTGTTCTGATGGGCTTGCTCTGTGATTAAGTGGAATTTGGCATGTGTCCCTGGACCTGCAGCATGACTGACCCTTTCTGTGCTGCAGGGGGTACTCCTCACACCATGGTGGAGGTGTGGAGCGCAAATACTTTAAAGTCTCATGACTTGGAGGTCATCTGCTGGCTTTGTCCTCTTCATCTAGTGATCCTCAAAGAGCTAGACCCTATAGATGATCAGAAATATGCCATTCTCTTCCTGAAATCTTACCAAAACTGAGTTCTTGTTGGAGATCAACCAAGATGAAAGCAGAGTCTGGTAATCATAAAGAAGAACCAAATTTTGACTTAATGAAACTAACATTAAACTTCTCATGCAACACTCAATGAAACTAACATTAAACATCTCATGCTACACCCAATGAAGAAATTCTCACTTTCTTGATATTTTGGGGGCCATATGTTGTCTAGGTCTCTATCTTCATCTAAATGTATATTATCATCACACATACACATATATGTATATGAAAGTGAAAGTGAAGTCACTCAGTCGTGTCCGACTCTTCCCGACCCAGGGATCAAACCCAGGTCTCCCACATTGTAGGCAGACGCTTTACCCTTTGAGCCACAGGGAAGCCCATATATGAATGCTAAGTCGCTTCTGTGCAACCCCATAGACGGCAGCCCACCAGGCTTCCCCGTCCCTGGGATTCTCCAGGCAAGAACACTGGAGTGGGTTGCCATTTCCTTCTCCAATCATATATGTATATACATATATGTATAAATCTATCTATATATATCTATGTATCTTCTCCCTCTTTCCTAATATCTCTTTCCTTAGTCTCCCAACTTGCTCTCAAAGAGTCTTCATACCTGATTACTCTCCACTTCCCTGTATCAATCACTTGCACGCTTCTCTTCAGAAACAGGAGTCATAAATCATTAGGAAAACCTTGTTGTTTAGTAGCCAAGTCATGTCAGGATTCTTTTGCGACCCTATGGACTGTAGCCTGCTAGGCTCCTCTGTCCATGGGATTTCCCAAGCAAGAATATTGGAGTAGGTTGTCATTTCCTACTCCAGGGGATCTTCCTGGCCCAGGGATTGAAACTGCATCTCCTGCTTGGAAGGTGGATTCTTTACCACAGGATCGTACTACTTTGATTTATTATTTTGTCAAGAAAACAGACAAAGTCATGGAACTTGATTAACATAATCTTGAACAAACTCCTTATAAAATTATGTCTTGTGAAATAGTTACTGAGCATTTGTCTCCTGCCTAAGTTTACTTACACTATAAGAGGCTTCTATACTGTGGAAAATATCTCTTAGCTATTCAGAATGAATGGATTCTTTCTGATAATACAGTATTCAAGCAATTAATGTACAAAAGAGGGTAATAGTTCTTACTTTATCTTTTCATCTTTTTAGTGATGCCGTTGACCCACTTCAACTGCTTAGAGTGTAACAGGTCAGTTTATTTTAAAGTTTTCAAATTAGCCCCTACTGAGCCTTCAAGTTCAGATAAACAGGGTCTGGATCTTCTTCAGGGAAGAATTCTTTGTTTAAGAATTCAGGGACTTAGTCAGCCTGCAGGGGCCAGTTCTGTTTAGGACGCTTTATCCAAGTGGAATCAGTTTGCTATCAGGATTCTATTGTCCAAAGTCCTGGTGGCCAGTATTTTGGGGCTGTGAGAAAGGCATTGTTGATGCAGACAGCTGCAGAAAACACCAGGGTTTTTTGTAAGCAAGTAGCCCATCTCTTTAGTGTCTTTCTTGGCCATGGGTGTGCTATCTTGGGCTTCTCCAGTTACAGGTCTTCAGGTGATAACTTGTATGTTTAGTCAGCGTCTGGACATTGTTGGTCAACCAGCTACTCTACTTTTCTTGCTCACTAGCTATGCTGTTAGCACACTTTCTTTTCTACTCCTTGAACCCACAAGGCTTATTGACCCTCTAGAATATCTACAGAAAATATCCTTCTGCTTGGAAATGCTTTGCCCCTGTTCTCAATAGAAAGTAATTTTCTTGGGAGCCCAAACTTAGTCTGTCTTTTAAAATTCTGTATTGTCAGATCAAAGAACAGTGATTGGTATATAGTAGGTGAATATTAGCCATTAAAAAACAGCTAAAAAGAGTAAAGGGAGGGGACAGAAAATTGACAGAATCACACCTGTAATAAAATATTAAAAAAAATAATTTGTCTAAATAAAGCTTCTTTCTTTCCTATACTCTTTTGCACCCTCTGTCCCACACCCTCTTTTTGTCCCTCTGTTTCTTAACTTGGTTTTCATTTGTACATTGTTTAAAAATGGAGGCAGGTAGATACCAGATAATAGTGCATTGAAAATCTAGGTATTGATTCATTGTTTTTTGCCTATTCATTTAAAATAACCTAGCAAATTAATAGAGTTATAGTTGTCATCTTGTTGTAAATTATATGTTTTATATTAATAAAACTTATAGAGTTAGCAAAGGCAAATATTTCTACAAGTCTTAAAATGAAAATGGCTATTTATTCTGATATTTTCCTCCATATTTCTAAAAACATTATATTTTATGTATTGATTTAAAAATTTTTATATATCATCTATTAATATCCCATTCTGAAGGATTAGAATTTAATTCTCTTTCACTTTCCCTCTCTCCCTCAATTGCATTCATTTCCTCCAATGTTCCTAATATTGCTAAATCAGAATTCAGTATTTACATTATTATGTCTATAAAATATTTTTCACAAACTACCTAGAGTTCCAGAATTAAAATAAATACTTTTTTGTGAAATTTTTGGTTTTCTTGTGATTTATTTTTTATTTGCTTAAATTTCTATGCACCCGTCATTTATTTGTTCTTAAATTCTCCTACAAGGCTGTAATGTCCCTCTTAATAAGATTAAGCACATTCCAGTAATATATCAATTCCAGTTTTTGTTTTTTGTTTTTGTTTTTCCTCTTGAAGAGCTTTCCTCCATCTTCCTGCTTCAAACTGGGAAGTTTATACTTTAAGCTCAGGATCTGCAGACATTTTCTGCTATGGACCAGATAATAAATGTTTTAGATTTTTGTTGTAACAGCTCAATACTATTGTTAGAGCAAGGAAAAAACAAAAAAAACAGCTCTAGACCATAAATGAATTAAAAAGCATAGCTCTGTACCAATAAAGCCTTATTTACACAGAGTGCCATCCTGCTACCAGAGTTCCTGGACTTCAGCCCTGGGCCCAATTTCAGCTATTATCATGGACCTTTCCTCACCATCGGTCGTGGAAGGCCATTCATTTCCCTCCCGTATTTGATCATCCATTTCTGAAGTTTATTTCTTCTTATTTCTGGTTTCTTCTCTTGTTTTAGTCAAACTTAATCTTTCAGTAGATTTCTGATAATATTTTCAAACATTAGTTGAATTTAAATGTATGTATTTTCCTCTTCCACCTGTTTAATGGCTTATGTGGGTACAGAATTTTAGGTTGGAATTCAGTTTCTCATGGTATTAGGAGGCATTCTTACATGATATTTTAGCTTCCAGTGTTCATTTAAAAAAAATCTGTTGCCATTTTAGATTCCTAATTTTTTTGAAACTGGCTTGGTTTTTTTCAATTTTTTTTCCTCTTCTATAAAATATACCAGATATACTAAATGTTATAGATAATAGATGAAAATATCTATGTTTTTACTACTTAGCTAGAAAAAGTATAATCCAGAGTACAAACTGAAATTCCTAATCTCATTTCCCTTTTTCCTTTGAAAAGGCAATCTTAACTGGTGTTTTAATGTTTTATGACTTTACAACTTTATTATGCAATAATGTATCAATACACAATGTATAGTACTAATTTGCATGTATTCAAACTTTATATAAGTAATATTATGTTATATATAATGTTCTGAGGCTTTTTTCCCATTATGTTTATAATATTTCCTTGTGCTGACCCAAGTAGTTCCACTTATTTAATTTTTCTATTTAATAAAAGGACTTGAGTTTCCACATCATAATGGCCCACCAGCTCAGCTGGCAAAGAATCCACCTGCAATGTGGGAGACCTGAGTTTCATCTCTGGGTTGGGAAGATCCCCTGGAGAAGGGAAAGGCTACCCACTCCAGTATTCTGGTCTAGAGAATTCCATGGACTGTATAGTCCATGGGGTCGCAAAGAGTCAAACACAATTGAGTGACTTTCACTTTCACTATTCATATGTGTGTGTTTGTGTATAAATATATGGGTTTCCTTGGTGGCTCAGATGGTCAAGAACCCACCTGCAATGTGAGAGACCAGGGTTTGATCCCTGGATTGGGAAGGTCCCCTGGAGAAGGTAAAGGCTACCCACTCCAGTATTCTGGCTGGGAGAACTCCATGGACTGTATAGTCGCAAAAAGTCAGACACCACTGAGTGACTTTCACTCTCACGGAATAGCTGTTACAATAAGTGCTACAGTAAGGCACATCATTATGACATTTTAGAATGCCAGATATGAGATCCTAAAAGTTTCCAGAGGAAAAAAAATAGGTTATTTGGTGCATTGGACATCTGTTTGCCCTTAAATTCAGTCCTGCCTTTCTGCGCTTAGAGGGATAAAAACCTACAAACTACGTTTCTTAGACTTTTGACAGTGGTTCTAAGCATGTTCTTCAATAGAAAGAACTGGCATGAGTCAAAGATGAGAGGAAGAAAATAGCCACAGCAGAGCCTCTTAACAGCCCCAGCACAAGCTCTGTGATCCTGCCGGTGATGTGGAAATAGTGCAGGCTCAGGGGTCCAGTGGGCTTGCCTGGTAGCTCAGCTGGTAAAGAATCCACCCACAATGCGGGAGACCTGGGTTCAATCCCTGTTGGAAAGTTGCCCTGGAGAAAGAAACGGCTACCCACTCCCAGTATTCTGGTCTGGAGAATTCCATGAACTGTATAGTCCATGGGGTCAAAAAGAGTCGGACACGACTGAGTGACTTTCAGTCACCTTTAGGTATTAGTTATTATCACATGTGTCTAGGTATTCAGTATGATAGGTGGTGATATTTGGATGTAAGTAACAAGACAAAGGTTTACATAATTCACAAGTTAACAAGTATTATTCCAGAAATAATTTTTCTCTCTATAATTTCTGCAAAATCTCTATTTATGCAATAGAATTCTATAATTCTATAATACAAGTATAATAATTTTTGTTCTCTTGAAATAACGAGCCAGAAAACTGAAAAATAAAATGTAATCATATTCAAAATGAGCAGAATTTTGTTATATTTTCCTCAAAACATAATTAAAAGTTAATGCAAAAATTTAAAAATCAAAAGGTTCTTTTCTTTTAAGATATCTATTTTTCTATTAGAAATAAAAAATACAAATTATAATATCAAAACTAAAATATATAAGTAAAACTGGAATGTTTTACCACCTCTTAAAAAGTTCATTAAACCTTGATAATTAGTTTTATAAAAATAAAACTTTTTTCAATTTTCCTTTCTGCCAATGTGAAAAAGAGCCTCACACTTTATTTATAGTTAACCTGTAACCAGTTGTGGATGTGACTGGTGATAGAAGCAAGGTCTGATGCTGTAAAGAGCAATATTGCGTAGGAACCTGGAATGTTAGGTCCATGAATCAAGGCAAATTGGAAGTGGTCAAACAGGAGATGGCAAGAGTGAACGTTGACATTCTAGGAATCAGCGAATTAAAATGGACTGGAATGGGTGAATTTAACTCAAATGACCATTATATCTACTACTGTGGGCAGGAATCCCTTAGAAGAAATGGAGTAGCCATCATGGTCAACAAAAGAGTCCGAAATGCAGTACTTGGATGCAATCTCAAAAATGACAGAATGATCTCTGTTTGTTTCCAAGGCAAACCATTCAATATCATAGTAATCCAAGCCTATGCTCCAACCAGTAATGCTGAAGAAGCTGAAGTTGAATGGTTCTATGAAGACCTGCAAGACCTTTTAGAACTAACACCCAAAAAAGATGTCCTTTTCATTATAGGGGACTTGAATGCAAAAGTAGGAAGTCAAGAAATACCTGGAGTAACAGGCAAATTTGGCCTTGGAGTATGGAATGAAGCAGGGCAAAGGCTAATAGAGTTTTGTCAAGAGAATGTACTGGTCAAAGCAAACACCCTCTTCCAACAACACAAGAGAAGACTCTACACATGGACATCACCAGATGGTCAACACCAAAATAAAATTGATTGTGTTTTTTGCAGCCAAAGATGGAGAAGCTCTATACAGTCAGCAAAAACAAGACTGGGAGCTGACTGTGGCTCAGATTATGAGCTCCTTATTGCCAAAATCAGACTTAAATTGAGGAAAGTAGGGAAAACCACTAGACCATTCAGGTATGACCTAAATCAAATCCCTTATGATTATACAGTGGAAGTGAGAAATAGATTTAAGGGACTAGATCTGATAGACAGAGTGCCTGATGAACTATGGACTGAGGTTCATGACATCGTACAGGAGACAGGAATCAAGACCATCCCCATGGAAAAGAAATGCAAAAAAGCAAAATGGCTGTCTGGGAAGCCTTACAAACAGCTGTGAAAAGAAGAGTAGTGAAAAGGAAAGGAGAAAAGGGAAGATATAAACATCTGAATGCAGAGTTCCAAAGAATAGCTAGAAGAGATAAGAAAGCCTTCTTCAGCAATCAATGCAAAGAAATAGAGGAAAACAACAGAATGGGAAAGACTAGAGGTCTCTTCAAGAAAATTAGAGATACCAAGGGAACATTTCATGCAAAGATGGGCTCGATAAAGGACAGAAATAGTATGGACCTAACAGAAGCAGAAGATATTAAGAAGAGGTGGCAAAATTACACAGAAGAACTGTACAAAAAAGATCTTCACAACCAAGATAATCACAATGGTGTGATCACTGACCTAGAGCCAGACATCCTGGAATGTGAAGTCAAGTGGGCCTTAGAAAGCATTACTACGAACAAAGCTAGTGGAGGTGATGGAATTCCAGTTGAGCTATTTCAAATCCTAAAAGATGATGCTGTGAAAGTGCTGCACTCAATGTATCCGCAAATTTGGAAAACTCAGCAGTGGCCACAGGACTGGAAAAGGTCAGTTTTCATTCCAATCCCAAGGAAAGGCAATGCCAAAGAATGCTCAAACTACCGCACAATTGCACTCATCTCACACACTAATAAAGTAATGCTCAAAATTCTCCATGCCAGGCTTTAGCAATATGTGAACCATGAACTTCCTGATATTCAAGCTGGTTTTAGAAAAGGCAGAGGATCCAGAGATCAAAATGCCAACATCCACTGGATCATCAAAAAAGCAAGAGAGTTCCAGAAAAACATCTATTTCTGCTTTATTGACTATGCCAAAGCCTTTGACTATGTGGATCACAATAAACTGTGGAAAACTCTGAAAGAGATGTGAATACCAGGCCACCTGACTGGCTGCTTGAGAAACCTATATGCAGGTCAAGAAGAAACAGTTAGAACTGGACATGGAACAACAGACTGGTTCCAAATAGGAAAAAGAGTACATCAAGGCTGTATACTGTCGCCCTGCCTATTTGACTTATACGTAGAGTACATCATGAGAAACGCTGGGCTGGAAGAAGCACAAGCTGGAATCAAGATTGCCAGGAGAAATATCAATAACCTCAGATATGCAGAGGACATCACCCTTATGGCAGAAAGTGAAGAGGAACTCAAAAGCCACTTGATGAAAGTGAAAGAGGAGAGTGAAAAAGTGGCTTAAAGCTCAACATTCAGAAAATGAAGATCATGACATCTGGTCCCATCACTTCATGGGAAATAGATGGGGAAACAGTGTCAGACTTTATTTTTCGGAGCTCTAAAATCACTGCAGATGGTGATTGCAGCCATGAAATTAAAAGACACTTAGTCCTTGGAAGGAAAGTTATGACCAACCTAGACAGCATATTCAAAAGCAGAGACCTTACTTTTCCAACAAAGGCACATCTAGTCAAGGCTACGGTTTTTCCAGGGGTCATGTATGGATGTGAGAGTTGGACTGTGAAGAAAGCTGAGCGCTGAAGAATTGATGCTTTTGAACTGTGGTGTTGGAGAAGACTCTTGAGAGTCCCTTGGACTGCAAGGAGATCCAACCAGTCCATTCTAAAGGAGATCAGTCCTAGGTGTTCTTTGGAAGGAATGATGCTAAAGCTGAAACTCCAGTACTTTAGCCACCTCATGTGAAGAGTTGACTCATTGAAAAGACTCTGATGCTGGGAAGGATTGGGGGCAGGAGGAGAAGGGGACAACAGAGGATGAGATGGCTGGATGGCATCACTGACTCGCTGGACGTGAGTCTGAGTGGACTCTGGGAGTTGGTGATGGACAGGGAGGCCTGGTGTGCTGCGATTCATGGTGTCTCAAAGAGTCAGACACGACTGAGCAAGTGAACTGAACTGAACTGTATCCATAGCTATTGAGATTTTATAGCTTAATATATATATTTTTTAATGCTGAAAAATGGACCTCAGCACCAGGGTGACTATTGTAAATACTTTGTTAACTTGTATTCAGTTTCACTCTAGAAACACAAATTGGAATAGGATGAGAATTTAGAAATGGCTCTGGGCACTGTGGGGAAATGACAGGCAAAATGTTTGGTAGAAACCAACACAATACGATTAAGCAATTATCCTTTAACTAAAAGTAAATAAATTAAAAAAAAAACTCTGTTACATTTATTTTATCAGAAAATCCTGACAAGTTAAATTTGTTTATTCACTTTCCCAAGTACTTTTTGCTGTTCAAACCCTTTCCTCCCTTCGAAGCCATATGCCTTCTCCAAATGCACTTCACAACCTGTTTGCCTATACCTCTCGAGAGCAGTCACCTTTATACGGGGACAGAATACAAAAGGTATGGCCTCCAGAGATGTTTGTCACCAGCCCGGATATTTAGATGAGAGGTCATGCTGTTTTCAATACCAAGCAACAGAGGCACCTGTGTGTTCCCTAATAAACGTGCGTCTTTGTGTTTGTGATGTGTGGGTCTAAAGCATGCGGTCCAGTGTAGGGGCACCTCGTGTGAGGCCTAAACATGGTGCTATTAAACATAACTGAAGTGCATTTCAGCCTATTTGATTTCCCAAGATCTTGGAAAATGAGTCACAAGTCTTGAGCTGGTCATTCTAGGTCATTCCAGGCAGCCTATCCAAGCAAAAGAAGAAAATCGTGGTACTTTTTTTTTTTTTGTAGTGTGTATTGGTAGTTTGCTGTTTTTTGTTGCTGAATAGTGTTCCTTTGCATGGACATACCACAGTTTATCCTTTCACCAGTTGATCTACATGGGTTGTCTCCAGTTTGGGGCTATTATGAATAACTCTCTTATGAGTCTGAATGTATGTCTTTCTATGGACTAAGTTTGTGTTTTTCTTATGTTTAAAACTGTATTGCAAATACATGTTTAACTTCATAAGAAGCCACAAAACTGTTTTCCAAAGTGGCTTCACCATTTTCCATTCCCATAGGTATGAGGGGTTCAATTTCTCCATGTTCTACCAATGTTTGTTATTATCTTTATTTTGGATTATGATCATTCTAATGCAGGTGAAGTAGCATCTCATTCTGTTTCTATTTATTTTAAATATTTAGGTATAACTTACATACAACATATTAGTTTCACGTGTAAAATGTTCCATATGTGTGTACATTGCAAAATGATCACCTATCTTGATTAGCATTCATCACCACAAAGTCACACTTTTTTTCTTGTGATGAGAACTTTCAAGATGTATTCTTTCAGCACATTTCAAACACACAGTACAGTACTAATTAACTATAGTCACCTTACTGTACATATTATTCCCAGGACTTAATTCATTTTGAAACTGAAAATTTGTACCTTTGGATCACCTTCACCCATTTTTCCCATTCCTCACCCCTGCCTCTAGCAAGCACCAGTCTGACCTCTGCTTTTATCATTTCAGTTTTTCGTTTGTTTTAGATTCTACATAGGAGTGACATCGTGTGCTGTTTGTCTTTAAATGACATTTCACTTAACATAATGCCTTCAAGGTTCATCTATGTTGCCACAAATGGCAAGGTTTCATCATTTTTTATGACTGAATAATATTCCATTATATATATATAGGTATATATAGATAGATAGATAGATAGATATGCCACATTTTCTTTACCTACTCATTCACTGATGGAAAGCTCTGTTGTTTGTATGCCTATGTCTTGATTATTGTAAATAACACTGCAATGAAGTGTGGGTGCCTTTATTTCTTAAAGTTAATGTCTTAATTTCCTCTGGATAAATACCAGAAGTGGAATTGCTGAACAATATGGTAGTTTTATTTTTAATATTTTAGGAACCTCCCTTGTGTTTTCCAAGATATAAACATCTGAATGCAGAGTTCCAAAGAATAGCTAGAAGAGATAAGAAAGCCTTCTTCATCGATCAATGCAAAGAAATAGAGGAAAACAACAGAATGGGAAAGACTAGAGATCTCTTCAAGAAAATCAGAGATACCAAAGGAACATTTCATACAAAGATGAGCTCGATAAAGGACAGAAATGGTATGGACCTAACAGAAGCAGAAGATATTAAGAAGACATGGCAAGAATACACAGAAGAACTGTACAAAAAAGATCTTCACGACCCAGATAATCACGATGGTGTGATCACGCACCTAGACCCAGACATCCTGGAATGTGAAGTCAAGTGGGCCTTAGAAAGCATCACTTTGAACAAAGCTAGTGGAGGTGATGGAGTTTCAGTTGAGCTATTTCAAATCCTGAAAGATGATGCTGTGAAAGTGCTGCACTCAACATGCCAGCAAATTTGGAAAACTCAGCAGTGGCCACAGGACTGGAAAAGGTGTTTTCATTCCAATCCCAAAGAAAGGCAATGACAAAGAATGCTCAAATTACTTCACAATTGCACTCATCTCACACACTAGTAAAGTAATGCTCAAAATTCTCCAAGCCAGGCTTCAGCAATATGTGAGCTTCCTGATGTTCAAGCTGGTTTTAGAAAAGGCAGAGGAACCAGAGATCAAATTGCCAACATCCTCTGGATCATGGAAAAAGCAAGAGAGTTCCAGAAAAACATCTATTTCTGCTTCATTGACTATGCCAAAGCCTTTGACTGTGTGGATCACAATAAACTGTGGAAAATTCTGAAAGAGATGAGAATACCAGAACACCTGACCTGCCTCTTGAGAAATCTGTATGCAGGTCAGGAAGCAACAGTTAGAACTGGACATGGAACAACAGACTGGTTCCAAATAGGAAAAGGAGTTCGTCAAGGCTGTATATTGTCACCCTGTTTATTTAACTTCTATGCAGAGTACATCATGAGAAACGCTGGGCTGGAAGAAACACAAGCTGGAATCAAGATTGCTGGGAGAAATATCAATAACCTCAGATATGCAGATGACACCACCCTTATGGCAGAGAGTGAAGAGGAACTCAAAAGCCTCTTGATGAAAGTGAAAGTGGAGAGTGAAAAAGTTGGCTTAAAGCTCAACATTCAGAAAACGAAGATCATGGCATCCAGTCCCACCACTTCATGGGAAATAGATGGGGAAACAGTGGAAACAGTGTCAGACTTTATTTTTGGGGGCTCCAAAATCACTGCAGATGGTGACTGCAGCCATGAAATTAAAAGACACTTACTCCTTGGAAGGAAAGTTATGACCAACCTAGATAGGATATTCAAAAGCAGAGACGTTACTTTGCCAACAAAAGTTCATCTAGTCAAGGCTATGGTTTTTCCTGTGGTCATGTATGGATGTGAGAGTTGGACTGTGAAGAAGGCTGAGAGCCGAAAAATTGATGCTTTTGAACTATGGTGTTGGAGAAGACTCTTGAGAGTCCCTTGGACTGCAAGGAGATCCAACCAGTCCATTCCGAAGGAGATCAGCCCTTGCATTTCTTTGGAAGGAATGATGCTAAAGCTGAAACTCCAGTACTTTGGCCACCTCATGAGAAGAGTTGACTCATTGGAAAAGACTCTGATGCTGGGAGGGATTGGGGGCAGGAGGAGAAGGGGACGACAGAGGATGAGATGGCTGGATGGCATCACTGACTCGATGGACGTGAGTCTGAGTGAACTCAGGGAGTTGGTGATGGACAGGGAGGCCTGGCATGCTGCGATTCATGGGGTCGCAAAGAGTCGGACACGACTGAGTGACTGATCTGATCTGATCTGATCTGATACCAATTTAAATTATTACTAAATCGACTTTAAAAAATTAATATGAGGGAAGTAAATATTGAAATAATAATGGATATTTTTTCGCCAAATAGTATTTCTAATCCCATTTTTGTGCTTTAGGCAATTTTAAATAGTAATAGTAGTTCACTGTGCCTCAAGGAACTACTAAGGCTTTGACCATACTATCTCATTCAGTCCTTGGGCCATCTTTGTAACACTGTTGTCCTTAGGGCCCAGTGGTTTTGCTGCTGGTGGTCAGTACAACTGAAGTTCAGATCACAGATGTGATATCAAGGCCCTTTCCCTTAACCACTTTCACGTTGTGGGTGCATGAGCACACGTGGTGTTTATGGATGAATAAATACGCAAACAGTGGTACATCCATAAACGGAATATTATTAAACCACAACAAAGAATGGAGTACTGAAATGTGCTACAACGTGGATGGACCTTGAAAACATGCTAAGTGAAGGAAGCCAGACACAAAAGGCCGCATCCTGTGTTACCCATTTCCACGAAATGTCCAGAAGAGGCAAATCCATAGAGATGGAAAGCAGGTTAGTGATGGCCAAGGGAGAGGGGGAAAGGAAAGTGAGGAGTGACTGTCTGTCTAATGGGCTCAGGGTTGACTTTGGAATAATGGAAATATTTTGGGACCAGATAGATTTTTGCAACATTGTGAACGTATCGTATGCCACTGAATTATACACTCAAAAACGGTTAATTTTGTTATATAAATTTCACATCCATAAACAATGTGTAAACGTAATTTTCTTTCATTCTTCTATCGTGTCTATGCTAAATTGTTATGTCTGCCATGCTATGGTACTTGGGCCCTTTTAATACAATGAGGTGGCATTTTTATACAACTTTGTTCATCTTGCAATCTGGAATTGCAGAAAGGAGTAGTTTAGGATATGTGCAAGTACATGTGCACTTATGCATATTTATACCTGCATGTCTATAATGTGTGTGGGGGTGATGACGGGAACAGGGGACATATTAGACGGGAAACTAAGGGGCATGTGTGGAATGACTTGTGAGTGGCCTCTCCTAGAGCGAGCACACTCACCCGGCTCTGTCCCTAAAGGGTTGCAGACATGTTTCTATGCTGTTAGATGCTACTGATGGCTCCAGGTTCTAGGCTCTGGTCTGGAGCAGGTGGCTGAGTAAGTGGGGAGGATGGTTCACGCGCCCAGGGGAGAATAGTGACTGACCGGCTTCCTAAGCGCAGGCAAATTGGACCCCTTGGGAAAGCAGCTAAGACATGTGGTGACTCACCCCTTCTGGAAAACATTTGGCTGCTGGAAAGTCTGTTCTTTGGTATTTGACGACATAGCACAGAATGTGAGTTCTGTTTAACGAATTCAGTGTCAGTGTCCAGTAAATCATAACTTAATCATGTTGCTTCAAGTACACTCTGAGACATCTTAAAGTAGTCCGCGTAGTGAGGCATCGTATTTCCCCTACCTAATTTGATTCATTCACCATTTTGACTGCTAGTTTATTGGGCACCAATTATATACTAGATAGGTTGAGGAGATTTTTTTTTTTAAATGGGTAAAAATTTCATTATACATGGAGCAGGTGCACTTCATCACACAAAGCAATCCTTTCCTAGAGATTTCTGAAAGCTGAAATTATCCAACAGAAATAGCTGTTGTATATAAAATAGTTACCCAGATATATGAACTGTTCTTACCCACAGAAAACAAAATCAGTGTATCCTAGTGAAAACATTTTATCCAGCCTAATTCACGTTGTCATAATGAAATCCTTGGCTTTTTTGCATAGATGCCACAATACCAAACACCCAATTACGGATTAGCAGGAAAAAGCTTATCAGCACTGAATGCAGGTAGCGGCTTGAATTCCTGCAGGCCTGGCTGCCCCCTTAAATCACCTCACAAGTAGGGAAGATAGGGACCTAGGGTCCATTGCCCTATGCTTTTCTATAAGCTGGGGTTCAGATTTGCTTATGACTAACTTCTCCACTGAGCAGATTTAATCCTACACTTTACACACTGAAGCCTCATTATGTGATTTTGCTTTTTCAACTACAATGTTAAATATTTAAATACGGAAGAACATATATGTATTGTGTATTATTTAAACACAACAGAATTAGACACTAAAGCTAACGCTTTTCCTTCAGGGAGTAGTTTTAATCAGGTAATATTTAGTGTGCAGCTAAAATACTCAGAGGCATTTGCAAGCACATTCCCTTTTGGTCAGGGAAATAGATTTTAATTTTCCAGTTCTAACAAGCGAGAATGGTTCCGTCACCTGACAGTTTGGGGTTCATTTTTTTCCAGTTGGCTGCAGAGGGAAGGAGGACAGCGGTGTGTATCGCAGCTGCCTATCACTCCTCCCAATTACAGCTCCTTCAGGTTGCCATCAATATGCACCAACGCTTTCTCACTATTTTTTTTTTTTTTAGCCAGAAGCAAATGAATATATTATCCATCAGCAGCAAGACACAGGGCAAATGGATCTATGAGTCGTGGGTGATTGGGATTCCACGCGTGCGTGGGGGTGTGACTATACTTCAGAACTCATTTTCACGGAAGCTGACATGCGAGACAGTCCTTCGAGACCTGTCTGTCAAACTGCAACACGCTTTGCAGAAAAATTAGATTACTCATGCTCATGTGGAGGGGGTGACAGCAATTTATAACAGCCCCTTAAATACCAATTATACTTGTGTTTGCAAAGCAAATTAAACCCACGCAAAGGACTTTGTTCCTATCGGCTACTCGGAGTGCGCATGAATGTGGCTTCACTGATGTTTGGAAACTCATGAAGAAATACAGGTGCGTGAACACACGTGTGTGCACAATGTGTACAGTTTTCCTCCCCATTTTAAATTTAATTTCATTATCCCCCAAAGGCTCCCTTTGTTTACTTTAGTGGCTAGATTTATTGTTTTACTTTTATTGAACTATGAAGCTTTGCAAAATCCACTGCCTGAATCCCCATCATCTATATCCAAATACCTATTATAAGCAAGAAATTTGCAGGTGAATTCTCTTTGTCAGAGCAGAAGCTGGGGCAAAGCTCCCTAAACTCATGGTAAAGATACATTACTGGTCTCTGCATTTCATTCACAGTGTTTGCATAGTTACCAAAGACAACAGATGTGTCAGAATCCATAAGATGAACCCTCTGCAGTCATGCTCAGGCTTGTCCCTGAAATCTATTTTTTAAATAAAAATATAAATGAGTAAATCACTTGTAATGAAAAATTATATATCAAAGGGGCAAGGAAGTCTCTGAAGGGCAAGGAGAAGAGCTCTGGGAAGAGATTTTTAAAGAACTCAGAGAAACGCAGGGTAACTCTTGGCTAGAAATAGATGATGGTGCCTGGGGAGGTGGGGTGTTTCCCAGGGCCTCCTGAAGGCCATTCCACATCAAGGGAAAGAGGCTGGCAGAGATAAGATTCACCTTCTTGTCATGACATGTCATGCTAGGCTCTTTGGGACTCCCAGGGTTTGTTCTGGAATGGTAGCTGAGTGTTTGGATCTTCATCTAACAGAGTGTTTATTTGGATTTACTTGCAGTTGTTCAGAGGCAAATTCTTCTTCTTCTTTTTTTTTCTTCTTCTTCTTCTTTTATTTGCAATCAGAGTAGGAATTGTGGGGGACTTCTCAGATCTCCTCCAACTGTGGCACTTGCAGTTTGGACACAACTTTTTTCTTGTCTCCATATTTTGGCATCTTTCTGCATATAATGCAGCAAAAAGGTGTTTATTCAGCATTCTGTCATCCAGAAAACTCTATTAACTTTTGCATCTGTTCTTTGCTGCTGTTGGGATAATTGATGTTCATAATAATGAGTGGGAAGCAACTCAGGTGCCTCGTGAATCATGCAGGATTATGTTCTGAGGGTTGAGAATGAGGAAGTCTCCAGGGTCCTGAAAGAGCGCAGTGCTGTGAGAGTCACAGCCATGTCTGGTGGGGCAAACTGTAGCTTATAGACGTTCTCCTTGTTCACTCACAGTTCTCCATCTTTTATGCATGCATCCAGCATACATTTTCTGAGAACGTAGACTTATCAGGGGCTCTGCTAGGCGCCAGACACACAAAGATGGATGAAACTCAGGTCATGCCTCTAAGAGACCCTCAGGCTAGAGGTAAAACAGGCTTATGCCCTGATGGTTGTGAAATACTGATTGTGATTCACTGAGTGCTTTTGAAGCATTCAGAATGAGCACCTAGACTGGCAGATGCTGGTGGGGATAGTGCTCAACGTGATGGTAAAATCTTGACTGGGAGCTGTGTGGGGTGGAGAGGACCTGGCAGAGAGGAGAGGATGAGTAAAAATCCAGGACTATGACACCACACAATGTCTGCTGGGAACTGTGAGTGAGGCTGGGAGATGACGCACAAGACGAAGAAGCTGGGGCTTTGGAGGCGGTGAGTGATATGGTCTTTGGATCACATAAAGACATTGGACTTCATTTTGAGCCTATGAAGACCATTATAAGGCTTTAAGCTGTAGCTTTATGATCAAATTTTTGTTTCCAGTTGGAGTTTCCTATAACTCCTCTTTTTTGCCTGCAGAACTTGTCTGTTTTGTTTTCCAGGGACAATTTTAGCAGGAGATCTACCCAATGAAGCAGATAGAAGTTGAGGTTTGGGTTTGAGGCAGGGTTATTGGTGGTGAGCTGCCCAGGTGCTCTGGTCCATCTCACCTGTCCCTGAGATCCTGGGCCACTGTCTGGGGACCTGGAGCTGTTTGGGTGTGGGGAGGTGATAAGGACCTGGATTGGAGTGATGAGAGCAGGACCAGGGAGAGGGAATGATCTGAGAAATGTTTAGAAGGAAAAATTGATAGGTGCAGCAGGGAACCTTATGAAGATTTTCCCTGTGTTTGATTCTATTACTTCAGCAATTGAGAAACAAGAGTCCTACTGCTTGACCCTGGGTTGGAGATTTATTGTGTGCTGCTGCTGTTGCTGTTGCTAAGTCTCTTCAGTCGTGTCCAACTCTGTGCAACCCCATAGACGGCAGCCCACCAGGCTCCCCCGTCCCTGGGATTCTCCAGGCAAGAACACTGGAGTGGGGTGCCATAAGGAAGACACGATATTTTCCTTCCAGAGATAGAAAAGAAACTTTATAGTGTTCCGGAATTCTGAACTCTTCTTAGAAGAGCTCAGACTCTCTCAGGTGTGAAAGGGAAAGGAACAAATGCTTTGTGATTAGAAGGTGGATAAAGAAAGCAACTTCCTCAAACTGGAATGAGGGGCCATGACTTTATATGACTCGAGTTAAACTCCGAAGACCATATTGGCAGAGGGGCCCCAGAGAGTCCTTTCTGCGTGTAACTGAAAGAACTCAGCACTTGAGACCAGGGACAATGTTGGCTTATTCTAGGGTCTCAGTAAGGGAGATTTTGTCAAGGCAAGAGCCGCTCAGACAGAGGGGAGATCTGTATTCATGATTCCATCATTTGGCGATGAGGAGTGAAGGCAGTGAACAGATCAGTAGGCTGGCCACCAGCAGGACCTGTCCCTGAATGGAACTGGCCATTGCTCATTGCTTGAGCAGACTTCCCCTCTTAGTGTTCTGGAAGATCCAGAAGGTGGGCAGTGAAAGGGTAGCGATAGTGGATTTTCTACCCATAAAGCAAATGGAAGTCTATGCTGATGCTAATATCATCGATGGACACAGAAGAGATGCAATTGTGCAAGTGTTTCAAATGCTGTGAGCAGTTCATGCCTGGGTGATTGATTAGATCCATGAATGGGGGTGAGTCAAAGATTACTTTCATGTTTTCAGCTTGAGTCATTGGTTAGGTGAAATTATATGCCATTGGAAAATAATGCAAAAGAAAATGTGAGCTTTCTTTTGAAAACTCAGTTTGGTGAAAGTTTGGTCTGAGAGCATTAATGTGAGGCGCACAGTGGGCTCACGTAAACCTGGAGGCAGCAGAGTTTGGAAGTGAAAAGTGTCAGGTATTTGACCCCGGGTGAATAACCTCTCTCTGTGCCTCAGTTTCTTCATTTGGAGCATCAATATCCAAAGAAGATGGTGGCTTTTAAATTGGCTAAATAGTTCTTTGGCACTCTTTCTATCAAGAGGTTGGGTATATTTCTCCTATCCTTGAACCTGAGCAAGTTTATGACTGCTTTGACCAATGCGGTATGGCCCAAGTGACAGGATGGGACTTCAGAGGCTGCTGCATAAAAGGCAATGTGACATCTACTTTGTCTGCAGGGAGACTCACATTTGGAGCCCTGAAAGTCTGTGGGAGAAACCAGGTGACCCTGAGGCTTCCATGTTGCGTGGAAGCCCAGAGCATGGGATACGTGTAGGTTCTCTGATTAATAGCCCTAAATGAAGCCCCAGACCACAGTCAGCAGCACCGGCCACAAGTTTGTGAAGATGCTTCCAGGTGAGTCCAGCCCTCTGCTGTCCATCTTCCCAGTTGAGGCCCTAGACATCGTGGAGCAGAAAAAAAGCCATTTTAACTGAGTTCAGGATTCACGAAAATCATAAAATAATTATCTCAATGAACTTGAGATAATTTGTTATACAGAAGTAGTGCATCAGTCTGGGTCATCAGAGAAGCAGACACCAAAAAGGGATTAAATTTCAAGATGCTTATTAGAGGAAATGACCAAAAGGGAAAGTATAAATAAGCCAAGAGAGCCATGATCGAGAGCCATCGGGCCATGGTGACTGTCTGGCCCCTAGGGAAAGAGAAAGAGAAGAAAGAGAGAAGTTTGGGCAGATCTGAACATTTCTAGTGAAAGTTCAGCAGGGATTTGGGGGAGTCTTCAAGTTGAAGGTGCCTATTAGGAGTCTCAGGTCTTCAAGTATCAGACTTACCCTGGTATCCTACCAACATTCAAATGTTCAGCTCTGAGACAAGGGCTGTGATAGATTTCAGGGCCCAGAAGTTGGGCTGTTAGTCAATAGCATAGATTAGAGAGAAGAATTCTTATGGACATCAAAAATTCTGATACCAATAGTAATTCCGTCATTTGATTGTCCTGAGAATTAAATTATTATACATGTATACATACTGTGTCTGGAGCATTTTCTGATAAAATCCTCACTAAATATTTACTATTATTGGTAATCATCTTTGAAACAGAGTGGATAATACCATCTAAGAAAAGTATAGTAAGAAGAGCTATGTGCTCTGGGTAAAACTATGGGCATATTAACATTCGAGAGGCCACCCAGATCAAAACCATGGATATTCCAATAGCTGATGTTAGTTGAGCATTTTCTATGTGCAGAAACTATGTGCCACTCAAATATACGCCCCAGGAAAGCGGGGACTCTTGTCTGAGGAGTTCACTGGTGTCTAGAACAGTCTCTGGTTGTAGCTGAGAAAGTTTAGTTTCAAGGGAATGAGAAAAAGTGTTTTGGGTGAGAAGTAATGATTGACCTAGAATATTATCATTTTGAAGTCTCAGGTGAAATAATGGATCAAGGCAATGTACAACAATATCTGCTAACATCTAAAATGAGAGACAATCTGGCATTTAAGTACCTCCTGGTGGTGAGCATATTATAGATTATGGAGTGTGTGTGTGTGTGTGATCAACTCTCTAGATCTAACTACAAAGTTAAAGAAATAAAAGAAAGAGAGAAATAAGTGACACTAAATTTCACAGTCATCAAAATTCAGATTGTAGGCAACTGCAGGACAAATCCCCCCTGGTTTGTTTGTTCTTTAATTGTTTCTTTGTTCAATAAATTACAAGAAAAAAAGAGAGATGTATTTAATTACTTGCAATGTATGGACCTTATTTGGATCTGACTCACACAGTTATTATAAAATATCTCTGTGATTATGAGAATTTGAACACTACTTGGATATTTGAGGCTATTAAGGACTTATTAACATTTTGATTTGACAGCAGTATTTAAAAGTTTTCAAAGGCATTCTTTATCTTTTGAGGTATACAGAGAGATATTTATTGATGAAATGACACCATGTATGTGCTTTGCTTCAAAACAACCCAGGGTGAGGTGGTGGGAGAAGAAATAGATGAAACAATATTGATGATAACTTAAGAGTTTTTAAAGCTGGGGGATGGACATGTGGGAGTTCTCTCGATTATATTAGTCTCTCGATTTTTATATATATTTGCATTTTTTGGAATTTAAGCACCAAATTGATGCTTTTGAACTGTGGTGTTGGAGAAGACTCTTGAGAGTCCCTTGGACTGCAAGGAGATCTAACCAGTCGATTCTAAAGGAGATCCATCCTGGGTGTTCATTGGAAGGAGTGATGCTAAAGCTGAAACTCCAATACTTTGGCCACCTCATGCAAAGAGTTGACTCATTGGAAAAGGCTCTGATGCTGGGAGGGATTGAGGGCAGGAGGAGAAGGGGACGACAGAGGATGAGATGGCTGGATGGCATCACCGACTCGATGGACATGAGTTTGAGTGAACTCCGGGAGATGGTGATAGACAGGGAGGCCTGGCGTGCTGCGATTCATGGGGTCGCAAAGAGTCAGACACGACTGAGCGACTGAACTGAACTGACTTAACTATAAGTTAAATAGTAAAAACTAAACATAAGTGCTGTGGCATTAAGTAAAACAAGTGACAGAGTGAGGCAAAGTGTCAAATGTAGCAAAGCTCTGGTTAAATGAAAACTGAAAAATTTACCCCTTTGGTATTAGGAAGCCAGTGCCTATGACTTGCATGGTTGGAAAGTGAATTTGTAGTGAAGAAAGCACATAGAATGTCTAGAATCTTCGAGGAAACAGGAAGAAAAAACTTGGGGATGGTAGTTTGACAGGACCTGCAGTCAAGTGATAGGAGGTGGGGAGGTGGACAGGTTCATTAGAAGTAGATAAGCATTGGCTGCAGGAGAATATAACGGGTGGAGGAGTTTGGCATAAACAAGGGGACATCTTTTGAAGGGAAGAACATTTAATTCAGCTGAAAGGGCAGTAATCTAGAGCTTCAGTGACTTTGGAAACCAGTTTGCCTGCCGAGAGTGAGGATGATGTGTTTGGGTAGAAGTTATGAGCTTCTGATGCTGATAACCCAGTTTAGCTTAGAGATCTTAGGTTCTGACCATCAGCCCTGTGCTTCTAATAGGGTCAAGAAAGATGCCAGAGAGTCAAGGACAGTTAAACAGGGTGATGGTGAAGGAACCCAAGGATGAGGCTATTATTTACCCAGCAAGTAAGTGAATGTGCCACAAAGGCCAGAAATTATGCTCGGAAAGTGGAATGTAACTTCTTTGCAGTGACAGCACATTGTAGGGTGTGACTATGTGAAGTCTGGGTCACGGTCATTGGAGGTGAGAAGTTTAAGGACTGGTGAAGACAGGGTATTGGATGGTCACCTGCATGGGGTCTGAAATCTGGCCTTGTGGAGACAGAAAGGTGTCCAGCAAGATGGCAAAATTCTCCAAAAACTTAAACCTAACACTAGCTTAAACTTAACCCTAACCCTAACCAGATGAGACTGTGATCCTAAGGCTTCAGGACCTCTCCTGGGAAATTCCAGTCTAAAAGCCAGATAGAATGATATCTAGCTTGATCAACTTAAATATTTTTTGAGCTATTATAGTCTCTATAAAAAAAGTGATTCATTGTGAGCCTTTTTGCATTTTCACTTTTTGCTAGTTTTTCCTATAGCATCAAACTGTTGTCTCTGTTAGCTGTCCCTCTGGTTCTCCTTCTGAGAAACACAAGCTCAAGCTGGAACAGAATAACTTGATCACGACTAGCCCCCCTCTCCTGAGCTGTGGGTCAAAGGAGAAAGCAAGGCTGAGATGAAATGCTATGACAGCTAGAACAGACATTTCCTGGCAGCTTGATAGTTTTCGATATGATGGAGAAATAAATTGGTCATTTCTGTGTTCCTGTCTTACTTTGTGTTTCTCAATAAAGATGCTGTTTAGGTTTATGTGGAAAACCATCCTTTTATTACATTTACCATAACTTTTCCATTTGGGTTTCACTTTTACAAAATAAAATTTAAAATACAAACTAACACCAGAGAACTGACCAAACTCTCCCCATGTCCGAGTTGCTCCAGCCTTGGAGGCTCCGTGAATGATGCCTGAGAGGGAAACAAACTAGAAGCTAGCTGCCGACTTGCCCAAGGTATGCTGGAATGGCCGGTGGGTGGAGAGCCAGCTGAGAGAACCCCACTGTCATGCATGCAGATGAGGACGGGGGTGGTGGCTGGGGCCCCCTCTTGGACCATGGTTCCTGTGATGGAGAAGTCCCTCTCCCTCATGGCTTCCACACCCTGCAGGTCTCTGCTGTTGTCCTTTCTGTCACCACTAGCCTTATAGCCACAAGATGGTCTGCTGGCTGGGTTGTGTAAGGAAGAGACAAATATCACACAATGTCACTTACATGTGGAATCTAAAAAATGATACAAATGAACTTACTTACAAAGCAGACACAGGCTTTGAAAACAAGCTTATGGTTACCAAAGTGGAAACCTGGGGGTGGAGATGGATAATTTAGGAGTTTGGGATTAACAAATACGTGTACTACTATATAAAAAAACAGATAGTTAACAAGGGCCTGCTGTATAGCACAGGGTACTCTACTCAATGTTCTGTAATACCTACATGGGAAATGACTCTTAGAAAGAATGGATATATGTTTATGTATAAATGAATCACTTTGCTGTACATCTGAAACTAACACAGCATTGTAAGTTAACCGTGTGTGTGTGTGCTCACGCTTTAGTTGCTCAGTCGTGTCTTTTTGCAACCCCATGGACTGTAGCCCTCCAGGCTCCTCTGTCTATGGAATTCTCCAGGCAAGAATGCTGGAGTGGGTTGCCAGTTCCTTCTCCAGGGGATATTCCCAACCCAGGGATCAAACCCAGATCTCCTGCATTGCAGGCAGATTCTTTACTGTATGAGCCACCAGGGAAGCCCAGGAATACTGGAGTAGGTCAGTTCAGGTCAGTTCAGTTTAGCCGCTCAGTCATGTCCGACTCTGCGACCCCATGGACTGGAGCACGCCAGGCCTCCCTGTCCATCACCAACTCCCAGAGCCTACTAAAACTCATGTCCATCGCGATGGACCATCTCATCCTCTGTCGTCCCCTTCTCCTCCTGCCCTCAATCTTTCTCAGCATCAGGGTCTTTTCCATTGAGTCAGTTATTTGCATGAGGTGGCCAAAGTATTGGAGTTTCAGCTTCAGCATCAGTCCTTCCAGTGAATATTTAGGACTGATATCCTTTAGGATCGACTGGTTGGATCTCCTTGCAGTCCAAGGGATTCTCAAGAGTCTTCTCCAACACTACAGTTCAACAGCATCAATTCTTCAGCACTCAGCTTTCTTTATAGTTCAACTCTCACATCCATACATGACTACTGGAAAAACCATAGCTTTGTTTGCAAAGTAATGTCTCTGCTTTTTAATATGCTATCTAGGTTGGTCATAACTTTTCTTTCAAGGGGCAAGTGTCTTTTAATTTCATGACTCCAGTCACCATCTGCAGTGATTTTGGAGCCTGCTCCCCTACCCCCAATTAAAGTCTGTCACTGTTTCCATTGTTTCCCCATCTATTTGCCATGATGTGATGGGACCAGATGCCATGATCTTAGTTTTCTGAATGTTGACTTTTTAGACAACTTTTTCACTCTCCTCTTTACTTTCACCAAAAGTCTCTTTAGTTCTTCGCTTTCTGCCATAAGGGTAGTGTCATCTGCATGTCTGAGGTTATTGATATTTCAGGAGTGGGTAGCCTATCCCTTCTCCAGGGGATCTTCCTGACCCAGAAATTGAACCGGAGTCTCCTGCATTGCAGGTGTATTCTTTACCAACTGAACTACTAGGAAAGCCCTATATCAGGGAGAGGTGAGCCTAAATCAGTAACTCTTAAACATGGCTACAAATGAAAATGATCTGGATAATTAAAACACTGAAATTTCTGAACCCCAATTATGACCTTCTAAACTGTGCTCTCTGGTGAGAAGGTTCAGGAATCTGTGTCCCAAAACTCTCTCATTGTCTTTAAAACTCTTGATTTTGATGCAACAAATTGAAGGACTTGAGTCTTAAAATCTCTGCTTTAGGTGATCTGCAAGGTTTCAGACAATTCTGAGCATCTCTGACGTTCATTAATAATTTTTTAAATACCTTATCCAGAACTTCATGCAAATATCAGCGCACTAAAATAAAGAGAACCTGTCCTCAAGAACTTCAGTGTTAAAAAGGTACATACACTATACAAATTGCGAATGAATCCACTCCATCATGAAGCTCTTTGTACAGGTATAACTAAAAACTATGCAGTTCTATCAAATAGGAAAATAACTTCTGGGAGTAATATCTTAAAAACAATTAAATTCATGTTATTTTGTCAAAAACAATTAAACACTTCTAAATTTAGAATGTGCTGGATATATTCAAAGAAGACCAAAAACAAACAAACAAACCCAGGGGATAAGTGCCAAGGGCAATTAATTTGTCTGGTGTGACTCTAAGACACCAAATAATGATCTTATTGCAGAGCTACAGAATAAAGACAACTTATCTTGCCTTATTGTCATATACACTTACATGATTTCCCTTTTATTCAAGTGCCATATGAGATTAAAATTGCTTCTATGCTCATCATTCATTTCAGTCTTTCTTTAAAGCTGGGTTTGTGCCTGGTTAAATGGGGAAACATTCACTGGAGCACATGTGTTTTGAGGCCAATGTTAATTATGGGTTTGGTAACAAGCATCTAAGAATATGGGAGTTCAGGGATCCAGGTTGCAGAATAGGGAACTCCATGGGAACTGTTGGGAGGTGGCTCTGAGGAAGACTTTCTCTTCCTTTTCTTCTCGAGTAGATATGTGGAGGCTTTTTTCCATCTGAGTCTTTGCCAGAAGAATGGGGAACTGGACTCATTAAGTAATATATAAATTATATATATATTTATATATATGTTTTCTATCATCTATCTCTTGCTGTATGTATTTCTGAAATATATATATATATATATATATTTGGAAAAGAAGAATGACTCTGTGTTGCCCAAAAAAAAGACTAGCTTGGAGGAATGAGATGATTGAGAAAAAAATGTTTGACCAATCATGTGGAAAAACTTTTGAAAATGTTTCTTTTATTCACTTTCTATTAAAAATAAAATGTCAGTTAAAAATTCCATTTAAAAAGCTCTTGGCTCTTTAATTTTAGGATCTTGAACTAATCTCTAACTTGAATAGAATGGTGGTGGTTACTGAGTGTGTCTATGTAAAAATCCATTTGGCTATGAAGAACTGAGTGCTTTATAAACACTATAATATTAAAATTAAAACAAATTACTTTGAGTTGCATTTTTAATAGCAAATATAATATCTTAGTAACGCTACACTTCTAGATCCAGATGAATATTTAGAATTCAGTGTTTAGTGCTAGAGTCATGGGTAACTCTCTTTAACTGAGATGCACCCAACAGGGCAAAGTGGAACCTCTAGGTGATTCATAACATCAAACTAAACATCGTTTTGAACCAAATGCAAAGAGAAGCAAAAACTAAAACACACAGCAGCAACCAAACAGTTGAAAACTAAGAAAGAAAGACAAGGGAAATTTCTTATGAATAAATCATCCATCATCTTTGATCTCAGCAAAATGACTTGGCAAACGCTCTAAAGAACATTTCTTTTATTTGTATAGAAGTTGCGATGATTCCTCATCATGTAATTGTTGGTGCCAGAGCTGAGTTTATTTTCTCTGGCTCAACATCTGTGGCTGCCCCTAGGAACTAATTGGGCAATAAAAGTTTTCAGGCTCATGAAAATCAAGTATTAAAAAGATGACAGATAAATATTAGTTTTATAAGTATAATAAGGTTTGGTAACTGATCTCTAACAGTTGTGCATGGAACAGATTTCAAAATGCCGGAAGTGAAACTGATGTGGCCAAGTGTCAGAGTTGAGGATGTCTGTCTTTGCACACGAAACAACTTTGATGTGGCTTAAGATGTATTTTTGTATTTCAAACAGCCGGCAGAGGGGAAACCAAATCAGCAAGGCATCAAATTATTTACCCTTCCCAGGAAAATATTTTAAAAGCTCCACTAGGGCTCCATTTCCTAAAGCCACCTGTCACCTTAAAGCATACGTAATCAGCCCCAGATGCTGGATCCCAACCTGCAAACCCCGGGACTTGCAGAGAAAATAGTTCACTCATTTCTCGGCACATCCTTAATTTGTTCGAAGCTAAACTTTCAGGCCGTATTTTCTGCTTAAACTTAATAACTCAGCTTTGACATTCCTACCCAGTGACCCCAAAGTTCCGTGACCCCAAAGTTCCGTTTGCCCGCCTCAACACCTGCTCCCAAATGGATTAGAAGCACTCAGTTTTTTTTGTTTTTTTTTTTTAAAGTATCAGTTTTGTTTTCTTTGCTCAGCCTGAGGCCATCCTTTCAAGGAAGTAAAGGATACTAGCTTCAATTGCATTGTGAATTTTATTTCTGTCTTAGGTTTCTCTCAAGGTTTTGTTGATGTTGTTTTGGAGACAAAAATCTGTGGTTCATAAGATCTTAGAAACCTGTGAAACTTGTGGTTTCAAATCTTGATTTTGGAAGATAATGAGGAAAGATTCCAACTATCCCTATAGTTATATATGTAAATGAGTTTGTGATATTAAACTTAACTCTGAATATTTTCTGTAATGCTAAAAACAAATCTGTGACTATCTAGAAATTTTGGCATAAACATTAACTGTATTAACATCCCAGCATGAACTAGTCAAAATTTTAGTTAATGATATAAAAAAGTGTAATTAAGATTTTAAATAGAGTTGAGATCTTTTAATTTGATTACATTTGTTAAAAATCTGAGAACATAGGAAAATTCCAAATCTCTTGAAAAATAATAACTATATCCATTTCCAGTGGGAGGGGATTATAGGTAAATTTACTGCAGCAGAAAATATCACTAAAATTACTCTACTGTCCTGTATGAAATAATTCTCCCATATTTACTTATTTTTAAAGCTAAGTATATATCTCACATTAATGAAATTACCAATCAAAATATGTTCTATAGGGGGAAAATTTGTTAATTCTGGAGTTTTTGTGTGTGTGTATGATTACTGGAAATAAATGTCTATGTTTAAGAAAAAAGGAAAATTAGAGTATGAAAGAAGTTTAAGTTTTAGAACTCAGATGTCTTTATAAAAATATGCAACGTTATCTGGGGAAGTTTCAGTGGTAAATGATTGCTTTTGCTTGTATGAAGGCAGCAACACCTATCCTTTATCTATCAATATATCTCTCTGAGAATATTTAGGAAACACTTCTCCAAATTGCTGTGCGTTACAGAAAGTGCCTGAAAGTGGGGGCCTTTTATTTTTCGGAGGGCGAGATCGAGAGGTTAAAATAATAAACTCTACAAACAACTTGTTTTGAGCTGCCTTTTTTCTGTCAAACTGGGGTGGGCATATGTACAGTCCTAGACACTGGGTTTCCCTATCATATTTCCCTCTAACTCCAGATAACACCAAATAAACCCTTAATCACACAAGAAATCACTCAACTTTTACTACTCCGCCTGCTCCCTGACCCGTCACGAGCCCATTTCATTTCCCATGGTCTGGCCTCTTGGCCTTTCTCTTTATAAGCCGTATCACCTGGCCATCAAGCAGCTCCCAGCCCCTGGATCCTGTCTGGTTTCTGGTTTCAACCAGGTTACCCAGAGTTTACCGACTGGCCCTGCTGCCTCGAGTCCTTTTCTGCCCTTGGAGTTGCTGTCTACCCCCTCACCCCCCACCCCCACCAGGCATAGAATCTTTCTCTAATGCTAGGCCTCCTTCTACCAGCTATTTAGAGGGCTTGACTGCTTGAGGGCGATTTCTTTTCTTTCCCACTAGGGAAGTGAAATATTGCTTCCCATACTGAATAACAGACTGAAAATGGTACCTCACCAGGCAACTTTCCATGTGATTCCCATCCACAGGTTGATTGTCTGTGAGAGTAGGGCACCTACTTCTAAGCCAAAACCACTCACATTTTCTTCATGAAACAATAAATACACTATTTCTAACCTGAATATTAGTATAAAAGCCCTAAAAATTCTCATCATCTCCACCTCAACATGTCCCAGATAACCTTCACCTCCATTTGTCCTTTCCCTCTCCTTCACCCAATGCTTAATTAATCCTTTTTCTTGGTTTGTCCCCTCTCTGACCATGGCACCAAGGTCCACCCATCACTGGACCCTAAACTCAGTGGGCCCTTACTTCTCCCTGTCTGCTATGGAAGAGACAGAGTGTATTAGTGGTGGCCAACCACCCAGAGTAAGACGAATTATAGCTTTGAATCAAATGCTGAAATGTCGTAGATTTGTGAACAGCTAAGATGATCTCTAGCTGATAACTGTGGAGAGAGGAGTCATTTATAGGGTTATTGTAAGTATCAGTGAGATTATATAAATATCTTGCATAGCACTGGTAAAGTAGTAAGTGTTCAAAAAATGTTAATTATTTGTTTTACTATTATTAATGACTATGATTCTTACTAATCTTTAATATCTTATTTCATTGCCTTTCTGTATCAGTGAGGGTTAAACCAGAAAAGTAGAATGATTATATTATATATAATATATAAATTATGCATATTAAATATGTACATGTATGTGTGTGTGTATATATATATATGTATATTTACTTCTTGGAAGGATTTGCGTGTGTGCATTCTAAGTTGCTTCAGTTGTGTCTTTCTTTCTGCGCCCCTATGGACTACAGCCTGCAAGGCTTCTGTGTCCATGGAATTCTCCAGGCAAGAATACTGGAGTCAGTTGCTATACTCTCCTCCAGGAGATCTTCCTGACCCAGGGATCTAACCCAGGTGTCTTCTGTCTTCTGGCAGGTGGGTTCTTTACCACTAGCACCACCTTGGAAGTCCTAGAAGGATTTGGTATTATGTAATCATAGGAGTTGGTTAACAGGTTCTGTGAGTGCAAGGCTGTTGTGTTAGACCTTATGCTAGAGTTTCCCGCCCACAGGCCATGCAGTGAGAAAGGTAAGAAGAATATAAAGTGCAAGAACAAACTGGAATCTACAAAGAAGATGAAATAAAGTGTCAGTTCTTACTTCCTCGGACTTTGGTGGTAGGCGTGTCCTGTAGACCCTAGCCTAGGAGTTGGAAAAGCTGAGGGTAGATCCAGGGGAAGATGGAGCAGTTTGGGGCCCAGGTGCTGTGTCACAGAGGAGGACGACCAGCAGCTCAGCCACACAATATCTCCTGCTTCCCTTGTGCCCCAATCTCCTTTGTGGTCTACCCAAACCAGAAGCATACACAGAAGAAGAACCTGGACCACACGGACCCTCCTGGCCCTGCGGATCTACTATGGAGCCACCAGGCCTTCCTTTCAAATACGTCTCCAGGGCCTCATTTTCCAGTTTCCATCAGAGCATTGGCCTCTAAGTGGTTCTCCAGTTTTTAATTTTCCTCCCATTTCCATTTCCATCAGTTCTCTTTCTAGATTGCTCTTCAAAGAATGTTGCTCTTATCACACCACCATTCCTAATCTGATGCCCCTGGAGGTTCTGCCCAAAATGAGCACACTAGTTCTTCCTCTTGTAAGTGCATGGGATGGCTGGATGGGTCTCCTACTCTTCCCAAAGCACACTGGGCCGTTTCTGCAGTGCTCCCACTGGGAAATCACTAATTATTCCCCCCTTTCCTTTGACTTTGTTATCTATAATTTAGCAACTTTAGCGTGCAAGCTGTTCAGTTGTGTCCAACTGTTTGTGATGCCCTGGACTGTAACCCACCAAGCTCTTCTGTCCCTGAGATTCTTCAGGCAAGAGTACTAACGTGGGTTGCCGTGCGCTCTTCTGAGGATCTTCCTGACCCAGGGATTGAACCTGGGTCTTTTGTATCACCAGCATTGGCAAGAGTGCTCTTTTACCACTCGTGGCACCTGGGAAGCCCTGGTTACTTTCAGTTCAGTTCAGTTCAGTCGCTTAGTCACGTCTGACTCTTTGCGACCCCATGAATCACAGCACGCCAGGCCTCCCTGTCCATCACCAACTCCCGAGTTCACTCAAACTCACGTCACTCAAACTCACGTCCATCAAGTTGGTGATGCCATCCAGCCATCTCATCCTCTGTCGTCCCCTCCTCCTCCTCCCCCCAATCCCTCCCAGCATCAGGGTCTTTCCCAATGAATCAACTCTTCGCATGAGGTGGCCAAAGTATTGGAGTTTCAGATTCAGCATCAGTCCTTCCAATGAACACCCAGGACGGATCTCATTTGGGATGGACAGGTTGGATCTCCTTTCAGTCCAAGGGACTCTCAAGAGTCTTCTCCAACACCATGGTTCAAAAGCATCAATTCTTCAGTGCTCAGCTTTCTACATAGTCCAACTCTCACATCCATACCTGACCACTGGAAAAACCGTAGCCTTGACTTAAACAGACATTTGTTGGCAAAGTAATATCTCTACTTTTAAACATGCTATCTAGGTTGGTCATAACTTTCCTTCCAAGAAGCAAGCATCTTTTAATTTCATGGCTGCAATAACCATCTGCAGTGATTTTGGAACCAATAATAAAGTCTGACTTTGTTTCCACTGTTTCCCCATCTATTTGCCATGAAGTGATGGGACCAGATGCCATGATCTTCATTTTCTGAATGTTGAGCTTTAAGCCAACTTTTTCACTCTCCTCTTTTACTTTCATCAAGAGGCTTTTGAGTTCCTCTTCACTTTCTGCCATAAGGATGGTGTCATCTGCATATCTGAGGTTATTGATATTTCTCCTGGCAATCTTGATTCCAGCTTGTGCTTCTTCCAGTCCAGCGTTTCTCATGATGTACTCTGCATAGAAGTTACATGTGCAAGGTGACAATATTCAGCCTTGATGTACTCCTTTTCCTGTTTGGAACCAGTCTGTTTTTCCATGTCCAGTTCTAACTGTTTCTTCCTGACCTGCATACAGGTTTCTCAAGAGGCAGGTCAGGTGGTCTGGGATTCCCATCTCTTGAAGAATTTTCCACAGTTTATTGTGATCTACACAGTCAAAGGTCTTTGGCATAGTCAATAAAGCAGAAATAGATGTTTTTCTGGAACTCTCTTGCTTTTTCCATGATCCAGCGGATGTTGGCAATTTGATCTCTGGTTCCTCTGCCTTTTCTAAAACCAGCTTGAACATCTGGAAGTTCACAGTTCACGTATTGCTGAAGCCTGGCTTGGAGAATTTTGAGCATTACTTTACTAGCGTGTGAGATGAGTGCAATTGTGAGGTAGCCTGAGCATTCTTTGTCATTGCCTTTCTTTGGGATTGGAATGAAAACTGACCTTTTCCAGTCCTATGGCCACTGCTGAGTTTTCCAAATTTGCTGGCATATTGAGTGCAGCACTTTCACAGCATTATCTTTCAGGATTTGAAAGAGCTCTACTGGAATTCCATCACCTCCACTAGCTTTGTTCATAGTGATGCTTTCTAAGGCCCACTTGACTTCACGTTCCAGGATGTCTGGCTCTAGGTGAGTGATCACACCATAGTGATTGTCTGGGACATGAAGATCTTTTTTGTATAGTTCTGTGTATTCTTGCCACCTCTTCTTAATATCTTCTGCTTCTATTAGGTCCATACTATTTCTGTCCTTTATTGAGCCCATCTTTTCATGAAATATTCCCTTGGTATCTCTAATTTTCTTGAAGAGATCTCTAGTCTTTCCCATTCTGTTGTTTTCCTCTATTTCTTTGCATTGATCACTGAGGAAGGCTTTCTTATCCCTCCTTGCTATTCTGTGGAACTCTGCATTCAGATGCTTATATCTTTCCTTTTCTCCTTTGCTTTTAGCTTCTCTTCTTTTCACAGCTATTTGTAAGGCCTCCTCAGACAGCCATTTTGCTTTTTTGCATTTCTTTTCCATGGAGATGGCCTTGATCCCTGTCTCCTGTACAATGTCATGAACCTCTGTCCATAGTTCATCAGGCACTCTGTCTATCAGATCTAGTCCCTTAAATCTATTTCTCACTTCCACTGTATAATCATAAGGGATTTGATTAAGGTCATACATGAATGGTCTAGTGGTTTTCCCCACTTTCTTCAATTTCAGTCTGAATTTGGCAATAAGGAGTTCATGATCTGAGCCACAGTCAGCTCCTGGTCTTGTTTTTGCTGACTGTATAGAGCTTCTCCATCTTTGGCTGCAAAGAATATAATCAATCTGATTTTGGTGTTGACCATCTGGTGATGTCCATGTGTAAAGTCTTCTCTTGTGTTGTTGGAAGAGAGTGTTTGCTATGAACAGTGAGTTCTGATGGCAAAACTATATTAGCCTTTGCCCTGCTTCATTCTGTACTCCAAGGCCAAATTTGCCTATTACTCCGGGTATTTCTTGACTTCCTACTTTTGCATTCCAGTCCCCTATAATGAAAAGGACATCTTTTTTGGGTGTTAGTTCTAAAAGGTCTTGCAGGTCTTCATAGAACCATTCAACTTCAGCTTCTTCAGCATTACTGGTTGGGGCATAGACTTGGATTACTGTGATATTGAATAGTTTGCCTTGGAAACGAACAGAGATCATTCTGTCATTTTTGAGATTGCATCCAAGTACTGCATTTCGGACTCTTTTGTTGACCATGATGGCTACTCCATTTCTTCTAAGGGATTCCTGCCCACAGTAGTAGATATAATGGTCATCTGAATTAAATTCACCCATTCCAGTCCATTTTAGTTCGCTGATTCTTAGAATGTCGATGTTCACTCTTGCCATCTCCTGTTTGACCGCTTCCAATTTGCCTTGATTCATGGACCTGACATTCCAGGTTCCTATGCAATATTGCTCTTTATAGCATCGGACCTTGCTTCTATCACCAGTCACATCCACAACTGGGTATTGTTTTTGCTTTGGTTCCATCCCTTCATTCTTTTTGGAGTTATTTCTCCACTGATCTCCAGTAGCATATTGGGCACCTACTGACCCGGGGGTTTCCCCTTTCAGTATCCTATCATTTTGCCTTTTCGTACTGTTCATGGGGTTCTCTAGGCAAGAGTACTGAAGTGGTTTGCCATTCCCTTCTCCAGTGGACCATATTCTGTCAGACCTCTCCACCACGACCCGCCCGTCTTGGGTGGCCCCGCATGGCATGGCTTAGTTTCGTTGAGTTAGACAAGGCTGTGGCCCTAGTGTGATTAGATTAACTGGTTTTCTATGATTATGGTTTCAATGTGTCTGCCCTCTGATGCCCTCTCCCAACACCTACCGTCTTACTTGGGTTTTTCTTACCTTGGACGTGGGGTACCTCTTCTCAGCTGTTTCAGCAAAGCACAGCCACTGCTCCTTACCTTGGACAAGGGGTAACTCCTCACAGCCACCTCTCCTAACCTTGAAGGTGGAGTAGCTCGTCTAGGCCCTCCTGCGCCCACGCAGCCGCTTCTCCTTGGACTTGGGGTTGCTCCTCTTGGCCACCTCCCCTGACCTAGCTACTTTAGAGACCAACTAAAATTCTACCTTCTCTCTCAAGACCCTCTAAGCCCAGATAACTCAGATGTCATGCAGCTTCTGGCCACAACAAACATTGCTTCTTATTTGGGCTGGGGCTCTTATGTGGTCTTTGAATTCTCTTTGACATCTCTTGCAGAACTGGGAACCTGGTGGGAACTAATTAAGAGTTTTACATGAAAGAAATAGCATTTTATATGATTTGTATTGTGCACAAGTAGAAAACCACACACGACGTTTTGCTGCCTGGTAGCAGAATTCTGTTCCCTGGTGTGGTGATGTAGCATCCATCCCCTGGCTGGTATGATAAGGTCCAAACAGTAACTCATACCTGAGATGTAATGTATGCGGTTACCACTGAGTCTTTGTTTAAAACAAATGCACATAATTCAGTTTTAATATTTCTCCAGGGAGAGATTTTTCTTTTGTATTTTGTTTCTTAGAGGGAAGAAATGTGGGCTTTGCTCACTGGAGGTGGGATTTGATCTCTATTCAAATTGTACTTCATCAGAAAGGCCTTGACCATTCCCTCTAAAATCCCCTGCAATCACCTTCTTGTCTAGATTTACTTTTTTTATAGCACTCATCCGTGGCTCATGTTATAAATTTTTACTGTACAATTACACATGTTGTGTCTCTGCAAGGTCTCTGTTTCACTCATTGTGGAGTCCCCAGTGTCAGACACTTAGTAGGACCTGAGTAAATATTTGGCAAATGAATGAATGAAGCTGGTCTTATTTGCTTCTTGCTGGCACACACAGTCACTTTACCTCTCTGGGTTTCTGTGCAGTGGTAGCATTAGAACTGGACTGGCCTCAGTGAATCTGCTGCTAGTGCTTGGGGAGTGCTGCCCATAGGGGTGGGACACGTGGGCTAGGGCCCCAGAGCTCTCACACTTGAGTGAGAGCCCAGGCTCTAGGGTTAGACACACTAACAGGAATCCTGCCTTAGCCTCTGTACGCTGTGTAAACATGGATGCATTCTCACTTTTGAGTTCTGGTTTTTAAAAGGGGAAAATAATAGTACTTTTTCTCAGAGGGATGTTGGGAGGATTAAATAAGATAGAAAAGAACTCAGTGCTTTACACATAGTTGGTGCTCATTCCATATAAGACTGAATGATGGCCCCTGCAGATGCCTGCACTCTAATACAAGCACCTGTGAATCTGTTACTTTATGCTGAAAAGAGACTTGTAGATGTGATTAAATTAAGGATCTTGAGCTCATTGTGGATTATCTGTAATCCAGACCCCTGAATTATCTGTGATTCAGGACATTGTAAGTCCGATAAGAGGGAGGAAGAAGGATCAGAGTTAGGGAGAGAAGATATAAGGACAGAACCAGAGGTTGGAGCTATGAGTTTTGAAGATGGAGGGAGAGACCACAAGCCAAAGAATGCAGGTGGCAACAAGGAACTTGGATATTCTCTAAGCCTCCAGAGAAACCAACCCTGCTGACACCTTAATTTTCATCCTGCAAGACTCATTTGGACTTCTGACCTCCAAAACATGACACATTGGTGTATGTTGGTGGTAATCTACTAAGGTGGTGATACTAACACCCATGGTATCACCATGTATCCACTTGTCATTCAGCCTGTTCCCATTGCCTACACATCCGGGTTACTATCGCCTCTTCAACTCCCAACCTGGCCAGACACATCTGGGCTCTGTCTGGGCAGGGACTCAATGTGACTACAGGGTCCCGATTGATTTCCATTTCATAGGCCAGGTCAGGATTGTGACAGGGTGATTTTTTTCTCATTTTCTCTGCAGCTGAATTTTAGTCCTCAGGGGCCTCAGACTTCTCTCTGTTTGAAGGGGTCCTTTTTTTCCTTCTCAGTAATCTACTGCTCCATCAAACACCCCCTTCCACTTAGCCACTTTAAATAACAATTACTTGATTGTCTCCCATGACTCAGTGAGCCCGTGAATGGCTGGTGTTCTAGTGGCCTCTTGGAGGTTATAGTCACGCAGCTATGGGAGCTAGGGTCACAGAGCCTTGACCAGGAAGCTGGGCTCCTCTTCCTCCCTGTATATACTCAGGGCCTTTCCTTTCCACATGACCTTCCCAATAGGAAGGGGCACTTTCTATGTGGACTCTCAGGATGCCAGTCCTAATTTCCTGGGGCTGCCATAACACATTTTTACTACACATTGTATGGCTTAAAATGTCAGAAATTTATTCTCACAGTTTTGGAGGCCAGAAGTTAGAATTCAGGCTTCCTAGGTGGTGCTTGTGGTAAAGACCCCTCCTGCAAATGCAGGACATGTTAGAGATGGGAGTTCAATTCCTGGGTCAGGAAGATCCTCTGGAGGAGGGCATGGCAATCCACTCCAGTATTCTTTCTTGGAGAATCCCATGGACAGAGGAGCCTGGCAGACTATAGCCCATAGGGTCAAAAAGAGTTGGAAGTGACTGAAGTGACTTAGCTCCTAGCAGTTGGAATCAAGGTGTAGGCAGGGCCAGACTCCCTCCAGAGGCTGTGGGAGAGAGTGCTGGAGAAGCCCCTTCTGGATCTGGCGGTTTCAAATGTTCATTTGCTGGGGGCAGCGTCAGTCCCGCCTCTGCCTCTTTCTCCAGGTGGACTTTAATCCTCTGTGTCTTGAATCTCTCTCTGCCTTCCTGTTATAATCCTGTTGTTAGAGTTAGGGGTCACCTGGATAATTCCAGATGATCTCACCTCAAATCAGTAATTGAATTACATTTACAAGAACCTTGGTTTTTTGTTTTTCCCCCCGCCCCCCCCAAAGAAATTTGCATTCAGAGGTTCTGGGACTTAGAACATGATCATCTTATTTTAGGGAAGCCTCATTCACTCACCATGATGCCAAAAAGCAAGACTCTGAGAGAGGAAGTGGGAGCGGTCACATTTGTTAGACCCAGAACTGGCACAGGCTGGCCTTTGCCCCATCTTTCTGGTTGTTGTACATCACAGGTCCACCCAAGATTCAGTGAGCAAGGGGTCTCACATGGGTACCAGCCAAGAAACGTGGCTCTTTGGAGCAATGGTTGGCCACAAGGCACCTCACCAGCTGACCTCACTTCTCCCAGAACTACATTTTTTCTGGAGGCTTTCTCCCTGCAACCCCACACATGACCCTGCTTAGTAGATAGGCTCCTCAGAGTAGACTGACAGGAACCTTGCCCCTTAGAATGAAAAGGTAAATAAAACACAATAATAGTTGGGTGGTTCATTTCACTCCACAAAGAGTTCTTTTTCAGTCTGCTTCTTCAAACTTTAATTCAAATTTACAGCCTGGTATGAAAAATATTTTTGAGGGACCGAGAGCAAGGGTGGTTTATTGGTGTTTTTCAAGTCCCGACATGAAGGCCATTTCCTCCTTTGCTATGTGAGGCCTGCACAGATTGCCAAGGACATGCAGCTTTGAAGGGAGTGGGCTTTGCAGGAAGACAGACTCACACTCTTATGGCAGCTCTGAGACCTCGGCGGGTAACAACGTCTTCTTCTGTAAAATGAAGGGAATAAGGCTAAACTCCTTTGGTGGGCTTGAGGTTAACACTGATGACAATGATGAGGAGGAAGATGTGATATTGTGACCTATTTATTTACCAGGGTTTATATTGATAAATATTGAGAAATATCAATAACCTCAGATATGCAGATGACACCACCCTTATGGCAGAAAGTGAAGAAGAACTAAAGAGACTCTTAATGAAAGTGAAAGAGGAGGGTGAAAAAGTTGGCTTAAAACTCAACATTCAGAAACCTAAGATTATGGCATCCAGTCCCATCACTTCATGGGAAATAGATGGAAAAGCAATGGAAACAGTGACAGACTATTTTCTTGGGCTCCAAAATCACTGAAGATGGTGACTGCAGCCATGAAATTGAAAGACACTTACTGAACTACCTCATGTGAAGAGTTGACTCATTGGAAAAGACCCTGATGCTGGGAGGGATTGGGGGGAGGAGGAGGAGGGGACGACAGAGGATGAGATGGCTGGATGGCATCACCAACTTGATGGATGTGAGTTTGAGTGAACTCTGGGAGTTGGTGATGGACAGGGAGGCCTGGCGTGCTGGGATTCATGGGGTTGCAAAGAGTCGGACACGACTGAACTGAATTGCTCCTTGGAAGAAAAGCTATGATCAACCTAGACAGCATATTAAAAAGCAGAGATATTACTTTGCCAACAAGGTCTATCTAGTTAAAGCTATGGGTTTTCCAGTAGTCATGTATGGATGTGAGAGTTGGACTATAAAGAAAGCTGAGCACTGAAGAATTGATGCTTTTGAACTGTGATGTTGGAGAAGACTCTTGAGAGTCCCTTGGACTGCAAGGAGATCCAACCAGTCCATCGTAAAGGAGATCAGTCCTGAATATTCACTGGAAGGACTGATTTTGAAGCTGAAACTCCAATAGTTTGGCCACCTAATGCAAAGAACTAACTCATTGGAAAAGGCCCTGATGCTGGGATGGATTAAAGGTGAGAAGAGAAGGGGATGACAGAATATGAGATGGTTGGATGGCATCACTGACTCAAGGGACATGAGTTTGAGCAAGCTCCAGGAGTTGGTGATGGACAAGGAAGCCTGGTGTGCTGCAGTCCATGGGGTCGCAAAGAGCCAGACATGCCTGAGTGACTGAACTGACTGAACTGATATTGATAAAAAGGCTTCCCTGGTGGTTCAGATGGTAAAAAATCCACCTGCAATGCAGGAGACCTGGGTTCGATCCCTGGGTTGGGAAGATCTTCTGGAGCAAGGAATGGCTATACATTCCAGTATTCTTTCCTGGAGAATTTTATGAACAGTGGAGCCTGGTGGGCTACAGTCCATGGGGTCACAGAGTTAGATACAACTGAGTGACTAACATTTTTACTTTTCACATATTAATAAAAAGTATTGAAGTAAAGTCAATTCAAGTGAAATGAAACAAAAAAGTACCTTTCACTGGTTATGTAATAGCCAGTTTATTAAGATATAACTCAATTGATTTTCATTCATACACATTCTCTCTCTTTTTTTTTTTAAATTAATAAATGTTCCATACACAGCATCTGCAGGCTTGTGAATACCATAGACATACTTGTGATAATTTTGCATCTCTGAACTTGGCTCTGGGGTAAGAAAAATAACCAGGTCAATGATTTCCAGAGGACTTTATTTTGAATTTACCCTGCATGGAAAGGAAACGCTGGACTAGGTAGATTATGGGTCACTTGGGTCTCCGTGCCTCTCCCTATGTGGACACGGCTTCTCAGAGTCCCTTGCATAGAAGTTGTCAACAGAGCAAGAAGTCACACTCTGATGACAGGAGGGTTCAGTTTTGCATTTGATTTCCCTTCCAGTTTGTGTGGTGTTCCTCAGAAGTTTCTTAAACTTACTAGCAAATGATGTCTTTGTCTCTCTAATCCATCCCCTACCACACGGGGGGCTTTGCTGGTTCACAAACAGGAGCTGGAGAAGGACTCCACAGGCCACAGAGCCAACCAAGAGTCCAGGCATTGATGGTAGAAATAGACGTGTCTGAGTCCGCTTCCTGGCGTGCTGCGGTCCCCAGCGGACGGCAGCGTCTCAGGTCCTTCACCTTGGCTGCATCTGTCAGAAGCCAGCTCTGTGGTGATGACACTCATGGTCACCCACGGTGACATTTCCTTAACCACGAGGGCTCTTGCTTCCTTCCTTCTCTTTCCTCAGGGTTTCCCTTTCACATTTACCTCCTGATCAGTAATCTATACAGATATGGAATTTAGCGTTAGAAAGCCTGCTTTTAAGATCAATTTAATTGCTGTTTCTTCTTCTCAGATCTTTGTTAACCTATTTCCCTTCCGTGAGCCTTGAAGGTTTTTATCCATAAAAGGGAAAGAACAATGTCTTTCCTGATCCTGGTGTGTGTAAAGACGATGTGATTAATAAGCCAGTGTCTCTGTAAGCTCTTTGTAACTTGTGAGTGCTTCCCAAATGTGAGCAGTCATTTGTACATTCCTGGGGGGTCATGGGTGGGTCATGAGTGATCAAACATGTGGACAGGTCAGGAGTGTTTCGAGAAAGTGCAGAAAGGGAGTGGACAGGGAGATGCAAGCGGCTGGCACTGACTAAACTAAGTGTTCTAGGTGTAGGGGAAGAGACCGTGAAGAGTTTTCAGAATCATACCCATTTTATAGATGGGGACACTGAGGCCAGAAGGATGAAGGGTTGGGCTTAGTTGGCTTTCAGACTTTCTTCTCTACTTTCATGATTTTAGCTGAGTTTATTGTCACCTGCAAATATTTCATCTATGAATTTGTTTACTGTTTATCTACTCTCACCTCCCCTACACATTACTCTAATCCTACCCAGATAGTCAGCCCCCTGGAAGCTAGAACCTGATTGACTGGTTCATCTCCTTGTGCCCAGAGTGGTGGGCAGTGCTCACATAGAATTGGGCCTGCTGAGTGCCCTATGAGTGATGTGTCCAACGCCTGTCTTGACTTGACCTAGTCTAGAGGTTTTGCTGGTTCTTCTATCTCTCCCTGTTTCAGGGGTAGCGAATGTACCCTGGGAAAGTCCTGCTGGGTTGTCCTCTTTTTCTCTTAGCCCTTAGGAATCTCTGCAAGAGAAATCCTCAACAGAGGTTAGCTGTCATTTCCTGTCGATTTCTAGGAAATTAATAGGCCCAGAGGTTGCCAGTAGATCAAGAAGCTACTCATATGGAAAGTGTGAGAGAAGTGAACTCCATGAGGTCACGGATTGGGCTGCGTGCTTGTGATTGAGTTGCAATGACTGTGTGAGTGACAGGCCCCTAGGAGACTCTGAGTAATGTCTGTTGAAAGAGCCAGGGGATGAATGAATGATTTCTTTGGAATATTGATAAATTGGGAGTACAGCAGCAGGATGATTGTTGGGATGACACTTGAATGGCCCCTGAATACTCTGAAGAGGGAGCCGGGGGCGTGCAGATGACAAGAGGATGCGGCGTGCTTTCATCTGTCACTGGGAGTCAGAATATCTGGTTGGGTAGTTTTCTGCAGATGGGGGTGGGCAAGGAAGCCAGCGCAGCTGCGGTGGGGAGGAGCAGGCCGTCCCTGGAACTGTAAATATGCCAGGGACCCACGCTGTGATGCTGACAGATGCCCTCCCTGCAAGGCTCAGATGGGAGGGACTCACCAAGTCCAGATTCTAAATGAGATTCACCTGAGCCCCATCAGGGAGCTGTCACCCTGCCGATGGAATGGAAAGGGGAGGGGCACTGACGGAAGGGAAATCTTTGTAGCTGAGCCTACCTGACTTTCCTCAGTGGGAGACACATGAATCCTGTTTCATGTCAAGGAGAGGTAGTTAAAGTGCAGACCAGTCACTCCTGGGCTGAGAATTCGGGAGGTGTGGTTCGTGCCTGTAGACCACTCATCCTCCCTTCCTTTGATCTATCAGTTGATGTGGAGAAAGGCTTTTATGTGTGATTCCTGTATAATGGATAATTTAGTCCATCCCATTATGAAAAAGCAGTAAGTCTAGTTCTAGTACATTTGCTTCAGTTATTCTTTAAAATATCTAGTAACATATTATTCTCATGTGCTTTAAGTGGCCTGAACACTTTTTCTCAGTTGTTTAAGAATATAATTCAGGGGCTCCTTTCAGCCAGTTTAAAATTAGCTGCAAATTAAAAAAAAATTAAGAATAAAGGCACGTACCCCACCAACATACACAGTTATGTAAGAGAAGTGACTGCAAAGGAGATCTATATTAGCACAGCAACCAAATCAGACTTGCCCTATTTATCGTTGAAATTAGCATATCATCATGCATGCTTTCAGGTCCATTTCTAATTTTTTAATGCAATGACCCACACTTTAAAAAATACCCTCCCTCTGTTCAAAGCCTGAAAGTTTTTTTTTCTGAATTACCTTTCTCAGATAGTCAGATGAGACTTTTAAACTATATGGTTTCAGTTCAGTTCAGTTCATTTCAGTCGCTCAGTCGTGTCCCACTCTTTGTAACCACATGAATCACAGCATGCCAGGCCTCCCTGTCCATCACCAACTCCCAGAGTTCACCCAAACTCACGTCCATCGAGTCGGTGATGCCATCCAGCCATCTCATCCTCTGTCGTCCCCTTCTCCTGCTCCCAGTCCCTCCCAGCATCAGAGAGTCTTTTCCAATGAGTCAACTCTTCATATGAGGTGGCCAAAGTATTGGAGTTTCAACTTTAGCATCAGTCCTTCCAAAGAACACCTAAGGCTGATCTCCTTTAGAATGGACTGGTTGGATCTCCTTGCAGTCCAAGGGACTCTCAAGAGTCTTCTCCAACACCACAGTTCAAAAGCATCAATTCTTCAGCACTCAGCTTTCTTCACAGTCCAACTCCTACATCCGTACATGACTATTGGAAAAACCGTAGCCTTGACTAGACGGACCTTTGTTGACAAAGTAATGTCTTTGCTTTTCAATATGCTACCTAGGTTGGTCATAACTTTCTTTCCAAGGAGTAAGCGTCTTAATTTCATGGCTGCAGTCACCATCTGCAGTGATTTGGGAGCCAAAAATAATAAAGTCTGACACTGTTTCCACTGTTTTCCCATCTATTTCCCATGAAGTGATGGGACCAGATGCCATGATCTTAGTTTTCTGAATGTTGAGCTTTAAGCCAACTTTTTCACTCTCCTCTTTCACTTTCATCAAGAGGCTTTTGAGTTCCTCTTCACTCTCTGCCATAAGGGTGGTATCATCTGCATATCTGAGGTTATTGATATTTCTCCCGGCAATCTTGATTCCAGCTTGTGCTCCTTCCAGCCCAGCGTTTCTCATGATGTACTCTGCATATAAGTTAAATAAGCAGGGTGACAATATACAGCCTTCATGTACTCCTTTTTCTATTTGGAACCAGTCTGTTGTTCCATGTCCAGTTCTAACTCTTGCTTCCTGACCTGCATATAATTTTCTCAAGAGGCAGGTCAGGTGGTTTACAAGGAGTCAACTGTGGAAGTCTACCTTTGAGGCTTAGACACGATTCTGTTTGAATGAACTGGCTGTCTGTAGAGAAGTTCAAGTTCATCAAATTCATGTGAGCCATGGCAAACCAAGACTAGTAACTCTTGATTACAAACCACATGTCTATGCTTTATTTTAAAATAATTCAAAACCTTCAGGTTTGAAGAAAAGAAAATCCTTTTTCATGTTTACATTTCTCAGAGGAAATTCTCTGTGAGACTGATATTTCTCCAAGAAAGAATGTGTGTGCATGCATGCATGATAAGTTGTTTCAGTCGTGTCTGATTCTTTGCGACTCCATGGACTATAGCCCACTGGTCTCCTCTGTTCATGGGGTTCTCCAGGTAGGAATACTGGAATGGGTTGCCATGCCCTTCTCCAGGGGATCTTCCCATCCCAGGGATCAAATCCACATCTTTTTTCTCCTGCATTGGCAGGTGAGTACTTAACCACTAGTCACCTGGGAAGCTCCAAGAAAGGATGTACTTTAAAGTAAGAATTGGCTAAATTGCCCTTTAAAATATCTTTCCAATCCTTTGAAATAGATACTTTGTGCACTTGGCTTTTCTTGGAGAGGGTTTAAAGAAGTAGAGAATAAAAACCAACAAGAACTTTTGAGTATGGGTTTTTTGTTGAAGAAGGTTACTGAGAAGAGGTGTGTTAAGGCCAACACACAACTTTTTCTGCTTTAGGTGGTGCTTGAACTGCTCAAAGGTAGCCCTCTGAGAAGGAAATGGGGCTCAGAGAAGGAAGAAGCTAACATCTGACGAGGCACTGGGCTTGCCTGCCTGGACCACTCTGAGATCCACATCAGAGATCAGTCAGATTGCAAAGCATCTTTAAGGCTTTAGCCATGATTATATTGGTTTATCCTAAGCATAGTTTTAGAGATTAGAGGCTTTCCTTATCTTTCCATGGATCCAAGTTAGTTCCATGGATTCTAGGGTGGACCTGGGAGAAGGAATATGGCGCAAATATTGGCAGAATTTCCTTGCAACCCAGTTAGATGGGGACTAGGCTAGCTTTTTGGTCCACAACATTTTTTGACATTTCTCCCTTCAAAGAGTGCAGTCTGTTTCCTTTCTCTTGAGTGTGGGCTTTACATGGTGTCTCATTTCCAGTGAATAGTCTGTGGCAGAAGACTCTCCAATATTAGGTTGTTGACATTAGAGGGTGTGTTACCTCCACCCTCTCTAGCTGCCAGAGAGAAATTGATGATGTCTGCCAATAGCCATGTGAGTGGCAATAATCTCACAAATTACCTCCATCACCTCTGGCAGTGTTATCCTTTAGAAGTGAGTCACTAGGGCTGGCTCACACTCAACAGAAGGGTTTACACAAGAGTATGTATATGAGGAGTTGGGGAATGACTGGAGGCCGTCATATAGGCCACCATAAGTACCAATTTAGCTTCTAAACTGTATTTTAAGGATGAGGCCAAATTTTCCTTCTGTAGATCTGAATGGCTTTAGTATTGAAGAAAATTTGCTGGAGAGATATATCCTTGGTACGGTGTTTGATGGAAACGTCAAAAGAGGAAGCAAAGCCCTGATTCCTTGTCAGGACACAGTATCTGCCGTATGATGTGTGGAGAGTACTGTCCACAGACCGCTGTGAGTCTTTCCCCTCTAACAAACCAGGTCTTATGAGTAATTTCTACATCAGAGCCTCTTAAACCCAGGCAGGTCCAGCATTAAGTCACTTCATGTTGCCAGAATCAGCACTTTGGCTGGGAAATGTGGCCTGAGGCATGATAGGATATTTCTCAAGAATCAAGGAAGACACAGACTGCCCTGATGGAAATCATCCCCTCAGGGAAATAGTTCCTTTAATGGCATCTGTGCTTGCCAACTAAGTTGCTTCAGTGGTGTCCAACTCTTTGTGACCCTATGGACTGCAGCTCGCCAGGCTCCTCTGTCCATGGGATTCTCCAGGCAAGGATACTGGAGTGGGTTGCCATGCCCTCCTCCAGGGGATCTTCCTGACCCAGGAATCGAATCCACAGCTCTTACATCTCCTGCATTGGCAGGCGGTTTCTTTACCACTAGCACCACCCGGGAAGCCCAATGGCATCTATAGAACTTAAAAATGAAAATCTAGTACTGACAGTTTTCCTTTTTGATTTACAGAACAAACACAGAGAGGAAAAAAATAAGGATGAAACAATAGAGCAACACATTAGGAACATTCTACTACCAGGCTAATGATAACCTTTCAACACAGAATCCATTCTAGTGCCTCAGAGACTGAGAGAGAGAACAGAGAGACAGAAAGAGAACCTAACTATATACTAGGATTATGCAGTTTCGAACCCTTTGAAACAGCAAAAAGATGAGAGGCTATCAATAATATAAGAAGCCAGGTAATGAGCCAGGAGCAGTTTTCTCCCTGAGAGTCCAACCACTTACATTCCCTCTGCACATCTTCCCCTGGGGCCATGTCAAGTGAGGAAAAACTAGGTTCTGTCCCTCTTATTTTATTGGGTTCTCCCAGGGCTTCCACCATCAAAACCCCTGCCTCTGAGTGCTTGCGCTGCTGTTCTTCAGGTCTGTTTCTCAGGACGTCGAAATACAGATCTCTAAACTATGATCTCTTTCTCTTGTTTCAGAAGGAAAGAATTGTGCTAGATGAGATTTTACATAGACACGCTAAACGTGTCTCATAGTAACTCTTGGACTGTGTGACTGATCCATGTAATAAAGCGGCAAGCAACAGGATTGTTCAGGCAGTAGGTGGTGGTGACATTTAGCCCAGCTGTTGCCCCAAGGTCATGGGCTCACAGGGGCTAGATTTACTGAGTCCTTCCACTCTTGACGGCCAAGGACTCCATAACTCGGAAGCTCCTTGGAGACACTGGATGTGTCTTGTTGATTTAAGTTTTGTCCCAGCTCCCTGCCTATAGAGCTTTTTCAATGAATTTATGTATCCCTGAATCTGGGAACAAAACATTCATTTGTACATTGTGCTAGATTTTGAATAAGCCACTGCAAATAGCTCATTTGCAGTATGAGTTATTATATTCATATAATATGTGAGGTTAAGCTTTCCTCTGTGTACCAGCTGAGAAACATGGACATGTTAATTAAACTCCCCTGTACACAGTGTATAGGACTGGTGGTATTGGTTCTATAGGGTCTAAAAATATAAACACAGGAAAGTCACTAGAGAGTACTTGGCATTTAGTGGATGCCCAGTAAGTGTTTGTGCCTCAGGCATGATAGGTAAATGAATGATACAGACTTCTTTACTTTACATTAAAGTTTTGCTCATTCTTTTTTATAAACTTATTAAAGAATACACCACATTTACAGTTATTACAAAATATTGGTCATATTCCCAGAGTTGTACAGTACACACAAGAGTTTGTATCTCTTACTTCCCCTGCCCTCATAATTCCCCTTTCCCATCTGCCCACCGGTAACCACCAGTTTGCTTTCTGTATCTGTGAATCTGATGTTTTTTGTCATATTCACCAGTTTATTGTATTTTTTAGATTTCACATATAAGTGATATCATACAGTGTTTTGTCTGTCCTTCCTGAATCATTTCACTTAGCATAATGCCCTCCAAGCTTGTCCATGTCACTGTAGGTGGCAAAATTTCATTCTTTTTTATAATTGAGTAGTATTCCATGCTTCCAAATTGTGGTGCTGGAGAAGACTCTTGATAGCCTCTTGGAAAGCAAGGAGATCAAACCAGCCATTCTTAAAGGAAATCAACCCTGAATACTCTTTGGAAGGGCTAATGCTGAAGCTGAAGCTCCAAAACTTTGGCCACCTGATGCCAACAGCTGACTCATTGGAAAAGACCGTTATGCTGGGAAAGATTGAAGGCAGAAAGGGAAGAGGGTAACAGAGGATGAGATGGCTGGATGGCATCACAGATTCAGTGGACATGAACTTGGTCAAACTCCAGGAGATGGTGAGGAACAGGGACCTGGCGTGATGGAGTCGCGAAGAGTTGGACACAACTTGGCGACTGAACAACACAGCATTCCGTTCTCTGCGTATGTAACACCTCTTCTTTATCCATTCATCTGTTGACGGCCGCTTAGGTTGCTTCCTTATCTTGTTGGTGTTTAGTCACTAAGTCATGTCTGACTCTTTTGTGACTCATGGACTATAGCCTTCCAGGCTCCTCTGTCCATGGGATTTCCTAGACAAGAATACTAGAGTGGGTTACCATTTCCTTCTCCAGGGGATCGTCTTAAACCCAGGGATCAAATCCAGGTCTCCTGCACTGGCAAGCAGATTCTTTACCACTAAGCCACCAGGGAAGACCCTCAATACCTTGGTGACTATAAATAATGCTGCTATGAACATTGGAGTGCATATATCTTTTCAAAATAGTGTTTTTGTTGTTTACAGGATATATACCCAGGAGTGGAGTTGCTGGGTCATTTGCTAGTTCTATTTTCAGTTTTTTGACAAACCTCCATACTGTTTCCCACAGGGGCAACACCAATTTATATTCTTACCAACAGTGGACCAAGATTCCCTTTTCTCCACATCCTTGCCAACACTTGCTCTTTGTGTTTGTTTTGATGACGGCCATTCTAATGAGTGTGATATGATATCTCATTGTAATTTTAATCTGTGTTTCCCCGATAATTTGTGCCATTGTACATCTTTCCATGTGCCTGCCACTGCATATGATCTACTCTTCATGACTTTATTGTGCTTGTAGGCCTGCTGCTTTCCATCAGACCGGAGGCCACTCCCCGTGTCACGTCATTCCCAGCTCCTTAGGGCCTGGTTGAGTAGGTTACACAGTGACTAACCTGGTGCTCTGGGGCCTCCCTGGTGGCTCAGACAGTAAAGAATCTGCCTGCAATGTGGGAGACCTGGGTTCAATCCCCGGGTTGGGAAGATCCCCTGGAGGAGGGTGTGGCAACCCACTCCAGTATTATTGCCTGGAGAACCCCATGCACAGAGGAGCCTGGTGGGCTACAGTCCATGGGGTCACAAAAACATGACTAAGCACAGCACACAGCCTTGTTGTCTGTGATGACCTAGAGGGTTGAGATGTAGGGGGTTGGAGGAAGACCCAAGAGGGAGGGGCTATATGTATGCTGCTGCTGCTGCTAAGTCGCTTCAGTCGTGTCCGACTCTGTGTGACCCCATAGACGGCAGCCCACCAGACTCCGCCATCCCTGGGATTCTCCAGGCAAGAACACCGGAGTGGGTTGCCATTGCCTTCTCCAATGCATAAAAGTGAAAGGTGAAAGTGAAGTTACTCAGTCGTGTCCGACTCTTAGTGGCCCCATGGACTGCAGCCTACCAGGCTCCTCCATCCATGGGATTTTCCAAGCAAGAGTACTGGAGTGGAGTGCCATTGCCTTCTCTGGCTATATGTATACTTATAGCTGATGCACTTGTCATACAGCAGAAACCACCACAACATTGTAAAACAGTTACCCTCCAAGAAAAAATTTAAAATTAAAGAAAAACAGACCAAAAAAAAAGAGTTGATTGAAAGAAACTCTACATTCAAATCCTGATTTGAACTACTCTGTGACCAAGAGGGTTAATACTTCTGGGTCTCTTTTTTCTTACTTCTACAGATTTTTTTGAAAAAAATCTGCCTTTTAGGGTTACAATAGAAAATGAACATTGAAGTACTTAGCATGCATCTGGTACATAGTATGTTCATAAGAAATATTAGTTTCCTGCTTCCTTTTATAGCAAGATTCCTTCAGCTATGCCCCAGCTCTTGATGGCCTTGGTGAGGTCCCTCCAAGTGCCAAGGGGCATGTGAGTGGAGGCAGCAGATGAAATGTGTATGAGGCAGGAGCCAGCCCTATGAACCCGCCTTCCCCTATTCTTCCCTCCTCTGTCCCTCCTGTCTGCCCTTCTGCTTTCTTCCTCCCAAAGGCACCTACCCAGTTGATGAGACCAGATTCTTGTACACAACCTAAGGGTCATACTTCACCCTGGACCTGAAGAGTCTGCATCAACCAAACATATGGTTTAAGAGGAAGGCCTAAGTCAGAGTGCATGGATGGGGCAAGAAACAGTGGTTACCAGAGTGCTTTTTTGCTAGAAAATAGAAATGGATGGTGAGCTGGCCGAAGGGAGGCGTATCAGGTACAGGTATGATCCCCTGAAGAAGCAGCTGGAGAAATCAGTGGGGCCTGATGAGAAAATGTTTGGGATGCTGCCTTGGGATATTTGCACTCTTATCACATAGCAGTCTGTGGAGCACAGATGTTGGAGATGGGAGAGGATACTGAAACAGGAGAAGGAGAGACTGTGGATATTCATCAAGGCATGGATTCTGGTGAAGCTATGTTTTCATTTTTCAGAGAACACTAGTTTTGTTGGTTGTGTTAGTTCAGGCTGCTGTAACAATATGCCACAGACTGGGTGGCTTAAATAGTGAACCTTCATTTCATTGGAAGAACAGATGCAAAGCTGAACCTCCAATACTTTGGCCACACGTTGCAAAGAGTCCACTCATTAGAAAAGATGCTGATGCTGTAAAGTTCAAAGGAAAAAGGAGAAGGGGATGGCAGAGGATGAGATGGTTAGATAGCATCACCAACTCAGTGGAAATGAATTTGAGCAAACTCAGGGAGATAGTGGAGGACAGAGCAGACTGGTGTGCTATAGGTCATGGGGTCACAGAGTCAGACATGACTTAGCAACTGAACAACAGCAAAGAAGAGGCTGAGAACCCCAAGTTCAGGGTGCCAACATGGTTGGGTTCTGCTGACAGTTCTTTTGGTGAGTTATGGATGGCATCTTCTTGTATCCTCACATGGCCTTTTAAGGGGGGGTGGTGGTGGTGCATGCATATGGAGAGAGAGATCTCTCTCTTCCTCTTCTTATAAGGGCACTTGTACCGTTAAGAGGAATCCCTAATGACCTCATCTAAACCCAAGTACTTCTCTAAGTGCCCATCTCCAAGCACCATCACATCAGGGGTTAAGACTTCGAAATAGAAATTGGGCAAACACAAATATTTGGTCCATTACTAACAGTGGAACAAGAATGGACTCAGAGTCTTCATATCCTCCCCCCTTATTACAGAGGGTCAAATTAGGCTATAAAAGTTGTCAATTTTAAAATCTGTTACCATTTGTTAAATGCATTTGGAGCCCCAAGTAAATGGATTTGGAGAAAGATGATAGAATATCTTCATTTATAGTGCTCAGTAATTTGAAGATTAAGATGTTTTTATCCTGGGAAAGGGGTCTTGGGCTCTTATCTTTCACTAGAATTTCTTACTGCTATACTGTCAATCAGGTATCAAATGTGATCCTGCCAGCATTCCTGGATATCCACATTGGTGTCTACTACATATCACAATTGATACCTGAGAATTCTAGAAAAGAAAGACTCATGTTCAAAATACTCCAGTGATTTATGTAACATGTGTGTTACCTGAAATCACCCAGAATCTGATCTCTGCAGTTTTGGAAGTAGTCATCTTCTTTTGAAGTTTTGTTTCTAACTGAAACAACAAAGAAAGGTTACAACACAAAATAAATGAAAAATGGTGACTTTCTTCCTGTGTTTTCTCAAGAACTTTAAACATTGTTTTAGGACTTGGCTTACAGGTCCTACATATTTTTCAGAGTTCACCACTCTTTAGATTTAAAAGGTAATTGCATTTAATTATCAATATCAGATAAAACACACACCACCATGTGGAATCACAGTGAAGAGGAGAGTGAGGTTGGTCACAGAAAATTTGCACTTGAAGATAGAGTTCTGACTCTTTAGAAAAGAACTTCCTTGTCATGAGACTTCTCTGAATGCATATCAGAAGAAATTAAGGTCAAGGTTCTGGATATAAAGAATATTAGAAGAGAGAGAGATTGATGTGCCAATTTTCAGATTTATTTTGATAAATTGTACCATATCAATATGTAAAAATCTAATAAATATAACTCTTTAAAAAGGGGGCTGCTCTAATTTTACTGTTTCAGAGAAGAGGTTTGGCAAAAAGTCAGAATGTGCATTAAAAACACACTTTCAAGAAGTCTAATAAATAAAGTCTTTGAATTATGGTTTCCCAGTGAAGGGCACTTAAATCATTTTGATAAAGAATTTAAATTAGACCTTTAAATAAGAAAGGCAACTTTTCCTTAACTTATTATTTATAGATAGTTTGAAAATAAAATCTATGCAAGCTGATTTTTCCTTCCACTCTTTATAACGCAAATAAATATATTGTCAACTTTTAACAGCACATATGGTTAACCAGAGATTGTCATCATTCAAAGAGGGAGGTGAAGGCTGGCTGGCATTTACTGAGCACTTAGTGCTGGGTGCTGTGTGAAATGGCTTATGTGCACCGTGTCATTTAGTCCCTGCTGAAGAAGTTAAGCAAGTTAGTCCTGGGTCCAGAATGCTGTGTGGCCTTCAGCAAAGTACTCCCCCTCAGTGAGCCTTAACTGCCTCACCTATGAATGGGGCAGGTAATAGTACCTGACTAATAGGGTTATTGGGAGGTTAATTGAGTTTGGAGACGCAATGTGCTTGGCCCTGGACCTGGTATATAGAGAGTACTGACAAGTGCTAGCAGGGTTGTCCTCATTTTCCCTTGGCTCAGATGACCAAGAGATTTTCCGCCACATAAATATCTGGTTAGAGACAGAGCCCGGACTCAAACCCTGGGTGTCGGCTGTATTTGGGGCATCCTCAGAGATGTGCACGTTTACAGTAAAGCTCTTCACCACCTTCACCTCCGACTCTGCTGTGCTTTTGTTCATTCACTGAATCATGTATATATATATATTATATATATATGTATGTTATATAGCTATAGTATGCAATATATAATGAAGTATATATGTAAATTATGGTATGTTATAAGGTTGAGGGCTGAAGAATTGATGCTTTTAAACTGTGGTGTTGGAGAAGACCCTTGAGAGTCCCTTGGCCTGCAGACAATCCTAAAGGAAATCAGTCCTAAATATTTATTGGAAGCACTGATGCTGAAGCTGTAACTCCAATACTTTGGCCACCTGATGTGAAGAGCCGACTCCTCAGAAAAGACCCTGATGCTGGGAAAGATTGAAGGCAGGAAGAGAAGGGGGCAACGGAGAATGAGATGGTTGGATGGCATTGCTGATTCAATGGGCATGAGTTTGAGCAAGCTCTGGGAGATGGTGAAGGATAGGGAAATCTGGTGTGCTGTGTCCATGGGGTTGCAAAGAGTGGGACATGACTGAGTGACTGAACAACAGCAACATAATACAGTATGCACTAAACTATATAGTATTGTGTAATATATTCCATATATAATATGAAGCTTAAATTATATTTTATATTATAATATACATATTATATCTTGCATATATATTTATATTCTATATTATGTATCACATTATATTACATACAATACATATTATATATTTACTATATAATTTAACATATTATTATAAAATGTAATGCATTTACTATGTAATATATGATATCCATGCATGCATACATATACTTGCCCATGCATGTATGCATGTACAAATATGTGCACATACACAGATATCTATACACATATGTACTGAGGACTTACTCTTGCCATACACTGGGAATAAGTTATGGCAAGAAAGACCCTGTCCTAGGGGACTGGGTTACAACTGAACAAGAAGGACAAGCTACAGCAACAATTAGAAGGAAGCATGTTAACTATTCTGATCAAGGGCAGTGCAGGTTGCAAATAAAGTAGACAATGATGAAGGAGTATGGGCAGCTACTTGCTGTATGATAAAACAACCTGGTTATTTCCATTAGACACATTTGCTATGTGGCAGAGGTGGATTCTTTAATCCACCTGCCAATGCAAGAGACACAAGAGACACGAGTTAGATCCCTGGGTTAGGAAGATCCCCTGGAGAAGGCAATGGAAACCACTCCAGTATTCTTACCTGGGAAATCCCATGGACGGAGAAGCATGGTGGGCTACAATCCATGGGATCACAAGTAGTTGGACATGGCTGAGCAACTGAGCATGTGTGCGTGCACACACACACACACACACACACACACTTGCTAAGGTAGAATTTCAATTTACTTGAATGCCCCATTTCCTAAATATTTTGGATAACTGAGCTATTACTGAAGCAGCCAAAAAGATCAGAAATGGTCAAGATGATGCTTAAAGCAAGATTTAGGCTGACTGCATGTACCTTGGTAAAGTAGGAAAAAGATGTGGTCCAGCCAGCCACGCTTGGGTTAGGATCCTGTGTGTGCTGTTTATCAGTTGGGTGGTTGATTTTACTCGGACACTTAACTTGTCTGAAATAGGGAAATGCTGTTTCCTTCACAGACTTGTGTTTCCATGCTCTCTGCCCCTAGCTTCATGTCCAACATAGTCCCCTTGTCCCTGCCACATGTGCAGGGGAGAAGTGTCCATCAGTGATGAGTCTGGGGGTCAGGCTCCTGGTCCTGGGGCACTTTAAAGCTGAGTAATGCTTTAGCATGAACCTTCTTGGTGACTGTCCATTCTGCGCATAGAGTCCTGATGAAAAGTCTAAGCTTTGGGCAGGATAGAAAAACACTCAGAGATTTCAGAATTTGCGATTCATTACTGGGAGTTCATCTGTACAGACTCCCTTAGGTCAGTTTGCGGGTCGGCTCTGAACTCTTCTTAGAGTTAGAGTTTGGGGTGACCTCCTTGGGTAGTTTGGGGTCAGTCTGTCCTTGACCTTGTAAGCTCAAAGTCAGTCCCCAATTCCCTTCTTAGCCTCCAAACCCAGCTTCTCTCTTTAACACTCTGTTCCAAGGAAACATTTTATGACTTGGTAGCGTTTGGGGGACGATGCTTGAAAATGAGTTTAGTTTTGCGCTTAGTGGCTCTGATATGCATTGGTTTGAAAGGCACCGGATTCAGATGATTCACTGGGGAGGGGCACATGGATGTTCACATTTCTCTTCAGAGCCTGTAACCTAAATAGCCTTGCTGGAGAACTTCCGCACCACCACATGCCTTCTTCCATCTCTGGATGGCCGAAATGGCAGGAAAGAGTGGGTTGCGTGTGTGCTCAGTCACGCAGTCGTGTTTAATGCTTTGCGACCCTATGGACTGAAGCCCACCAGGCTCTTCTGTCCATGGAATTTTCCAGATAAGCATCCTGGAGCAGATTGCCATTTTCTTCTCCAGAAGGGAGGGTTGGGGATTTATAAATGCTTCTTGTGTAAATTCTTCATCCTCTCCTATGCAGGCAGGGAAACACATATTCAGTGGGAAATGTATTTGGTAAACACTGTTTAAAACTATTTAAAAATCAATTTTTACTTATCAAAATGCTGTTTGGTATCATTGAGACTTAGAACCAATCCTTTAGCTATTTAAACTTAATAGCAAAATACACCAAAGAAAATGGCTACTCCATTCTTTTCAACATTCATCGTCAGGCAGATGCCAAGGGCCATCACTTTTCATATTAAGGTAATCCACATTTGTTCATATCTCCAGCACCGAAGGAACAGGAAACTGCATCCTTGATGAATAAATTTCATTTCTCTGCAAGAGAAAAGACACAGCAGGGTGGTTAAATGTCAGGAAAAATCACATTGAAAAGCCCATCTGAAATGAAAAGTATGTCACAAAATGTGACATTCTCAACTTCGTTGCTACCAAGTAATTGTGAATTAGATTAATTACTGTTTGGTACCATGAGCTGAAAACTTCATTTTCATGCAATTAGGTGTGAGGTTGGTTGCTTCCCTTGCCAGGGACTGATCTTGGGGCTTAAGAAACTGCAGGGAACAGTGCAGCCATAAGATTATCCTGCAGCCGCAGCAAAAAGTAAAATAAAATACAAAATACAGTCTCAAAAGCTTTCTAGTGTCTGCCCTTCCTCCACAAACCCACTCGTCGATTAAATTAAAACATTCCTCCCAGCTCAGCTCCCCAATCTTCAATGTTTCTCGATAAACTGTTTGAGATCTTAGCCCTTATAAGAAATGAATCATATTTTCTCTGTTGTACTTGATTGCTGTTGACTACTAATTCACCCTGTATTGATCTTAAGTCCATATTTCTTACCGTTTAGATGGGGAATTATCTCATGCTTTTAAAATGCTGCCAAGTTTCTGAGGCCCTTACAATGGCAGTACCCAGAGGGCAAGCTCCTCCCTGTGAAACCTGGAAGGAATGGGTACTTAGGCATGACTTTTTGCCCCTCAATTTCTTGCGCCTTCTTTGGTCTGTGGGTCAAGAGGACCTATTATCTAGGGGGAGGGAAAGGAGACATGGTGCTTGAGAAGAAGAGAAAATAAGTTTATAAAAAGATGCCATTGCTATGGAGAAGCTTGCCAAATTGCCTTATTCTAACATTTTTCTCTAGTTCTGGAAACTGAAAAGAGAACTTTATGAAAAAGACTCTTTGGTACTAAGATATATATATTTTTTTTACCTTGTCTGAAATGGAATGTGACAAAAGCAAGATTTAAAATATCACTTTTTTTTCTTGATTAGAAATATAATACCCGTTCATCATAGAGAATGTGGGTAACTTAGGAAAGCATAAATAGGCAAATACAACTGATCCACAGCCTCACCTCTAAGAGGTTGCTGTATTGTCAGCCTCTGTATTTTGGAAGAAATAGCATTATAGTGTTCAGAGTTTCAGACTCTGGCCCCAGGGGTTGGAAGTGTGAGTGTAGGCGCCACTCTTTACTGGCTGTGTGATCTGCCATATCTCGGGGATCACATTGGTGATCCTGTGCCGTGCTAAGACGCTTCAGCTGTGTCCAACTCTGTGTGACCCCATGGACTGTAGCCTGCCAGGCACCTCTGTCCATGGGATTCCCCAGGCAAGAATACTGGAGTGGGTTGTCATGCCCTCCTCCAGGGGATCTTCCCCACCCAGGGATCAAACCTGCATCTCTTAAGGCTCCTGCATTGGCAGGCAGGCTCTTTACCACTCACACCTCCTGGGAAACCCCACGTTAGTGATGACTTTGACCTTTCAAATTTAACAGATGAGATGGTTCATGCAGGGAACCCAGACCCATGCCTGGCACATAATACATGTTAGATACGTGCAGCTCTCACCCTGTGATTTTCCATGCTAGGATTTCTTTCCTCTATCAGGAGATATGAACAAACTCACATGAGATAAGCATTTTTAAGCATTAGCCGCCATGTCAGAAAGTGTTGATTGGACATTTTGTATTATTTCATATTGAGCACCTGAATTTAATGTACTTGTTATACAACTTCACTATGTTGAGTCATAGTAATTTATACTGTTGCATAAATCATAAGTCTGGATAGGAAATGAAAGTTCATCTTTTTTTCTCCCCAGGCAGCCGAAAGAGTGATACCACTGCAAATCTTGGAAATGGAGCCTGATTCCCTACGGGATGGTGGAGGGCCAACTCGGCTCTGGGCACCAACCTCGTATTAGAATAAGGGAAATGAAAGATAACCTCCTGTTACCTTTCCCAGTAGGACAGTTATTGAGGCAAAGAAAGGAAAGTGAGGAAAGCATTCCCAGGGCCATTTCCCACCCCTTGAACGTTAACAGAAGTCTTATTGAAAGCAGCTCCTCTACAGGATTTGAACCTGTGACCTTTGAAACATGAAGCAGCCCCACTGCCCAGCCTCCTGGAAAAGCTCTTGTTCTGGTGGGTAGAATCAAATTGAACAGAACTGGCATCTGGCCAAGACCCCAGGAACAATACTTACTTTTTCTTGGAGGTGGAAGGAGATGGTGGAAGGGAGTGTCCAAGCTGCTGTAATGACTGTCTTTCCAAGAAATGACTTTGGTGGGCAGAGTCAAATTACCTAGGCTGAGGTACAGCCGAGACCCCTGGGTTAACATCTCTGCTTAAGTAAGAAGAGTCAAGGGGCTGTTAATGACCCTCCAGGTTAAGACCTAGGCTTGTAAGAAAGAAGAGACTGAAAGAAGAGAGGGTTTGGATTAGAAAGAAGCAGGTTTTGAGTCCCAATCTTTGTGTCCGTCATGGATTCGTTCTTGGCTCAGAAGGACAAGCAATAGCCCTGGGGTTGCCTCCAAGGCCTTTCTGATCTGTTCCATGTATGTTATCAGCCCTTCCTAAGTTATTCACTAGTGTTGCTGTTGAGGTATAGGGCCTAGTCTAATGGTGTAGAGGAATAATGCCAAGCTGTTTAGGAACAGGTTGTTCAGTTGACCACAGCTGGAATGGTTTCCAAGGAACTTAGGGCCTGGCAACTCAAACAGGTCTGGGTCAAGAGTCTTTAGAAGAGCAGGGCTTGTACACCAGCTCCCCAATCCCAGACATTAATCGTCCCTCCCCATGACCATTGCAGCCTGTCATTCCCTTGTACCCACCCTATTTTTCCTGATCTTTCTCTATCACACTTTTAGCAGAATGCTGCATTTCTAGTACTTGGACTCTTTTGCTGAAATCATGAAAATACATTTGCTTTTTTAATGCATCTGTACAGTCTTTATGCATACTTTTCAGTCTGGAAAACTGGCTCACCTTCCCACCACCTATGTTATCTGGGAGGTGAGCAGGCCATGTCATTTCACAGATGAAGAAACCAAGGCTGGAGAGATCAAATGATTCACCCAAGACCAGCAGCTGGTAAGTGGTGGAGCTGGGCTTCAAACCACCCTTGATTTCAGATCCTTCTGTGGTCTTGCTACTTCTATTAGGAAGGAAAACACAGAGTAACCTGACATTCCCTTTCCCACATGGCCTCTGTGGGAGAAGAGATGGAACTCTCTAGCTGTGGCTCTTGGTTTTGTACAGTAGATCAGCCTATCACGCAAATTAAGGAGCTCTGAGCTTGCCATTTGCAGAAGAGAACCCTGCATCCCTTTGGCAGGTCTGCCCTGAAGGCAATGTCTCTTGCTGGTCTTCCAGCTTCATGGTATGAGGGCATTAAAGTTCAGAGACCAAGGAGACTGCCCAGTGGACAGGAAAGAATTTGAATTTAAATCCCTTTAACTCAAAGGTATGATTTCGTAAACGAAGGCTGGAAAGGAAGGAAAGTGCTTGGTCAGGGAAAGCAAAAACAGTTACAAGCAGGGAGGTTTCACACATTTTTCTTAACTAATACCTGTTACTGACCATAACATAACATACAACATTAAAAAAAAATTTTTAACTGCAAAATAATAAAATAAAATTCTTAGTTCAATGACTACTCACCAGTCTGTATGCTTCTTGGAGGTCAGGATATTTTCTTTTTTGTTTACTGCCGAGTCCCAACAACTCAAAGACTAAGTTATTGGCATGTTGAATGAATGGAAAATGATCTGAATTCTCCACTACCTAAAGAGAGGAACAATTTATACTTTTATGCCTGTTCATCAAGAATTGCAGCACTCAATCTATCATCTATCTATTGTTTATCTATTTATCTATCATGAACTCTATTTTATCTATCATCTAACTATTATATCTATCTATCCATCTCTCTGTCTGTATATCTGTCCATCTATCATTGAGAAAGAAGCAAAACGCACAATACAGGATTCAGTGGTTGAAGTTTATGTCATAACCTACTATTTTTTTCCTTTCCCCCTTTTGAGGAGGATTTGATTTCACTCGTCCTAGTGAAGGATCATTTTCCTGTGGATTTATTTGGTTGGGCATGGATTTGGGGGTCTACTTTATACCTTCCCCCTTACCCTTCCTCTCCACTTCTCAAGGCTTGGGGAGTATCAGAAAAAGCTCAGAGTTTATTCTTATTGTGAAGGAGGTCTCAGGTACATTTTGCTGAGGAGAGTGGCCCTCATAGGATAAAAGCAACTTTGCAGGAAGGACAGTTGACCCGAGTGTGGGGTGTCTGCCTGGACCACAGAGCATACCCCATTAGGGGGTTTCCCCCTCAGGCCCAGCTCCTCATAGGGTGACCTCAAGAGGCCTTTTCTGGATTTGGTAGCCCCTTTGGAGGAAGACTGGGTTTCCCTGGTGGCTTGGATGGTAAAGAATATAGGCTGTAATGTGGGAGGCCCCGGGTTCGATCCCTGGGTCGGGAAGATCTCTTGGAAGAGGGGATAGCAACCCACTCCAATATTCTTGTCTGGAGAATTCCATGGGCAGAGGAGCCTGGGGTTACAGTTCATGGGGTCACAAAGAGTCAGATATGACTGAACACTTTCACTTTGAAAGACTACAGCCTGAGGAAGTTGGCCTAGGTGCGTTGTATGCAAGCTTTGAAATGTGGTCTTCTGGTCTCTTCTATTAGAAATCTCCCCTGATTAGAATACTTTCTCTGGATTTCAAATAATCCCTTCCTTCCTAACAGTGGTGAGCTGCCACTCTGATACAGTGAAGAATTCAATTTTCTTTGAATTTGAAAAGAGGAAAAGTACCATCAGTGAGTTTTCGCCATTAATTTGGCTTTTATAAAATATAAAACACTTGGTTATTGCATTCTAAACATACATCAACCTTGCAGCGAAGGGCTGAGGCTGTGGAATACAAATCATTCTGACCAAGTTCGCAGAATACATTTGCCCTGTACTCACATTTGACTAATGTCAATTCCAATAAAAGACAAGGAACTGTCTACAAAATCACAAGATAGTGGAGCCCTGGGAAATGTTTTCAACCTCCTTTAAAGGGAAAGGAGCTGAGTCTTGGAGAGTGTAATGATTTGCCTGAGGACCCCTGAGGCCAGGCCCATGCTCTGCCCCCAAGCCTAGGAAGCTTGCTGAGCTTCAGATCTACCTGCTCTGTTGCCTGGCACAGGCCTCAAAAGTCAAGCCTTTCTTGAGGCCCAGAAGGTTCCAGCACCTTTCCTCACAACTTGCTCCAAGACCTCAAATATAGGCCATCAGCCCCAGATTCGGGTGTCTCAACCACACGGTAAGATTCTTCTTTTCATCACACCAATCAAGATAGCCGGGAGAGATATCAATAACCTCAGATATGCAGATGACACCACCCTTATGGTAGAAAGTGAAGAGGAACTAAAGAGCCTCTTGATGAAAGTGAAAGAGGAGAGTGAAAAAGCTGGCTTAAAACTCAACATTCAAAAAACTAGGATTATGGCATCCAGTCCCATCATTTCATGGCAAATAGATGGGGAAACAATGGAAATAGTGAGAGACTTTACTTTTTTGGGCTCCCAAATCACTGCAGATGGTGACTGCAGTCATGAAATTAAAAGATGCTTGCTCCTTGGAGGAAAAGCTATAACCAACTTAGACAGCATCTTAAAAAGCAGAGACATTACTTTGCTGACAAAAGTCTGTCTAGTCAAAGGTATGGTTTGTCCAGTAGTCATGTATGGATGTGAGAGTTGGACTATAAAGAAAGCTGAGCGCTGAAGAATTGATGCTTTTGAACTGTGGTGTTGGAGAAGACTCTTGAGAGTCCCTTGGACTGCAAAGAGAACCAACCAGTCCATCCTAAAGGAAATTAGTCCTGAATATTCATTGGAAGGACTGATGCTGAAACTGAAGCTCCAATACTTTGGCCACCTATGGGAGGAACTGACTCATTGGAAAAGACCCTGATGCTGGGAAAGATTGAAGGCAGGAGGAGAAGGTGACGACAGAGGATGAGATAGTTGGATGGTATCACTGACTCAGTTTGAGTGAACTCCAGGAGTTGGTGATGGACAGGGAAGTCCGGCATGCTGCAGTCCATGAGGTTGCAAAGGGTCAGACACGACTGAGTGACTGAACTGAACTGATGGAGGTTGAGAAGTCCAAGGTCAAGCTGCAGGCAAATTCTGTTCTGATGAGAGTCTCTTCCTGGTTTGTGGACAGCTGGCTGCTCACTGTGTCACTGCATGGCCTTTCCTGTGTGTGCATTCAAAACAAAGAGAGGGACAGAGAGGGAGAGAGAGAGTGCTCTGATGACAGAGTGCTCTTCTTATAAGGACACTAGCCCTAGCAGATAAGGGGCCCACCCTTTATGACCTCATTTTACCATATTAGCTTCCGTAGAGGCTTCATAGGCACATGCAGCCACTCTGGGTATTAGGGTTTCAGCATACAGATTTCAGGAGTGGCACAGACATTCTGTGCATAACAGTCACCAAACTGCAAATGCTAACAAACTAGCCCAGCAATGCTCCCTGGGGCCTCCTTCTAGCTTGTTGGGCTTTCACAGCTTAGGGGGCTTCCAGCTTTGTCTAAATACTTTTTAAAAACATATTATTAAAATGTTGAGTTCTTTCAAATTAGCTTTCTAAAACATGGCACAGTTAGTCTTCTACTGTGGGTCAAGCCAATCCTGCCCAGCGTGCCCTGTCTGGCTGCCTGGAAGCAGTGGTCAGGTCCCTCAAGACTGTTCGTTTCACAACTGAGACTTGTGATTGTGCAATGTGTTTGCCATGATCTCAGCAAAAATAAACACCCTTCCCATTTCACTATGGTTGGGACTCCTCCTAGCACTTGCAACATGGGTTACTGTTAACAAGAATTCACGAATACCATATGAATTCATGTACATTAAACAGTACCTTGCCCATAGAGGCATTTTATAATTATGTGCTGTTATCATTGGTGTTTGCTGTTAGTATTGGTTGCTGAAGCTGTTCTCCAGTTCAATTCAACTCCATTTGACTAAAGCCTTATTGACTGACACCCTGCACTGTGCCAAGCACTGGGGATTCACTGTTGGATAATGCCAAAGAATGCTCAAACTATCGCACAATTGCACTCATCTCACACGCTAGTAAAGTAATGCTCAAAATTCTCCAAGCCAGGCTTCAGCAATATGTGAACTGTGAATTTCCAGATGTTCAAGCTGGTTTTAGAAAAGGCAGAGGAACCAGAAACCAAACTGCCAACATCCGCTGGATCATCGAAAAAGCAAGAGAGTTCCAGAAAAAACATCTATTTCTGCTTTATTGACTATGCCAAAGCCTTTGAATGTGTAGACCACAATAAACTGTGGAAAATTCTGAAAGAGATAGGAATACCAGACCACCTGACCTGCCTCTTGAGAAATCTATATGCAGGTCAGGAAGCAAGAGTTACAACTGGACATGGAACAACAGACTGGTTCCAAATAGGAAAAGGAGTACATCAAGGCTGTATATTGTCACCCTGCTTATTTAACTTTTATGCAGAGTACATCATGAGAAACGCTGGGCTGGAAGAAGCACATGCTGGAATCAAGATTGCCGGGAGAAATATCAATAACCTCAGATATGCAGATGACACCACCCTTATGGCAGAAAGTGAAGAGGAACTAAAAAGCCTCTTGATGAGAGTGAAAAAGTTGGCTTAAAGCTCAACATTCAGAAAACGAAGATCATGGCATCTGGTCCCATCACTTCCTGGGAAGTAGATGGGGAAACAGTGGAAACAGTGTCAGATCACTGCAGATGGTGACTGCAGCCATGAAATCAAAAGACACTTACTCCTTGGAAGTAAAGTTATGACCAACTTAGACAGTATATTGAAAAGCAGAGACATTACTTTGCCAACAAAGGTTCATCTAGTCAAGGCTATGGTTTTTCCAGTGGTCGTGTATGGATGTGAGAGTTTGACTGTGAAGAAAGCTGAGCACCGAAGAATTGATGCTTTTGAACTGTGGTGTTGGAGAAGACTCTTGAGAGTCCCTTGGACTGCAAGGAGATCCAACCAGTCCATTCTGAAGGAGATCAGCCCTGGGTGTTCATTGAAAGGAATGATGCTAAAGCTGAAACTCCAGTACTTTGGCCACCTCATGCGAAGGGTTGACTCATTGGAAAAGACTCTGATGCTGGGAGGGATTGTGGGCAGGAGGAGAAGGGGATGACAGAGGATGAGATGGCTGGATGGTATCACCTACTCAATGGACATGAGTTTGGTTGAACTCTGGGAGTTGGTGATGGACAGGGAGCCCTGGTGTGCTGTGATTCCTGGGGTCGCAAAGAGTTGGACACGACTGAGCAACTGAACTGAATGCAGACATGACCTCTGAATGCACATAGCTGTTTGGATACTGGCTAAGTGCCACAGTCATTTTGAAGGTAACAAGGTGGACTGAGAGATGCACTGGGCCTATCTGAAGGTCTGGGTTCTAGTCCCAGAATGGCTGCTGACCAGCTCTGTCACAGGGGGGAGGAGCTTTCTGGCTTTAGTCCTCTCGTCTGAAATAGAAGGACTTAGATACATAATCTCTAAGGCTTCCTCACTCTGGGCATTCTCTGAGGTTAGGCATGAAGATGCCCATGCCAGTGGACTTCCCTGTCCCAAATATCTGCTACAAAATTATTTTTCAGTTCATCAGCTTCTGTAGATGAAATTTAGATTCAGTTTGGGTTTATATATCATGTGTGTGTGTTAGTCCCTCAGTCGTGTCCAACTCTTTGTGACACCAAAGACTGTAGCCTACCAGCGTCCTCTGTCCATGGAATTCTCCAGGCAAAAATACTGGAGTGGGTACCCATTACCTTCTCCAGGGGACCTTCCTGACCCAGGGATCAAACCCAGGTCTCCAGTGTTTCAGGCAGATTCTTTACAATCAGAGCAATCAGGGATTGTTAGATACAACTGTAAAAAAAAAAAAGAACCATTTTCTGTACCATTTAGTCATTAGTGAAGTCCCAATAGCTAAGTATTTCACTGACTTTGCAGTTTTGTTCACCTATTTCCCATCATGAAATCAGAGCTGTCACTCACCATATGGATGAACTGTCTGCCAACTCGCAGTGTCAGTTTTTTAAGGACGTGTCGGTTGGTTCTGGAGAGTTGGTCCGTCACCTGTAAGCAATTGCATCTTGAATAGAACATCATTTAGCTTTGACTTTATACAATCCTATATGAAGGCAGTTTGAGAAGGAATATATGAGAGCTTTCTTCTAGAAGAGGAAGAGCCAAGAGCCACATCAAAAGAACAACAGCAACAGAAACTTCTAAATGTCAAGCCTTAAGTCATCATAACAAATTGTTTATTTGCTGGTTTCCTTTATAGCCCCCAAAGCTTGATGCAGCTCATGATGTTAACTAGTTGCTAGAGTGATTAAGGGCATGTGTTCTCCACAAGGAACAGGTCTCATTCTGAGAGTGTTGACTATGGTAAAGCCTTTTAAGTTTTGATGAAGAATTCCTTGATTTAGAGGGCCACCCCCATACCATGGATGAATAGAATTGGCTGGCTGTTAGGGAAGCTGTTTATCAACAGGCAAGAAACACACTCAAAAATGTCTTTTTTCACTTTGTGGGCAAGTGTGTTCACTGAGAAGACTTTATAAGCATGTTTGGAATTTGTTGAATTTAGACAAATAAAATCACTACAGATGGTGACTACAGCCATGAAATTAAAAGATACTTACTCCTCGGAAGGAAAGTTATGACCAACCTAAATAGCATATTCAAAAGCAGAGACATTACTTTGCCAACAAAGGTTCGTCTAGTCAAGGCTATGGTTTTTCCTGTGGTCATGTATGGATGTGAGAGTTCGACTGTGAAGAAAGCTGAGCACCGAAGAATTGATGCTTTTGAACTGTGGTGTTGGAGAAGACTCTTGAGCGTCCCTTGGACTGCAAGGAGATCCCACCAGTCCATTCTGAAGGACATCAGCCCTGGGATTTCTTTGGAAGGAATGATGCTAAAGCTGAAACTCCAGTACTTTGGCCACCTCATGCCAAGAGTTGACTCATTGGAAAAGACTCTGATGCTGGGAGGGATTGGGGGCAGGAGGAGAAGGGGCCGACAGAGGATGAGATGGCTGGATGGCATCACTGACTCGATGGATGTGAGTCTGAGTGAACTCCGGGAGTTGGTGATGGACAGGGAGGCCTGGCGCGCTGCGATTCATGGGGTCACAAAGAGTCGGACACGACTGAGCGACTGATCTGATCTGATCTGATGATATAATCATATTGATGAATTATATTCTACATCACCATTCCTAGGGTTGGACACATGTTCTTATTGGATGGAAAAACTAGAGTACAGAAATACTTTCTACTTTTCCTAACTTTATTCAGTTATAAATGACACCATGAGAGCACAACCCGCCATGATTTTCCCATTTTTGAAGGCATTTTTAACAGATCCCAATGGCACCCCACTCCAGTACTCTTGCCTGGAAAATCCCATGGACGGAGGAGCATGGTAGGCTGCAGTCCATGGGGTCACACAGAGTCGGACACAACTGAGAGACTTCCCTTTCACTTTTCACTTTCATGCACTGGAGAAGGAAATGGCAACCCACTCCAGTGTTCTTGCCTGGAGAATCCCAGGGACGGGGGAGCCTGGTGGGCTGCCGTCTATGGGGTTGCACAGAGTCAGACATGACTGAAGCGACTTAGCAGCAGCAATGATCCTGAACTCACATCTGTGTTAATATATGCAATGTTTTATTTTGTCCTCCTCCTAAAGAAAAAATCATTCATTTAACCTATTTTCAATTGATTCAAAGCAATAAAAATTTCCCCCAGAACTCTGTTTTACAGTATCTCCAGAGAGAAAAAAAGAATAAATTATCCTTTAATTCTAGGAACTTGGAAAATTCCAATAAAATTCTTTACAGGTGTGTTACCCAGAATCAAATTCTTTACCTTATAATACCATCTTCATGGGCCTCTCTGGTGGCTCAGTCAGTAAAGAATCTGACTGCAAGACCTGGGTTCAATCCATGGGTTGGGAAGATCCTCTGGAGAAGGGAATGGCTACCCACTCCAGTATTCTTGCCTGGAGAATCCCCATGGACAGAAGAGCCTAGTGAGCTACAGTCCACGGGGTCTCAAAGACTCGGACATGACTAACACTGTCACCCCATTTTCATATATTTTAGGAGAAGGCAATGGCACCCCACTCCAGTACTCTTGCCACGGACTGAGCGATTTCACTTTCACTTTTCACTGTCATGCATTGGAGAAGGAAATGGCAACTCACTCCACTGTTCTTGCCTGGAGAATCCCGGGGACGGGGGAGCCTGGTGGGCTGCCGTCCATGGGGTCGAGGAGGGTCGGACATGACAAGTGACTTAGCAGCAGCAGCAGGAGCAGCTTTCCTTTTCCATCATGAGTATCTGATCAGTCTTATGGAAAAGGCCATTTCATTTAGAACTGCAAAGGAGTGGCATTTTTAACAGAGTTTTTACTTCAGAGTATTCCTCTGAGAATTTTGCTTGTGGCATCCCCTTTCCAAATCATTCTGCAGTGACCATCACACTAACATTGCCTTAACATAAATTTCATTTTAAATTGTGAATTTCAGCACTTTATCATCAATTCACAAATGTACCATTTAATATACCAAATGACAATGGTTAGGGTTGTATTTTAAAATGTGATTTACACATTGCTTATGGTGGTGTTGATATATTCAAGAAGTGAAAGGAATGAGTGTATGCTTTATGCTTTGAATAGAAACTTCAAGCCTTTAACTTTCTTCCATGTTAGTGTTCTAGAGACTGTTCATTCTTCTTTGGTAAAAGTTAATCCTCTCCAAGGTGGGAAGACCATGTCTTCATTCATCATATGAATGTAGAAAATAACCAATACCATCAATGGTTATACAATATTTCCTACTGCAGTAACCCTCAGACACTGAATCATGAGTTTCCCCCAATTCTTTTTGTTCCATAAGACTGGTTATTTTTTCCCTCTCTTTTGTCATGTAAGTATCTTGCATGACCATAAGAATTGTACATTATTCATAATATACAATCTTTCTTTTTAAAGGTTACCACAGAATGAACAATGAATTTCCCTTCTTATTTAGCTTAAATACTGGCAGGAATCAAGGCATTCTTGTAATTGCATCTTGCCAGTACCTAGCATGGGCATTGAATCTAGCAATGCTCAATCAATACAGGCTGAATGCATATCGATTAGAGAGAGGATCACAGAGGAAAAAAAGAATTTGGAGAGATGGCTTTCCTGTCCCATTGCATAATGTTTTGGGATCACACAGGGATGAAAACCAAAACTGTGACATGCCCGTAGGAAGTTAAGTTGAAAAATGCTCTCCTCCTACACTTTCTGGGGTTTTCCAGCAATCCATCTTTAGTCTTGTGTTCTCTCAGGTATTTGAAAGTAGACTATAGGAGGGTCTATTTAGTGATAAAATAGATAAAATCATCTGGAAAGCAATAAAATCAGTGATAAAATCACCTGGAAAGCTCTTAGAATGGTAACATGAGCCTGGTCTTTGCTTCGGGAAACTTTTGGGACTTCCCCCAGCATACCAGCTACTAATTGAGATACACTCTAGAGTTGGTAGTATTTGGTTTAGTTTTTAGTTATGTTGGTCTATAGATAGTAAATTAGAAATGAAATATCTTTTAGACTGGAGTTTTAAAACTGAGCTGTAGATTCCACCTTCCATCATGAGTCTCCAGATTAGGGACCACTCAGCTTACACATGGGGAGCTGAGCCCCTTTGAACTAGTTCTTAAGTGTCAGTCCACCTAATAAGAATCAGATCATATCAGATCAGATCAGTCGCTCAGTCGTGTCCGACTCTTTGTGACCCCATGAATCGCAGAACACCAGGCTACAAATATAGCAGCCTCCCAGCATGCCAGATGCTCCCTCTGATCTAAATCATCTTAGAGGTGCCAATTAAAGCCTGCATTGATTTGTTTATGTTTTTGTTAAAAACAAATTCCCAGCCTTTCTTTTGCCACATGAAACATAAGGTTTCATCCATGGCAAAGAACAATAACGAACGATGAACTGAGTGTTGGGTGTAGCCTTGATGTGCAGTTGTCACACCTGAGCCAATGAGACAGGTTTGCAAAGGACCTTGTTAACTGCACACTGAGATGGAAGCCTTTCTTCTGAGGATGGTTTAAGGATAGGGCTGAAACAAATAGCCCCTCTGCCTCTTGTGAGGACTCAGGGTGTACATGTGTGGTGTAGTTATTTCCTCTCCTAGATCCATAATGCTGACTGCATTTGGAAACATTGCCTGAAGATTGGGCAGAGAAATAAGAAATTTAGAACATCTTTCTCCGTGTATAGCATATGCACAAAATAGAAGCTCACTCTTTGGAGTTATGTGTGGCAGTATTTTTATACTCACAGAGAAAACCAGCACATTTCCCAATTCTGATTTTTGTTGTTGTTTCTTCAGTTTAGAAGCTGTTGCAATGTTTATAAATAGCCCCCCTCCCAAATAGCTCAATGTGAATTTCTGTGAATAGCAAATGTTTGAGAAAAAGCAAAAGGAAATATTCACAGCAGAGGCAGCTTTGCTTCTTCTGGGAATGCATGATTTGCCTAAAGAATGTATTTCAGAGATTGCAGAAGCAAGCCCGTTTTCTCTCAGCCTCCATCCCACACTCAGGTCAGCCTTCAGCTACATGTTAATTTTATGAGCGAGTTACAGGCTTGGAGAAAGAGAAGAAGGGCTTTCATAATAGAAAAGCAGAGTGGCCTGAACTCTGGAAGAGCTGGGAGAAGATTCTTTAACTACAAGCAATTGATTTTATTTTCAGTTTTAAGGGTTTCATTACTAACAAACAGGATACACAAATTGATGGTGCTTTCTCTGTCATTGGTGGATTAAGCCCTACAGACAACATCTGATGGTTCCATAAAACTCAGTTCTCTTATTATTAGCAGTAGAAGGATTAAAAAAATCTTTTAATACCCATCTGTCTTCCATATCACCTTGAGATCAAAGTGGAGAGAAATAGGATTAATAAATATTGGAAGGAAATTTTTTTCTAGAGAACACAACTCATCACACTGTTATCTCTATATTATTTATCAAGCTCTGCTTCATGGTCAAAAATCAGTGTTTCTGTTGGCAATGAAAACTGCATTGCTGAAGTGTCTTTTTAAAATAGCTGAGATCATTGGAGCATATCAAGGAAAACAAACCAAACTTGTGGTTGAGAGGCAAGAAGGATACAGGTATTGATGGTCAGATGCGGAGGAGAGTATACGGGAATGCTAACCTATGGGTTCCTGGCAGGAGTCCTGAGTCTGTGCTTTCTTTTTCTGCTTTTACAATCTATTGCTTCCATCATGGTGAAAGCCTCAGATCTAGCTTGCTGGCAAACAGCAGGAACTTAAGCTACCTTGTACTTTCTCTTACAGGATACACAGTGCTTTCCTGAATGCTACATGATCTTCACAATAGAGTCTTGATGTGTGCATCTCACAAGAGAATTAGGGCTGTGACAGGTAAGGTGAAGTGCTTATGGTCACGCAATCAGACTACAGCAGTTTCTATGGAAGCCAGATCTGTGTCTCCAATCTGAGTTCTTTCTAAGATACCAAATTTCTCTGAATTACAGGGGAAAATGGTAAGAGAGTGTCCCCCCGCAACCCCAGCTGCACCACTGTGTTACCACCCGGCTTTTCTTGCCTTTTTTTAAAAAATCATTTTCAATTTGGAGAAATCAGAATTTATAAGATAGTCCCAGCTGCCTGCTGGCTGAGTCAAGTTATGCTGCTTCTCTGTGCCATAGGTGAGAGAAGGCTTCAAGTTCAGAAAATCAGGAATACAGTAGGTAGGGAAAGAGCAATTAGCCAAGGTGGCGTGGTCAGGCCCTCGCCCCGAGGCCTCTCGCTCTTGCCCCACGTTTTGTGAACGATGATTATGGAACAGCGGAGGCACTTACAGTGCCGCGCATGCGCGTCACGAGGCCCTCGCTTGGTTCCGGGCTGCTTTGTTACGTGAGCTCCAGCTAGGAAGTGGCGGCGTTACTGCCGCATCACGTCTGCGTCCGTTGGGTCAGGCACGGTAAGAGAATATAGCGTGTTTGTGCTACGGCTGCTGTGTCAGCCAGGAGAGGATAAACGTGTCTGCAGTTCCTGCTTCTAGAGTCTCCTTCCAGCCTCTTCGCTCGTGCTTTCCAACCCCGGGTTCAGCGGACAGTGCGGACCGTGTGAACAGCATCAGCAGTGCACAGCACGGAACCGCTTCAGTTTCCGGCCGAACCCAGCCCTCGTCTTCCTGAAACTGTATCTTCACTTTCCATGGCCTTTCAGTAGTGAAAACCTTCCGTGCTGCTGCTACTGCTAAGTCGCTTCAGTCGTCTCCGACTCTGTGCGACCCCATAGACGGCAAACCACCAGGCTCCCCAATCCCTGGGATTCTCCAGGCAAGAACACTGGAGTGGGTTGCCATTTCCTTCTCCAGTGCATGAAATTGAAAAGGGAAAGTGAAGTCGCTCAGTCATACCTGACTCAACGATCCCATGAACTGCAGCCTACCAGGCTCCTCTGTCCATGGGATTTTCCAGGCAAGAGTACTGGAGTGGGTTGCCATTGCCTTCTCCGGGATTGGCAATGAAATCCCACACGTTTATTGTAGAAGGTGGAGGAAAAGAATACGTTATTAATTTTTTTTTATATTAGGAAGGTCATGGATTTTCATTGTAAGTAATCTGTATTTTCTAGCAATAAAAGCAAGCAAGTAGTTCCCCTGTAATCTCACGTTTATCCTTTTCACTTTGAATCTTTACTTGACGTTTATATCCTTGTCATATTTTCCATGGCATGTCATGTTAAGCAGTGCCATGTAGTACAAATGATTTCTAATAAGAAAAAATAATATATTTATGCCTAATTTTGTTATATTTAAGCAGCTTTACTGAGAAATAAGTGACAAACAATAAATTGCATCTATTTAGAGTGTACTATTTGTTAATTTTCGACATGAAAATATATTTGTGGAGCCATTGTATTATAAAGACAGTGAAAGTATCCATGACCTCCAAAGGACTGCTCATGCTCTTTTGAATTCCCTCTCTTCTTGCTGCTCCCACCCTCCATCCCTCGTACAGGCATCAATTTATTTTCTTACTATAGGTTGGTTCATATTTTCTCAAATTTTTTATAAATGAAATCTTATAGCAAGAGCTATTACTATTTTTTTTTTTTTTGGTCTCAGTTCATTCAGTCAGAATAATAATTTTGATTTATCCACATTGTGTGCCAAATGTTCATTTTGTTTTATATTATGGCCACGGGATTGGAAAAGGTTGGTTTTCATTCCAATCATAAAGGCATTGCCAAAGAATGTGCAAACTACTATACCACTGCACTCGTCTTACATGCTAGCAAGGTTATGCTCATAATCCTTCAAGCTAGGCTTCGGCAGTGTGTGAACCAAGAACTTCCAGATGTACAAACTGAGTTTAGAAAAGGCAGAGGAATCAGAGATCAAATTGTCAACATTTGTTGGATCATGGAGAAAGCAAGGGAGTTTCAGAAAAACATCTACTTCTGCTTCATCAACTACACTAAAGCCTTTGACTGTGTGGATCACAACAGACTGTGGAAAATTCTTAAAGAGATGGGAGTACCAGACTACTTTACTTACCTGTCTCCTGAGAAGCAACAGTTAAACCAGACATGGAACAACTGACTGGTTCAGAATTGTGAAAGGAGGATGACAAGGCTATATATTGTCACCTTGCTTATTTAACTTATATGAAGAGTACAACATGTGAAATGCCGGGCTGGATGAATCTGGAACAAGCTGGAATCACAGTTGCTAGGAAAAATATAAACAACCTCAGATATGAAGATTATGCCACTCCTCAGCTATAGGGGTGCCTTTCGGGTTTCCCTGGTGGCTCAGTGGTAAAGAATTATCTTGCCAGTGCGGGAGAACCAGGTTCAATCCCTGGCTCAAGAAGATCCCCTGGAGAAAGAAATGACAACCCACTCCAGTATTCTTGCCTGGGGAATCCCATGGACAGAGGAGCCTGGTGGGCTACAGTCCATGGGGTAGAAAAAGAGGTGGCTAGGAATTAGCAACTAAACAACAACAAAAGAAACAGCAATGGCAGAAGGTGAAGAGGAACTAAGGAGCCTCTAGATGAGGGTGAAAGAGGAGAGTGAAAAAGCTGGCTGGAAACTCAGCATTAAAAAGAAAACAAAACAAAGATCATGGCATCTACTCCTATCACTTCATGGCAAACAGAAGGGGAAACAGTGGAAGCAGTGACAGATTTTCTTTACATGGGCTCCAAAGTCACCACAGATGGTGACTGCAGCCATGAGATTGAAAGACACTTGCTTCTTGGAAGGAGAGCTAAGATAAACCTAGACAGCATATTAAAAAGCAGAGACATAACTTTGGCGACAAAATTTCATATAGCCAAAGCTATGGTTTTTGCAATGGTCATGTATCAATGTGATAGTTGGACCACAAGGAAGGCTGAGCACCAAAAATTGATGCTTTTGAACTGCAGTACTGGAGAAGACCCTCGAGAATTCCTTGGACTACAAGGAGATGAAACCCATCAATCTTAAAGACATCAACCTTGAATATTCATTAGAAGGACTGATGCTGAAGTTGAAGTTCCAGTACTTTGGCCATATGATACAAAGAGCTGACAAATTGGAAAAGACCTTGATGCTGGGAAAGATTGAACCCAAAAGGAGAAGGTGACAGCAGAGGGTGAGATGCTTAGATAGCATCACCAACTCAGTTGACATGAATCTCAGCAAACTCCAGGAGATAGTGGAGGACAGAAAAGTCTTGCATGCTATAGTCCATGGGGTCACAAAGAGTCTCATGACTTAAAAATAACCACCATTTATTTTATGGATATACCACATTTGTTTATCTGTTCATCTATTGATGAACATTTGAGTCATTTCCAGTTTTTGACAATAGATGCAGGCCTTTATGAACATATACTTAATTTATCTCAGGAAATCAAGAAAGTGAAATTGCTGGATCGTATGATAAATCAATGTTTAGCATTTTAAGAACTTGCCAAACTGTTTTTGCAAATTCCACCATTCTGCCTTCTCCTCAGTGTTGACGTTAACAATTCTTCACATCACTGCCAAAACTTGAAATGGCCAATTTTAGCCAATCTAATAGATACAACGGTGATTTTTCTCTGAAGTTTCAATTATTATGTATCTAACAACTACTGTTGTTGAGTAACTTTTATTTGTCATCCACGTATCTTTTCAAATGTGCCCGTTTAAAAAATGAGGTTTCCTTATTATCAAAATTTGAAAGGTCTTTATATATTCTGGATACACGTCTTTAATAGTATGAGTTTGCAAATTTTTACCCCCATTCTGCAACTAATCTTTCATTCAGCTATGTCTTTCAAAAGAGCATGTTATTAATTTTGATGAACTTAAATTCTCAAATTTTATGTCATTCTTTTGATATTGTATCAAAGACATCTTTGTTCAACCTTACCAAATATTTTCTTAAAAGGTTTTGTCTTTTTAATTAATTAAATATTGGTTTGTTTGTTTGTTTTTTTTTTTGGCTGCACTGGATCTTCATTGCTGCACAAGGGTTTTCTCTAGTTGCCATGAATGGGGGCTGCTCTCAAGTTTCCGAGCATGGGCTTCTCACTGCGGTGGCTTTCCTTGTTGCAGTGCGTGGGCACTCGGGTGCATGGCCTTCAGTAGTTGCTGCTCCTGGGCTCAGTAGGTGGGGCTCATAGGCTCTCGGGCACAGGGCAGTATTTGTGGCATACACTTTTGTTACCCCGCAGCAAGTGGAATATTCCTGGACCAGGGATCAAACTTGCGTCCCCTACATTGGCAGGTGGATTCTTTTCTTCAATTGATTTATTTTTATTTGGAGATTAATTGCTTTACAGTATCGTGTTGGTTTCTGCCATACCTCAGCATGAATCATCCATAGGCATACCTATGTCTCCTCCCTCTCACCTCCCACCCCATCCCACTCCTCTAGGCTGTCACAGAGCACCAGATTTGAGCTCCCTGCATCATACAGCAAATTCCCACTGGCTATCTGTTTTACACATGGTGACGTATATGTTTCAATGCTACTCTCTTTATTCATCCCACCCTTTCCTTCCCACGCTGTGTTCACAAATACGTTTTCTATATCTGCATCTCCACTGCTGCCCTGCAAATAGATTCATCAGTATCATCTTTCTAGAGTCTATATATATGTGTGTTAATATATGATATTTGTTTTTCTCTTTCTGACTTCACTTTGTTTATAAGCTCTAGGTTCATCCACCTCCTTAGAACTGAAGCAAATATGTTTCTTTTCATGGCTAAGTAATATTCAATTATATATATGTACCACAACTTCTTTATCTATTCATCTGTAAGTGGACATCTAGGTTGCTTCCATATCCTAGCTATTGTAAATAGTGCTGTAATGAACACTGGGATATATATATATATGTTTTTCAATAATGGTTTCCTTGGGGTATATGCCCTGTAGTGGGATTGGGCTTCCCTGGTAGCTCAGCTGGTAAAGGATCCACCTGCAATGCAGGAGATCCTGGTTCGATTCCTGGGTCAGGAAGATTCCCTGGAGAAGGGATAGGCTACCCACTCCAGTATTCTTGGGCTTCCTTAATAGCTCAGATAGTAAAGAATACATCTGCAAAGTGGGAGACATGGGTTTGATCCCTGGGTTGGGAAGATCCTCTGGAGGAGGGCATGGCAACCTACTCCAGTATTCTTGCCTGGAGAATCCCCGTGGACAGAGGTGCCATCGAGTTTCAAAGAGTCAGACACAAATGCAGCTGAGTGACTAAACACAGCAAGCACAGCAAAAGGTAGTTTTATTCCTAGTTTTGAAGGACTCTCCATACTGTTCTCCATAGTGGCTTTATCAATTTACATTCTCACAATGCTAGAGGGTTCCCTTTTCGCCACACCCTCTATAGCATTTATTGTTTGTGGAATTTTTGATGATGGCCATTCTGACCGGTGTGCGGTGATACCTCATTGTAGTTTTGATTTGCGTTTTTCTAATGATGAGACATGTTGAGCATATTTTCATGTGTTTATTAGCCATCTGTATGTCTTCTTTGGAGTAATGTCAGTGTATATCTTCTGCCCACTTTTTGGTTGGGTTGTTTGTTTTTTCTGGTATTGAGCTGCATAAGCGGTTATCTTTTCACCTTATTTATAGTTTCCTTTCCTGTACAAAGGCTTTTAAGTTTAATTAGGTCTCATTTGTTTTTTGTTCTTATTCCCATTACTCTGTGAAGTGGTTCATAGAGGATCTTGCTGTGATTTATGTCAAGGAGTGTACTGTTATTTTCCTCTAAGAGCTTTATAGTTTCTGACCTTACATTTAAGTCTTTAATTCATTTTGAGTTTATTTTTGTATATGGTGTTAGGAGGTGTTCTAGTTTCATTCTTTTATATGTAGCTGTCCAGGTTTCCCAGCATCACTTATAGAATAGGCTGTCTTTTCTCCATTGCATGTTCTCACCTCCTTGGTCAAAGATAAAGTGTCCATAGGTGCATGGGTTTATCTCTGGGCTTCCAGTCTTTTTCCATTGGTCTATATTTCTGTTTTTATGCCAGTACCATGCTGTCTTGATGACTGTATCTTTGTAGTATCGTCTGAAGTCAGGAAGGTTGATTCCTCCAGCTGTTTATCTTTCTCAAGATTGTTTTGGCCATTCAGGGTCTTTTGTGTTTCCATACAAATTGTGAATTTTTTTTTTTTCTGTGTGTGTTAGTCACTCAGTTGTGTCTGACTGTTTGCAAACCCACAGACTGTAGCCTGTCCATGGGATTCTTCAGGCAAGAATACTGGAGTGGCTTGCCATTCCCTTCTCCAGAGGATCTTCCCGACCCAGGGATTGAACCCTGGTCTCCTGCATTGCAGGTAGATTCTTTACTGTTTTGAGCTTCAGGGGAAAATACCATTGGTAGTTTTATAGTGATTGTACTGAACCTGTAGGTTGCTTTGGGTAGTGTAATCATCTTTACAATGTTGATTCTTCCAATCCAAAAACATAGTATATCTCTTTAACTGTTTGTGTTGTTTTTTATTTATTTCATCAGTTTCTTATAGTTATCTGCATACAGGTCTTTTGTCTCTTTAGGTAGGCTTATTCCTAGGTATTTTATTCATTTTGTTGCAATGGTGAATGAGATAGCTTCCTGAATTTCTTTTTCTGATTTTTCATTGTTAGTGTATAGGAATGCAAGAGGTTTCTGTGTATTAATTTTGTATCTGGCAACTTTACTATATTTGTTGATTAGCTGTAGTAATTTTCTGGTGGCATCTTTAGGGTTTTCTATGTCATGTCATCTGCAAACAGTTAAAGTTTTACTTTTTTTCCGATTTGGATTCCTTGTATTTTCTTTTTCTTCTCTGATTGCTATGGCTAGGACTTCCACAACTATGTTGAATAATAGTGGTGAGGGTGGGCACCCTTGTCTTGTTCCTGAATTTAGAGGAATACTTTCAGTTTTTCACCACTGAAAATAATATTTGATGTGGGTTTGTCATACCTGGTCTTTATAATGTCGAGGTATGTTACTTCTATGCCTAAAGGAGAATTTTTATCATACATGGGTGTTGACTTTTCTTCAAAGCTTTCTCTGTGTCTGTTGAGATGATCATATGGCTTTTATCTTTCAACCCATAATATGGTGTATCACATTGATTTGCATATATTGAATAATTTTTGCATCACTGAGATAAAGCCCACTTGATCATGATGTATAATCCTTTTAATGTGTTGCTGGATTCTATTTGCTAGAATTTTGTTGAAGACTTTTGCATCTATGTTCATCAGTGATATTGGCCTCTAGTTTTCTTTTTCTCTGGCATCTTTATCTGGTTTTGGTATCAGGGTGATGATGATCTCGTAGAATGAGTTTGGGAGTTTTCTTTCCTCTGCAATTATCTGGAAGAGTTTGATCAGGGTAAGTCTTAGCTCTTCTCTAAACTTTTCATAGAATTTGCTTTTGGAGCCGTCTGGTTCTGGACTTTTGTTTGCTGGAAGATTTTTTTTTTATTATAGTTTTGATTTCCATGGCTATGATTGGTCTGTTCATGTCTTCTGTTGCTTCCTGGTTAAGTTTTGGAAGATTATACCTCACTAAGAATTTGTCCATTTCTTCAAGGTTGTCCATTTTATTGATGTATAGTTGCTCATACTAGTCTCTTAGGATCTTTTATATTTCTGCATTGTCTGTTGTAACTGCTCCTCTTTAATTTCTAATTTTATTGATTTGAGTCTTCTCGCTTCTCTCCCAGTGAATTTTGTTTATCTTCTCAAAGAACCAACTTTTAGTTTTATTGATCTTTGATACTGTCTCATTTATTTCTGCCCTGATATTTATGATTTTGTTTTCATTTTACCAACTTTGGGTGCTTTTTTTTTTTTTTTGGTCTTTTTATAGTTGCCTTAGGTCCAGGGTTAGGTTGTTTATTTGAAGTTTCTCTTGTTTCTTAGGGTAGGCTTGTATTGCTATAAATGTCCCTCTTAGCACTGCTTTTCCTGCATCCCGTGGGTTTTGAGTTGTCACGTTTTCATTGCCATTTGCCTCTAGGTAGTTTGTGAGTACCTCTTTAATTTCTTCAGCTACCTCTTGGTTGTTCAGAAGTGTATTGTTTAGCGTCCATGTGTTTGTGTTTTTTTATAAGTATTTTTTTCCCCCTGTAGTTCTTAGCTTATCTTATAGTGTTGTGGTCAGAAAAGGTGTTTAGAATGTTTTTAGAGATTTTTCAACTTTTTTAAACTTACCTAGGCTTAATTTATGACCAAGATGTGATCTATCCTGGAGAATATTACACGTGCACTTGAGAAAAATGTGAAATCTGCTGTTTTGGGATGAAATGCCGCACAGCTATCCATTAGGTCCAGGTAGTCCAATGTATCATTTAAAGCTTGTGTTTCCTTGTTAATTTTCTGTCTCAGTGATCTGTCCATTCGTGCGAGTGGGGTTGTTAAGTTCCCCACTATTATTGTGTTACTGTTAATTTCCCCTTTAGTAGTTTTTACCATTTGGCAGGTGGAGTCTTAATCATTGAACCGCCAGGGAATTCCTCTCTCTTGTTTTTTCCTAGACATTTTATAGTTAGGTTTAGTCCTATGACCCATTCTGAGTTAATTGTTCTACATGGTGTAAGATATAGATCTTGTAAAATGTATTTGCATAAGGACATTAAATTGTTCCAGCCCTGTATCATTTTTTAAAATTGAAGAAAATTTAATTTAAAATATTGTGTTAGTTTCAGATGTATAGCAAAGTGATTCAGTTATACATACGTGTGTGTGTGTGTGTGTATATATATATATATATATATAAAATCAGTTCAGTTCAGTCACTCAGTTGTGTCCGACTCTTTGCAACCCCATGAACCACAGCACACCAGGCCTCCCTGTCCATCACCAACTCCCAGAGTTCACACAAACCCATGTCCATCGAGTTGGTGATGCCATCCAACCATCTCATCCTCTTTTGTCCCCTTCTCCTCCTGCCCTCAATCTTTCCCAGCATCAGGGTCTTTTCATATGAGTCAGCTCTTTGCATCAGGTGGCCAAAGTATTGGAGTTTCAGCTTCAACATCAGTCCTTCCAATGAACACCCAGGATTGATCTCCTTTAGGAGGGACTGGTTGGATCTCCTTGCAGTCCAAGGGACTCTCAAGAGTCTTCTCCAACACCACAGTTTAAAAGCATCAATTCTTCAGCACTCAGCTTTCTTTATGGTCCAACTCTCACATCCATACACGACTACTGTAAAAACCATAGCTTTGACTAGACGGACCTTTGTTGGCAAAGTAATATCTCTGCTTTTTAATATGCTGTCTAGGTTAGTCACAACTTTCCTTCCAAGGAGTAAACATCTTTTAATTTCATGGCTGCAGTCACCATCTGCAGTGATTTTGGAGCCCCCCAAAATTAAGTCAGCCACTATTTCCATTCTTTCCCCATCTGTTTCCCATGAAGTGATGGGACCAGATGCCATGATCTTAGTATTCTGAATATTGAGCCTTAAGCCAACTTTTTCACTCTCCTCTTTCACTTTCATCAAGAGGCTTTTAAGTTCCTCTTCACTTTCTGCCATAAGGGTGTCATCTGCATATCTGAGGTTATTGATATTTCTCCCGGCAATCTTGATTCCAGCTTCTGCTTCCTCCAGCCCAGCGTTTCTCATGATGTACTCTGCATATAAGTTAAATAAGCAGGGTGACAGTATACAGCCTTGATGTACTCCTTTTATATAAGGTTTTTTCCAAATACTTTTCCATTATAGGTTATTATAAGATATTGAATATAGTTCCATGTGTTATATAGTAGGTCCTTTCTGCTTATCTATTTTATATAGTAGTGTGTATCTGCTAATCCCAAACTCCTAACTTATCCTTCCCCCTTTTCCTTTTGGTAACCATAAATTTGTTTTCTATGTCTGTGAGTCTTTTTTTGTCTTATAAATAAGTTAATTTGTATCATTTTTTAGATCCTACATGTAAATGATATCGTATGATATTTGTCTTTGACTTACTTTACTTAAAGGGAACTTCCCTGGTGGCTCAGACGGTAAAGCACCTACCCATAATGCAGGAGACCTGGGTTCAATCCCTGGGTCAGGAAGATCCCCTGGAGAAGGCAGTGGCACCCCACTCCAGTACTCTTGCCTGGAAAATCCCCTGGATGGAGGAGCCTGGTAGGCTAGAGTCCATGGAGTTACAAAGAGTCGAACACGACTAAGCGACTTCACTTTCACTTTTCACTTTCATGCATTAGAGAAGGAAATGGCAACCCACTCCAGTGTTCTTGCCTGGAGAATCCCAGGGATGGGGGAGCCTGCTGGGCTGCCCTCTATGGGATTGGACAGAGTCAGACATGACTGAAGCAACTTAGAGGCAGCAGCAATATTTATACACCTGTGCCCCTATTCATTCATCTATCGGTGGATCTTTAGTTTGCTTCCATGTCTTGGCTATTATAAATAGTGCTGCTGTGAATACTGGGGTGCACATGTCTTTCCAAATTACAGGTTTTGTCTTTTCTGGTTATATGCCAATGAGTGAGATTGCTGGATCATATAATAGCTCTAGTTTTTTAAAGAACCTGTATATTGTTTTCCATACTGGTTGCACCCATTTACATTCCCACCAACAGTGTAAGAAGTTTCTTTTTTTTTCCCCTTCACATCCTTTCTAGCAGCTATTACTTGTAGATTTTTTAATAGTGGACATTCTGACTGTTTGGTGATAAGTTAGGTGATACTTAATTGAAGCTGTGATTTGCATTTCCCTAATAATTAGCAATGTTGAACATTTATTCATGTGTCTGTTGTCCAACTCCGTATCCTGAAAAGACAGTAGTCCAAATGAATTGATTTTGTGCATTTGTCAAAAATCAGTTGGCTACATATCAGGACTCTCTATTCTGCATCATAACCTATTTGCCTGTCCTGACACCAAAGTTGCACTATCTTTTTACTGTAACATCATAATAAAGTTGAGAATTAGATAGTGTCATTCCTCCACCTTGGTTCTTATATAAAGTTGTTTTGGCTGTTCTGTATCTGTTTTATCTCTGTATTAATTTTAGAATCAATTTGTCAACTTTTAAAATAAATTATCATGGACTTTGGATTGGGCTTGCATTTATTCTACAGAAAATTTTGAAGAATTAACTGCTTAACAATATTAAATCTATTGAATTGTGAATATGGTGCATCCCTCCATATATTTAGGTCTTTTTAATTTCTCCTAGAACTGTTTTATAAACTTCAGTGCACAGATCTTGCATATGCTTTGTCAGATTTATCTCATACTATTTCATATTTTTAATACTGTAAATGTTACTGATTTATTTAAAGTTCAAATTTATTTTTCATCATTGGGATATGGTATTGACCTATAACTGATTTTATTCATTAATCTTACATCTTGGACATTTATTAAACTCATGAAAAATAGTTCTGTTACCTTTTTGGTAGATTCTATTGGATTTTCAATGTAAAAAATTATATTGTCTACAAATAAAGACATTCAGTTCTTGCTTTCCAATATTCAGTTCAGTTCAGTTCAGTCGCTTAGTCGTGTCCGACTCTTTGCGACCCCATGAATCACAGCACGCCAGGCCTCCCTGTTCACTCAGACTCACGTCCATCTAGTCAGTGATGCCATCCAGCCATCTCATCCTCTGTCATCCCCTTCTCCTCCTGCCCCCAATCCCTCCCAGCATCAGAGTCTTTTCCAATGAGTCAACTCTTCGCATGAGGTGGCCAAAGTACTGGAGTTTCAGCTTTAGCATCATTCCTTCCAAAGAACACCCAGGGCTGATCTCTTTTAGAATGATCTCCTTTAGAATCTTTCCAATATTAGTGTTTTTAATTTATTTTTCTTGCCTTATTGAACTGCCTAGAACCTTCAGTAAAATACTGGATAAAGGTGGGGTGAGCGGATATTCTTGTCTTCTTTCTGATCCTGGAGGAACATATTCAGCACTTCATGTTGAATATGATGTTAACTGCAGGTTTTGGCAGATGTATTCTGTCATGAAGAAAGTCCCCTTGTATTCTTAATTTCTGATGTCTTTCAATAGGGCTGCATGTTTGATTTTTTCAAATGTTTTTCTGCACCTTTTGAGTTGATTGCGTGATTTTTCATTTTTGCTTGATAATATAGTAAGTTACATAGATTGATTTTCTAATATAAATCAGTCTTGTATTCCTAGGCCAAATCCCAATTCCTAGGCTAAATCCAAATTAGTCTTGATATATTATAGTTTTAATATATTGGTATAGCCCTTTTGCCAAAAAAAATTCTTAAAATATTTGCATCTACATTAATGAGGGATAGTCTATAGTTTTCTTGTAATGTTTCTATTATATTTTGATAGCAGAGCATTCTGGCCTCATAGAATAACTTGGGATTAATTTCTGCTTTTTTAGTTTTTCAGAAGAATTTTTCTAGGATTGATACTCTTTCTTAACAGTTTGATAGAATTTTATTACAATTCATCAATTTCTTCTTGAGTGAACTTTGATCATTTGTGTCTTTAAAGGAAATTCTCCATTTCATCAGATTTGTCAGGTTTTTTTTTTGCCACAAAACTTAACAACAACAACAAAAAGACCATTTGTTACTCTTTTGATAACTGTGTAATCTGTAGAGGCGTCACTTCTCTCAATCCTGAGTTTAGCAAATTTTCATTTCCTAACCAGTATGCCTAGAGATTTATCAATTCTATTGAGTTTCTTGAATAGTGAGTTATTGACTTCTTAAATTTTCTATTGTTTCTCTTTTCAATTTCATTGATTTCTACTCTGGTCAGTATTATTTCATTTTTTTCCCCCCTGTTTGCTGGGATTTCTTTGCCTTTTTTTTTTTTAAATCTAATTCCGTGGAGGTTGAGGTCACTAATTGAGACCTTTCATCTTTTCTAAGTCAGGCGTTTAGTATGATAAATTTAACTGCAAGTAATGCCTCAAGACAACTTGTAGATTAGTGTATGTTGTGTTTTAATTTTCATTAAAAATATTCTCTAAATTCCTTTTGAATTTTTTGAACTATATGTTAGTTAGAAGTATATTATTTATTATTAAATATGTGGGGATATTCCAGAGATCTTTATCTTACTGATTTTTAAGTTGATTTCATTTTGGCCAGATAACATACGCTATGTGACTTAAATCTTTTAAAATTTATTGAAACTTGTTTTATGTTGCAGAGTGTGGTATATCTTGGTAATTGTTCCACTGTGTGCTTGAAAAGGGAGAAGGCAATGGCACCCCACTCCAGTGTTCTTGCCTGGAGAATCCCATGGATGGAGGAGCCTGGTAGGCTTCAGTCCATGGGGTCGCTAAGAGTTGTACACGACTGAGCGGCTTCCCTTTCACTTTTCACTTTCATGCACTGGAGAAGGAAATGGCAACCCACTCCAGTGTTCTTGCCTGGAGAATCCCAGGGACGGGGGAGCCTGGTAGGCTGCCGTCTATGGGGTCGCACAGAGTCGGACACGACTGAAGCGACTTAGCAGCAGCAGCAGCAGTGCTTGAAAAGAATGTATATTCTATGCTCTGTGGCAGAGTGTTCAATAAATATCAATGAAGTCTGTGTGGTTGATTGTGTTATTCAAATCTGTAGTACTACTGATGTTTTATTCACTTGTTCTATAAATTATTGAGAGAGCAGTACTATAATCTCTGACAACGGCTGTAAATGTCTTTTTTCTCTGGCATGCTATCAGTTTGCTTCCTGTATGCTGAAGATCTCTTCTTGAGGATATGCTATGGTCTGAATGTCTGTGTCCCCCTAAAATTAATATGTTGAAACCTAATTCTCAATGTGATGATATTTGGAGGTAGAACTTTAGGTTTTGAGGACAGAGCTCTTATGAGTGGGATTAGTGCTATTATAAAGGAGACACCTGGAGAAGGCAATGGCACCCCACTCCAGTACTCTTGGCCTGGCAAATCCCCATGGACGGAGGAGCCTGGTGGGCTGCAGTCCATGGCATCACTAGGAGTCAGACACGACTGAGCGACTTTACTTTCACTTTTCACTTTCATGAGAAGGAAATGGCAACCCACTCCAGTGTTCTTGCCTGGAGAATCCTAGGGATGGGGGAGCCTGGTGGGCTGCCGTCTCTGGGGTCGCACAGAGTCGGACACGACTGAAGCGACTTAGCAGCAGCAGCAGCAGCAAAGGAGACACCAAAGAAGTCTCTTGACCCTTCTGCCACATAAAGACACACACATGAAACTGTCTATGAATCAGGAAGCAGGTTCTCACCCAGCAGGGAATCTGTTGGTGTCTTTTTCTTGGACTTTTAGACTGCAGAATGGTGAGGAATAAATTTCTATTATTTATAAGCAAAACAGTTATTGCATTTTGTTACAGCAGTCCAATAGATTAAGATAGTACATAATCATTAAGACATGTTAGGTCCTGTAGATGAACTGACAGCTTATACAATGAAATCACATTTTCATGCCTGGCAATATTCTCTTTACTGAAATAAACTTTGATATAATACAGCCTCTTCAGCTTTAAAAAAATAAAATTCCATAGCACATTTTAAAAGCAACAATTTTACTGAGATATTATTAATTATCATAAAATTCACCTGTTCTAAATTGTACAATTCTTTTTTTAAGTATACTCATATAGTTGTGGAGCTATGACATTAATTTTAGAACATTATCATTACACTCAAATAAACTGCATATACATTAGCAATTACTTGTTATCACCCCTGTTTTTGTCTCTTTCACTAGCCTATTCTGGATATTCTATATAGATTGAGTCTGGGATCATAGAGTATATAGTCTTGGGACTGGCTACTTTCACTTAGCATAATGTTTTCAAGCACATCCATGTATCTTTCTGCTCACTTACGTTTTTCTTTTATTTCTTTTAGCAATGTTTAGTAGTTTTCCATGTATAAGTCAAACTTATATGATTAAATTTATTCAAATTTTTATGATAATGTAAGGAATTGCTTTATTTATTTAGTTTGAATGCTTAATGATGGCATTTAGACATACATTATTTTTTTGGAATATTGACCTTGTGTCCCAGGGCTTTGCTGAAATTGTTTGTTAGTTCTAATACTGTAGTGCATGTGTGTGTGTGTGCACATGTGCCCACGTGTGCTCACATACAAGCAAGTATGTGTATGTATTTGGGTTCCTTAGAATGTTATATACAAGAATACATCATCTGAGAATAGAGAGATTTTTAAGTTTTCATTTCTAATCTGGATGCCATTTATTTTGTTTTCTTTCCTTCCTAACTGTTCTGCAAGAATCTGCAGTACAGTGTTGAGTAGAAGTGAAGCAGACGTTCTTATTGTTTTCCTCATTGATCATAGGGGAAAATAATTCTTATCATACCTATTATCTGTAGGTTTTTGTATATGCTCCATATGAGGCTTAGTAATTTTTCTATTCCTAATTTTCTCTTTCTTTTTATCATGAACATGTGTGGATTTTGTCAGATATTTTCACTTTATTGGGATCATCATGTGGTTTTGTCTTTTTTATTAACATGTTGATACATTTATTTATTATTATTTTTAAATTTAAACCAGTTTTGCATTCCTTGGATAATCCTGCTTGGCCATGATGTATAATCCATTATATGTTGCTTGACTTGGATGGCTGAGATTTTGTTGAGGATTTCTGTGTCTATATTAATAGGGTGCATTGATTTTGTAATGTTTTTGCCTAGTTTTAGAATCAAGGCAAGTCATAAGGTACAAGGCTTCTTTTCCATAGACTTTAAAAATTACTAATTTAATCTAGAACTCACTTTGACCTATTCATTTGCTCTTTTATTGAGTCATTTGTTTCTCCCTGGGAATTTCTCTACTTCATTAGGTTATTTAATGTATTTTATATATATATTGTTCATAATATTTCTCTATAATTCCTTTTATTTCTGTAAAGTTGGAAGTTATGCCCCCTCTTTCATTCCTAATTTTAGTAATTAGAATCTTTTCCCTTTTTCCTGATCAATCTAGCTAAGATTTGTCAGTATTGTTGATATTTCCAAAGAACCAACTTTCGATGCTATTGATTTTCCCTACTGTTTTTCTATTCCCACTTCATTTATATCCATATAAAAATATTTATGAAAATAAAAAAATTTTTTTTTCATGTTTCCTTTGGTAAAGTTTGCTGTCTTTCAGTCTCTTAAGGTGGAAAATTAAGTTATTCATTCAAGATCTTTCTTCTTTTTTATTGTAGGGGTATACATACATATATATGGCTCAGATTGTAAAGCGTCTGCCTACAATGTGGGAGACCTGGGTTCGATCCCCAGGTGAGGAAGATCATCTAGAAAAGGAAATGGCAACCCACTCCAGTACTCTTGCGTGGAAAATCCCATGGGAGAAGCCTGGTAGGCTACATCCATGGGGTCGCAGAGTCGGACACGACTGGGCAACTTTACCTCACTTACTCCACATATACATATTGTAGGAGTTTACCCTACATATTGCAGGGGAAACGCATACGTCTCACTGTATGCATTACTTTAAATATATCCTATAAGTTTTTATATGTATTTTCATTTTAATTCATCTAAAATTATTTTCTAATTTCCCTTGAGAGTTTCTCATTGATCCACTGGTTGTTTAAGAATGTGTTGCTTAACTCCCACATATTTGGAAATTGTTGAAGTTTGGTTTACTGTGTTATTTAAATATTCTGTTTCGTTGCTGTTCTCCTCTTAGATGTTCTGTTAATGACTGATAGTGCTATACTGAGGATTGAACTATCACTGTTTGTCTATTTCTCCCTTCTATCCGTAACAGTCTTTCCTAGGCTTTATGCATGACTGGCTCCTTTCATCTTTAAATAACTCCTCCCCAAATATCCTATGGAAAGTAGATCCTCCCCATCATTCTCTATTGCAGAAACATATTTTTCATTATAAGCACTAACACCGTTATTTCATCTGTTGACTTAATTGCTCATTGCTATCTTTCACGTTAGAAAGTGAACTCCATGAATGCAAGGGCCTTCTCGGTTTTGTTCTCTGTGTTTTCCTAGCACCTAATATTTGGGAGATACTCAATAAATATGTGCTAAATGAAAGGATTTGTTCTCTTTACTGCTGTGATGTGGCTGTTATTAATGTGTTTGCACGCTTGCTTTCCCTGCAGTCCTTTCTTATTTTCTCTGTCTCCCCCAATTTCCTATCTCTGCCTTGATTTCTGCTACATTTTATAAAGGACATTTTGTTTTTAAATTGTATTTAGGATTGCTGACAAGTTGCTTGAGCTTTTTTGTCCTGATGTTACAGAAAATTATCCTCAGAGATCTTCTTTTTCCCCAGTCTCTGTCCTTTGTTCTGCATCATTTCCTAAAGGGCTGATAAGGGTTTTATGATTTGCTTTGTCCCCTCAGTTAGAATGAAGAATTTTCTTTAGGTTCTCAGTACTACGCTTAGAAAAGCATTGTGATTAGGCTTGATCCCTCTCAGCAACTTGGGTGCCTTCTCAGATCTATGGCTTAAAAATGGGTTGACACGCACTGTGACAGATTAGTTTCTTTGGCTACATAGAAACCTACCACTACAGATACACTTATTACTTTATAATCAAAATTTTATGATTCTGGGCATGGCTTTACTGGGTTTTCTGCTCAGGGTCTCACAGGGTTGCAATCAAATTGATGGCTGGACTCCATTCTCATCTGGAAGCCTGAGTAGGGAAGAATCTGAATTAACTTCCAAGTTAGTTCAGGCACATAGCAAAGAGCCCTATCTTATTACTAACCAGAGGCTAGAGGCATCCCTTAAGTCCTAGGCCTCCCCTGCTCCTAGTAACCCCTACCCCCACCCCAGCCCCTGCTCAAAGTTCCTTGCCATGTGACTTTCTCCACAGTTCAAAGCATGAGAATTTGCTGCTTCAAGGTCAGCAGGAGAGTCCCTCTTACTTTAGTCTACTCAGAGCTCTCACTACACACACACACACACACACACACACACACACACACACACACACACACACTATATGTATGTATGTATGCTGCTGCTGCTGCTGCTAAGTCGCGTCAGTCGTGTCTGACTCTGTGCAACCCCATAGACGGAAGCCCACCAGGCTCCTCTGTCCCTGGGATTCTCCAGGCAAGAACACTGGAGTGGGTTGCCATTTCCTTCTCCAATGCATGAAAGTGAAAAATTAAAGTGAAGTCGCTCAGTCGTGTCTGACTCTTAGCGACCTCATGGACTGTAGCCCACCAGGTTCCTCCATTCATGGGATTTTCCAGGCAAGAGTACTGGAGTGGGGTGCCATTGCCTTCTCCTTAGGAGAAGGCACACACATATATATACACCTATATATATATAATTTTGTAAGGTAATTATAGTAGTGTCATCTTTTCCATATTTGTCAGAAGCAAGTCAAAGTTTCCACCTCTACTCTATGGAATATCCAAGATGTGACTCCTTGGTATCATCTTAGACAAATGGCTGTCTGGATTCCCAGGATCTATTTGAGCTCTGTGACACTGACCTAAGCATTGCTTTTAGCACAACTGCCTGGTTATCTGGCATTCTAAACAGATAAATTACATGGAAAATGACAGACTCCGCCATATGCTCTTTCTGTCTCTGTTCTTCCTTATTGCCTTTTATTTGTGAAAATCACTCTCCCAAGGGAGCAATTATTTTATTGCATTTTAGTTTCTGAGGGGCATCTGGCGGGAGAAACTGGGAAGGAAACCTGATGTCTGACTGCCTTAGGAAGGTATGGAGTAGAGGGGTGGATACTTGGCTGCTTAGAAATCTTCACCTTCCTATTTCAGTGGGAAGCAGCTGCAGTAGGTAACTGCTTATACAATACGACTTTAAACTCAAAATCAGGAAGCACTCTTTCCGTGTATTCTTGATCCACCTCTGTCATGGTTTAGATGGTATCTTCGTGTTTTTATTGTTGAGGAATTTGTGGAGAGACAATATGTTTACTTATCCTGTCCTGGTTATTATTTTATAATTTTTGCGGTCTAGCTATAGCTTGGCTTGTGGAATTGGAGGTCTCTAATGGTGCATTCATAGATAAACTTCTATAGCACATCTTTATTAAGTGCCTAGTGTGTTAACAGATCGTGTGTTGGAAGTACAAACTTGATGAAGAGATAGGACCTCAATAGGTTCTTGATCTGAGAAAACATATAAATAGAATATATAATATATTGATAGAATCTGGGTATTGAAGAAGGGATTTGCATACGGGATGTGAGGGCATCCAGGAATGTCTTCTAGTGCACATGATTGTCTGAACTGGATTTTGAAGAAGAAGAGATTGTTGAGAGGGGGAGAACTAGGACATTCCAGGCAGAGAACCAGAAAAAACTTTCAAGTTAGAGCCGTGTGTCACTGCATCTGTGTCACAGCTATGCTGGCTTTCTTAAAATTTAAAATAAGCACCATTAATATCTTTGAGATACAGCCTCCTAAGGGCTGCCATTACAAAGGAAAACAAGCTGGGTGACTTAAAGAACAGGGATTTATTGTCTCCCAGTTCTGGAGGCCAGAAGTTCAAGATCAAAGTGTCAGCAGAGTGGATTCCTTTTGAGGGCAGTGAGGAAAAGATCTGTTCTAGATCTATCCCCTTGGCTGGTTGGCCGCCGTCTTCTCCCTGTGTATTCCCACAGTTTTCACATCCTCTCCCTCTATGTGTGCCTTTGTGTCCAAATTTCCCCTTTTCATAAGGATACCAGTCTTATTGGATTAGGACTCATCCTAATGACCTCATTTTCACTGGATTGCTTCTATACAGTCCTATCAGTACAAGGACCAGCACATTCTGGAAATCCACATCTGTTGAGTGAGCAGACAGATGAGTAAAGATAGCATATCACTGGTGATCAGATGGGAGCCCTCACTGACATGGCCATCACATTCCTGGTTCTGAAGCTGGGATTGAGAAGCAGGGTGATACTGACTCATGAGTTCATTTCCCATGGTACTGCCTCAGCAAATTATCCTGCGTTCTTGCCAGCCATATCCTGTGTTTACCATATTTCCCGTCATTTCTGTGCTTATCCAGTTTCTTCTCATCCTTCAGCCTCTCACTTCTCTTGAAATGTTCTCAACTACTTTGTGCCCTCTTGGAGACTCCCTTTAATCCCTAATTATTTTGCATGTGAATCTTCTCTACTTATTGTTGCTCAGTTGTGTCTAACTCTTACCTGCTTCTTTAGACATAAAATGATCAAAGAAAAATGGTCATATTTCTTATAATTTTCTCATCACTATTACTACTACTACTGTTTCTAAAACCACGGAGGTGCTCAGTGACAAAAACAGGTATGACTAGTATTTGTTGAGTACTTTCAGGTACTAGGTACCATGCCACATTATCTTTAACCCTGCCAATAACCCTTCTTAGATAACAAAAGGTCGTTAGTAAATGGTAGCTCTATTTATTGTTACACTGAGTGAAGTGTGTCAGACAGAGAAGGAGAAATATCATATGGCATCCCTTATATGTGGAACCTAAAAAGAAACGATACAAATGAACTTACTTACAAAACAGAAGCAGACTCACAGACTTAGAAAACAAACTTATGGTTGCCAGAGGGGAAGGAATAGTTAGAGAGTTTGGAATAGATATGCACATACTGTTATATTTAAAATGGAAAGCCAACAAGGATCCACCGTATAACACATGGAACTCTAGTCAATGTTATGTGGCAGCCTGGATGGGAGAGGAGTTTGTGGGAGAATGAATATATGTGTATGTATAGCTGTGTCCCTTTGCTGTCTACCTGAAACTATCAAATTATTAATCAGCCATACTGCAATATAAAATTTGTTTTGTTTTTTTTTTAAAAAAAGGTCATTAGTAAAATGGAAATACTTACATACCCCTGGCAGGTAAGAATCTAGCTCAGATCTGCCTGACTTCAAAATCTGTGGGTTTAACCATCACACATACTCATTGGCCCATAGTAGACCTTCAGTTAGACTGCTGTTGTCATAATTCCTACCATTCCTTTCCACTTCTCTGCAGGCCTCATAGTTTACACAGATAGATTTCTTCTGACCCCTTATTTTTATTTCACACTGGCATACTAGACAATGACCTCTGAACCCAGGGAAAATGAACCCTTCTTTGGGACTGAGAACCAGATTCTATGGGACTGAGACCCAGATGCTATGTCTTCTGTGGCTTCCTTGAAGAGTCCTGGCCAATGATGGAAGAGAATGGGTCCATGAAAATCCGGATGTTTAGACTGTACAGTGTGTTGGGGGACATAGAAGAATCACTGAGTGGCAGGGGACATTTTCATCTTGAAAGGTGAAGACATCACCTTAAATATTTTACTGTATGTTACAGAGGGCCTTGGGACAGGACAGACTCTCATTCAGACAGGCTCTCAACTTTAGACTGTGGGTCCATGTCCAAGTAAGGTGATTCCTATAGTCACAGATACGACTATTCATCATTTGGGCTTCCCCAGTAGCTCAGATGGTAAAGAATCTGCCTGCAATGAGGGAAACCTGGGTTCAGTCCCTGGGTTGGGAAGATTCCCTGTAGTGGGCATGGCAACACACTCCAATATTCTTGCCTGGAGAATCCCCATGGACAGTGGAGCCTGGTGGGCTACCGCCTGTAGGATCACAAAGAGTTGGACACGATTGAGTGACTAAACAAGCATTCATCATTTAACTTAATTTTAAAATATTAACTATTAAGATTTTTTAGGAAATTATAACATTTTATTGAAATATATTGGCAATGTTTAAATAAAAGAGATAAGCCATATTCATGAATTGGAAGACTGAATATAAAAATGTCAATTATCTCCAAAATTACCCTACAAATTGAATGCAATTCTTTTTTTCTTTTCTTTTTAATTATTTGTAGTTGGAGCAGGCTTCCCTGGTGGCTCATAGTAAAGAATCCGCCTGCCAATGTAGGAGATGTGGGTTTGATTCCTGGGTTGGGAAGATCCCCTGGAGAAAGAAGTGGCAACTCACTCTAATATTCTTGCCTGGGAAACCCCATGGAGAGAGGAGCCTGGCACACTACAGTCCAGGGGTTATTAGTTTCAGGTGTACAGCAAAGTGATTCATACATATAATATATATTTTTTTCAGATTCTTTACTGCTGGTGCTGCTGCTAAGTCACTTCAGTCATGTCCAACTCTGTGCAACCCCATAGACGGCAGCCCACCAGGCTCCCCCATCCCTGGGATTCTCCAGGCAAGAACACTGGAGTGGGTTGCCATTTCCTTCTCCAATGCATGAAAGTGAAAAGTGAAAGTGAAGTCGCTCAGTTGTGTCCGACCCTCAGCGACCCCATGGACTGCAGCCCACCAGGCCCCTCCATCCATGGGATTTGCCAGGCAAGAGTACTGGAGTGGGGTGCCGTTGCCTTCTCCTAGATTCTTTACTACAAGATACTGAATATATTGTTTCCTGTGCTCTATAGCTATATGTGATTGTGAAAGTTGCTCAGTTGTGTCCAACTCTTTGTGACCCCACGGACTATACAGTCCATGGAATTCTCCAGGCCAGAATACTGGAGTGGGTAGCCATTCCCTTCTCCAGAGGATCTTCCCAACCCAAGGATGGAACCCAGGTCTCCCGCATTGCAGGCAGATTCTTTACCAGCTGAGCCACAAGGGAAGCCCAAGAATACCGGAGTGGGTAGCCTATCCCTTCTCCAGTGCATCTCCCCAACCCAGGAATCCAACCGGGGTCTCCCATATTGCAGGCAGATTATTTACCAACTGAGCTACCAGGGAAGTTCTATATAGTAGGTTCTTATTTATGTATTGTATATACAGTAGTGTGTGTATGTTAATTCCAAACTCATTTTTATAACTCCATTTTGGTATTTCTCAAATGAAAAAAAATGACTGGAAATCAAAATAAAGTGTCCCAGGCCTCTCTGGACTTCTGAGCCCTGGGGGCGGGGGTCAAGGACAATTTTCCTGCTCTTGACGCTTTCCCTACCAGAAAGATCGAGGATTTAGATGTTGGGCCTTGGGTTATACTATTTCCACTGAGTTGTAAGTGGATCTTTCCGGTGCTCTGAGGAGAGGAACAGCATAAGCTCTCTGGCAGGTATGACTTTGAGAACACAGAGCCTGACCACTTCATTCTTGGACGAAGAGGTGGAGGCCCCACAGAAATGGGGCCTCAGCCACCACCCTTCCTCACTTGGTTAGAAGGTGAGTGGGATAAAGGTAGTGTAGTCTTGGCCACTGCTTTGTGTCCACTCTTCGAGGTTCAGGAGCCAGGACAGATTCTGCACCCTACTCTGCCATGAACTATGACATCTTAGGAACCTCTTTGTGGGGGGCAGTGCCACAAATTCATGGACTGCGTGACCTGGAGAGAAGGTCATTCATGCAGTAGCACTTCTGAGAGTTAGTCTCACTAGAGCCAGAGACCGATGGAAAGTTGTGCAGGTGAAACCTCTCCAGCTGGTCCATGTAGGGGAGCTGTGCTCACGCCATAGTGCTCCGTTCCTGTAGCTAAGATGACCTGAGCAGGGCTGTTGGACAGAGCATTCAAAGACTTTCACAGGCCTTGGATCTTGGCTTCATGCCCTAGTAGCTGAGTAAGCTTCTCAGGGCCTCAGTTTTTGCCTCTGTAAATTGGGAATCATGGCCAATCCAACGGGTTGTTGTGGTAATAAGTTGAGACATAGCATACACAGCGTGGGGTCAAAGAACATTCAGTTCCATTCCCCTCAGATTTCTGGGTGAAGTTTTGAGTGCAAACCCTTCCTGAAGTAAAATGCAACTTTTTCTGCAAATAGTTACACTAACAGGGAAGAGCTCAGTGTTAACCAATCTGGTATTTATGCAACCATTTTTTTTTTTTTTCCATTTCATGTTACCTGCGTCCAAACCCAAGATATATTTTTTTTAAATCACTGGTTACCTTATTCTGAGCTTGACATTTAAAGTAATAACAAAAAGTAACCTCTAAATAATGACTTTTCTAATGATACATGTTGTTGTTTAGTTGCTAAGTCGTGTCCAACTCTGTGACCCCATGGGCTGTAGCCCAGCCAGGCTCCTCAGTCCATGGAATTTTCCAGGCAAGAATACTGTAGTGGGTTGCCATTTCCTTCTCCAAGGGATTTTTCTGGCCCAGGATTGAACCTGCGTCTTCTGCATTGGCAGGCAGATTCTTTCCCACTTAACCACCTGGGAAGCCCCAATGATACACATAAACCTTAATAAAAAAAAATTAATGAAGTCCTTACATTAACAAGCAGGACTCATGGGTGCAACTGTAAAGCAGCTATATTTGATTTGTCTTTCATTTACCTTCAAATCCACTCTCAATAGTTGATCCAAGGTTCATCCCGGACTTTCCTCATCACCATCAGATTCACCACTCAAGTCACAAAACATTGCTTCAGTGGAACAATTTAAATGTCTAGTCCTATTAAGAAGAAGAAAATATCCTCTCTTCGTCATTGCTTCTGTCTTCCAACTCTGTCTCTGTATGCTGGCTGCTGGGTGGATGAATGGGGGGTTGCTGCCTGACTTCTTCATCGGATGCTTCCTCCCTATCTTTCTCAGCCTGGCATACAAAACCTACAAGGCGAGGAAAACACTGAAGGGAAACAAGGAAGCCTCTTTGCTTCCTGGAGTTGTTCTACAGGGCAAGCTCTGTACTCTTTACTTGACATTTATTTAAAAACTAACCTTCTCTTCTGAGATTGCTCCCTTTCTCTTTTGCTCTCTGTCTTCCCTCTCTTTTTCTCTCTCCTGCCTCTGTGTGTGTGTGTGCACACGCACGTGAGTGTGTACACACCAGGATCCTGGGCATCTCTCACCTGAAGTTCTCTTGATGAGCAAATCCCTCCCAGTTCCCGCTGGTCACTTGCAACTCCTTTCTAGCCCCCGTCAGCTTCTGCTGAAGCTCTGTCTTCCCAGGCCGTCCTCTGGGATGGCTGTAAGGTGAGCCCAGCTCTTTTTCCTGTGCGGTTCACGTCGGGACCACAGAAAATATTCAAGCGCCCCTTCTCCCGACAAACTCTGGGAGTGTAAGCCTGTAGCAAGCAGCATCTGCCTCCTCCAGGTTTTGCCACCAGAGAAGCCACTATGTGCCCTCAGACAGTGTGCATTTATGTTCTCTAGACCCACGTAAGGTGCCTGAGTTGGGCTATTGGAATACCTTTCTGCCTGAGGTGTTGACAAAGAGTTGCCAAATTTAGAGGGAAAATGAAAAAGAAGATGCTCATTCACAATGAATTTTAGATAAACAAGGGAAACTTAGTTTATGTCTATCTAAAATTCATTGTGAATGAGGGCATGCTTATGCTAAAATTTGGGGGCATGCTTATGCTAAAAATATTCTATATGTGTCTGAAATGCAAAGTTAATTGGGCATCCTGCATTTTATCCCCCAGCCCCGGGTTGGTCAGATTCAGAAATGCTCCAGGTCCTTTTACATACTCCCTGTAGGGGAGGCGTTCAATATTCTTATAACCAATTTTTGACTACCTTTTTGAAAACATTGCATCCAAGTCTGAGACGTCACTTGGGAAGATCACTTTGGACATCCCTTTGGAAGACCTATTATCTCAGTGTTTCCCCTGAAATTTCATTGACATACCCTGTTACCTTGACAAGATGCCCTTTGTTTACCATTTTCCGGCCCCCTAACCTCTCCCCAGGCCACAGGCACTCTGCACCTTTAAGACATGTTGGGCTAAGTTTGACTTTGTTATTTCATCAAAGACTTTACTTTGATAATTTGGAGACAGAGATTTCACAGGGATTGCTTAGGCTAAAATAGTGACTCATTTGGAGGTTCTGGGATTCCTGATGCGTTAGAAACTGCTTTCTTGCTCTGGCTTTTGGAGCACTGCTGACTCCACCCCCAGGGTTGGAGACAGGGCTTCTAATCCACACCAACCAAGGGCAAGGTTTCTATGTAGGTTTGCCTTCTGGGGCCAGACCTTTTTTTCTTTTTTTTTAAGTGGATGATATATGGTACAAATATTGTTCTTAATCAAAAGTATATTAGCAATCTACCATAAATGCGTAGTTACAGGGAACACTACAGCGTATTTGGAGAGGATTATTTTCACAAGAAACCCATACTCATGTCTCTGTCTGCCTTTATCAACATGTATTTATCAAAATGTGGAAACTCATCCACAGGCCACATTTTAATTGCTCATAGGTTTCCGAAGACAGCTGCAGTCTATGAAGGAAGAGAGACTGAGAAGGATAAGGAGCTCTTAAAATTTGGCCATAATTTTAAATAGAGGATTGTGTTGGCTTTATTCCAAAAATCTAAAGTGAAGCCTCCACCCAGCTTTTTCCCATCACTCTGCTGTTTCCCCATGTAGCACTTAAGCTGGTTCCCAATTGACTTCTTAGCCTAAAATAGTGTATGTTTATATTTTCTATTTAGTAATATTTTTCTGATTGAAAATTGTATCAGTTTATCAGAGAAGATCTGGAACATGTATCAAAAGAGAAGAAACAAGTCTTTAAATCTTTCTATAAAGGATTACATTTTGGTGTTTATAAAAATATTACATTATTTTTCAACAAAACAGAAATCATATGAGACATTATTTTGTGATTTCCTTTCCACTGTTGACAAAATACCATAAAATTCTATTATTTAAAAAACGATATTTTATGCTATATTTTGGCTGTGAAGTATTTTATCATAAGAATGTGCTACAAATACCCTTTGTGTTAGATAGGTATCTTGCCTTTCCTATTTTTTCAATAATTCAATAGAAATCATCTTTGAATGCAAATCCTTGTTTATGTCTAACTATTCTTTTCCTATAAATTTATATTAATAGAATTATATGATTCAAGGGGAAGTACACATTGGAGTCCTTGGAACATGTTGCCAAACTGCATTTAGGAAAAACTGTGGCATTTCCCTTCCACTAAGGATCTATGAGAATGAATGGTTTTCTAGGAAGATTCCCAAATCCTCACTAACATTGGGTATTATCATTTTTGAAGATGAAAAATTATATTGAAATTTAATTACCATGTAAAACTTTTTGAACATTCAACAGACAAACAAAGTGGATGGATCTTGAGATCTTTGGGCTTCATTTCTTTGTTACTGAAAATTAGGAGACTGAACAAGATCACCTCCATCTTTCTCTATCTCACTGGCCTCCTCTGACTTAGCATCTGAGTCATGATGAGCCAGCAGCAATTCTTTCCATAGCTTCCTCCCCTGTAAAATGAGAGATCAGATATTTCCCACAGTATCAATGAAGTTTTGAAAATAAAGGACACCAGGAAACATCTGCTTTACAATATCTACTTTTAATTCCAAACAGTTACGTTCGCTCATTGCTATGTGATGAAATAACACCTTCGCACATCTTATGGCATTTGATCTCCCCCCTCTTGTCAATTCCCTAGATTCAAGTAAGTCAAGCTTCATACTGACATAGAAAAGAAGAATATCAATCAGTGACAACACCCAGAAATGAACTGTTGACCTGAGAAGACCATGACTGCTAATATTGTTGGTGAACTTACCAAGTGCGAGGCATTGTGTTGTTTCACACACAACATTTCTTTTACTCCTCATTATTTTATCAGAGATGTCACAAGTATGGTTTAGAGAGAGAGGACACCCCAGGACACAGACACAGTGTTGAGGGGCAACGTGAACCCTGGTCTTTCTGCTCCCACGTGTGCTTCGAGGCAGGGTACCAGCACATGGCCGGTGCTCAGGGCGTCTGCACCTGCTCTGAGTGCTTCCTGCCTCTACTGCGAGGGACTGAAGGCATCTGCTGGACAGGCTGAGATCCGAGTCAGGGAGATTGTATTTTGGAAAATCTCAAGTTTAGATAGTTATGCCTAAAGTCGTGATTTATTTTAATATATTGGGCCCCCTAAAACAAAACAAGACGTGTGTGATACCTGAAAGCAGGAACGAAAGAAACAGGCTTTTCTATAAAGAAGGGCTTCTCTGGTGGCTCAGACAGTAAAGAATGTGCCTGCAATGCCGGGGAAGCAGATTCGATCTCTGGGACAGGAAGCTCCCCTGGAGAAGGAAATGGGAACCCACTCCAGTATTCTTGCCCGGAGAATCCCATGGACAGAGGAGCCTAGTGGGCTACAGTCCATTGGGTCACAAAGAGTTGGACACAACTGAGCAACTAACATTTTCAGTTTTCTAGAAAGAAATACAGGGAAGGCAACTTTACATGGGAAGCCGTCATGTGCCAGTCACTGGGGGAGGCATGGTCATAAGGAAAACAACCCCCTTAACAGTTCAAGTGCTTACTTTTTTTCAAATGTTTCACACAGATCATGGTTTCTCCTACTCAAGCCACAATTTCTGCTGAGTCATAAACTGTACGTAGGAGTGCATGTTTGTGCATGCTTATGCATGCAGGCGTAAACCCGTGTCTATGTGTATATACTCTCGTTTCTCACTGGTTAGTTCTCTTTACTCTTACTAAAACAAAACAAATCTGACTTTTTAAACAGATGCAGTGTATGTCATCTGTCTCTATGTATTGGGATCCTGCCTGTACCTGGGTGTGTGCCTGGGGCACACGTGAGTGCAGGTGTGTGGTCTGCAGGCTACATGCCCTGCAGGGAAGAACATTAGGGAAAAGTGAAGGATGAGCAGTGCCCCAGCCCCTTCCCTGAGTCTCTTCACCCACAAACAAGCAAGTGCGAGAGCAAGCCGGTGTTTCCCAACAGAATCACCTACACAGTTCAGAGCTGATGGGAATCTCTTTGGTTTTGATTTCAAAAGGAGTCTTAAAAAATATTTCTGTACAAAGATCCTCCTTGAGCAAAGAAGATCTTTGGATCAGCTTTGATTGATGCCTGTGTAGCTTATTTCCAGTAATCCAAGTTAATGTTTTTGAAACTTGAAATGTGGTGTCATAGTAATCTACTTTTTCTTCTACAAATTAAGACATAGAAAATTAACTTTGAAGCCAGAAAAACTGAGTAATCTCAGTTATGAATGATGTAATGGTAGAAAAAACTTGCCTTTTGCTCACTTTTTCTCCCCTGGAATAAACATGGAGATCCTGATGGCTGATGAGGTGAAGTGAAAGTGAAAGTCACTCAGTCATGTCTGACTCTTTGTGACCCCATGGACTATAAAGTCCATGGAATTCTCCAGGCCACAGTACTGGAGTGGTAGCCTTTCCCTTCTCTAGGGATATTCCCAACCCAGGAGTCAAACCCAGGTCTCCCACATTGCAGGCAGATTCTTTACCAGCTGAGCCACAGGGAAGCCCAAGAATACTGGAGTGGGTAAAGGTGAGAGATGAGGTGGAGAGGGTTAGTTTAATAAGCACTTCAGGCAAAAGTGCTTATCATATTTCATTAGATATTCTGATGACAGTAAGGCAATCAGCTTCGAAAGTTTTCAGGCTGCTGCTTCTCTGAGAAAAATGGAAAAGATACAATGAAATTCCAGTTGCAAATGTATCACAAATAGAACAGTGAACACAGTGGACCAAGGGCTTGCTCTCACCAAGCTTCTGTTTGAATGAAGATGGGAGATTAAAAAAAAAATGACACAATTCAATAGATAATGTTTTAAGTACATAAACCAATAAATAGCAGTATAGGCAGCTCTTTAGAAGTTATAGAATCATCACAAAAAGAAGGAAAGGAGCTAAAAGTTCTGGGGAATAGACCAGGGGTGAGCCAGGGTGCTCAGATCTTGATTACACTGTGAGCCCTTTATACTAATTGCTTTTTTAAAATATATTTCAATTTATACTTTGATATCATTAAACATTTATTTAAAAACGAAACTTCAGTGAAAGAAAATCTGAAAGGGAATAGGTAGAGAGAGAAAATGGAGAGAGAAGAGACTGGAGACCGTGGACGAGGCTGTGGTTTTGAGAAGCTTCGAGATGAGGAAAAGAGAAGCAGTGGTTGAGGAGAATCCTGCAGGACGATTGTGCTTAAATGCGTGCCCTTGTGGTGGGAGACCAAAGCAGGAAAGGGCACACGGGGCACTGCTCAGGTGCCTCTGCTGCCCTTTCTACTCTAATCTCAGCACCGCGTCGCTGTTAGCAGGGTCCCGTGTATCTGGTCTGCAGCGTCCTGCTGTCTAAAATATTGGTCAGAGTCAGAATTTCCATATAGACTCCCAGTTTCAGTGGTTTAGAAACCTAGAAGTCAGGAGAACGGGTGATGGTTCTAACAGAACTCCTAACCACAGACAAGGAAGCTCTTTGTATTAATCTTTCTTGGTGTCTGTTTAGCTAATGTCCGTCTCCATCATCTTTTACAATTTTGCCATAAAAATTTGACATTCTAGAACCTAACATTTTTTGGAAAGAAGTTAACATACATACATATATATAGAGAGAGATATTGTGGTTTAGTAGATACTATTTTGGCAAAATTTTCAGGATTTAGAAAGTGGGTTATTGGACCCCCAGTACATACAGGGCTCTATTAAAATGGAACAGTCCTGGCCTAAATAGATCCATTCTGGGTCATTCTAAACAGCAGAAAGCCGGGGATGGATACGGGAACTGTGTCAGTCCATGCCAGTCCCGGAATGACCTGAAACTCGCAAGGCTCAGGGACAGAAGTGTCACTGACACGCTCTGGTTACAGTCAGAGCAAGAGTGGGGACCACAGGGAGGAGCGGCCCCGGCCCAGTGCGTGTGGTCCCAGCGACGGGCACAGAGCCGAGGGAGACGCCATCCCCTGCTCTTTTGCTTCACCTTCTGTTTGATTTAGAACCTTTTCACCTTCTGTTTGATTTAGAACCTTTTTTTTTTCCCAATAGAAAGAATACATGTTGGGACTATACAGGAAGCCACGCTGGGGTGCAGTAGGAAAGGGACTCTGCGAGTGAATCCCCAATTGCCCCAAGGTGCTGAGGCTTCTGGTGAAGACAAATTATCCTCTAGGAGTTGAGTCTCCTGCTGGAGAAGAGGTTTAATCATTTGCCTGTTTGTGAGGAATTGTGAAGATTAGAAAAGGAAAAAGATGGGCTTCAAGTTAGGAATTGTAACTGACTGAATGACTTTATCATTACAACAGATACAAACATAATGGGTATTTATGTCAAGGGTTACATTTATATCATATGTCTGTACTAATTATTTTTATTAACGATCATCATAAGAATAGCTATCACTTGTTAAGGTTTTATAATGTGCTAGGCACTGTGCTAAGCACATGAATGACATCCTTGAAACTTTTCCATAAGGTACCTGATCAAACTGGAAGGCATCTATAGAAATATAGAAACGGATTGAGAGGGAGCAGTTGGTGTTATGCTAATTAAATAATAAGATTGCTAAATAACAAATGCTTGACCATGACAACATTGGAAAATATACTGGTAAAAGGATACAAAAATGCTTTGGCAGGCTGGAACCATGGGCCATTTTTAAGATGAATATGTGTCATGGATGAATGTAAGGATGTCTCCTTAGTTAAGAAAACAAATGCAAAGTCTATTAGGAAGGCCTGGCTTAGCAGCAAGCAACACAGACAGAAAAGAACTGGGAGATTTCTTGAGTACAAATCATTCCGTGGTGTTTGTGGCTGCCAGGATATCTTACTATGCTCTTTGGTGGCATTGACAAAGGTAGAATATGCAGAGCAAGCGAGGTGATCCACCTGTTTTGCATAGTGTTGTCTTGCAGATGTAACCTTTAAAGAGAAAAATACATGAAGAGATGTATGTTTAAAGGATGGTCATTTGGCTTGCAGTGGAACTTGAAACCGTTCATGCTTGGAGCTGGTAAAGGAAAGAAGTTTGGAGATGAGATTGGGTGTGTTTGTTGCGGTGGTGAGGGGAAGAAAGGACTTGAGTCCTCCCTTCAGAATTCTGAAGGGTTAAAGGGAACTGAATAGACAATCTCATTAGAGCTTCAGAAGTTAAAGGGAAGCGTGGGAGGTGGTAGTTATAAGTACATAGAGTTCTGCTCAATTTAAGAAAGCATTTTCAAACATTTGGAGCAATCTTCAAAGTAATGAGTGGTTCCAGTAGAGTTTTCAAAGTTCTTTTCAAAGCTTTTGGTTCTAAATTTCTTTTAATTCTATAAATTTAAACCTGTACCTTTAAATCGTTGCATTTAAACAATGGCCAGTAGATGGCGGTAAGATACCGTGAATTTTGCCAGTAGCATCTGGAATTTCACCCTTAAATATTCTGGAAGTAGATGATTTTTTTTCTAATTATTGTTTGAAGGTGTGTCCTAATCCATTGTTCAGAGAAAAATCGCTGATTTGAAAAACAGGAGATAATAATTTCTAATTAAATGGACAGGAATAATTGGCAAATACTTTCATATTACACTACCAATGTTTCTTTATTGGCCTCAAAAAATTCATGGAAGGAAGTGTGCGTAGTGTGTGTGTGTGTGTGTGTGTGTGTGTGTATGCATGCGTGCACATGTGTATGGGTATGTAAATACAAGGATGAAAGGTCTAGTTTGTTTTTAAATAATTCCAAAATTTAATGTAAATTTTCATAAAACAAAAAAACACCTTACAGAATTGAAAATGTTTCTACAAATCATTTGTTGAAAAATATTCCCTTCCTTCTATAAGCACATTTGTGTACTTGGAAATCTCTGCATTTTAAAACAAAAGTAAGTGTTCTTCATAAGTGCACTGAATCAAGTCAATTTTCCTAGGATTTTTACAAAATATATTTTGTTATAGATTGTTCAGCTTGGGAGATTTTCATCTGCAAGAGATTTGCTCCACCTCTGGACACCTTTGGAAGCTTCATAATAAAGGGCCTGGAGTTTTAGGCACGCAAGCCTAGAGAAATATTCTTTAGAAATGGATATGTGTTCAAAGCATGTGGAAAATAAAGCACACTGGTCTTTAATTTGGGAAGAGGAAGATAACGTCATTTCACTCCCTCCCTTTTTGTATGTGTGTGTGTGTTTAATTTTTGGTTTTTTAAAAAAACATAGCATTCACGCTATTCACATGTATGTAACATAGCAACACCTTATAACCACCTACCTCTGAGCAGTGTATTTATACTCTCAATTTACATATTCTAGGCTGGTTCCACATCCAAAAAGAGTTCAAGAGCAGTTAGTCCTAAAGCACACGTGGCTTGCCTTACTCCTCTCTTGTTCAAAGTGGTGAAACATACCCTGGGCTCCCAGGGAGACAAACTGTTTTAATTTGCTAACATTTGGGGACTCTTCAGGACTGGGAGATAATTTCAAAGTATTGGGAGGCCCCTGATAGTGTCTTAGCCAGATGTTTTCTAAGATGACTCTTCTAGACAAAAACCAAGCAAGAAAATGAATATCTCTACTTACACGTGAAATTTCTCATTCACTCTCTCTCTCTTTCTCTCTCTCTAATTTTCATTTTTATTTTAATTGGTGGGAATCACAGACTAAGTCGTAGTCCTCTGCGCAGTAAGTGGGAACTGGAAGCTCGGCTCCCAGCACAGAGGCTGTGTGACCTTTGCCAGGACGCTCGACTTTCTGAGCCAGCCTACCCATCAGCATAGCTGCTTGCCTGCTGATCGAAATTTGACAAAGATTTATGAAATAAATGTCTGAAAAGTTTTGTTATGACTCAACAAAAAGCTCTACATCAGAATAATATGCACTTAATCTACAACTGCCGAATAGTTTCTTTTTGGCCCATAAAATAAGCATAATTAATGGCCATCCATGTATGTTCCCTATTAAGCCTTTATGCCACCCTTTTAAAGGAGAAAAATCAAAGCAGACTAAATGATCTTTATTTTAGCAAATAGTGCTCATATTTTCTCCATGAAATATATACATTCCTCCTATATGCATAGATAACAATATATAAAAAATATGCCCCATATTTTTCCTTCTTCAATGTTTCTGCCTGTTAGAAAAATTAGCCAAGTAAAACTCAAGCTTTTTCTGACAAGCATTAATTTTTTATTATATAATTCTTTTATAATTAGAGTATTGCTTGAAGGTGATACTTTTATTTTTGCTTTCAGTTTTTTGAACTTTCAGTTATTTATTACTTAATGAGAGGATGGAGTAATGCCTACTCTAAAAAATATGTAATTTAAAAATCTTAGAAACTTGCTTCAACTTACGGATATTGCTAAGAGTGTTGGGCACTTGTATAGTGATTTCTAGGTTGTGGAGTTGAAACTCATAAAGATAATCCCTGTCATTTTTTAACAGTATCTTGATGTGAAAGAATTTGTCAATAAGCAAATATTTTCCTGCTCATAAAATAAAAATTTGAGGAGAATGTCATGATAGAAGCATTTCACACCAAAAAAACTTGTTCAGTTTTAACTCAGGAGAGCTCACGTTATTTGTTTATTTATTTGCCTTTTCCTGTGAGACGTAGTTCATTACTGAAGCACAGAGAACATTTTTGTATCCTGGTTTGTGATTGTGCTTTGCAAACCTGGGTCTAATGAGACCAACTTCTTGCCCTAACTCTGCACTTGCCTACTTCTTTGATTTAAAATTGGAGCATCTGAACGCTGGTGAGTTATTTTAAATACTAATGTCTTTCTGTTGTCACTGCAGCCTCATGAAGAGTAATTTTTTTAAAACACAACAGAGACAAAGCTTTGGATCTGATATAGGAAAAAAGGCGTGATGGGTCCGGTAGACATCTATATATATTTATTTAATGGCTTGCTATGAGGCATATTATTAATGATGACAATCATGAACTTGCATGCATTGTTTATTTTGTAAATACACATAATGAACCTTTCAAAAGCGGAATCAGCTGCCCCTTGCAACTATGACTGTCTGCTGTGGAAGTAACAACTCACGGACCTTAGAATACGTGAGTTCCTGACCTAGTCCATTTCACTATTTATGCTCGTGGGACATTTTGTTAAGGCCGTCTATAATTTCCTGGAGCGAGCATCCAAAATGAACTGCAGGTCTCCTTTAAATCTATATGGCAGATGAGATTTGAATATCTATAAGTAGATTTGAACATCAACAGCACCTGTAAAACTAAATATGCATTAAAAGCCATTAGTTTGTAGCCATAAAATGCAACAACAAAAAAGCTTCCTCTGTTATGGGGAACACTCTTTAGACTGAAGATAAGTAATTTGATTAGTGTACCTCGAATCCACTCTGTTTTGACTGTAAAAAGAAAAAAAAAAAAAAAAAAGAAATGCCTTTCTACCTAAGACCTGAAACATCTCTGTTCATTTCAGCGCTTTGAAATTTTTTTGTCTCTTTAACTCCATTCCCTCCCCAAAACTTTCACTTGACATGTGTGTTTCTTTTTGACCTTTCTTTGCTCTGTCTGAATTATTTGGCTTTGGTGAAAATAGGTGGGATAGAATGAGAGAAGGCTCGACTTAGAGGGGCAAGTTTAATCATGCATTATCTCTGAATTCATTTGCCTGTTACCTGAACCCTGAGCTCTCATGTCTGCCTCATGGTAATTTCTCCATCTGATTGAGGAATCAAAGAATCACAGAAACACATTGGAAGGAAGGAAGAAAATATTTGTTTTTGTAAATTTAACAAGACTTGGCTGTAACAAATCTTAAAAGTGCATCTTCCATAGTGCGGCCACACTAAATATTACATCTGCTTTAAATATTGTTGGGTGTCTGAGGTCTTTGTGGAGCGGGTTTGATGCCGTCTTTTGTTCTGGGACGACTAGTGTATTCTGTGATGCAGGAGGGTCGCCTGTTCAAAGGATACAGCCTTACTTAGGGCTTCTTTTCTTTCTTTCTTTTCTTCTCCCTTCCCCCACCCCCACATGGTGGTTTTGCCTGGGATGGCAAGGGGCTGGGGGCTTCAGTTTAAAGCATTCACATGGAACTCCCAGTCTTTCTTCTTTCAGAAAAAGACAAATCCTCCATGATAATTACAAAGTCCCCAGAAAGATTTGTAAATTGAATAAATATATTGACTGATATCACAACCTTTTGTCCTACATTAAGTAAATAACTCTAAACTTGGTGTTGGTGGAATGGAAAGTATTTATAGATATTAATTACCATCAAACTAATATAAACTATCCCTTATTAATTTTCTTCCGGTTTTCCAATTTTCAGTAGTAATTGCAGCCACCTACGTGCACAGTCCTCCCATAATGTTCTTAATTATATTAAATATCTACCCCCCACCCAGCTGAAATAGCATTTTAATCAGTATCCTTTATTCAGATTTTTTAAACAGCTTTTATTCATTCAAACTGAATATTAGTTCAGAAAGTAGAGAATCAGACACGCACAAGGAAAGCCAGGTCTGTGATGTTCCACAGACAATGATTTGGGTGAGGTGACTGTGTGTTTTGTTGAGAAAAGGAGGCATGGAATATTGACAGTTTCCTATCAATAGCTGGGCCCTGGAGGCCTGGCTGTTTGGGCCCACACTGATTGACTACTCCTTAATAGACATATAATTGTTGACAAATACCTTCCAATAGACTGTGGAAGCGCGCAGCAGACAAAGAAGGTTTCAGGATGATAGAGACCAGAGCCAGCCATTTGGTCGAGGCAGAACCTCAGATTTGGAAAGGACTTTTGCTTATAGAGAAGCTTTCTAAGAGAAAGCAGTTCCCGGCATCTCCATGACAGACCCTGAGCCATCCTGCCTCAATTGAGAGACGAAAAAGACTCATTGTCTCTGTGGATCACGGAGTTTGCTGGGGAGGGATAAACCTACACCTCTTTCTGTGTGGCTTGGTGTCACATCTATTGATTTCCCTACCTTAAAAAATTATGTGTGTGTGTATGTACGTACATATATTTGTATATAAAATATACATATATACACATGCACATAGATACATTTTGATATTCATACTGTTTTTAGTTTCACGGCATTATACAACCTATCAACCTCATTTCCACAGCAAACAATAGGCTATTGTTGATTTCAGAGAACCCTGGACAGTGATAGGAATATGGAAAAAAAAAATCTGCGTTTGGCCATCAGCCCCATTTACTCCTAGGATATCAGAGGGGCCTGGGGCTGTTCCTATAAGGCGAGGGCATCCAAGGGCATTCGGGAACCTCCGTCTCAGCTTCTGTGCTCGTCTGGCCAAGGCTGCCTTCCCAGATCAATGCCTGGCTGAGAAATAGCTCTTGAAAGTTGGCCTCGCAAGACGCATTCCCTCAGTCGGTTCACTTTCAGTAATTCCTCTCCTTGGGGGGACTTAGGCTCCACCAGCAGAGGCCACGATTGCTTTCAGTGTGTGACAGGAGTCTGCCGACAACAGGACTAAGAGGGGGTATTTAGATCTGTAAGCTGGTGGGAGCTAATCAAGAAAAATAATACAAAACATGAAAACAAAGTTCAAACGGTAACCTCGGCCTAGCATGAAACACTAGACGGAGCTGCAGATCGAGCCGGTTTAACGGGATCAGGGAAGTGGGGTCTTGAACGTGGTCCTGCAAACGCATCAAGGTGACATGGCAGGCTGCCTCCTGACTTCCCAAGTGAAACTGAGCCGGCTTGTGCCCCAAAGCCCTTGAGTCCTGCCTTTGATTCTTATTGATCAAATACGCAGATGAAATCCCACATCACAGAGCAAGGCAAAACCTGAGCTTTCTGTGTCAACTTCTAGGAATCCCGGTGAAGCCCTTTCCAAGTCATCTTTTTATGCATGAAGGAGAACCAGGGTGCACACAGGCTTCAGGAAGATGTACAAAGTGGGCGAGGAGATATGTAGGTCTGATAGCTCCCAGGCTTCGTGGCAGAAGGACGAGCCAGATAAGAATGTTATACTTGTTACCTGTTGTCGCATTCAAACCTGTACTTAGGATTCTTTGGGGGCGGGCAGGATTATTCTCAAAGTTGCTTCTTTGTAATCTGTAAGCATTCCTGAACAGGCAGGCTTCTGCAAACAGCTGCCTCAAAATGTTGTGTGTGTGTGTGTGTGTCCATTAATTCAGAATTACTCCAATTACAAGCTTTTGATGCTCTGAAACCCTCTCTCTAACCCAAAAGAGATGGAGAGCCCTTGCACTGTCCAATCAGATCGTTTTCCCTGCCGCCTGCAGCAGATGTAAGCAATTTACTTTTTTATTTCTGCATATTCAGTGTGAGCGGAGCTGTTGGGGACCTTTCACCCCAGAGCCTGCAGGATTCTAACCCTATCAAATTAAAGCATTTTGCTCACTTATTCCCAAACGCTTTGCTGGTGCTAAGCAGACATCCCGCTGCATAGCAATGGCGGGTGTTCGTGTCCACTCATAGCCCCAGCCTAATCAGAGATTATTAAGGAAAATATACAGTGCTTTAATTTGATGAGATTGGTTAGAGGTAGTGCAGTTAAAGGTCACACTCCTGCGTGTATCTCCCTCCGTCTCTGTAATATTTTCTTCTCGCTTGACAATCCTGAGCTGCAAACAATAGGCCAAGGCGACACGTTTATTTTTGACGTGCTGTGATGGGCTCAATAGGGATAAAGATGAATTATTTAAAGATTGCATAAACAAACATCCCGGGCAAGGCGTCGGTGACATCTTTCCCTTTGTGCTCTGTGGAAGCTGTTGCCTTAAAAGAACATGCTCAAGAAATGCCTCTTCTGGGCAAGAATGCATTTAGAGGGAAGGCCCAGATAGACTGACTGCTGCCAGATGGCTGGGGCGCTGCTGAACTCCTGTTGCAGGCTGGGCAGGGAGGGCCCTGGCTACCAGTTCCCAGGGAAAGATGCCTCTGGAGGACTGATCTGGTCCTCTGACCCTGGAAACTTCTCCCCCTGCTGTTAGCTAATTGAGCCAGCCTGCCTGCCCCAGGGGAGTGGTGGGGATGCAGGGGACCCTGGGGGCTATTTGCTTGTATCTCCTGCATCTTTGGAGAAAAAGTCAAGGTACCGGCAGTGGCCGGGTAGTACCTTGGCACGGTGAGGGAATTACCTGACTCTCTCTTTCTGCTCATTTGAGGGCTGATTTTCACGCCAGGTTTCTTTCTCTCCTGGAGAGGCCCTTTCTGACTTGACTGGCTCCAAGCCCTGGGGTGTTACAGGCGCCTCCGAGCACCCTGTTTGTGTGTGAAGTTGAGGCATTTTTTCCTCACTCCTCTTTTTTTTTTCCAAATTCAGACACTGTTGAAGGCCCAGGGAAAGGCATTTGAAGAAACGAGGCAACTTCTAATCTATCCGACTTAATGGTTTCTGTGTATGCGTCCATGTAATAGACCAACTGCAGGCTGATTTACCTAGAAATTTACATGAAAATTGCTTTATGCAGCTGTATGTAAGAATTCAAGCCGCACAGTGTCACTGTACCACGCAGGTCAGAGCGAAGCCCTGCGGTATTGTAGCTGAAAACAATTTGTTTTCCGTCCTGGGAGGAGGGGGAGGGAGGTAGCAGGGTGGGGGTCTGAGGACACTGGGGGCTTTTCAGGACAGCGCTGTGTTGGGGAGCAGACAGCGGGGGGCAGGGGGCTCTGCTTCCGGAGCCAGATCCTGATTCACGGTTTTAAGGCCTTTTTCCCTTGCAAACACTAATATTCTAAAGGGACTTGATGCCTGATTTGTTGTCCTGGTCCCACTCTATTACCTAATGCTTATATTAAATTATTTGAAAGACTGCAGTGCTTCAACTGGTAAATAGAAGGAGCGGGATCCTTGAGAAATTTTTTCTGTCTTTTCCTTCAGACAGGTGAAGAGTCCACAGAATCTTCTCCCCACATGTTGGTTTATTTGCAATGTTCATACTTTTGAAATGTAATACTTTGGGGTGATAGAGAAATATTAATAATATTAGCAATAATGATAAAAAAGCTGTAGAAGACTCTGGGACAATTTTTCACTGGGAGTTTAGCTGAGGGTGGATCAGTGTGGCCTCCTGGGTCTGGCTCAGGCCTATAAGATGCCCCCCTCCCCAACCTGCCCAGGGAAGTAGTCACACACATCAGGGAGTTCTTTGTTCATTCCACAGGAGGCTTGAATGCATTTAAAGTTGTGTGTGCAGCTTGTAGAGAATCCACCTGCCGAAGCAAGAGACATGAGACGCAGGTTCAGTCTCTGGGTCAGGAAGATCCCCAGGAGAAGGGGATGGCTACCCACTCCAGTATTCTTGCCTGGAGAATCCCATGGACAGGTGGGCTATAGTCCGTGGGGCCACAAAGAGTCGGACACGACTGAAGTCACTTAGCTCACAGGTGCAACTTGTTTCCCCTGTGTGTCACAACCCTAATGAGGTCACCTGGGCCCCTGCTGTGTGGGAATGGGACCTGTCCTCTCTCTAATTGCTGGGTCTGTGGCCTGGTGGTGAGCTTGTCCCCAGGCTTCCAAGGAGGGATGCTGGGAGCCAAAAATGCCAAGAGCAGCTTCTTAGCTTTAGTTAATGCTTTATTAATTTGTATATTGCGTGTGTGTATCTGCATCCATCAAAAACTTATTATTGTTTTATGCTATGAAATGCTTCCATAAATACAGTTAATATGATGTGCTCATTTACTAGAGTTAGATGGCTAAGTGAATATCTTTATTTAGAACAATTTGTTACAGCTGGGATCTGGAGAGTTGTTGGAATGCCTTAGAATTTGGTGATGACAGGTGGCTGGGTGAGGGCATTCTCTTCCATGGGACCAACTCTGACCACTTATCTGCTTGATATCTCTGTATTATTATTTTTTTTTTATTTCTGTTGCTCTTTGTTGATTCCCATTTTAAAACTGAACCCATGGGCATGCATCTTGTTCAATTGTTTCTTTGTTTAGCTCCAACCTAGATTTTCCCACTACAGGAAGAAAAAAAAACCCAAGCAAACAAACACACCAAAAGGGCCACTCTACTTTCTTACATAACATACAAAGCAATTTAAAAAATTGTTTATGTTTCAGTATTTCCATTTTAAGATGATCACTTTGCCATGAGTAGAACCTCACATTCTTGCCTTTGTTTATATATTTAAGGTACAGTTGGGGCAGGCTGTTGTACTTCTTTTGAGATGAATACTCAAGGAAGGCAGGACACAGCCCATGTGAGAATACGCTGTTTTGAAGAATAAGGAAAACATTAGCTTGTCAAAAGTGTTTCTTACATTGGAGGGCCTTACTATGCAAAGCTGTCTATTTAGGAATTCATAGGGGAGATTATAACATTAGATGATTTTATTCTATAAGTTTTATGGTATAAGGAATGATATTAGTTGAAAAGTTAACTTATTGGTAGATAGATGTTAGGAGGCTAAGGGAAAGGATAAAAATGGTTTTTCAAGTTGTTAAGCTGATTGTACAAACTTGGAAGAAATGCTTTAAGCTATTTCTTCTATTGGACATCCATCACAGTTGTGTCCAAATCACTTTTTTAAAATTAAAATATTCCTTTCCAGTTGTCTCAGACAGATATCATCACATTATCACCATCAGTCTTATAAATGGGATTTATTATTATGTTTTGATGGCTGCTGCAATATTATAAAAACTGCCATTTCCCTTCATGATTTTTCACACATGATCCACTCATGGAACCACTTCTGCTGTTACATGCCTCACTGGATGTGTCAATTCTCAACCATAACCTGGTGATCAGGAGAAACCAGACAGGGAGCTTACTGAAATTCAGATGAACCTAAAAACAGCAATAACAGCAACAAATAAACCAAAAAAAAAGGTTATTCCTAAGGATTTCTAACACAAATATTTGAGTTACATCCAGTTGTTTTATTGTTTACGTAGACTGTATGACATATCTAGTTTCAAGTAGGTGATTTTACTTCTCCTAACCCTGCAGGGAAAAAAAAAAAAAAAAAAAACTATTCTGGAATTTGAGTGTTAGAATGTACTTCAACCTAACATACTATGCTAGGCTTAAGTAATTGCAATCCTTCTAATGTAGAGAATTATTTTCCTAAAGTGTTATTGTGACTCTTTCCATTTATGAATCAGTTTACATTTGAAAGACTTGAAACCTACAGATGTTGATTGTCATGTTGAGATCTTCTGTTTGTAATTCTGAGAATTGACTATTAGGTGGAAGTGGTGCTAATGAGGGTCTTTAAGGTTGCAGATAAACTAAGGGGAGTCTAAACGTTTTTGTGATTTCCATGTATGAATATTGCGGCTGTTGTTCAGTTGCTAAGTCAAGTCCAATTCTTTGCAACCCCATAGACTGCGGCATGCCAGGCTCCTTTGTCCTTCACTATCTCCTGGACTTTGCTCATATTCATGGCCATTGAGTCAGTGATGCCATCCAACCATCTCATCCTCTACTGCTCCCTTCTTCTCCTGCCATCAGTCTTTCTCAGCATCAGGACCTTTTCCAAAGAGTTGTCTCTTAGCATCAGGTAGCCAAAGTATCTGAGTTTCAGCCTCATCATCAGTCCTTCCAATGAGTATTCAGGGTTGATTTTCATTGATATTGACTAGTTTGATCTCTCTGCAATAAATAAATATGGTTTCCCACAAAACAGAGCTGTGTATGAAAGCAACAACACAAATATTCCACCAAGCACTAATTACTAGTGTTTGTACATGAAACTATAGAAAAATGTAATTCAAGAAGGACAAAGAGAAATAAGGCTATCTTGGCATGTAAAATGCCCAGTCAAACCACTTAAAGTGATTTAGCTGTTAATCATTTAGCCCTGCTAGGCTTAGAGTATCATTAGGGATAACACTAAAACACTATTCAAGCATAAATGTTTTTACTCTGCCAAGAAAAATACTTCCTTTCTAGGTATCTATCGAAAAATTAAGAGGAAAAAAAAATTATATTCTAAGTCTTAAAAATGATCCCTTCCACCAAATTCCAAAAATCTTATATGGGTGAAAAAAAATTAAAACAATCTATTTAGAAAATTAAATCAAGAAAAGTTATAAATACCCTCATTTTAAAACCAAAATACAATACTGTTTATAAGTGTTGGATGCTTCCAAAACTGTAGCAGAAAGCAAATTCATAGTATTGTTAATGAGACAAAATGAAAAGAGATGATCATTGAAATCAGAAAGTAGATAAAAATATAATTATCAAGGAACAATATTGGTAAGAGTGGAATCCATAAATCAGTGGATGAATAAATCTAAATGACTCTTTCTATGAGGAAAGCGATTCCTGACATACCTCTAGAATTCTCCTCAAGGCAATAAAATAGTGGAAATAAACAAAATTGGAATTGATAAATGGTCTAACAACAAATATAATGATAAAAATCATAAAAACCTTTCTCTATAAGTATGCTAAACAAACTGAAGCACTTAGAACAATAAATAATTTTCTTTTTCAGAAAATATAAAATACTGCTATTAATTCGAGATGAATAATTGACCTGTTGTGCTTACATATAAAAGCAGACATAAATACTTACACATTAAGAAAAATAAAGAATACAGCATAGAGCTTAGCCCAAGAATGCAAAAAGAATACATAGTATCAATTTCAAATGCAATTGTTAATTAAACTAGGGCTACATATTTTAAATGACTAATAGGCCTATTCTTACAGACTACATAATTCATGTACTTGCATGAGAATGAAAAATAAGACAGATATTAATGGTTTAATGTATTATACAAAAGGCACTAGAAGTCTAAAGGTAACTCTGAAATAAGAGGGACTTCCCTGATGGCCCAGAGGCTAATCATGCTCCCAATGCAGGGCACCCACGTTCAACCTCTGGTCAGGGAACTAGTTCCCACATGGTGCTACTAGGAGTTTGCAGGTTCTACTAAGAGTTCGCGGGTTCTACTAAGAGTTTGCAGAACTAAAAAGTGAAGGTCTGCAGTGTGCTGCAGTGAAGGTCAACGAACTAAGAGTTTGCAGGTTCTACTAAGAGTTTGCAGAACTAAAAAGACCCCGAGTGCTGCAGTGAAGGTCAATGACTCTGCGTGCTGCAGCAAAGATCTGGTGCAGCCAAATAAGTAAATAAGTTTTAAAAAGAAATGAGAAATGTGGATTTAATTTTTCAATAATAACATTTAACCTACAAAACCAGAAGTAATTATTTAGAAATAACATTAACATTAATAAGACAGTTCTTTAAGGTAGTTGAATACCAAGGAAATAGAGGTGAAACCCCCAAACTTTGTCTACATATAAGCAATACATTTCCAAATAAACATTTGGAAATATAATGGAAACATCTAATTCAAAAGGGAGAATTAATTGAACAGCTCACAAAGCCCTGAGTAAATGAGGAGCCATTTTCAAAAAAAAAGACGTGCTATTGCAGTGTCAGCTAATTTATTTACAGTTTTAACCAAGTCATCAAAAGTCCAGTGGTATTGTTTTGGCACTTCTTTGTGCAACTGCAAAGTTCACTGAATGAATGAAGAGCGTGAATAAAGCAACACACCGAGAAAAGAATAATTAAGAAGGACTTGCCCTAGTAAATATTAATTTTTTTTTTAAGTTGACAGTGCTTTGAAAAGGGGCATTGGCATGAGAATCAATAGAGTGGATCAATGGAAAAGAAGAGAATACCTCAACATGGGTCTTAATGCAGATGCATTCATTTAGGAAATGTTTAAGGTGGCAAGAATACACAGAAGAACTGTACAAAAAACATCTTCATGACCCAGATAATCAAGACGGTGTGATCACTCACCTAGAGCCAGACATCCTGGAGTGTGAAGTCAAGTGGGCCTTAGAAAGCATCACTACAAACAAAGCTAGTGGAGGTGATGGAATTCCAGTTGAGCTATTTCAAATCCTGAAAGATGATGCTGTGAAAATGCTGCACTCAATATGCCAGCAAATTTGGAAAACTCAGCAGTGGCCACAGGACTGGAAAAGGTTAGTTTTCATTCCAATCCCAAAGAAAGCAATGCCAAAGAATGCTCAAACTACCGCACAATTGCACTCATCTCACACGCTAGTAAAGTAATGCTCAAAATTCTCCAAGCCAGGCTTCAGCAATATGTGAACCGTGAACTTCCTGATGTTCAAGCTGGTTTTAGAAAAGGCAGAGGAACCAGAGATCAAATTGCCAACATCCTCTGGATCATGGAAAAAGCAAGAGAGTTCCAGAAAAACATCTATTTCTGCTTTCTTGACTATGCCAAAGCCTTTGACTGTGTGGATCACAAAAAACTGTGGAAAATTCTGAAAGAGATGGGATACCAGACCACCTGATATGCCTCTTGAGAAATCTGTATGCAGGTCAGGAAGCAACAGTTAGAACTGGACATGGAACAAAGACTGGTTCCAAATAGGAAAAGGAATACGTCAAGGCTGTATATTGTCACCCTGCTTATTTGACTTATATGCTGAGCACATCATGAGAAATGCTGGGCTGGAAGAAGCACAAGCTGGAATCAAGATTGCCAGGAGAAATATCAGTAACCTCAGATATGCAGATGACACCACCCTTATGGCAGAAAGGGAAGAGGAACTCAAAAGCCTCTTGATGAAAGTGAAAGTGGAGAGTGAAAAACTTGGCTTAAAGCTCAACATTCAGAAAATGAAGATCATGGCATCTGGTCCCATCACTTCATGGCAAACAGATGGGGAAACAGTGGAAACCGTGTCAGACTTCATTTTTCTGGGCTCCAAAATCACTGCAGATGGTAATTGCAACCATGAAGTTAAAAGATGCTTGCTCCTTGGAAGGAAAGTTATGACCAACCTAGATAGCATATTCAAAAGCAGAGACATTACTTTGCCAACAAAGGTCTGTCTAGTCAAGGCTATGGTTTTTCCAGTGGTCATGTATGTATGTGAGAGTTGGACTGTGAAGAAAGCTGAGTGCCGAAGAATTGATGCTTTTGAACTGTGGTGTTGGAGAAGACTCTTGAGAGTCCCTTGGACTGCAAGGAGATCCAACCAGTCCATTCTGAAGGAGATCAGCCCTGAGATTTCTTTGGAAGGAATGATGCTAAAGCTGAAACTCCAGTACTTTGGCCACCTCATGCGAAGAGTTGACTTATTGGAAAAGACCCTGATGCTGGGAGGGATTGCGGGAGGGAGAAGAAGGGGACGACAGAGGATGAGATGGCTGGATGGCATCACTGACTCAATGGACATGAGTGTGGTTGAACTCCGGGAGTTGGTGATGGACAGGGAGGCCTGGCGCGCTGCGGTTCACGGGGTCGCAAAGAGTCGGACACGACTGAGCTACTGAACTGAACTGAAAGTGGCCTCACAAATCAGGGCAGGGAAAACACTTTCAAATGATGGGATTGAAACAACCGGTGATGTGAAAGATCACAACAGCTCCAGAGAAGGAAGACATCTCCCCAAGTGGCCTCAAGGGAAGCACGCAGGACCGCTGCTCTTGAATCGTGGCTGAGCACTTCACATCTGGGGCTGCCTCAGGTGTTGCCCAGAGTCCGGGCTCCCTGGCCACTACTGTGTCTGCCTTCTCCTCACCTCCACACTGTTTTGCGCATCGCTCACATGGACCCAGTCCACCACTTGTCTTCTCCTTTCCTCCCTCCAAAAGTTGTCTCATCTTGTCCTCTTGATTTCCAGATCCACGATCAGCAAGAACTCCCCCACACCTTCATTTTCCTGGGGAACTTTCTCTAGGATGTAGATCTACTAATAGCCTGGCTATTACCTGAAGACACCTCTACGCCTCTAACACTGCAGGTCTCCAGTGAAAGATATATTTATTTATTTTTGCTGATAGTCCCATATTTCAGGGTCTGGAGATGGAGTATTTTTGTTGTCCATTTCACAGCATTTCCCTTGTTCCTGGTTAAAAACCACAGCCTTAAAAGCTGGGCCATTCTGCAGGGTCTCAGCTGTCATTCCCAGGTCCTAGGCATTCATCCTCCGCATATGCCAGTTCTTTGTTTTACTTTTCATCTTTGACTCTGTTACCATTTTTGGTGATACATCATCTTCGCAGGTGACACTCCCAGCATATGGTCACTTGTTTTCCTGACCTCCCCCATGGCAGGTGAACTTTACTTCTGTTTGGCTTCAGCCTCACGCTCCTAGGTTCCCACCCTGGACCTTTTCTGCTTCTGAAGCCTTAATCTTCAGCATGCTATGCTCTGACCACACCTCATCTTCTCAGGTCAATTACTTGGAACCCAATCACTATAATAGCTGGTCATACCGAGAAGTATTTTCTCTCTAACCTTCAGCCTCTTTCAAGACTTCTCTTCCTCCATTTCCTTTGAAAATTTGCCACTATGATCCTGGAAAACAGAGAGCACTGCAAACACACCTTTGCTGGGCTTATCTGGCAAAAACGCAGCTTTGTGTGAACTCAGTTACCCTGCTGCCTGTTACCTATAGCTAAGGGTTGGAAGTCACCACAGAAAGTATTAATAGCACAGCTCAGCTGACTGATTTAAATTAGTCACCTCCAAAGAGCAGAGCTTTCTGGAAGTCCGCTGGTATGTTCCCTGGCATTATCCTCTATTGAAGATCATTTTTCCCATACCATTTCCTTCCTCCTCAAACTCATGTCTTGTCCGATCACATCTGCACTTCCAGCCGCACTCTTTTCTCCTCCTTCCTCTTTTGTTTTATTGGAAAGAGGGAAAAGCAACCACTAGTGCTTTGGGTTCTGCCTCCTCTTGCCTTATCCGGGTTTCTTTTATCATCAGTGTCCTTCTTGTTAAGGAAGCATACCCGCTGGCATGCAGCTGCATGGTGGTCTCTATCCTTAAGAAAAAGTGAAGTGTAACCTCCCTTGCATCAGACAGCTGTATAGATCTCACCTTTTCCCTCTGCACACGTTTACAGCCTAAATTCTCTGCAGGAGTCTCTCCACTCACAGGCTCTGTTTCTCTCCCTCATTCTCATTTCCTCCCACAAAAGAGGGCAAGATCTGTCCCAGCTGCCACACTGCAGTGGTTTTCACAGAGCCACATGAGCCCCCTGCTACCAAATTCAGTGGATTTCTCTGTCTGTATCTTAGAGCATCATTTAAAATGTTCTATCCTCTTTTATTCCTGATTTTTCTTCTGTGTCACCAACCATCCCTAAGTCACTTTTCTGCCCTTGACACTTCTCCTCTCCTGATCCTGGGCTCAGTCTTAGACTTTCTTCTCTCCTCTGTCTCCACTCTCTCCTTGGTTCCTCACATCCAGTCCCATGACTTTACTGATGGAGTTCCAGACGTGATGTTCCAAAACATGGCACCTTGCATACTAGATGCTTTAAGCTGACAGAATCTGAGAAATGGCAGGTTCAGGATGGAATTTCCACTGAAGCAGGTCTTTGGACTCTCATGTGAGAGGTACCTTCCTAAACCCAGAGGTAAGTAGCATCCTTAACTCTGAAGAAGGGAGGCTCAGAGAGGAATCTGAAGGAATGGGTGAGTTTGCTAAGTTTCCCCCAGTTTACTACACTTAGTTCATACTCTGTATTATCACAGTTTTCATGAGCTTCCACTTTTCCAGTCTTCATCAAATTGAGCATAAGAACACTCAGGTTTAACTTTATAACTTTTCCTTATAAAGGCTTCTGTGTCACAGAAAACTTGTATCAAATGAATTCATATGCTTTTCTCTAGTTAATCTGTCTTTCATTACAGAGACCCAGCCAAGAACCTAGAAAGGTAAAAGGAAAAATCTATTTTTCCTTCCCTGCAGTACTTTATGCTGATTACTCCCAAGTTCACACCTTGAGCTCTGATGAATCCTTTGAACACCTGGCTAAGGTGTCAACTCCCCACTTGACAGGATTGTGAGAGGACTCTCTGCCACAGCATGAACAAATGGAGCTTGTGATCCTCTCTATACTCAATGCAGCCCTTCTCCCAAGTTTTTTCTACCTAGTCCATCCCCTCTCAGTAAGAAGCAAGCATGCACCCTTTTCAGTTCAGTTCAGTTCAGTCGCTCAGTTGTGTCTAACTCTTTGCAATCCCATGAATTGCAGCACGCCAGGCCTCCCTGTCCATCACGAACTCCCAGAGTTCACTCAGACTCATGTCCATCGAGTCAGTGATGCATCCAGCCATCTCATCCTCTGTCGTCCCCTTCTCCTCTTGCCCTCAATCCCTCCCAGCATCAGAGTCTTTTCCAATGAATCAACTCTTCGCATGAGGTGGCCAAAGTACTGGAGTTTCATCTTTAGCATCATTCCTTCCAAAGAACACCCAGGACTGATCTCCTTTAGAATGGACTGGTTGGATCTCCTTGCAGTCCAAGGGACTCTCAAGAGTCTTCTCCAACACCACAGTTCAAAAGCATCAATTCTGCAGTGCTCAGCTTTCTTCATAGTCCAACTCTCACATCCATACATGACTACTGGAAAAACCATAGCCTTGACTAGACAGACCTTTGTTGGCAAAGTAATGTCTCTGCTTTTGAATATGCTATCTAGGTTGGTAATAACTTTCCTTCCAAGGAGCAAGCATCTTTTAATTTCATGGCTGCAATCACCATCTGCAGTGATTTGGGAGCCCCCCAAAATAAAGTCTGACACTGTTTCCACTGTTTCCTCATCTACTTCCCATGAAGTGATGGGACCAGATGCCATGATATTCGTTTTCTGAATGTTGAGCTTTAAGCCAACTTTTTCACTCTCCTCTTTCACTTTCATCAAGAGGCTTTTTAGTTCCTCTTCACTTTCTGCCATAAGGGTGGTGTCATCTGCATATCTGAGGTTATTGATATTTCTCCTGGCAATCTTGATTCCAGCTTGTGCTTCTTCCAGCCCAGCGTTTCCCATGATGTACTCTGCATAGAAGTTAAATAAGCAGGGTGACAATATACAGCCTTGACGTACTCCTTTTCCTATTTGGAACCAGCCTGTTGTTCCTACTGTTGCTTCCTGACCTGTATAGGTTTCTCAAGAGGCAGATCAGGTGGTCTGGTATTCCCCTCTCTTTCAGAATTTTCCACAGTTTATTGTGATCCACACAGTCAAAGGCTTTGGCCTAGTTTTACTAGCACAGAAAACCTAGCAGCCGTCCTATTGTTTTCCTTTTTGTTATCTGTCCATTTCTCTCCATCATTGTCTCTTAGATGAATTAACCTAACCCACATCCACTCATCCTCCTACAAATCATGTCCACCCCAGAGTGAGAAGTTCAAAATCCCACACCATATTAGTCCATTCTCCCAGTTAGACACCTCTGAAGAGTTTGCCATAAACCTTGCTATAAAATCAAAGCCCTTTATTATGACCTTCAAGGCTCATGATGTAGCTCTCTCCTTCCTCTCCCAAACTCCAAAAACCTTGGAAACCTTTTCGTGCTTCAGGGCCTTTGCACATGCCATGGCTTTTGTTCTCTCAGCCTCTGCATGCCCCGCTCATTCCTAGCATTTAGGTCTCCTGATCAAGCACCCCTTTTCCAGAGAAGGCTTCCTTCACTGAGCTTCCTATCCTAGCATACTGTCAAACTCCACTATCCTCTCACCCCACCCCTGTGCTCTTATAGTTCCTCATATTAGTTGGTTCTGATCATAATGTGAAATACTCTTCATTTTCTCTTCTGGTAATAAATACTATAGAAATAATCAGAGTTGTAAGACAAGATTTATGTGCAAGATTGCTTATGTCAGTGTCATTTTATAGTGACAAAAACATTAAAATCAAACATTTTGAGATAAGTGTAAAGCTCAGTAAATGACAGTATATCCTAAAGACAAACTATTTGTACCAAGACATTAACATTGTGTTGTTCAAGAATGGTTGACCATCAACAGAGAAATGGATAAAGGAGATGTGGTACATTTATACAATGGAGCATTACTCAGTCATTAAAAATAAAGAAAGAATGCCATTTGCAGCAACATGGATGACCCTAAAGATTGTCATACTGAGTGAAGTAAGTTAGACAGAGAAATATCATGTGACATCCCTTACATGTGCAATCTATAAAGAAATTATGCAAATGAACTTACTTACAAACCAGAAGGAGACTCATAGACTCAGAGAATGAGCTTACAGTTTCCAGGACGAAGGATGGGGAAAAGGGATAGTTAGGCAGTTTGGGATGGACATGTGCACACTGCTATGTTTAAAATGGGTAAGCAACAAGGACCTACAATTCTGCTCAGTGTTCTGTGGCAGCCTGGATGGGAGGAGAGTTTAGAGGAGAATGGATGTATGTATATGTATGGTTGAGTCTCTTCTCTGTTCATCTGAAACTATCGCAACATTGTTAATCAGCTATACCCCAAGACAAAATAAATATTAAAAATGGTTGACTTGCTGTTTTAAGTTTTATGCAACCACAAAAAATGCTACTCTGAACATCTATCTGTCTACTTGCCTACATACCTGTCTCCCTATTGATACAAGGATATAGTGACTGATGTTTTTATTTTGTAGGTTGGATTCACAAGAGTGGAATTATTATATTAATACCAAATAGTAGGGCTTTTTTCAAAATTTGAATGGATATTGGCAGACCACCTTCTTAACATATATTAACCATTCCTACTATTTCACCCTAGTTTTGTGCACTGTTTTCAATCTCTTTATTTTTCCAGTATTTTATTTAAGAAATGGGATTTTGTTGTCTATGTACGGTTCTGTGAATGTCAATAACTTCAGAAAACCATGTCCTAATATCCCTTTGTAACTTCTTTGCTGCATTCAATGGTAGGGTCAGGAAGAGGGGGAGAGAGACTTCCAAGCTGGCTCAATAACAACCTCACTAACTGAAGTTATTTACTCATCATTATTTTCATAATAGCTAAAATCTGCATACAATTTTCTGTTTATAAAATGCTTTCAAATACATCATCAAATTTAATATGAGGTACAAACCATGTGCAAAATGGTCTGTAAAGCACAGAAGTAGCTCATTATGCATAAATATAAAATGCCTTTTACTGCACTGAAGCTTGTCAGGAGAGACTATGCTTTTATTCCCTACTGCTGTCTGTAACCCTGATTCAGGAGGAGGCTGGGAGTTGTTATGTCAGTACTTGTGTTGGTGGGTCTAGCCCATCCTCCGACCTTCAGCACAGACTACCTGAAAGGTATCATTCTTGATCCCAAGTGCTATTTGGGGATGCATTTAAATTCTCGATGTGTGCCTCAAAGCTTGCAAAAAGCATAGCATCTCAAAGTGCCAATTTCATGCCTACTTTACAGCTCTGCCTTAAGAAGTTGCCACTCTGGGGCTGTATGGAGAGAGAGAAAGGGCAGCAGCCCAAACACACAAGAGAGACGAGCTTTATGCACCTGGACTCCTGCTCACTATGGCATGGCCGAAAGCGTCTCATGAAAACATGGCTTTGTGCCTGCCATTCCCCCCAAATTACCGGGGCCCAGTTTGGCACGCCAAGAGGCATCCATGAGGTCAAATAAAGAGGAGATCACCTCTCTGGGTCTAGTGTGAGGAGAAAACAGCCTTCTGCAGACAAAAACCTGCCTCTGAAAAGGCTCAGCAGGACACAACATCTGAAGGTATTTGCCACTCTCTTGATATTGAAAGTCAAATCGCTCTCATTCAGGAGCAAAGCCCATCTTCTCTTTTTATGTCTTCAGTGCTTATTGACAAAAGCAAAGTTAGAATAGTAAAGAGGAATTGTTCTGCTGGGGCTTTCATGCGGAGGAGGCTGTGCAGACGGGGCTCAGTGATCCACCCCTGGGGAGGGATGGTGGACATGGCAGTGAGACTCAGACGTTGAGAGGGAAAAACGCATCGTGCTCCACACTTCCGCCTCCTCTTTCTTGTGAGCACTCACAGGACACTGACGTGGAAATGTCACCGTGGTTTGGGGCCAAGACAATGTACGGTGGCTTCTCTTCCTCTTCCTACCCCACCATCTCCGATCTTAAAATAGAGGAAACTGTAAAGAATAGGAAAGACAAGTGATCTCTACAGCCTCCGTGCTTACCAAGTCCAGGAGGAGCTGTTTGCACAGACTGCAATGGCAGTGACACCCCCTGGAGTTATGCAACTCTGAGTTCCCGGTCACCTTTTTTTTTGGGCATCATCTAAGGTCAGTCAGAACTGCATTGATCATCCTCTCCTACTCCATATGCATCCATCTTCTTTGGAAAGGATATGGAAAATTCCCCCCATCTCCCAAAGAAGCCAACCCATAGTGAAGGAGAGACTCTTCATTTCAAACCATTCCACATTTAATTCAAGATTCATCAGCTATGAAAACTTAATTTAGGGAAATCAGACCTTCACAATCCTGTCTTGCAATACAGAGAAGCGTGAAGTTGTGTGTAGCACTTTGGAGACTTTTGGAACGCACAGTATTGGACTTCGATGTGCCAAGTGGAAATAACTTACATTTGCGTGCCTACACGTTTTATCCAGTGAACTTTATCTTCTCTGCTAAGTAAGTTATTCCCTGGCTTTAAACAGCTACTGAATTGAAAAAAAAAAAATCTACAGGTCACCCTGCATTGAGATAGTTATTTTCATTGGGGCTGCAGAGAGGGGCCATGCTGGGATGAATTAGTTATGAACTAAACTCACAGGGGCTCCCCTGGTAAGAAGATGAATCCAGTCCTAGACTACCTCTTCCTTGCAAAAGGGAGGTGACTAGCTGGTCTGATTGTGTGTGTATGTGCATGTGTGTGTGTGTGCATGCACATTAACTTCAATGCTTATTGATCTTCTTGTGGCCCCTGATTTCTTTTTACTTTTTGGTCTGATCTTTCCAAGGATGCTTTTAATGTTCCAATCACCCTAATGGATTAAAAATTATAATTGTTTTAACCAAGTGGATCTTTGCCTTTGATTATTCATGTTTCCAGGTTATATTCTGATTTCTGAGGCTAATGCATTCCCAGTCAATTATGTTGTGGGCTCTATCCGACTTGGCATCCTGGGTCTCACATAATCACACTTTGGGACTATAGACAATATAAAGTCTTTGAGCCACATTTGCCACCCTAGTACTATGAGAATTATGGGAGTTCACTCAGGGGGTTGCTTTTTGACATTGTCTCACTCCACATGGGAATAGGTATGCAGTCCCTGTTTCACTGTAGGTGCTTAGAGGAGAGCAATTAAACCTAAACCTGCCTAATGGCCAAGGAAGTAGGAGGAAGCCAATAGCTGGTGAGTACAAAGAGCCTGGGATCACATACAGTTAATTATCTCATGATCTTCAGTTGTTCTCAGTGCCCTTGAAACAATGCATCCAACCTCACTCTTCTAGCTAAAATTATATCAAATCATTTTAGCTTTTCCTTTTTTTAACCTTGAAGCTACCTTTCCATAAATAGTTATTAAATACCTACTGTATTCTAGGTGGCTTCCCTGGTAGCTCAGTGGTAAAAGATCTGCCTGCAATGTAGGAGGCATGCATTCAATCCCCTGGAGAAGCAAATGGCAACCCACCCCAGTATTCTTGCCTGGGAAACCCCATGGACAGAGGAGGCTGACAGGCTAGAGTCCATGGAGTCCCCAAAAGAGTCGGACACCAACTTAGTGACTAAACCGCAGTGATAACTAAAGTTCTAGATGTTCAAGGCAGTTGAAGGTGATAGAGAAGTTTTAGAGCTGGGTTAGAAATGGACTCTGCCTTGAAGAATCCATATGAAATGGGTCAGCTCTGAATAAAAGTATCACAGGTGGTGATGGAGCCCATGCTCCTGATGGGATGACAGGGAGTCTCATTTCCCTTGGGCCTCATCCTTCTAGGGAGGAAGCCAAGGCTATTAATCTCAGCATTGCCAGAACCTAGTAGGGAGGTCTGCATATCCAAGTGGAATAACTGACAGACTGAATAAGCTCCCCCCGTCCCTGTGAGCCTTTCTCACAGTGCTATGCACACTCCAAAACATGTCCTTTTCATCAATGTGAAGAGCTGTTTGTTTCCATTCTGTTTTTTAAAGAGGTTCTTTTATAAAAGAAAAGCACTGAAAAGCAAACATTACAATGCAACACATGCTAAAATGTGAGTGAGATGGCAAAGATCTCAAATACAGCAAATGTAATTGAAAACACAGGAGAGGTGGATAGGAAAAAAATAATCAGGAGGCACAGAAGGGCCATCAGAGGGAGTTTTTAGAGAGCTTTCTGTGCCAGAGACCTTTCTAAGAAGTGACTGTCAGAGCTACTTATATTCTCTGAAGGAAGCATTCGGATCTGCACCCAACGCAAAACATGAGATGCTTTCACAATGTAGCGAGAGGTTCTGTCTCTCTTGTCTAGTCTTTGATAGCATAGAAGGAACTTCCTGGCTTTTTGCTCTTATCCAGAGATGCTGCCAAGAAACACAATTGAGGTTGAATTCCTAACTTGTGAGCATCAGCACCGCTGCCTCTTGTCTGAAAGCGAAGCCCCTGGAAGCCACTGGGGCTGCCACTGATGGGTGTTGAGCTCATTGCCCCCGAGGACTCTGTGCCTTTTGGAGACAGGAGGAGGAAGAGATTCTGTCCTGCAACTTTAATCTCACTCGCTGTTGTTCAGTCGCTCAGTCGTGTCTGGCTATCTTGCGACTCCATGGACTGTAGCCCACGGGGCTCCTCTGTCCATGGGATTTCCCAGGCAAGAACGCTGGAGTGGGTTGCTAGTTCCTTCTCCAGGGGATCTTCCAGACTCAAGGATGGAACCTGTGTCTCCTGCATTAGCAGGTGGATTCTTGACCACTGAGCCTCAATCACTGAGTTCATCTCCTGTTCAGCAAGTATTGTTTAACTTCCCGCCTGCTCCCCATTGCATCAGGCCCTAGAAGCACATCACTTTTTGACATGTCCTAACTTTGGAATGCCCATATTTTTACCATGTGAAGCTTTATAAAAACTATTATTGAGTAATAATATCCCAACAAAGCATCCTTGGAAAGTATTTTGCTGTGTACACTCTGCTTTCACATACATGGTTTTACTTGAGTGTCAACAAATTTTGAGGCAAGTGGGGAGGGAATATTATACTTATTTTATTACTTAAAAAACAGTGGCTCAGAGAAGCTATTTGATTCACTTAGCTAGAATGTCTTATCTAATAGGAGGGGAATTGGGGCATATCTGATAATAATTTTCATTCAAACAAACTCCATTACATGCCAAATCAGTCTTTATCTTGTAGAGATTCTGAGCTGAAAGAATTAACCAACATGGCAAATATGAATCTTGAGTAGAATGCTTTTTAATCATCAATACCCATACTATTAAATACCAGTTTGTTTCCTAACATCTCCCTATAAAAGTTACCCAGATATTTACTGATCCTTATTTTCAAAAATACCTTACCAACCAATGTATTGGTTGATGAGCCAACCAACACATTGTTCCATACTGTTAATTATGCTCGCCTGTGGAATGTTAAGTAAGCTTGGATGAAGCATTGGAGAGTGGGGCCTGACCCCCTGCCCCTCCCTGGGACTAGGGGCAGGTTAACACTCGCCTCTGGCAGATGAAACAGGGCTCCTTGCTCCCCACGGAGCCTCCTAGCTACAGTGGCCTTTGCTCTGAGAACTCTGCCCTCTTATTTACAATAGGGCATTTCTAAAACAGAACCAACATTTGTGAAAGGTCAGCTGCCAAGAAGAGCAGAGAATACCAGTGGAAGTGACAGAAGAAAATAAACAAACTGGAAAACATCTGTCTCAAACGTTTCCCCAGACTGGCCAGTTTGGGAGAATGGTCTATAAGGCTGATAGCCGAGATGCTGGAAGGTGATGTTCTGCCCTTCCATCCCTACGCCTGACATCACGGGGACTTGTAGAAGCTGGTTTACTTAGTGGCTACTCCTATTTATGCTTCTGATCACTTACATAGGCTGCAGTCTGGTGTTAGTACATACACTCAACTATGCTTGGAAAACATATCTAGCAGATGGTGAATTATAGTACTAATAATTCAAGGTGGTGATTGGGGGTGGGGAAGGTGGGAGGAGAGGGCAGGAAAGGCATTGCTTTTTCTAACTCCTGATATGCTGCATAGCTTTTTTTTTTTTTTTTTTTTTTAATGGGCTGGACATTGCTGAGCACAATTGCACACAAGTCCAAGGGGTTGCAAAGAGTCGGACATGACTGAGCGACTGAACTGAACATTGTATCTGGAAAGAACTATGCCCAGATGGTTGAGCTATCAAAGCTCAAAGCATGCCTGTTCTGTGATCCTACCTGGGTCTCTTCCAGGCTCTTTCTAATTGGTCTGAAATACTTATTTCATCCTTTTGGAAATGTCCTTGCCTTGGGGAGGGGAGCATTAAAGCTCCATCAGCTTGGTACTGACAGTGCAAATCTCACAAACCTGAGCCAGGTTATCACTCAGTTCATCAGTGACAGTGACACAGAGCACAAGAACCAGTAATGCTTTAGGTGGCTGTTTATAAGTGTGCCTGGGACGGCTGTGGGCCCAGAATCCCCTGAAGAGGATGTGTGTGCTTACTGAGCCCATGTTGAGCTCCCATGGAGATTATGATTTATTCGGATATTATTAGGTGAGTCTTATGGCAGCATCTATCATGAGAGACAAACTTCCTCCAGATTTACCATAAGGTTCTGGACTTTGTCTTTGAAATCAATATCATAAGATATTAATGTTTCTATATAGGTCAGTGCCAAAGATTTGTGGTATGGCACTACTAAACTTTATTAATTTATAATAGCAGTAAGGATAATTCCTGGAAATTCTTGCTCTTTCAAGAATAGCTGAAGGCCCTCCCCTCCTTAAGAAAATGTGGCTTATTATAATAGTCATCTGCATATCCTGGGGGCTAAATCATTTTTCTTGAAATGAAGCAACTCGAACAATTAAACCTTGATAAAAAGTTGCCTATAATACTGGTAGGAATCCTATCTCCTATACCAAACTTATAAAATAAATTCTACTTAATAATAGTTTGAATTGTGTAGGATTTTGTGAAAAACCTTAATAATATCATGTGTTATTCCTCTTGGTTTTATTTTTTAAATGTTTTACTTTTCATGTATTATGTATACATATCCATAAATGAAAATATAAACATGCATGTATCACTTATATATGTGATTTCCATCATGTCTATGTATATATACATCTCTCTCTTTCACAACCACACCAACAACTACCCCCCACCCCACACTCACACACACCTATACCCACTACATAGACAGCCTTTCCTCTTGTGAACTTTGCTTTTTTCTGTGAAGTTATTCTCCTGTACTAACTGAACCTTGAGGGTGTTTTGCATTGATTTCTGTTTGTGTTCCTATTACCAATTTACCACTATTTTGTCAAATGTGTGTGCTATCTTATCATGAAGGAAATACTGCAGAGAGAAAACATTTCATTTTTGGTCAAGCTAACCTGGTTCCAAACCTGGTTCTGCCTTTTATAGGCTCTGTGAATTTAGATAAATCATCTGAGCTCCATGAGCCTCTTTTGGCTCAAACTCTGACTTGGTGTGATAACACCTACTGTAGAGGTTTTTGCATCCATGTTTATGTGCAAGATACTGCAGAGAAAAGCACTTGAAGCTCAAAAGTAATAGCTGTTGTAATCACCACTATAATTATAACCATAACTGAGAAATCACATTAGCTTTTTCTATTTATATTATCAATAATAATTATTTCTACCAGGAAGACAGGATAGCATAATGGAGAGTACATGTATGGAAACCTGGATTTTTTTCACTTAAGGAAACAATCTTATTTCTAAACAAAGAAATGGGGATTACGGTAATGCTCTGATATCTAAAGTTCTTGTTCTTGCCATGAATCTTCACAGTGTTGGGTGAAGGTAATTGTAGTTAAGGAAATAATATAGGTAAAGGTTCTTTATGAGTTATAACATGATCTTCAAATATTGGTTATCATTCTTGCTTCATTCATTATCCTTGGCATATAAGAGAGGTTTGATTTACTTTGGGTCCCGCTTGATAAGTTTTCAAATTTTATACACACATTCAGATGCAGTACTCAAATATCCTTCCAATACAGTCCAAGATAATTTTATGGTCATGGTCCTGCCATGACCAATGTGAGGATAAAACTTCAGTCTATAACAAAGCTTCAAGGTCCCAGTAACTAATACTTTCTGTTGACTGGATGAGTTTTTAAAAAAATCCAGGTGCATTAACATAGGCCCCAAGTAACATCTTTACCAGGTCATTTTTTTTTTTTTTTTCTATTTTTTGCAGGAGGTGGGGAGGAGGAGGTTCTTTCTTGCGGAATTTTCAAAATACTTATGCAATTTATTTTATTTTATTATTTTTTTAATTTTATTTAACTTTACAATATTGTATTGGTTTTGCCATATATCAAAATGAATCTGCCACAGGTATACATGTGTTGCTTTACCTCTCACCAACTGATGATCCAAAGCAAACTGTATTAGCTTCAAAGCCCTTGGTTCTTCCACTTAAGATGCTGGGGCTAGTGAGCATTGTAGCAAGTTATCTTTTTTCTAAGATCTCTTACAACTGTAAAACTGAATCATCTACTGTAGATGGGGGAGAGTATACTTACATACATGGGAATATATACATGTGACAGTTTTACACATCTGTATTCAGAAGCTAGAAGGAAGCCTCTCATTTTGAGAGAGGGATTGAAAGAATATGAAAAATTGAGTTTAGATAATGCCAATTTTCTGGGCTAAAAAAAGAAAAAAAACAACACTTTGGCTAATACTACCATATCCAGATCCGATTCTTAAAATGCACAGACTGTGCTTTAAATCATGGTTCTCTTAATTAGGGTCATTGCTACAAATGAAAGCTGATTTGGGTGCTCATCTAATAAGAAAATGCCAGTTACGGTATATTATCAACCCCGACTTGCCAGGCATTGAATTTCCTGATATGGTCTGCTGGGAACCTTAAATGAACAAGAGCAATTATAAACCTAAAGTCTGCAGCCATTTGTTGGCATTATCTCAGGATAATTTCCCTGAAACATCCATGATGAAATGCAAAGGTAGATAATTTAAAAATCCATTTAAAATAGCTGTGGTATAATTTAAGCTAAGGTCTTTCTCTATAGTGGACATTACAACAAGACGGTGCATTTTGAAATGGATCCTTTACAAATGATCTTTTCTTAGCTATCGGAAGCACTTTAAACATGTTTAAATAATTTTCTTCAGTGTGGTAGGAGTAAAAATAAAAAAACAACATTGGTATCATTTGGTTTTTGTTTAAATAAAGGAAGACATAAAAGTTCATCTTAACAGAAGTCTGCCAGTGGCTCATCATAAGCCAAAGGAAAGAAAAAACTAGGAAAAATTCAACATTTAAAAACCCATTTTTCTCTCTTGGCTTTGCATAATGTTAAACCCCTCATCTTTAGGTGACTTGAGAAGCAAATTACAAGGTGAAGACATGTTTGCTTTGTGGACGCATAGATTTGATAACTGTGCTGAGGGAAAACTGATTTTAATTTTAATTTTTTTCTATCAAATAACTTCTCGTCCATCAAATGTGTCCCACGATAAATGGAAACAATGAAAAAAAATAGTGTGCCTTACAGTCAGCCACTAAGATAAACAAATATTGGAATTACAACACCACATTCCTGGGTGTTTCTTTCCATCTCTCTCTCTCTGCCCTTCTCTCTTTAATTTCTCCTCTTATATTCTCAAGCAGGGGCTGAATATCAAGATTAAGGTTCAATACTAGCCCAATTTTATTGTTGATCTCTCAACCCAGAGAAATATGGGCTTATAATGGAAGTCCTGACACAGACTGGGCTCTAATAAACTACAAGATGGACCAATAAACCACAGAAAGAGCCTATTACCGAGAGCCATTACTACTCAGAGAACAGGGCAAAATTTATTTTGTTCTGAATGTTGTTGGAGATCTCTAACATAGGATGGGCAGTTTTAAACTTGGCTTTGTGTTGGAGAGAAGTTATCCCATGCTTATCTCAGAGGAAAGCCCTGGGCTCTCAGGGAATGGAGGCGCTTCTTATATTATCTCATGGGTGTCACATCAAAGTGGGAGTAGACTCTTCTTTGAAAGAAACTTAAATTGGGACAGTACAGAAAAGGTCAAAGGTCATACCTATGATTGATTTTAAAGAGAGCCACTTAACATGGTTTTATAACATCAGTGATGTCCTGGTGTTCTGTGGTCTTTTCTTCATCCTGGAAAGTGACTTGGATGGGTGATGTTACACGGGGTGCAATGGTCACCACTCAGCTGTTTAATTTTAGCCTCTTCTCATTTCAAGTTTCATGTTACCATCTTGCTCATAATATTCTAATCACTTAGTAATGACAACATGTTGATAGCGATCACTTCATGTTCTTCACAGAAAGGTGATGAATAGTAGTTGAATCTGCCACTTCCCAGGGCTGTGTTCTGACCCTTGAACATATTCTTATTCCATATACTGGGTGTTGGCTGAGTACAGAGTCGCTGTTATTCACAATGCAATGTTCATCACTTCTGGTGCTGAACTCAGAGCTCACCTTTTAAAGATGGGCTTTCAGAAAGGTGGATGCAAGCATTCTCGGTTCAAGGACATGATACCAGGCTGACTACTTCCATCAGTGTGAATGTCCTGCCTTCTTTAGACTGTCGTGACTTTGACCCTGATTTGTCCTTGGGATTTTGCTCTTGTTTTTGCCCCATTGAGGATTTCATTTCTCATTTGCTTCCTCAGAATTGAACATTTTCCCCCAAATTGTTCCCTGCCTTAAATTCAGTTTTGGCATCTAAACTCTTACCTTCTCCAGGTTGTCACACTTACATTTCTAAACTGACTCCCACCCCTATCACATACAAGTCCCACCAGCTCCATCTTGGCCAGTGGCGATTTTGGGGATAGACTGGATCTGTCTTTTACCAAAGGCTGAACAAACTGTGTATCTATATTAAAATCAAGCATCATAAAATCAAACAGCTCAGGCAAGTGTTTTATGCAAACGTACAAATTATATGCTAGGAAAGAACAACAAAAAAATATCAAGGAGTAAGAAGGAGACAGTGGTGAGTCAATACATCCTGTACAAAGATCTTTCTTCACTCCTCTGTCATCTTTCTCTCAGCTTGTTGGTTGTTACAGTAAATAATTAGAGGGAGAGCAATTCTGAGCCATTTTATGTGAACATTGTTAAAGGAAATAAAGGTGAAGGCAGACAGACATAAAAACTACTAAGAAACCCTGAACAGCAATGGCTAATTATAGAGCTGCTATTAAAATGCATTTTTCCCCTTCTTGAAACAGAATTTTTGTTTGATAATTAACAGATCTACAGGGCCCATTACATTCTCAGACTCTGAAGGTATTGATTCCTCTGTCTCTTGCTGCCACATTTGTTCTTTCTGGGTCTTCTTTCCCTGAGAGTTTTGCTGATTCCATAATTGAGGAGTGGAGTGAAGACCCGGGAAGTCACCAAAGATGGCCTGCTGTGTGAGGGACAGGCATAGTATCTGCCTGGGCTGTGGAAGGGGGGCTACTCCATTGCCTATGCAGTTTTCCTGCTTTATTTTATTTTGTGTTTTTGGCAATGATTTTCACAACAGTAAGATTTCTCATAAGGGTGTGGTTTAGAAAACAAAAGCACTCATGAAAATATGCATAGTTGATCTAAACTTATTCTCTACCACTGAGGATGTATTTATCCTTTAAAACAAATAGTTTCATTTAACCTAGATCTCTCTCTGTTTTGTCAATTAAAAGCAATGGAGGGTAATTTTTTTATTTTAAATAACCGTGAACCCAACTTATAGCCCAGAAGCTCTAGGGTTGGGGTGAGTGTGATAATAGGGTACTTCTCTATTCCATAAGGGGGTTTTCCTTTGAGCCGAGACGTCCCTAAAAACAGCACCGTCGTGCCTCTTCTTAGGGACCAAGGTTAGAGCTGAGAGGACTCTGAATTTTTCTTCCAGGCTGTAAGCTATGGGATGTGGGATTGGCTTTGAAGGCATCTTGGAAGCAAGTTATGTATCAGTCTATCTCAATGGAGAATGAGATTTTGTTTGATTGGCATTTTGACTGGCAGCAGACAATTTATTTAGCTCCTAATGACATTGAGAATTGTTCACTAGCAAATAGCTACCATTAATTCTCTGATCAATATGAGAACATTTGTTGACCATTTTGTCTCAGGTAAGATACAATCATGCAAACCAAAAATCTTTTCCTTAAAAGACACAATGGGAAAAATATAGAACTTCTTATCATTTTATTCTCCTAAAATGAGATTTTTCTAGAAAATAAAAATCATATTTTAATAGTAGGAGGCATTTTAGTACTGAAGGACAGTTCCAGATTGAATACAGAGTGAAATGATTTTGCTTTGAATTTCTGGATTCAATGATCTATGCAAAACTCAACAGTGGACACAGGACTGGAAAAGGTCAGTTTTTCATTCCAATTCCAAAGAAAGGCAATGCCAAAGAATGTTCAAACTACTCTACAGTTGTGCTCATTTCACACGCTGGCGAGGTAATACTCAAAATCCTTCAAGCCAGGCTTCAACAGTACGTGAACTGAGAACTTCCAGATGTGCAAGCTTGACTTAGAAAGGGCAGAGGAACCAGAGATCAAATTGCCAACACCATTTGGATAATAGAAAAAGCAAAAGAATTCTTAACATCTACTTCTGCTTCACTGACTAAGCAAAAGCCATGTGGATCACAACAAACTGTGGAAAATTCTTAAAGAGATGGAACCTGTAGTTACCTGTCTCCTGAGAAACCTGTATTCAGGACAAGAAGCAACCGTTAGAACTGGGCATAGAACAATGGACTGTTCAAAATTGGGAAAGGAACATATCAAGGCTGTATATTGTCACCCTGCTTATTTAACTTTTATGTAGAATACATAATGCAAAATGTTGGATGAATCACAAGCTGGAATCAAAATTGTTAGGAGAAATATCAACAACTTTGGTTATGCAGATGAAACCCTTCTAGTGGCAGGAAGCAAAAAAAGAACTAAAGAGCTCCTTGATGAATGTGAAAGAGGAGAGTGGAAAAGCTGGCTTATTAAAACTTAACATTCAAAAAACTAAGATCATGGCATCTGGTCCCATCACTTCATGGCACAGAGATGGGAAAAAAGTGGAAACAGTGGCTGATTTCATTTTCTTGGGCTCCAAAATCACTGATGGTGACTGCAGCCCTGAAATTAAAAAGTCGCTTTCTTCTTGGAAGAAAAGCTATGACAAACCTAAACAGTGTATTCAAAAGCAGAGACATCACTTTGGGTACAAAGGTCCATACTTTCAAAGCTATAGTTTTTCCAGTAGTCATGTACGGATGTGATCACTGGACCATAAGGAAGGCTGAATGTTGATGAATTGATGCTTTTGAATTATGGTGCTAGAGAAGACTCTTGGTAGTCCCTTGGACAGCAAGAAGATCAAACCAGCCCATTCGAAAGGAAATCAACCCTGAATATTTATTGGAAGGACTGATGATGTAGCTGAAACTCCAATACTTTGGCCACCTGATACAAAGAGCCAACTCATTGGAAAAGACCCTGATGCTGGGAAAGACTGAGGACAGGAAGAGAAGGCGGTGGCAGAGGCTGAGATGGTTGGATGGTATCACTGACTCAATGGACATGAGTTGAGCAAACTCCGGGAGATGATGAAGGACAGGGAAGCCTGGTGTGCTGCAGTCCATAAGGTCACAAAGAGTCAGACACAACTTAGCAACAATGAGACGATGGATATAGCATACAGCAGGTCTTCAATTATTTCTTGCTGGATGATAATATTTTTTGAAATAATATCCTCTGGAAGTCAACAAAATAGAAAAAAAACAAAAAGGATTTTGAATAAAATTTCTCTGCCTCCTTCCACCTTCCCAGACTTGCTGGAGAGTGTTGACAGCATGTGCTGTGAAATCAGTGATGAGGAGAGACTCTCATTCCTTTACGTGGTGGGATTAACAAAATAGGTGGTTGAGGGAAGAGGAAACAAGTGTTGGTTATAGGAGAACAAGGTCCGATCTGTTCTGACAACCTGGCAATATAAAGCCTTTTGATCTAGACAGAGCCACAGGAACTCCATGATCTGACTGGAGGTAGCTCTTGAATGCCATGAATCCATACAAACCGTAAGCTCCTTTGTGGACTCAGCCTCTCAGGATGTCCCTTGCCTGGCTGGTCCCCAGAGATCAGAGGAGACGGCCCATGTGACTATTTCATGTGTTGCCTGCCTGCATCACAAATGTAGCCTTACCACCAGGGCCTGTGATTTATTCCTGGCATCTGGTGCAAGTCATCAGAACAAAAGCTGAAAGAGCGCAAGTTGTGCTAAGCCGTCACTCAGACCCTATCTCTGTGCCGGGTTCCCTGCATCCTTGAGTAACCAGCCTCCTTAGAATAGCATCTGAATGTCTTTTTCTCTTTGGCAATGCTCATGGCTCGTCTCTTTTTCTTTTTTTTTTGATGCCAAAAGCCTGAACAATAATTTGATTCTTTGCATTAGGCAGTACTTCACATGGTCATTTCTAAAGTTGAGCTGGTTCGTAACCTCTGTAATCGTAAGGCTCAGCATTTCCCTTCCTGAAGCATCTAAATGAACAGACAGGAGTCTGTCCGCATCCTGGGCCCCAGCCGCCCTCCTTTCATCCTTCTCTCTCCCACACACGCCCTCACTCCCGTGCTACTCACCCACCAAGGCAGGTCTGGCCGTGGCAGCCAGAGGTCGACATCAAAGCACATTCCCAGCCAGCGGCGCTCCTCTCATGCTGGCCTAACAGAGAGAAACAGAGAGAGGGTGTGAGCCAGGGAGAGGGGCAGAGAACGCGGGTGCGGAGAAGCAGCGAGCGCCTGAATGGCCTCTCACACAGAAGGAGCCTAAAGAATAGAACAAAACCTGCCCTTCTCCCCCCGCTTTGTGACAGGCCTGGGCAACACGGGCCTGTGTGGTGGAGAGCGGAGTCTGAACCGCATCAGCACTCTTTCAGTTTACAAACAAGAGGCCTAATTTAGAAGAAAAATCTCCTATCTGATTATGTCTTTGTGTTCATCCGTGTGGAAAAAAATATCTGTTCAGAAAAGGTGGTGGTGGAGGGGGCGGATATTGAAGATGGCTTATTAGCTCTCAGGCTGAATCATGATTGTGAAGGGCAATTGGGAAATCATTATTCATCTTTAATTTCCCGACTGAAAATAATAAATAAATGAAGGATGGCTAGTTTTGAGCACTCACTGTATGAAAATATTCAGTCGATCTCCTTGTCACTCTCTCTAGCCAGATTCCTCACAAGCGACGCAGCAGGTCCTTTCAGTATGTGATCAAATGTCTACTTTTTTCTGAATGATGCATTATGGCAATATGAAAGGATGCGATCAGGGTCACCAATGGATAGAACACTCCAGAGAGCTTCTTGATATCTTCTGGGTTAGCCAAACCACCACAGGTACCAAGCCCCTGGATCCTGACCAGCTACAGTATGAGCTGGGGTACTGCCATCAGGTTTCACAAGTGGTCAGCTCAAGTGGGTTGGAAGGACAAGGATGGGAGGTTCATGTAATGGATAAAAGATGGCATATTTTATTGCTGAATACTTCCAGAAATCTCCATTGGGAAGGTTTATTGATTTCTCAAAAGTGAAGGAAGGGAAGAAATGTAAGACACAAGACTGCGTGGTGGGAGTGTGGAAGAGTTGTCTTTTCTTAATATATGCTGCTGCTGCTGCTGCTAAGTCGCTTCAGTCGTGTCCGACTCTTCGCGACCCCATGGGCAGCAGCCCACCAGGCTCCCCCGTCCCTGGGATTCTCCAGACAAGAACACTGGAGTGGGTTGCCATTTCCTTCTCCAATGCATGAAAGTGAAAAGTGAAAGTGAAGTCGCGACCCCATGGACGGCAGCCCACCAGGCTCCTCTGCCCATAGGATTTTCCAGGCGAGAGTACTGGAGTGGGGTGCCATTGCCTTCTCCATGAGTCTTTCCTAAATTAGGTGAAATAGGACTCTGCTATGGAAGAACATCTCTTTAATTTTAGTGATAAAATATGTTTTTAGGGGGAGATAAGATGAGTCCAGATGTTGGTCTTAGAGTATATTTTGTTTGTGTTCAGTCACTAAGTCGTATCTGACTCTTGTGACCCCAGGGACTGTAGCCCACCAGGCTCCTCTGACTGGGATTTCCCAGGCAAGGGTACTCGAGTGGGTTGCCATTTCCTTCTCCAGGGGATCTTCTCAACCCAGGGATAGAACCCATGTCTCCTGCATTGGCAGATGTGTTCTGTTACCTCTGAGCCATCAGGGAAGCTGTAAATCCGGTCTTTCATTTTAGGCCAAAAATTGTTTTGTGAAAGACAATTTTTCCACTGACAGGGGGTGGGAGGATGTTTTCAAGATGCTTCAAGTACTTTACATTTTTGTGCCCTTTATTTCTATTGCTATTAAATTGTGGTATATAATGAAATGATTATACAACCCAGCATAATACAGAATCAGTGGGGACACTGAGCTTATTTTCCTGCAACCAGAGCGGCTGTAAATACAGATAAGCTTTGCTCTCTTGCCTGCTGTTCATCCCTGCTGTGAGGCGTGGTTCCTAACAGTACCAGTCCATGGCACGGGGACTGGGGAAACACAATTGTAGACAGTCCTTTTGAATACTCTTTTCTAAATTCTTAGAAGCACTTCTTGAGTGCTCTGGGATCCTAGAAATGTGATTGAACACTGCACAAAGTCACAGATATAGGAGAACAACAGGGGATGGTAAACATGTAGACTTGTGGTGGCCTCTTTGGTACAGATAAGAATGAGAACTGAATAAGGATGCCAAGTTTAGAGAGTATCTTCACTGGAGATCTACATGTAGGGTATGGGTATGTGTGTGTTGTGTCCAACTATTTGTGGTCCCATGAACTGTAACCTGCCAGGCTCCTCTGTCAGTGGGATTTCCCAGGCAAGAATACTGGAGTGGGTCAGCATTTCCTACTCCAGGGGATCTTCCCAGCCCAGGGATCGAACTCACATCTCCTGCATTGGCAGGCAGATTCTTTACCACTAGTACCACCTGGGAAATAGGGACAGGGCTAAATCACTGGTCCACAACAATTCAGATCTCTTCTTGAATGCAAGAGGAATGCAAAAGTATTTCATCTGATATGTGACCACTGATTGATTGATTGTGTTACTCAAAGTGCGTAATTCCTTGAGATCCCAGACACTCGAGGGCTATGTTTCATCTCTATTTTGTGTTGTATTTGATAATAAGTTGTCTTTCTTTTGGAGCATTAGTGTAGTGGCACTGTGGGTCTTGTTTTCTTTGAATTTAGCTGTTAAGGGGAAAAATCAGTTTCTGCTCTAGTGTCGGCAGGAAAGAGAGTTCATCTTGCTTCATACATGTCAGTTATGGGGATCTAGTCCCCTGACAATGTTTTGGGAATAGGTATATGAAATAATTCTGATAAAGAGAGTCTCTTTTCTAAGTCACAATTTGTTAAGTTTTATTTGCTTTTATGAGTGATTCAAAAGAAGAAGGCGATCTCTTCTGGTCTTTGTTTAGTGAGAAGCTGATGATTAGAGATGGTCTCTTACTCTTAAAGAAAGGTACGCTGGGAGAAGCTATCCTTTTCTGCCTCTGGCCATTTTTTGTGTGAGAATAAAATGCTTGGACCTTTGAGTTTCTTATAATCACAAAGGGAGAAGCCCTAGTACAAATGCCAACATTCTGAAGTGCTAGAATGCTCGTGTTGTTGAACAATTAGATTTTCTCTAGAAGTAATGTGCCCTTTTTTTTTCCTATGCTTCTTCAATTTCCATGTGGTGATGAAACACATGAAAAGAATGAATTTAATACAGAAACAAATTGTATGTTTACAACATATTTGAAGGCTAAATGATGTGATGAAATAGTATATAGAAGATAGTTTTACCATAACAGTTTTTAACAATTTAAAATATATATGTAGAGTAGGAAATGGCAACCCACTCCAGTATTCTTGCCTGTAAAACTCCGTGGACAGCAGAGCCTGGTGGGCTATATAACCCATGGGGTCATGAAGAGTCAGACATGACTGAGCATGCATGCACACATATATATAAAATTATTTCCTACTATACAAGGTCTGGAGAAGGCAATGGCACCCCACTCCAGTACTCTTGCCTGGAAAATCCCATGGATGGAGGAGTCTGGTAGGCTGAAGTCCATGGGATCTCTAAGAGTTGGACATGACTGAGCAACTTCACTTTCACTTTTCTCTTTCATGCATTGGAGAAGGAAATGGCAACCCACTCCAGTGTTCTTGCCTGGAGAATCCCAGGGTCAGCGGAGCCTGGTGGGCTGCCGTCTATGGGGTCGCACAAAGTCGGACACGACTGAAGTGACTTAGCAGCATACAAGGTCTGGGCTTCCCAGGAGATGCTAGTAATAAAGAACACTCCTGCCAGTGCAGGAGATATAAGAGACATAAGAAATCTTCCTGATCTCTGGGTCAGGAAGATCCCCTGGAGGAGGGCATAGCAACCCACTCCAGTATTCTAGCCTGGAGAATCCTATGGACAGAGTCCATAGGGTCGCAAAAGAGTGGGACACGATTGAAATGGCTTAGCACAAACACATGAAAGGGCTATATACACAGACAATAAGTTCAATATATGAAAAATATAATTATTTAACCAATTTTGACCCACGTACACTCATGTAAATGTCGTTTTCAGTGCAAGGTCTTCCACATATAATGGTAATGATATTGTTTGGTAAATTTATATTTCCTTTTATTCATGGAAAATATATTTATAGATGTGAATTTTGTGTGTTAATCTTGTATCCTGCAACATTCATTAGGTCTGGCATTCTTTTTTCTAGTTACATTGGATTTCTACATAGACAATTACATGAACCATGAAGAAATTTAGTTTTGTTGTCTCCTTTCCAAATTTGATTCTTTTTATTTATTTATTTTTCTTGCCCTATTCAGTTGGCAAGAAATCCCATACAATGTTGAATAAAGATTGTGAGAGTAGACATGCTTCCCTTACTTCTGTTCTAATGGGAAAAACATTTAGTCTTTTACCAGTAAATATGATTTAACTATAAGTTTTTGTATATAATCCAGTATCAGATTCAGGAATTTCCCTTCTGTTTCTAGTTTACTGAAGATTTTGATCAGAAATATTTTCTAAATGCCTATTTTCACATGCATTTAAATTATCATACTTTATCCCTTTTGGCTTGTTAACAGAGTGGATCAGATTGATTGACCTTTAAATGTAAAACAAATCTTGCTTTCCTAAGAATAAACCCTAATTCATTCTGATTGGTTCATTATCATTTGTAAAAATTGTTGGGTTCAATTTGCTAAAACATTACAAGTAATTTTTGTTTCTTGATTCAAGAAGTATATTTTTCTTTTCTTATAACTTATTTTTTATAACAATCTGTCAATAATGCTGGCCTCAAAGTACACATTAGAAAGTATTATCTCCTCAATTTTATAGAAGAGCTTGTGAAGAATTAGTGTTTTCTCTTCCTTAAATATTTGTTAATATTCACTCACAAAGCCATCTATACCTGGATTTTCATTGCAGGAAAGTTGAATCAATATAAGGCCATTCTTGGCACCTATTTCTTCTTAAATGAGCTCCAGTAGTTTGTCTTTCAAGAAATTGGCCAGTTCCATCTAGGTTGCTAAATTTATTGACATAATGTTGTACATAACTTTTCCGTATTAATTCTGTAACATCTGCAGAATCTGAAAGGATGCTGTCTCTCACATTATTGATATTTACGATTTATATATCTTTTCTTTTCCTTTTCTGCAAAGGACAACTAGAAGTTTGTCAATTTTGTAGATCTCTGTAAGAATCAGGATTGGTTTATTGATTTTTTTCTATCATTTTATGTTATCTATGTCATTAATTTCCAGTTTGATCTTTATTATTTCTTTTTTCCTACCTTCATGTTAATTTGTTCTTATTTTTCTACTTCTTTTTAAGGTGGAAGCTGAGATCACTATTTTGATACCTTCTTTTTCTGATATAAGATGTCAATTGTTATAAACTTTCCTATAAGAATTGATTCAGAAGTATTCAAAAATTTTTGATATGTGTGTTTTTGTTTTAATCCAGTTAAAAATACCTCCTCCTTTGACTTTTGATGGGCTATTTTTACATATGCTATTTCATTTATAAATATTTGAAGATTATTCAAGTATCTTTTTGTAAGTAACTTCTATTTACTTATTTATTTTTGTGGTCAGAGAATACACCTTGTATTCATTGATCCTTAAAACTTCTATCAGGTTTTGATTTTTGCATTTTGAAGTTCCATTGTTGAGTACATAAATATTTAGGAATATTATGTTGACATATTGACATATTTCTCATCAAAAATTATCTACCTCTGTAATAATGTTTTTGCTATGAAATCTACTTCATCTAATATGAAAGTAGTCATTCCATCTTTCTTTTGATTATATTGGTATAGAGAATATCTTTCCTCATTCTTTTTTCCTTTAGACTGTATCATTATATTTAAAAATTATTTCTTGTTGGATCTTGCTATTTCATTCAAAATGATATTTTTAAGCTTTTCATGTACTTTTTAGATTATTTACATTTGAACAATTATTTATATGATTTATTGTTTTTGCTGTTCACTCACTAAGTTGTGTCCAATTCTTTGTGACCCCATGAACTGCAACACACCAAGCTCCCCTGTCCTTCACTATCTCCTGGAGTTTGCTCTGATTCAAGTCCATTGAATTGGCCTATATGATTGGACTTATGTATATTTCTAGGATTTTTATTTCTAATATACTGCATCTATTATTTTTATTCTCTTTTTTCTGTGTTCTTTGAGATTAATGTGTTTTTTATGATTTATTTATATCTCTATCATCAGTTTATTAACTGTACCTCTCTCCTTGGGTTGTTTGCTAGTGGTTGCTTTTGGGTTTATAGCATGTATTTTAGACTTATCATCTACTTTCAAATAATATTATACCAGTTAATATGCATCACAGGAACTTTTCTATTCAACACTTGCTATTTCTGATGTTTTTTATTAGTTAGCTCAAGACTCAAGGGGAGAAGGCAATGGCACCCCACTCCATTACTCTTGCCTGGCAAATCCCATGGACAGAGGAGCCTGGTAGGCTGCAGTCCATGGGATAGTGAAGAGTCAGACATGACTGCATGACTTCACTTTCACTTTTTACTCTCATGCATTGGAGAAGGAAATGGCAGCCCGCTCCAGTGTTCTTGCCTGGAGAATCCCAGGGACGGGAGAGCCTGGTGGGCTGCTGTCTATGGGGTCGTACAGAGTCAGACATGACTGAAGCGACTTAGCAGCAGCAGCAGCAGCAGCAGCAAGACTGGAGGGAGACCATTTGAAGTCTCTGGGTCTACATTTTTTTCTGGTATACACACACACACACACACATATATATTTCTTTTTTCTTCTCCCTGACCAATTTCTTTTAATATTTATTTTAGCACAAATCTACTTTTGCTAAGTTTTTCAGCTTTTGTATATCTGGAAAAAAGCCTTTATTTTGCATTCATTTATAAAAGATTTTTTTCTGGGTATACAATTTTAGGTTGACTTTTTTTTTTTTTTTTTTATTTTTTTTTTTTTAGGTTGACTTTTTTTTCCCTCCAATACTTTAAAGATAGTTCTTCACTGTGCTTTGACTTGAATTGTTTCTGAAAAATCCACATCATTTATATACATTTTTTCTCATGAGTAATATATCTTTTATCCTCTGGCTGCATTTAAGGTTTTCTCTTTCTTACTACTTAAAGATACTTGATTATAATATATTTTGTAAGTCATATTTCTTGAGCTTGGATTTCTTTGAACTTAGGGCTCTGGGTATATAGTTTTCATCAAATTTGTAAATCTTTCAGCCATTATTTCTTCAAATAATTTGCCTATCCAACCTTTCTTCTACTCTTTCAAAGATTGCAATTACATACATATAAAATCCAAACTGTTTAAAATTGTCCTATACCTCACTGAAGTTCTCTTTACTATTTTCAGTCTCTTTATCTTTTGTGTTTTACCTTGGTTATTTTATGACCTCAAGTTCACTAATCTTTTCTCTTTAGTATTTAATGTACTAAATTAATCCATTGTATTCATCACCTTCACACTTATTTTTCCTCTCAAGAATTTCAAAATGTTTTTTATATCTCCTGTGTCTTTTCTTAGCATGATAAACATTCTGTAATCTCTCAATCTTTATCTTTTTATATTGGTTTACAAATATATATCTCTTTGTATTAATCATATTTTCCTGCTTATATAAATGCTTGGCAATTTTTTTAATTGAAGGCTAGATTCTGTGAAATATTCTTCATTCCATTATAGATATTTTATATTTCTATAAATACTCTTGAGTTTTATAGGACAAACAATTTATTAGATTTACCTGGGATTGTCCAAGTTTTAAAATTAAATATTCAGGAGACTTTTCATTTAGGACAAAACTGGAACTGCTGGTTATCCTAGTCACTTGGAAAAACTTTGATGCTTTTGAGACTCATTTTTAAGATTTATTAGATGGGTCTAGAGCACCATTAATCTAAGGATAAGTTGCTCCACTACTGAGGCAATTTCTTTTTGAGTTGTCTGCCCAATTCCCTTTGGATTATGAAGTTTTTAATACTGTCCGTGAAAGTAAGATTTGTGTAAACTCCAGGTGTTCTTCCCTGGCTGATTTCAGTTGTTTCTTTTCCTCATCACCATTTCTTTGCTCACACCTGTGTTCAGTTCAGAGTTCCTTAGCTCAAGACTCAAGGGTGACCATTTGCTGGTCTCTTTTAGAGATCACCATCTCATTTGTTTTTTTTTTTTTTTTTTTTTTTAGAGATCACCACTTACCACAGTATTTTGGGAAGAAAGCTGATGTTAATGTCAGAACACCTGATTTGAAATCTCATCTTCACTTCATAGGACTCAAGTCCATTAAGTAAGACATTAACATCCCTGAGCCTCTTATTCCTCATTTCTAGAATAAGGATAATAAAAAAATAAAATGTTATCAAGCCAGAGGAAAATTCTGTATTTTAATTTTTTGGTAAAATGTAAAGCTCTATGGAAATGTAAAACAATTCAATGATAATTTAGAGTTTTTTAATACAAATTGAAAAAACGTTTAGAGAAGTTTTTTGTTCTCATGTCAAATTTTAGACAGAGGGATCAAATATATTGGTATGTAAGTTTCAGCTCCACCATATACAAGATATTTTTATTGTCAAAGACTTCATTTGGCCAACACATCCATAATGTAGCCCAAGGTATTAAAGTTTTATATCTAGCGGTTTAAATGATTTTTTTTTAATGGTTACACCATTGTCATTTGACAGGAACAGAATTCTCCATTGTAATATACAAACTTGTTGGATACAGTGATGGCAGAACAACCTTTGGACATTTAATGACTGTTCTTTTCCATATTCATTCATAGATATGATTGTGAACATACATAATGAATGAAGGAATCTGGGGCCATGTTTATTAAATTGTAGCTTTTAAATCTTTAAATGATCAGACTGTGTAAGCAAGATGTAGCATATTCACATTTAGTGATTTTTTTAGTGATTGCATTTTTCAAGTGACTATTTTAGGGTGACATCATGGATTGCTTATTCAGTAGCCATCCCCATCCTTCCTTGGTGGCAGAGATCTGATTTTGTTTGGATATACACTCATCTTCCCTCCCACAAACTCAGTGTTAGATCCAGATTATAGTAAATAAAAAAGACAATGTATGTATAAAATTAATTCCTGTTGAGACATACAGCTGTAAATCAATTTTTTCTATTGCTATAAAAATGTTTTAATATGTATTTGTATTAAAATACATCAATCTATTTTCTTACAAATGGTTATAGTGGTTATTATTGGCTTATTGTTGTTATTTAATGGTTTATATTAATGATTATTATTACTCTTTGCTATTATGACACTAAAGTCATGGACATTCTTATATATGTCCCTTGGAGCCATGAACTTTATTTCTTCATTCTTCAAATAAATAACTTTTGGCTTGTTTATCCTCTCTGCTATGTTGTAGCTTCCTGTTTTGTTATTTTTTGTATTTTCATTTTTAAATGAATTTATCCTATTTATCTAAATTTTTGACTCGTTTTAAACTTTTCTATTTAATATGTCTTCTTAATAGAACAGTATTTAATATAAATTGAGAATTTTAGCCTTTAACCACACTTTAAAATGTCTTCTTTCTTTTTTTGTTTTAAATTGAAGTATAATTGACGTATAACCCTGTTTCAGGTGTACAACATAAATATTCTATATTTGTATGTATTGAAAAATGATCATAGTAAGTCTAGTTAACCTCTATCATCATACAGAGATACATAATTTTTTCTTGTGATAGGAGCTTTTAAGATCTATTCTTAGTAACTTTCAAATATGCAATTCAGTATTATTAACTATAGTCACCATCTGCACTTTACATCCCTATCATTTACTTATTTTATAATTGAAAGTTTGTACCTTTTGACTCCCTTCACTCATTTTGCCCTTCCTCCCACCAGGCTCCTGTTCTCTGTTCCTACGAGCTCATTTATTTTGCTTCGAATTTTTTAAATTCCATTTACAAATGAGATCACATGGTATTTGTCTTTCTCAGTCTGACTCATTTCACTTATCATAATGCATTCAAGTTCCTTTCATGTGGTTGAAAATATTAGTAGCAAGATTTCATTCCTTTTTATGGGATAATAGTATTCCATTATATATATGATGTACATGCTTTCTTTATCTATTCATCCATAGATGGATACATAGATTATTTCCATACCTTGGTTATTGTAAATAATTCTGCAATGAACAAGGGGGTGCATATATATTTTTGAGTTAATGGGTTTTTTCCCTAACTCCATTTTTATTCAACAATGCAATGAAGAGGACTTCCAGGCAGTGAAAAATACTTTTAAAAAAGAAAAATAATCATTATTTATCATATGGGTTATATTAATATTTTAATTTTCTTTTTACATGGGCTTATCAGTTTTGAGATGAATATTGCAGTAAAGGAAGTCACATGATATTTTTTGTTTCCTAGTGCATATAAAAGTTATGTCTGTTCTATACTATAGTCTATTAAAAGTTCAATGGCATTGTATCTAAAAAGCAATGTAAATACAGTAATTAAAAATACTTTATTACTAAAAAATGTTAACTATCCTCTGAGCCTCTAGTGATCTATAATCTTTCTTGCTAGTGGAAGGTCTTGCCTCAATGTTGATGGATCCTGACTGATCAAGGTTGTGATTGCTTCAGTTTGGATTGGTTGTATACTCTTGAGAAGACTCTCAAGAGTCTTCTCCAGCACCACAATTCAAAAGAATAGATTATTTGATGCTTAGCCTTCTTTATGGTCCACATCTTACATCCATACATGACTACTGGAAAACCATAGCTTTTACTCTACGGACATTTGTTGATAAAGTAATGTCTCTGCTTTTGAATATGCTGTCTAAGTTTGTCAAGCTTTTCTTCCAAAGAGCAAGGACCTTTTAATTTCATGGCCGCAGTCACCATCTACAGTGATTTTGGAGCCCAAGAAAATAAAATCCTCTTCACTTTCTGCCATTAAAGTGGCATCATATGCATATCTGAGGTTATTGATATTTCTCCTGACAATTTTGATTCCAGCTTGTGATTCATCCAGCCCAGCATTTCACATGATGTACTCTGCATATAAGTTAAATAAGCAGGGTGACAACATTCAGTCTTGATGTACTCCTTCCCCAATTTTGAACTAGTCTTTTGTTCCATGTCCAGTTCTAACTTTTGCTTCTTGACCTGCATGCAGGTTTCTCAGAGGACTGTAAGGTGGTCTGGTATTCCCATCTCTTTAAGAATTTTCCAATTTGTTGTGATCCACACAGTCAAAAGCTTTAGCATAGTCAATGAAGCAAAAGTAGATGTTTTTCTGGAGTTCCCTTGCTTTTTCTATGATCCAACAAATGTTGCAATTTGATCTCTGGTACTTCTGCCTTTTCTAAAAGATGTTCTTCAGTTCAGTTCAGTTCAGTAGCTCCGTCGTGTCCGACCCTTTGCAACCCCATGAATCGCAGCACTCCAGGCCTCCCTGTCTATTACCAACTCCCAGAGTTCACCTAAACTCACATGCATCGAGTCAGTGATGCCATCCAGCCATCTCTGTCATCCCCTTCTCCTCCTGCCCTCAATCCCTCCCAGCATCAGGGTCTTTTCCAATGAGTAAACTCTTCGCATGAGGTGGCCAAAGTATTGGAGTTTCAGCCTCAGCATCAGTCCTTCCAAAGAACACCCAGGGCTGATCTCCTTTAGGATGGACTGGTTGGATCTCCTTGCAGTCCAAGGGACTCTCAAGAGTCTTCTCCAGCACCACAGTTCAAAAGCATGAATTCTTTGGTGCTCAGCTTTCTTCACAATCCAACTCTCACATCCATACATGACCACTGGAAAAACCATAGCCTTGCCTAGATGGACCTTTGTTGACAAAGTAATGTCTCTATCTAGGTTGAATATGCTATCTAAGTTGGTCATAACTTTCCTTCCAAGGAGTAAGTGTCTTTTAGTTTCATGGCTGCAATCACCATCTGCAGTGATTTTGGAGCCCCCCAAAATAAAGTCTGACACTGTTTCCACTGTTTCCCCATCTATTTCCCATGAAGTGATGGGACCAGATGCCATGATCTTAGTTTTCTGAATGTTGAGCTTTAAGCCAACTTTTTCACTCTCCTCTTTCACTTTCATCAAGAGGCTCTTTAGTTCCTCTTCACTTTATGCCATAAGGGTAGTGTCATCTGCATATCTGAGGTTATTGATATTTCTCCTGGCAATCTCGATTCCAGCTTGTGCTTCTTCCAGAGATGTTCTTAATGACAGCTAAAGTGTTGAATTTTTTCTGGCAGGATTTCAGTGCCCAGGTTCATCAAATGAATTACTCTCTATGAAAAACATAGCTTAGAAAATGTATTTCTTAAATAAGATTTCAAGCTCAAAATTGTTTCTTGATCCATGGGCTCAGAATGAATGTTTTATTACCAGACGTGGAAACAACATTAATCTCATTGTCAATCTTCATTAGATCTTTTGGGTGACCATATACATTGTAAATGAGCAGTAATATTTTGAAAGGAATCTTTTTTTTTTTTTCTTTTCCTTTCCTGAGCACTAGGTCTCAATAGTGGGCTTAAAATATTAGGCAAACTACATTGTCAGCAGATGTGCTATTATTCAGGCTTTGTTGTTCCATTCATAGAGCATAAGCAGAGTAGATTTAGCATAATTCTAAAGAGCCCTAGGATTTTCAGAGTGGTAAATGAGCACTAACAACAACTTAAAGTTATCAGCTGCATTAGTCCCTAACAAGAGAATCAGACTGTCCTTTGAAGCTTTGAAGCCAGCTATTGGCTTCTCCTCTCTAGCTATCAGTGCTTCCCAGGTAGCTCAGTGGTGAAGAATCCACCTGCCAATGCAGATGACACAGGAGTCTTGGGTTCAATCTCTGGGTCAGGAGATCCTCTGTAAAGGCAACCCACTCCAGTATTCTTGCCTGTAAAATTCCATGGACAGAGGAGCCTGGAAGGCTACAGTCCATGGAGTTGCAAAGAGTCAGATATGACTTAGCATGGATAGGCATGCTCTAGCTACCTAAGTCCTAGATGGCATTCTTTTCCTATATAAGGATAATTGTCTACACAGAAAATCAATCATTTAGTGCAGCCACCTTCATGAATTACCTTAGCTGTATTGTACATCAGCATTTGGCACTCCACAATGCACGTGTATGTCTTGGAGATGGCTTTTTCCATAAATCTCATGAACCAACCCCTGCTAGTTTTAAACTTTTCTTCTCCAGCTTCCTCACATCTCTTACCCTTTACAGAATTGAAAAGTTAGGGCTTTCCTTTAGATAAGGCTTTGTCTTAAGGGAACGCTGTTTGATGTTCTATTCAGACTATTAAAACTTTCTCCATATCAGTAGTAAGGTGGTTTCATTTTCTTATCATTCCTGTATTTTAATTTCCTTCAAAAACTTTTCCTTTGCTAACACAACTTGACTTTCCTAGCTTTAACATGCCTTCCTTATTAAGTTTAATAATTTCTAGCTTTTGATTTAAAGTGAAGACATGCAACTCTTCCTTTCATTTGAACACTGATATATTCGTAAATTTAGTTATTTTTCAAACAGTTCACAAATTTAAGGAAAAAAATGAAAAGCAAGTTTATTAGAAATTTTAGTAAGAATTTAACATAGCAAAGAAAATTTATTCTAGATTTTCCTGGTTTTGAAAATATATGCATATATGAAAATTTATTTAGAAACATAAATATACCCCAACCATGTAATGTTTTCAAATGCAGCTAGCTATTCATCACCGTAAGTATTCAACTTGTAAATATTGATTCCAGATTTCAAAACATTTCTAAAAATTCTAGCTTATTATTATTTCAGCTCTTTCTTCTGTGTTGTCAAAATCAATACTTTTTAAAAATTTGAAGACTCATCATTTTCTTGAAGAGAATTAACTAACTTTTATGGTCCATAATTGCAATTTTTTTTTTCTTTTGTAGATTTATAAACACCAATTGGGATAATAAATTTAATAAGCTTAAAAAAAATCTGTATCATTTACTTACCAGTAGTCATCTCTACACCTGTCCCCTGTATGTCTCCATGTGATAACTATATTTTGGAGCAATAACCAGAGATATTTGCTGCAAGAATCACTAACCAAAACAGGAGTGCCAGGCCAAAAAAAAAGAGAAAAACATATTTGGGTAAGAAGCAGAAAGATGATGATAAGACATAAAACTATAAAGTATAGCTCACAAATTTTCTATTTTATATTTTTAAATGTTTTATGACAAGTCTACCATACATCAAGAAGAGGTAAACTTTCTTGATTTTAAACTTGTTTTCCTACCAAAATGGAGTGAATTAATCTTATAGGAATCAATATTTATCATTCATTCCTTATATATATTTAGGTACTTAATTGGTAACTTTAGTTATTAATCATGATTTGGTTTCTTATAGGTCAATAAAGTTTGTAAGGAAGAAATACTGTCTCATCTTTTAAGGTGATTTTGTTGCAAAGAAGATTTACTAAAGTCTGCTCAGATGGAGAGGTTTATGAGAAGGGATGATGAGTGGAATCTTGTGAAAATCTAAAAACTAGAGTTATGACAGTGTTACAGAACCAAGCCTCTAACTTTTTGAGTGCTTCCAGCAACAGCCCTGTGTAACAAACGGCCCCAGTTGCTGTGGTCTAAAATAGCAAATATTTATTTCTCACACCCAAGTCGGTTGGTCAACTGTAACTCTGCTGGGCCCATCTGGACTCTAGGCTACCAGAGGACTAAAGTGTGTTCCTCTCACAGATTTCACCCTGAGGCCCAGGTCTCAAGGTGATCAGCATGATTATGGCTTCTGCTACCACTGTGTCTGCTAACAGTCCAGTGGCCAAAATAATTCACCAAGCCCACAGTCAGTGGGGCAGAAAAGACTCCACACAAAGTGGGAGATTACTGAAAACTTACATGCCAAAGAATGTGAACATATGTTTTCTGTTCGTATGGATTCTGTTCATCAAAGTAAGGAGGCCCATAATCCAGTCTACCACAATTATTGTGGAGGGTGATGTGAGATTTAAGGCTATTCTGAAGCTCTTCACAAAGGATTTCATAGCCTTAATTTGGGAGAATTACCTAAGTCATTTATCCTATGCTTCTTCCTTCTTTGTTATCCCCTGGATCATAGGATCACAGACTCTAGCCAGTAATATGATACATTCCTCACCTGTTACATTGAAACTCCAAGTAGTCTGAAATGGTCACGTGGCAATATCAGCTTCCAGTTTAGAGGAACTACTATTTGATATCATGATATCATCTCATTTTCAGATTTCAAGCTTTGAGATATGCAGAATGTCTATCAAAAGAGCCAGTATCTTGAATGTAAGTCACATCCTGTAGTTGTGGATAGGGACAACTTTGCTCCCGTGTTTTGTTTTATTTTGTTTACTTTGACTATGGGAGAACCCTTGCTACCTACTAGTTATTTATTTGGATCATATGCTAAGCACAGTGAAGGACAGGGAAGCTTGGTGTGCTGTAGTCCATGGGGTTGCAAAGAGAAACTACTTACTGACTGAACAGCAACAACAACAATGGCAATCCTGTACGACAACCTTGAAAATAAACAAGTGGATCTATAGCTGAGTATTTAACAAGGCATTTCGATATCTTATTAGGTCAGTGCCTTATGGATGATAAATGAATGATGTGACCAGGAAATGCAACTTCAACTTTCCTAGCTAACTGTAGTAGGAGAATATTTTCAGCATAAGTAAAAAGTGGCTTTGTTTCCTTCAATAATGCTCTTAACATTTTATCAAAATGAGGTAATTCACTAGAATCTGTGTTTAAGGCCCTACCCGTGTGCTGGTTGTGGGACTTTATGTCACTTAATTTTTTAGAAGGATGCTGTTCCCTTATTCACAAAATGGACACAAAGAAAATGATTTGGCTTTTGCAGTTTAAACTCATTCATTAACATGTCAAAACCTGGCTAAAAGTCCAGAAAGAAACTTTCTGGAAAGTAAAAACAAGAAAATGGAAGGGAAGAGGTTAACTGGGAGAAGTCAAGACATATTGTTGGGTTTTTATTTTTAAAACATTTAAATAATATTATATATATATGTAAGGTAAGGTACATGATGTTTTGATATACATAGTTTGTATATGGCTATTTGTATATAGTTGTATAATGACTACAGTCAAGCAAATTAGCATATTCATCTACTCACATGGTTACCTGTTTTGTCTGTTTTTTGTGGTGAGAGCACCTGAAATCTACAGTCTTAGAAAATTAAGATGGCAAGTGAATGAGTAGAAACTGCTTCATAAAATTGATGAAAGAGGAAACCCTAGTGGTTTCCCAATGAAAACAAACTCTTTGAGTTGTAGAAGGCCAGAAAAATCTCAGGAACTGGAGGCTTCTCAAAATGTGGGATGGATAATTAGGCTTAAATCAAGAAGGATGGTTTGTCTTTATGGGAGTAGTTGAATACCCCCAGGTACCTCCTCTGACAGAAAATAGGGGTTTTTGTCTCTAAAGAAACTCAATTAGAGGCTTGGAAATCAGCCTGCAGCACAGCTGAGAGTGCAGGCTAGGTGGTGTGCTCAAAACAAAGGGATTAAGTTGATGTCTCCATTGTAATCATGAGAGCACATAATGGAATTTTGATGTTTTAACTTGACTGACCTGAATTCCCTTTGCAGTGTTTCTTGTTGGGGTGTGATACAGGTGGCAGCTGGAAGATAGTCATGATATAGCATGTACATGCCTTCTCCCAGTTATAAAATCAAACTCTAATCTAGGTTCTGCTGTGAAGATATTTTGAAGATGTGAAGTCACTCCCTAATCCAATGACTTTGAGTTAACCAAAATGATTTTGGTGGCTCTACCTAATTAAGGTAAGGCCTTTAAAAGAAAGCTTAGGACCTTTTTGGATGCCATGATTCCAACCATCTGCTGTCTTTTCGATTGCTCTCTCTGACCCTGGATCTTCCTTCTAGACTGAAACATCTGGACAAAAGATTCAACCAGTGCCCATAGGGTTCCAGCCTGTTTGTGATCTTCTTTTCCTGAACTCCTGACCTATGGACTTTGAACTTGCACAGCCAGCTCCAGCAATTACATGCCAATCCCCTATAATATACCTCTTTATATATGCACATATTAGATAGATATAAACTTGTATCTACATTTATATCCATATCTATTTACCTTAATTTTTATATTTATATCTCCTACTGGTTCTGGTTCTCTGGTTAAACCATGACTTATATAGACCATCAGTATTCTTCTAACTTAGCTTCCAGAATTCCAACAGGAATACTTGGATGGAGAAGGGTGTCTCCAACATAATTTCTTAGTTTTCAACTGTTCACAACTAAGTCTTTATCAGCCAACAACTCTTTTGACTTGTATGTCTTTGATCCAAGTTTATCTCACATTAAATAGAAATGGACTGTCAAGAGTCCGAAAACAGTTGAGGAAATGGAGTGTGAGCAAGGATTGTCTGGAAGACAGTGGTGGAAATGTTTTGTATCTTCATTGTGGGGAGTCACATGGGCATCTGGGCACATATGTTCATCAAAGCTCATCCAACTCTATAATTGAAGTTTTGCATTTCCCTCTATATGTGTACATGCTAAGTCACTTCAGTTGTGTTTGACTCTTTGTGACCCCGTGGACTGCTGCTCATCAGGCGCCTCTGTCCATGGGATTCTCCAGGCAAGGATACTGGAGTGGGTTGCCATGCCTTCTTGCAGGAGATCTTCCTGACCCAAGAACTGAACCTGTGCCTTTTACATCTCCTGCATTGACAAGGTTCTTTACCACTAGAACCACTTGGGAAGCCCCTTCATTGTATATATTTTACCTTAATATTTAAAAATTATGAAAAAGAAAAATAGAAAGAGAAAGCATATAAAGAAATATTCATTAAATCTATGATATTCAATTGAACTAATAGGATTTCTAGAGAAAACCAACAGTATACAAGTATAAATCAGGTGTTAAGTAATGAAGGATAACAATTCCCATATTGAAATGGCTCCACTAAGAAACCAGAATGATGAATGAAATGACCAGCATGAGGCCCCACATTTTGATATTACAGAACTTTAATAAAAGAAGTTTTTAAAGCTCTCATAAAAAAGAACAGATTGCATATAGAAAATGAATAATCAGGATATCTTTGGCTCTTCCAACAGAAAGACTGAAGAGAAAAAGGTAGACAAAGGTCTTCATGATTCTGAGAAGAAGTTTTTCTATGTAAGGTAATGATAAATGAATTCTTAGAGGAAAAATAAATACATTTTAAAGTTCTCAAAGTGTAATTGTTTTGCTTCTTTCTCAGGAAGCTATCAGAGGATTTGCTCCATCCCAATCAGGAGTTAAGTCAGGAGAAGATAAATATTCAACGAGGATCCAGGATAAGGGGATGGACAGAAAATACCCAGATGATGGCTGTACTGCAGCCTGTAAACTGTCCAGTTTGGGATAAGAGGCCTGAGGGTTCAGGAGAAATGTATTTTTTTTTTTTAACTGCGGATATATTTACCTGAAAATGTCTATCATCATATTGAGTATTGATAGAAGTTCAGAATAAAATCATTTGGTAGGTATACAGGAAACTCAGAAAAAGTATTGCCCTTATATTAACTTAATAGGGAAAATAAACAAAACCAAGGAGTTGAAGAAAATGGAGAGATAAAGGAAATGTAGTACTTTCTACCATAACTGCAAATAATTTTAATTGGTCACAGTAATATAAATGTTAACTATTGATTTAACCAAAATTATTTTTTATAACTCCTGTAAGCATTTGTGTGTGTTGGGAGAAGGGGTTCAGTACTTGATTCTTCTCTATCCTAGGAGTCAGTACCTGATGTCTACTCCTGAACAGTTGAGAAATAGAAATGCAAAAATACTACTTATAAACATAGGGAAGCAATCAGTGAGAGAGCTGAAAATGGTTTATTCTCAGGAAGCAGGTTTTGAAGGTGAAGGGTCAAGCAGCAGCTATTTTTCATCTGATTGAAACTTTTATGCAAATAAATATCAGGTGAAAACTAAAATAAGGTAAGAAAATACTCAAAGGATTGCTCTAAAGATCAAATGTGATAACGTGGTGTTCCTTCGTTAAACTGTAATTCACTATGTAAGTATTTCTTGTCAATACTGTTGTCATAATTAGAAGCACACAGCGGATAAATCACCCTCATAGGAATCAAGATAATGTAGTTGTTGTCATAGTCCTGCCATGAACCGTCTGTATGACACAGATCAAGTGACTCATGCACTTAAAACATCAACGTATTCAACTAGGAGATAAAATATCAATGGCTACCTATCCACTCCATAGAGTTCTGTAAAGCTCAAGTGTATGTATATAGAAGTATTTCACTCACGGTAACTGCTGTTCTTCTAAAGGGTGATTGTTATCTCCTATGATCTGTCTCACTAGATTGAATAGATGGGGAATTTTAGGCTTAGACTCATGTTTTCCAAAGAGATATATTTCTGCTTCCTGGGATTGGTTATCTGGGAGTTTTCATTCATTCATTCATTCATTTCCAGAGGAACTAATGTAGGAAGGCAGATGATGCTTTAGATGCTGGATCAGGCACTGTTTCTTGTCCTAACCTGCCTGTCACCCTGGCTCCTTGATTAACAGGGGTTTACTCTTATTGTCTGTATCAAGCAGGAAAATCGGAGCATAAATATTTAACCTTCAAAAAAGAGACTCATTTACTGGAAGTCTGACTGTATGAACCAGGGTTATAAATCTTTCTGAGGTATTTCAATATGCATAAGAGAATGAAACCACATGAATGACGGAGCTAAATTTAACCTTTGATTGTTTAACAGCATAGTCATTTCTTCTTCTCTTAAAGAGGGGGAGGGGGCTCTGAACACATATGCTATTGTCAGATACACACAATGAAATTTATCTTTTAAAGTGGCCCCTGCTTTTTTATCCCCCTGTGCACTGAAATTTATATCAAGTCTGTCAAGAAGCTGAGAGGAAATTATATTTTACAGTTGCCTATAGGTTTTGTTATGCAGGAAAAGAATCATTTCACTTTGCTCACAATAGACTGAAAGGCAAATTCTCATTTTTTGGCTGCCTGTCAATGAGAAGAGGGCAGAAGGAGGATCTTCAGGACAAAGAATGGTGACAGAATCCTGGAGACTGAGGTCCACTGTGCTGTGTATGCATTCTTCCTGAGGGTTTATGTTTAATTAAAGAAATCTGCTAATCAGCAAAGATGAATTGAATTCTTTCTCTATGCACAATGCTGTCTTAGATGGTAAGAAAAAATTTAATTGAAATAGATGTAGAGATTGGAAAAATGCTTACAGACCCAAACTTGGGAGTAAACAATAGCTGAAGCTGTAGGAAGGGGTATAGAGGTCTGAAGGTCTCTTATGTGCAGCTGGTTTTACATAGTATTTTATTTAACCATTGTGATCTTCTGTTATAATCCACATTTCACAGAGAATACTGAAATCCAGAGTTTAATGTCCCCAAAGTCATGTCCCAAATTGGAAAGTTGCAGAGCCTAAAAGAAACCTTATGATTCTTGACCTAAGGTTTTTTTTTTCATTTTCCATCTCTTGAGTTTCATTTGGATTTATTTCAGCACAGATTTACTGAACATCGACTATGAATCAGTCACAATGCTTGACCTCAGGATATTTAGAGTATTTTTTATTAAAAGAGATATGTTTTATCATCCAATGCCTAATTTACTGTATATTTATTAAAGTCTAGTATTAACTTCATATTAAACTTCATTCAAGTCTTGATTGGGAAGACAGTTGTCCATCAGGTGAAATACCTTATTCATTTGTTGTTCAAGTTTTAAGTTTCTTTTATCTTTAGCTTTATCAACTCTTTATCTTTCCTTGGTATTCTTCATCTTTACACATGGCTCCATTTTACACCCTGTTACTCAGAATACCACGCTAGGCCTTCCTTCCTGGTCCTTCTTTTCCCTCACTCCCCAAAGACGATGCATCACCAAGTCTTGGCTGCACCAAAAGTACCCTTCATCTTCTCATCACCTCTCCACCTCTGCTTTCTTGGCCTTCTTCTGCAGAACTCTTTCATCCTAGACTCCAGAGCAACATTCTTCCCACTTCCAATTTGCCCTAACCAATCCATCTTCCATATAGAAGCTATGGCAGTCTTTTTCAAACATCAGGTTTTCCCTGTTTTAAACTCTCTCAAGGTTTTTTACTTTATTTTTTCTTTTAGAGCCATCTCTAAACTCTCTGCCATGGGCACAGAGTTCTGAGCAGTCTGGTCCTTTCTGGTCTACACTGGCACCCCACATCCCTTGCTCTCTGCCCATAAGGCTCTACCTGCCCTGTTCTGTGAGTGTGTGTGTGTGTGTGTGTGTGTATCTGTGTGTGGTAGTCACTCAGTCATGTCTGACTCTTTGTGATGCCATGGACTGTAGTCCTCCTGGGTTCTCTGTCTGTGGGATTCTCCAGGCAAGAATACTGGAGTGGATTGCCATGCCCTCCTCCAGGTTCTGTGACTGTGCCAGAGCCTTTTTCACATGTGGGTTTTCATACCTCATGTTTCCTCTGTGGGGAATGCCTTTTCCTTCCCAGCTTTGCTGAAAGTCTGATCCATCTTAATCTTCAGGTCTTCGCTCAAATGCAACCTTGTCAAGAAGACCCAAATTTCCTATTCATTGTTCTGCCTATTACTCTGTGTCTTAACTTGTCTTCCTACCATTAATAAGAATCTGTGTTTAACTTGATCACTTGATTATCACTGAAAGGCCCTGTCTACTGTTTCTGCTATAGTCCTGGCATGGGGAACAGTGCCTGATACCACAGGTTACAGGGCTGGGAGGGATTGGGGGTAGGAGGAGAAGGGGACAACAGAGGTGAGATGGCTGGATGGCATCACTGACTCTGTGGACATGAGTCTGAGTGAACTCCGGGAGTTGATGGACAGGGAAGCCTGGTGTGCTGTGATTCATGGGGTCCCAAAGAGTCGGACACGACTGAGTGACTGAACTGAACTGAACTGAACTGAAGTAGATACATGAGCCTGGATAGGTTGCTTTAAACATCTCAAGAGAAGAGAATCACAAACACTTGAGCTATCTTGGAACCTGACCCTATTCTTTCCACTGACACTCTTTTGATTTGACTTGCGGGTTTTGGACCTGCAGAGGTTGAGATGGGTTCCTGCTCAGAAAAACAAAACGAAACAATCTGTCCAGTGCTGCCTCTCTCAGCCCCTGATGCTGATGCCTGCTCCTGCTATCATACAGCTTTTACACTGCAGATAGATGTGCGCTTGATGCCTGTATTGCATCAGGAACAGGAAATGGACAGGGATACAGACATGAAGATCTGTCTGCCTTCAGGGTAGTGAATCAGGTAAGGTGATGAACACAGAGACCAGGCTGCCTGGGAGAAAAAGAACAGTACTTACCTCATAGGGTTGTTTGGAAGATTTAATGAGCTTATATTTATAACTTCTTGTTGCCTGGTATAAAGCAACTGATATATAAAAGCCAAAATAAAAAATCAAGTATTCCCTTCCTTCCAGAAGCTGACAGATTTTTTGATCCCTGCTCAGGTTCAAACTTCATCAAACTTTTTTGCTAATTCGTCTCAATTTTCTTGCTCAGTTCCTGGAGGATCTGTGGCCCCTGGGTCTCACTGGCTTAATTTCTGGTCTGTTGATGGTCTTATTTATTTTTCCTCCTGTTTTCTCATTTTTTCTAACTAGCTAATGCACCTAATAAACCGTACATCTCTTCAGAGCAGAGACTGACTGTACTTGTCTCTGTTTCTTCAACACAAAGCACAGTGCCTCGGTCATGACAGATGCATGATGAACAAATGAAGGCGTGAATAAAATGAATCTTGAATCATTATAAGCTCAATCTTACAACTGGACTCTGAGCCTGCCCTCTGTCCAGGCCTTACTTCCAGCCCAATCCTTTAAGTCTTTCCTCTGTGCTCTGATCTGGACTTTTTGCTCTGACACTTTTTGCTTTAACTGTACACAGCTTTGGGGGGCTTTTTTCCTAACTGCATCACCCTCCTTCCTTATAACTTATTTAACTAAACTTTTATTTGAATTGATTTTCTCTGTTACAAAAAAAAATAAACCTTAGCAGCTGAAATGGCACCGTCTGACCAACTTTCTTCTGGAATCTTTTCGGTTCCTCCATGAACTTAATTTGTCTTTTCAGTTTCTGAAAGGAGGAACAATATTTGAGAAGTCTTGTTTTTTAATCAGTGGAGTTAACATGAAAGTTTGACCTCTAAACCAAACCTTTAAACACCCTACTTGACAATTTATTACTTCGGCAGTTATCGCCATTAGACCAGCCGTAGGAACACGTAATTCATCTAAAACACACTGTTTGCCTGCTGTTGCTATTAAGACAGGCACAAGGTTGCATGACATCAAGCAAGTGGTCCTTCAGGCAGACAGCAAAACGGATGACCTGGGGTTACCATCAACACCCCTCGGCATGACCTCCTGGTGCCTTATCAAACTTAGCCATAAAATTCAGTCTTTCAGTGAAACACAGATCTTTTCTTGAAGATGGGAATGGTTATGTACATCATTTCTACCTCTGTTCTCTCAGAGGTAACTATACTCACCATTCAATCTAATGTAGCCCAAACAGCAGAAGATCAAATGGAAAGAAAAGTTAATTTAAAGATGTTGTTATTGTTGCATCAGTGTGTGTATATACTAATTTGATTTCTGGTTAAACAGACAAAGCTGTTTCTGTTTTATAAATGCACTTAAATAAGTCATGATACTGCTAGGGCCATTCCAGGTCTAACTGAGCCTTCGGAGCTCAACTTAAACATTGTAAAAGTCTCTATTCCCTCCATTAAAGTGTGAATAAGAGGCCACATTCCTCTTATTGTAAACTAAATGTCTCCTTTCAATATAATGTCTTTAAAGAGAAACTGTACTGGTTGTAATTTAGGGGAATTTGAAATCATAGAAGTTGGAGGACAAAATGTATAGATTTAACTGATTGCAAAGACTTTTCCTGAGATCCTCATTACTCTCTTAACACACAGCAAGATTATCTCCCTGTTTTCTAATTCATGTCAACAATAACAATAGCAGTTTTGAGGGGTTACCAGAATCAGGCAAACTGGTAACCACATGGATGCCAACTGATAGCCTGTCAGTAAGAGCAGATTCAAAAGAAGAAGAATATTTTTAAAAGTAACAATTATAGAAAGGAAATGCTTTACGGCCATTTAGTGTGGGAGTAAACTGTCTTCCTGAGGACACTCCTATCACCACTTAATAGTAAATTTGATACTCAGAATTACGATTCCAAATGGCAACTGAAATTATATTGATATGTGTTGATAAGGGATTTCACAGTTAGCAAGAGTTCTCCCCTGCAATATTAAAAAAAAATTAGGTATGTTTGGCATCTTAAAGTATTAAGCTTTAATGACCAGAAAATTTACTCGTTAGAAATATGCTATCCTCCAGTAATTCTACATAAGCATAGCAAAGAAATAATAATTAATACAAATAATAATAACCACCTTAAGAGCTTACTTCCTTCCAGGTTTGGTTTGGAAGACTTACATAATTGTCTCATGTAATTCTTAAAATTCTCCAAGCCAGGCTTCAGCAGTAGGTGAACTGTGAATTTCCAGTGTTCAAGCTGGTTTTAGAAAAGGCAAAGGAACCAGAGATCAAATTGCCAACATCTGCTGGATCGTCGAAAAAGCAAGAGAGTTCCAGAAAAACATTTATTTCTGCTTTATTGACTATGCCAAAGCCTTTGACTGTGCAGATCACAACAAATTGTGGAAAATCCTGAAAGAGATGGGAATACCGGACCACCTGACCTGCCTCTTGAAAAACCTATATGCAGGTCAGGAAGCAACAGTTAGAACTGGACATGGAACAACAGACTGGTTCCAAATAGGAAAAGGAGTACGTCAAGGCTGTATATTGTCACCCTGCTTATTTAACTTCTATGCAAAGTACATCATGAGAAACGCTGGGCTGGAATAAGCACAAGCTGGAATCAAGATTCCAGGAGAAATATCAATAGCCTCAGATATGCAGATGACACCACCCGTATGGCAGAAAGTGAAGAAGAACTAAAGAGCCTCTTGATGAAAGTGAAAGAGGAGAGTGAAAAAGTTGCCTTAAAGTTCAACATTCAGAAAACTAAGATCTTGGCATCCAGTCCCATCACTTCATGGGAAATAGATGGGGAAACAGTGGAAACAGTGTCAGACTTTATTTTGGGGGGCTCCAAAATCACTGCAGATGGTGACTGCAGCCATGAAATTAAAAGACACTTACTCCTTGGAAGGAAAGTTATGACCAACCTAGACAGCATATTGAAAAGCAGAGACATTACTTTGTCAACAAAGGTCCATCTAGTCAAGGCTATGGATTTTCCAGTGGTCATGTATGGATGTGAGAGTTGGACTGTGAAGAAAGCTGAGCACCGAAGAATTGGTGCTTTTGAACTGTGGTGTTGGAGAAGACTCTTGAGAGTCCCTTGGACTGCAAGGAGATCCAACCAGTCCATCCTAAAGGAGATCAGTCCTGCGTGTTCATTGGAATGACTGATGCTGAAGCTGAAACTCCAATACTTTGGCCATCTGATGCAAAGAGTTGACTCATTGAAAAAGACCCTGATGCTGGGAAAGATTGAGGGCAGGAGGAGAAGGGGACAACAGAAGATGAGATGGGTGGATGGCATCAGGGACTCAATGGACATGGGTTTGGGTGAACTCCAGGAGTTGCTGATGGACAGGGAGGCCTGGCGTGCTGCGTTTCATGGGGTCACAAAGAGTTGGACACAACTGAGCGACTGAACTGAACTGAATTCTTACAATAATCCCCAAGGCACTACTGTTATTTTTTATAAGGACACTAAAAAACAGAGAAGGTAAGCATCTTACCTAATATCACATAATGAAGGCAGAACTCAAATGTGTATAAATGGTCATGCTATATATGTGATACCACATCATCTCAGGTCACATAACAGCCAAATTCCAAGGTTCCATTCTCTGAGTTCCAAGGGCGAAATATATAAGTGACAGAAAAATATTAGTAATATGTCACTTTAATGAAAATCCGGATAACAAAAATAAATATATTTAATAGAATTTCAGTGTAACATACATTTTATTATATGGTACAATATATAATGACATGTAATTTGGTATATAGTCAGCTTTCATAAACTAATGATTTAATGAAACATCACTTTAAAACCAAATGAATCGTATTTTATATAAAATTAGGAAATAGGAGGCCCAGCACTAGGAATCTTGTGGATGCATGCCTCACCTCTTCAAGGAAGAATTAATTCAAGAAACCATGATTCAACACTTTGGGGGGCCCGCTATACACCACAGGAAATTCACTTGTGAATGCTAAGGACTAAAATGTTTAATCCACAGAAGCTCATGGGAGACACAAAATGCCCTTGACATGGAGGGCAAAGAGTGGAGATTTGTGTTATGCAAACTCTCCTGCCTAAAAGCCTTTGTTAAGTAAAGGGAGAGAAGCATAAACCGTATTCCCATTCCTCTTCCTGATTCTTCTTAAATTCAAATTCTCCAACATGGCTTCCAAGTCCCTGTCTGATCTGGTCTTGCTCACCCTCCGTCTTCTTCCCTCACTGCTTTGCCGATTCCTCGAAGTTCTCCGAATGTCCTGGGCGCGTGCTCCCCTCCAGGCCATTGGATACCCCTTCTCTCTGTCCAGGACTCACCTTACAGATTAACCTCAATTTCAGGCTCAAATTAATACTTCCCTGGAACGCCTGCCTTGCCTTGTGGTCCCCTGGGATGCCTTCCTCCCCGCGGCGATGCCCACACGACGTGGCTGCTCTTTAAAGGGCGCCTCTGCCCCTTCTCTCCCCAGGCTGTTAACTCTGTGTGCACAGGAATGGCATCTGTTCTGTTTGTCATTGTCCCCCAGTGCACGAGACGGGAGAGACACGGAGCAAGCTGTGCTTCAATGAATACACAGAGGTGTGATTTAATTCTAGTCTCCTGTTATTCTACAGAGGCTTCTGTCGACAGAATGTGCTCCCCGCTACTGCCCCTTGTTTCCCGTCACAAGAGCACTGTGCCCCTGAGACGGCAGCGGCGTGCCTGGGATTGTCAAGCCCACCTTTGCCACAGGTGGTGCGAGCAGGGAGGTTCTCTCTCTCCTAGATTGTACATGGATCAGAGAGATTTTCTAAAAATAACTTAAAATAGAATTGCATTCCATGGAGCATTTGATGACAACCTTTAATAAAGAGAATTGCATTGTATGAGCTGCCTGGAAACCCTGGGAGCTATGGCTCCATATGGACAAAGCTCTCCTTTGCCAGCAAACACAGTTTCTGCCCATCCCCAGGCACCACTACTAGAAAAGGATCTACTGTCATTTGAATCCTTTTTACTGACAATCTCCCTTTACCACCTGGTTTTCAGGAAGCTTGACAGATTTTTTTGTTGTTGTTAAATCATATTCTTAAGCTTGAAGTGTTGTGTTTCCCCTATTTATCATTCTGTCCTTGGTGTAAGTTTCTCCTCAAGGCCACTTTCACTTTTCCAGCAGTCAGGCTCAAGCATATCTAAATGCAGACATTTGTGAAGCCCATTTATCTCCACTAATTTAAAGGTGAGTGCCAGTGCTAACAGCTGGGTTCTGAGAATGGGTTGGAGCCAAAAATAAAGCAAAGAGCTCTTCACAATTCAGCATATTCCTTTTGCATCTTTCCCAGAAAACTTCCAAAAAACCCCCCAACTACTTACCAAGGTAGTCAGAATCTTTCACTTCTGACCCCAAACTACTTTTCTGGAAGTTTCCTCTCTTTTAGTCTTGTGGACACATGGGATGCATGTGAGCCAGGCAGCTCTTTGCATCTACAACGTCCCTACCTACCTGCTGATGTTATACTCACTCGCTTTTTTTTCTTAATTGAAGTATAGTTGATTTACGACATGGTGTTCATTTCTGGTGTACAGAAAAGTGATTCAGCTTTTATACAATGGATGTAATATACATTATATGTATCAGTTCAGTTCAGTTCAGTTGCTCAGTTGTGTCCGACTCTTTGTGACCCAATGAATCGCAGCACACCAGGCCTCCCTATCCATCACCAGCATCACCAAACCCACGCTCATCGAATCGGCGATGATATCCAACCATCTTATACTCTGTCGTCCCCTTCTCCTCCCACTCTCAATCCCTCCCAGCATCAGGGTTTTTCCAATGAGTCAACCCTTTGCATAGGGTGGCCAAAGTATTGGGGTTTCAGCTTCAACATCAGTCCTTCCAATGAACATCTAGGACTGGTCTCCTTTAGGGTGGACTGGTTGGATCTTCTTTCAGTCCAAGGGACTCTCAAGAGTCTTCTCCAACACCACAGTTCAAAAGCATTAATTCTTTGGCACTCAGCTTTTTTCACAGTCCAACTCTCACATCCATACATGATCACTGGAAAAACCATAGCCTTGACTAGATGGACCTTTGTTGGCAAAGAAATGTCTCTGCTTTTTAATACGCTATCTAGGTTGGTCATAACTTTCCTTCCAAGGAGTAAGCGTCTTTTAATTTCATGCCTGCAGTCACCATCTGCACTGATTTTGGAGCCCAAAAAAAGAAAGTCTGACACTGTTTCTACTGTTTCCCCATCTATTTGCCATGAAGTGATGGGATCAGATGCCATGATCTTAGTTTTTTGAATGTTGAGCTTTAGCCAGCTTTTTCACTCTCCTCTTTCACTTACATCAAGAGGCTTTTTAGTTCCTCTTCACTTTCTGCCATAAGGGTGGTGTCATCTGCATACCTGAGGCTATTTCTCCCGGCAATCTTGATTCCAGCCTGTGCTTCTTCCAGTCAGTGTTTCTCATGATGTATTCTGCGTATAAGTTAAATAAGCAGGGTGAAAATATACGGCCTTGATGTACTCCTTTTCCTATTTGGAACCAGTCTGTTGTTCCATGTCCAGATCTAACTGTTGCTTCCTGACCTGTATATAGGTTTCTCAAGAGGCAGGTCAGGTTGTCTGGTATTTCCATCTCTTTCATGATTTTCCACAGTTTATTGTGATCCACACAGTCAAAGGCTTTGGCACAGTCAATAAAGCAGAAATAGATGTTTTGCTGGAACTCTCTTGTTTTTTTTGATGATCCAGCAGATGTTGGCAATTTGATCTCTGGTTCCTTTGCCTTTTCTAAAACCAGCTTGAACATATGGAAATTCACGGTTCATGTACTGCTGAAGCCTGGCTTGGAGCATTACTTTACTAGTGTGTGAGATGAATGCAGTTGTGCGGTAGTTTGAGCATTCTTTGGCATTGCCTTTCTTTGGGATTGGAATGAAAACTGACCTTTTCCAGTCCTGTGGCCACTGCTGAGTTTTCCAAATTTGCTGGCATATTGAGTGCAGCACTTTCACAGCATCATCTTCCAGGATTTGAAATAGTTCAACTGAAATTCCATCACCTCCACTAGCTTTGTTCGTAGTGATGCTTTCTAAGGCCCACTTTACTTCACATTCCAGGATGTCTGGCTCTAGGTGAGTGATCACACCATCATGATTATTTGGGTCATGAAGATCTCTTTTGTACAGTTCTTCTGTGTATTCTTGCCACTTCTTAATATCTTCTGCTTCTGTTAGGTCCATACCATTTCTGTCCTTTATTGAGCCCATTTTAGCATGAAATGTCCCCTTGGTATCTCTGATTTTCTTGAAGAGATCTCTAGTCTTTCCCATTCTGTTGTTTTCTTCTATTTCTTTGCATTGATCGCTGAGGAACGCTTTCTTATCTCTCCTTGCTAGTCTTTGGAACTCTGCATTCAAATGGGAATATCTTTCCTTTTCTCCTTTGCTTTTCACTTCTCTTCTTTTCACAGCTATTTGTAAGCCCTCCTCAGACAGCCATTTTGCTTTTTTTATTTCTTTTTCTTGGGGATGGTCTTGATCCCTGTCTCCTGTACAATGTCACAAATCTCTGTCCATAGTTCATCAGGCACTCTGTCTATCAGATCTAGTCCCTTAAATCTATTTCTCACTTCCATTGTATAATCATAAGGGATTTGATTTAGGTCATACCTGAATGACCTAGTGGTTTTCCCCACTTTCTTCAATTTAAGTCTGAATTCGGCAATAAGGAGTTCATGATCTGAGCAACAGTCAGCTCCTGGTCTTGTTTTTGCTGACTGTATAGAGCTTCTCCATCTTTGGCTGCAAAGAATATAATCAATCTGATTTCAGTGTTGACCATCTGGTGGTGTCCATGTATAGAGTCTTCTCTTGTGTTGGTGAAAGAGGGTGTTTGCTATGACCAGTGCATTCTCTTGGCAAAACTCTATTAGCCTTTGCCCTACTTCATTCTGTACTCCAAGGCCAAATTTGCCTGTACTTCAGGTGTTTCCTGACTTCCTACTTTTGCATTCCAGTGCCCTATAATGAAAAGGACATCTTTTATGGGTGTTAGTTTTAAAAGGTCTTGTAGATCTTCACAGAACCATTCAACTTCAGCTTCTTCAGCATTACTGGTTGAGGCATAGGCTTGGATCACCATGATATTAAAAGGTTTGCCTTGGAAACGAACAGAGATCATTCTGTCATTTTTGAGATTGCATCCAAGTACTGCATTTCGGACTTTTTGTTGACCATGATGGCTACTCCATTTCTTCTAAGGGATTCCTGCCCACAGTAGTAGATATAATGGTCATCTGAGTTAAATTCACCCATTCCAGTCCATTTTAGTTCGCTGATTCCTAGAATGTTGACGTTCACTCTTGTCATCTCCTGTTTGACCACTTCCAATTTGCCTTGATTCATGGACCCAACATTCCAGGTTCCTATGCAATATTGCTCTTTACGGCATCAGACCTTGCTTCTGTCACCAGTCACATCCACAACTGGGTATTGTTTTTGCTTTGGCTCCATCCCTTCATTCTTTCTGGAGTTATTTCTCCACTGATCTCCAGTAGCATATTGGGCACCTACCAACCTGGGGAGTTCCTCTTTCAGTATCCTATCATTTTGCCTTTTCATACTGTTCATACTGTTCACCCAATGAACAGTATTATATATATGTTATTATATATTACTTATATGTTTCATATATATATATATATATATATATATATATTCTTTTTCAGATTCTTTTCCATTATAAGTTGTTTAGAAGGGATTGGATATGGTTCCCTTCTGTATAGCAGTGTGTATTTGTTAATCCCAAACTCCTAATTTATGCCTTCCCTTCCTCCTGCTTTCCCATTTCACAGCTACAAGTTTGATTTCTATTTTTGTGAGTCTGGAAGGACCTAGAGATCATCATACTGTGTGAAATAAGTCAGGCAGTTAAAGACAAATATCATGTGATATCACTTATATGTGGAATCTAATAAAAATGATACCAGTGAACTTACTTATATTGATCATTAAAGTCAGCAAACACAGCACCATGGCTTAGCTAGTCAACTTAGATTTTAGAATAATTCCTAGCAGGAATACTTGCTTTGAAAGGAATAGATGTTCCTGCTGACAATCATCTTAGAAAGAAATTACTCCTGGGATGAAGGCAAGGGAGAAGAAGAGGAAATAAGAGGTATTTTTCTTGGAATGGTATCAAATTAGCCTGGCCTTCAAGTTGTGAAGATACCCAGAGTGTTTCTGGAGGGATATACCCTTGGAGAATTGGAGGGAGGTCAGAAGCAAGGCAGGGGTTTTGCTCAGGAAATTTCTAACATCAGATCAGGCTTTGGGAAATAGTTCAGAAGGCTTGGAGACACGATGAAAGTGAAAGTGAAAGTCACTCAGTCATGTCCGACTCTTTGTGACCCCCTGGACTATACAGTCTATGGAATTCTCCAGGCCAGAATACTGGAGTGGGTAGCTGTTCCCTTCTCCAGGGGATCTTTCCAACTCAGGGGTTGAACCCAGGTCTCCTGCATTGCAAGTGGATTCTTTACCAGCTGAGCCACAAGGGAAGCCCTGATAATACAGAAGAATTCCAGTCAGGTAAATGGCAGCTTTTTGTTTGTCAATTTGGAGAATAAAAAACTCTATGTGTTCAGATCTGGAAGAGATGTTGGAGATCTAAACTGGCATTGGAGCTTTGTTTCACTTTTCAGCCATGAACCTAGCAGCCATTCTCAGCATTCCCAGATGACGGTAGTTATGATTATAGTTTGAGAACAAGCCCTACTTGGACCCTCAAGGCTCTCTGTGCCTGGAATAAACCATGTCTCTATTCTCGTGATCTCATTTAGAACAACAGAACATGTCTTTGTCTGAACAATACTGTGCATCCTACATACTCTTGAAAACAGGAAGGAGAGACAAATGTGCAAAAGGAACCTTCTGAAAGAGAATAGGAAATCCTTAGGCACATTGCCCTTTTGAAGATCAGCATTGACAGAGCATCTCCCAGGATGGTAATACTCTGTGTGAAATGCCAGGGTCCCCTCCTCCCAGTGGGAAGTCTAAAATGGGTAACCAAAGGTCAATACCAAACCTGAGCTGTCTGGGGAGATACAACTTCTGGACACAGAACGTCGCTGAGGGCAGAATCCTCTCCTAACTGAGCCATTGAAACTATGCTTTTAGAATCATGACTCTGCAATAAAAATAAAATCTACAGTCATGCCACTGTTTGTCTAGGCTTATGTTGGACCGACTGGACAGCCTCTATTCCCTCCTGGAGAAGTTCCTGTAGGAGAGAGCCTCAAGGAACGACTTTAGAGTAGAAGGAAGACCCGAGGGCAGAGTGTTCTTAGGCAGGGGGAATAACACACACTGAAACCCAGTGAGGGGTTGAGCGTGAATCACAGGGGGAAATAGAGAAGTGGCCAGGGATTTTCAATATGTCTATGAGGCACACACTGGCACACATACAACTGATAGTAATAATATCAGTAGCGGGCGTGCTCAGTCATATCCAACTCTTTGTGACCCCATGGACTTTAGTCCACCAAGCTCCTCTGTCTATGGGATTCTCCAGGCAAGCATACTGAAGTGCGTTGCCATTCCCTTCTCCAGGGGATCTTCCTGACCCAGGGATTGAACCCAGGTTTCCTGCATTGCAGACAGATTCTTTACCATTTAAGCTACCAGAGAACCTCATAAAACCAGCACTGGTATCTTAAGGCCATTCTCCTAATGGCAAATGATACTAAACATCTTACCATGTGCTTATTTGCTCTCCATTTACCCTCTTCAGTGAAATATCTGTCCATGACCTTGGCCTAGTTTCTAATTGATTGTTTCTTACTGGTGAGTTGTTTTTATTTTTATTCTTAAAATATGTGTGCATGCATATATTCTTCTTAAAATTCTTTTCCCACTTAGGTTATTACAGGATATTGAACGGAGTTTCCTGTGCTATACAGTAGGTACTTTTTGGTTATTTATTTTAAATATAAGAGTGTGTGCACGTCAATCACAAATTCCCAATCTATCCCTCTTTACTCTCCTTCCCCTCTGGTAACCATAAGTTCATTCTCTAAGTCTGTGAGTTTGTTCTATAAATAAATTCATTGTATCATTTTTCTTTTTAGACTCTGCATGTAAATGATGTTATACATTTGTCTTTCCCTGTCTGACTTCATGTACGATAATCTCCAGGTCCATCTACACCACTGCAAATGGCATTCTTTCTTTCTTTTCAGTGGCTGAGTAATATTCCATTTGTATGCAATGGAATACATATATATATATCTCACATTTTCTGTATCCATTCAACTCTCAAAAGACATTTAGGTTGCTTCCGTGTCTTGGCTATTGTAAACAGTGCTGTAATGAGCACTGGAGCACGTGTATCCTTTCAAACAGGGTTTTTCTCTTACTGCTGAGTTTTGAGAGTTCTTCTCACATTCTCAGTACAATCCCTTGTTGTATACATGGTTGGCAAATGCTTTCTCTCACTCAATAACTTACCTTTTCATCTTCTTGACAGACTGTTTCACAGAACAGAAGTTTTTACTTTCAATTAAGTCCAATGTCAGCTTTATTTTTTATGGATAATACTTTTGGTGTCAAATTGAAGTACTCTTCATCTGACCTTATATCATGAGAATGTTCTATTTTTCCTAAAAGATTTATAATTTTATGTTTTATAATTAAGTCTGTGATCCATTTAAAGTGAGTTTTTGTACTGAATGTGAAATTTAGGTTGATGTTCACTTTTCTGCCTATGGATGTCAATTGTTCCTGCCACATTTCTTATAAATGCTAACCTTCCACTATTTAATTAAAAAAATACTAAGCCCTGTGTTGATCTCTTCTTCATGACTTATCATATGCAAATGTCACATGGAAATACGTCATTGCTTCCACTCTCTTCCCTTCATTGCTCACTTCAGCAACTGTATTTAAGCAAACATATAACTCTGAAAAGGATGACAATATTGGATTGGTGTTATTAGATGTTCTAATGCTGAGCATCTAGGTAGTCTTAAGTATACAACTGCATACTTAGTTGAGCAATTATTTCACCAATAAAATATTTTACTTATTATTTCAACAGTAAAATCACTAAAGAGTAGGTCTACTTGTTTTCAGGTTGGGTAACTGTGTGTTCAGAATGCCTGAGACTGAGTTGATCTTGAAAAGAGGCTCCATCAATTTATTGGAACATCCAACTCATAGAGCAAATGTGTGGCTACCTAGGTACCTAGATTGGATACCTGGTCACTGGCCAATGAGCTGGAAGCAGGAGATTGAATAACTATATGACTAATTCAAAAATAAAAAAATAAAAAAAACACCTCATATGGACAATAGAATACCTTAGAAAAAATGCACTATTTGGTTGTTCTTTTATTTACTTTCTTTTAAAAGGATAACACACACACAGTGGTTACCTTGGATCAGGAGAAAATTGGAGATAGTGGAACAAAGCAGGACCCTGTGGGGCTCCTGTGTACAGAAGCCTTTCTGTGTCCCCAGTTTCTTGTTTGTAGAGAATAGGTTTCAGGCTCTATGACCTTCCCTGAGTTCCAACGGGCAGGTTCAAACAGTTGCTAATCAGGGAAGGGAGGGGATACAGAGACAAGAGAGAAGCAGTCAAAGGCTGGTGCAGCCTTGGGGCAGTATCCGTTCCAAAGGATACATATAACAATATCATTGAGCCCTTCTGGGGAACTAAAACCCACAACAGAAGGAAGATGTTAATTACTTGATGAAGCATTAGTCATTCCAGGGAGAAGATCACAGTTTGATGACCTCAAGAACCACAGGAGACCACCCGAGGCCAGATTAAAAGGAATGCAGGCCTTATACTTTATTTTCTTGGGCTCCAAAATCACTGCAGATGGTGACTGCAGCCATGAAATTAAAAGACACTTGCTCCTTGAAAGAAAAGCTACGACCAACCTAGACAGCATATTAAAAAGCAGAGACATTACTTTGCCAACAAATTTCCACCTAGTCAAAGCTATGGTTTTTCCAGTAGTCTTGTGTGAATGTGAGAGTCGGACTATAAAGAAAGCTGAGCAACAAAGAACTGATGCTTTTGAACAATGGTGTTGACTCTTGAGAGTCCCTTGGCCAGCAAGGAGGTCAAACCAGTCAATTCTAAAGGAAATCAGTCCTGAATATTCATTAGAAGGACTGATGCTGAAGCTGAAACTCCAATACTTTGGCCACTTGATGTGAAGAACAGACTCATTGGAAAAGACCCTGATGCTGGGAAAGATTGAAGGCAGGAGAAGAAGGGGACGACAGAGGATGAGATGGTTGGATGGCATCACCAACTCGATGGACATGAGTTTGAGTAAGCTCCCAGAGTTGGTGATGGACAGGGAAGCCTGGTGTGCTGTGGTCCATGGGGTCACAAAGAGTTGAACATGACTGAGCGAGTGAACTGAACTGAACTAAGGCCCTATACACACCCTGATCCTTATCAGTAATTCTGCCCCAGAGTTAATTGTGTTAGTTCTAGAAGGTCTTGTAGGTCTTCATAGAACAGATCAACTTCAGCTGCTTTGGAATTAGTGGTAGGGACATAGACTTAGATTACTGTGCTATTGAATGGTTTGCCTTAGAAACGAACAGAGCTCATTCTGTTGTTTTTAAAATTGCACCCAAGTACTGCATTGCAGACTCTTTTGTTGACTATGAGGGCTACTCCATTTCTTCTAAGGGATTCTTGCCAACAGTAGTAGATATAATCCAGTAAGATATCTTACTGGAATACTAGTATTGATATTGCTGCATTATTAAAAGTATGGTGTGGTTGCCCTCATATCCTACCTTACCAACTGAGGGAAGCCAGCAACAAACTCTGTGGTCCCTTATTCTTCCTGCTAGAATACCTCTAGCAAGGGTCACTTAAGAGTAAGTTTGAAAGTCAAATAAAATATCCTCAGGGAGATTAGGCTGCAAAAGAATGGATTTGTGTTGGAGGAATAAAGCCAACACATAATTTGGTTCCATTGGAAGGATTCACATCAGTGCCATGGACCCGCTCCCATCACTTCCTGGGCCTCTGACCTCCTCTGCTCCCCTCACCATCCTCTGCTCCTGATTTCCTTAACACTCCTTCTGACACACCTCTGGAATAGACAGAGTTCTTTGGGAAATACTTTTTCAAGACTACACATTATAAAAGATGCTTAATTTTATACTTGGGAAATGGAAATTTAAATGAAAAATTTAATACTTCAGAATGAAGAATGATCTTGAACAAGAATGTATGTGGCAGATTTCTTTCTAAACCATGCACCTTCATTGTTTTTTTTTTTTTTTTTTCAGATTAGAGGGTAGACTATAACTCTCAGGTAAATTATAACTCATTGTTTTTGTGACTTAAAAACAGCATCATGCAATGGAATTGCAGCTGCTAGACTTTACTTAACAGGTTTCATGTGGATGATGGCTGATGTGGCTGTGCCCCACCTCCTAGATATGGAGGCGTCCTCTCTGGCTTTGGGACTGGAGTGCCCTTCACTGCCTTTTTGATAGAAGCACAGACACTCAGAGGTAAGAGGCATTTACAATGCCTTCGAAGCTAACCTTCAAATGACTTGTGAATTCTTTGCATTATCCCAGGGAAAGAGAAAGCTAAGATTTGCTTGAAAAATCTTTGGAGAAATTTACTCAGTTCTCCCCAGTCCATTTTTCTTTCAATCTGTTTTTTATTTTTTTTTTTCTTCTTTTATTGAAGTAAAACTCACTGCCTTGTAACTTCTTGACAGAATCTCTATGCTCCAGAGTACACAGAAAAAGTTGAAACTCATGTGCATATGACAGGCTTTTAAAAATGTGAAGGCAGTTCTCATGTCTCCCTCCCCAAGCTTTTTCTTTTCTAGATGAAATAACTGCTTTTATTTAGTGAAAGTGAGCTGTGCAAGACACGTGCGTGATGTGTTACCTGAACTGTCTCCTGAATCCTGTCAAGAGCACTGCCTGGGACAGATCATTACTGACATCTCAAGATGAGGAAATTGAGGTTCAGAGAAGCTACGGTCTCAGGTCCCCCAGCTGTGTGAAGGCTGAGACCAGAACCACCAGCTACTCACTTCAGAGCCGATGATGCCCTCACACAGCTTGACCCCGTGGCTAAATACCCTCAGTTCCTTTAACCTCCTCTCCATCTCCCAGGCCCTACATTATCCTTGCTCTGACTGACATCTCTAGCAGAGGTCATTTCTTGTTTCCTCTGCCCTGCCTCTGACTTCTGTAAGACTGACTGGTTCCCGCACTCCACCCAAAGGGTCATTTGGGAGCCAGCATTTGCGTGTGTGACTCTGTGACCTTTACCACATTAGATTTAGGTAGGGGTGGGAGTCTTTACCCAAGCCAAATATAGTCAACATCTGGGTTTTTTCAATTAAAAAAAATAAATAAACTGGAAATTTGAGGTAAAAGACAGTCTTCTCTGATAAGAGTAAATGTAAGACATAAAATAGTCAGAACCACTGGCAACCACCTTATGGAGAAAGCTTGTCTCTGAAAAGAGCAAAGATGACCAGCCAGAGGGGCAGAGGTGTGAAAGAAAGTGTGTGTGTGTGTTTATGTGTCTAGAGACAGACAGGTACACACACACACACAGAGCAATTACAGAGGTATTACTTGTGTTTTCTTTTTTTTTCCAGTTGTTTCTAATGAAGCTCTGTCCCAGTGATGGTGTATTCAATATTTGATTTTTATGAGCCAACCTCCTTAATATAGCTGCCACTGGGCTTTTCTTATTGATGAACATCAGAGTCCTATCTAAGACCAAAGTAGGATATTACATGCGACAGGCCCCAAAAGGTGGCATTAGCAAAGTGCAGGTGGATTGGGATGCAGTGAGAATCCTTCTGGTTCATGCTAGAAAGTTAGCTTTGTCTTCATTATGCCACAGCTCAGCAGTTGGTTCAACTATTGCTTGTAGTCCCTTGGGACTCAGACCATATGCCCATGACGTCTGTAGCTTTAGGCAACTTGGTATAAAAATGTCAAGATATTGAGTTTTCCAGCCACTCCTTGCCTTCAATAAGGTGCTGCAAGAGAGCTCTAGCAAAAGTGCCTTATTTGAAAGCAAATAGGAAAGAATAAGACTGGTGTGAGTACTCAAACAGCATAATTTTTAAGATTTAAAAGAACCTAACTTTCATTGAAATGCATTATGATCAAGTATCAAAGTTTTTTGCCTTCAAAGAAAGGCATGAGAAAATGATATCTTCATATACAGTTAGTGAAAGCAAAACCAGCACTGGACATGGTATTGCTAAAGTAGATGAACAATGGCTGATGGCATTCAGGGCAATTAAGCTGTAACCTTTTAAAAAAGGGTCATCTTTTTACTGAACAGAAAGCATTTTCATCATTATAAAATAGAAAGTATTTGCATTGCTATCGGGCAGTCATTTGCATTGCAATCAGGCAAAAATCATCACAGTTTATCAGTTTTCTACAATCAAACATCAATCTTTAAAAGACTGCAACATATCTGAGTGGTAAGAGATAATGAATGACCAGATGACCTTCAGATAAGCTTTTAGACAAGTCCCTAAATTCTAAAGATTACTCTAACCCTCTTACTGGTTTGCTTACTCACAAGTATTAGACTCTTTATCAAAACATAATATCTGCATCAAATGAACCACATCCTCTGTGTTGTTCATGGTTTTGTAGAAGATCAGCAGTTTTTTTTTTTTTTGCCTTACCCTAATGCTAAAGTACTGATTTGAAAACCTGGAATCTTTAATTTTGAATAGAAATATTTCAGAAGAATCAGAAGTATCATAGAAAAGCAGGTCCACCTTGTCCATATAATTACCTTTCTCACTTACCTTCTTCCTTACAGAGACTCCTAGGGACTCTTAGCCTGGCTCAGCTCTCTCTTGGGCAGCCTAGGTTGTTTTTTCTCTACTGAATCCCAAAGAAAGATGTATAAGTCTGGGACTAAGAAATGGAAACTAAAATGAAAAATCCAGATTCAAAAGGCATGGCAATACCATGTACAAATATTGATCACTGGCAAGCATAGTAAGGTCATCACTTTCAAGTTGATACTCAAAGACTAAGTTTTCTTTTTCTTTTTAATTAAATGGATAAATACTTATTGAGCATTTATTTTACATCAGGCATTGCACTAGACTCTGTTCTAGGCTCATTATTAGTAAACCAGACAGAAGAAAATCCCTGTTATCATGGAGCTTGTAATTGAGATACACTGGGTAGTTATGATACTGACTCCAATTCTGATGAATGTCAGGGATTTTCCCCTACACCACCAAGCAATTTGCTGACACCAGCTGGGTATCCTGCAGTTCAACTCAATTCTGACATTATCCATCTGGACATAAATAAGACTAACTGTTCATCAGAAGATTTTGACTAAGTTAATCCTGATAGTGGTAGCACTCAATTTTACTGCATATTAGAATTATCAGGGATCATGTTAAAAGGTGAGTTGCCAAGCCCCACACATAGAAATTTAGTAGGCAGGCACAAGTTAATGCCCACTAATCCACATTTTTATTATTTTTCATCTTCATGGATTCAGATGCTTGTGCTCTGGGACACTGCTTTAAACCATTTGTTAGGTCTGTACTAGATACATGTACTCACACCATTGTAGGTGCAATGCCAGGAGAACACACGCCTTACAGGAGGGTTCTCCCCATTCTCCTTTGCTATCTGCCTATTATAGACAGATGATGAGAAGAAAGCTACACTGGACAAAGGATGGGGAAGCCAGGTTGGCTGATGAGAGACTTTATTTCACTACCAAGAAAGTAAATCAACGAATTGGTTTTATCCAGAGGTTATTTTTTAGCCTTATCTTTTCTCTTTACACCCCTTATTGAAAGAAAAGGGCCTGCAGTGTAAAATGAACACAATTCACAGTCTTTACTTTTCTCTTTTGCTAAATCAGAGTTTTACTGAAGTTGTTTCTCAGTTTTCCTTCACCGTTGTGCATCAAATGTTTGGGGTTTAGAAAATTTCAAATTTAGATCATCTATTTCAGATGTATAACGGGCTATAGGTAGATTGACTAACATTGAATTGTACAAGGAAAAAAATACCTCTGAGAGAAAAAAGTGGGCCTAGGAAATTGCCTCTGTCAAACAGCTGTTTTGCATTTAGATCATTTCTATTTGCAAGGCCTGGAGATAAACACATTTGTGAAAGTTATAATAATAAAAACATTATCCAATACTTGAAAATAAGTGAAATACGCTTGCATGTTACATTGAAGCCATGCTAGAGCAGTCTAGGACTTTGTAAGCAACATCATGTATATGAGAAGGATACCTATCTACTAGGAACCAAGGGGTGAACTATAGTAGAAATAATGGATATTTTAACTTAATCATCTGATTAATTCATTTGTCTATGTTCTCATCTTCTTCAGGTACATTATCTTATTCCTTCTGGGGATTGTACAACTTCTAGTTCTAATGATGTGGGTCTCATTGTACATATACAGGACAATGCTTTTCTGATATGGTAAATTGATCCAGTGAAAAGCATTCAATTAAAGTTGCACAGTTTGTTGTGATCCACACTGTCAAAGGCTTTGACGTAGTCAATAAAGCAGAAGTAGATATTTTTCTGGAACTCTCTTGCTTTTTCAATGATCCAACAGATGAGAGACTTTATTTTGGGGGGCTCCAAAATCGCTGCAGATGGTGACTGAAGCCATGAAACTAAAAGACACTTGCTCCTTGGAAAGAAAGCTATGACCAACCTAGACAGCATATTAAAAAGCAGAGACGTTACTTTGCCAACAAAGGTCCGTCTAGTCAAGGTTATGGTTTTTCCAGTATGTATGTATGGATGGATGTGAGAATTGGGCTATAAAGAAAGCTGAGCGCCAAAGAATTGATGCTTTTGAACTGTGGTGTTGGAGAAGACTCTTGAGAGTCCCTTGGACAGCAAGGAGATCCAACCAGTTCATCCCAAAGGAAATCAGTCCTGAGTATTCATTGGAAGGACTGATGCTGAAGCTGAAACTCCAATACTTTGGCCACCCAATGTGACGAACTGACTCACTAGAAAAAACCCTGATGCTGGAAAAGATTGAAGGCGGGAGGAGAAAGGGATGACAGAGGATGAGATGGTTGGATGACATCATCAACTTGATGGACATGAGTTTGAGTAAGCTCTGGGAGTTGGTGATGGACAGGGAAGACTGGTGTGCTGCAGTCCACGGGGTGGCAAAGAATCAGACAGGACTGAGCGACTGAACTGCACTGAAAGTTGCACAAACAGTTAAACAAAAAGAGTCTTTCCCTAAGATTGTTTTAAAATAGTATTTCAAAAGATATCAAGCAATCTTTCTTAGAAGTGAAAATTGTCAGATGTTCAACACAGGTTCCTGGTATTTATCTGTGACAGAAAAAAAAAATTGTTAGGAAGATCAAATCCCATTTTCTACTTTTTTGATATTGAGACTATTTTTTTGAGAAAATGTCTCTTGTCAAGGTGTGGTTAACAGTTTAATTCTAAAAGGAATTAAAAGAGGGAATGGGACTAAATTAGGCTAGAGGAACTGGGTGTGGCCCATGCATGTGATGAGCTGTTTGAGTGAACTTGGGTAAATCTCTTCACACTCCTGTCTCCTCATCCATAATAATAAGAAATATTACTTAAAGGTTGTCCTGAGTGAGGCTCAAGTTAATTGATGAAAGTGCATCATGCTACAAATACAGTGAATAAGAATATCAGGTGAACAGAGTCACAAAATCTAGTATTCTCTGGCATGTCCCATCGCAGAGTAATTCTTTATAACAGTAACAACAAGCCAGCATGAAATGTACCAAAAGCCATACCATACACTTTATGTATAATTATCTATTTCATTTAACCTCATTCTTACTCTGTAATCTAGATCTTGTTATCCAAAATCTAAAGATAAATAATCTGAGTCTTGGAGAATCTGAGAGGTTGGAGTAAAGTCCCAACTTAAAGTCTGTGTCTGGCATTGATACCAAAGCATGAGCCATAAAAGGAGACATTGATAAGTTGGACTCATCTGAATTAAAAATCTCTGCTCCATGAAATACCCTGGGAAAAGGATGAAAAGGCAAGGCTCAGGCTGGGAGAAAATATTTCCAAATCATGTATCCAACAAGAGACTTCTACTGAGACTACTTAAAGAACTCTCAAAACTAAATTATCAAACGTTCCGATTAGAAAATTCACAAAAGGCATGTAGAAACAATTTGTGGAAAAGAACATGAATATGGCAAACAGACCAGGCAGAGATTTAGAACGTATTAGTGTTAGACATGTGTTAGTTGTGTGTTAGTTAGTTACCCAGTTGTGTCCGACTCTTTGTGATTCCATGGACTGTAGCCCACCAGCCTCCTCTGTCCATGGGATTCTCCAGGCAAGAATACTCATGTGGGCGGCCATTTCCTACTCCAGGGGATCTTCCTGACCCAAGGATCAAACCTGGGTCTCCTACATTGCAGGCAGATTCTTTACCATCTGAACTGGGGAATGCAAATTCTAACTGCAGTAAGACGATGTGACACACCTACCAGAGCTAAAATTAAGCAAAAAAAGAAAACACCAAATGCTGGTGAAAGTATGGAGAAGTTGCATAACTCATATATTGGGAATGTAAAATGGTACAGTCATTCTGGGAAAGAGTTTGTCAATTTCTTCAAAAAAGTTAACATGCGCTCGCCATACAGCACAGCAATTTGCGCCTTTATCCCAGAAAGTGAAAACTTACCTCATAAGAAAACGGATGTGTAAATGCTCGAAGCAGCTTGATTCATAATAGCTCAAACCTGCAAACAGCTCAAATGTTCTTCAGGAGTGCATCTCATTTACCTGAACCTGAGATAATATTTCATCTAACCAACCAACACACACACACATACACATTAATGAATGCAAAATTAGCAAAATATGAATATGGTCAATTGTTAATTGATGTCAATTTGTTTTAATGATTTTTTGCTCATGACATTTTACTATAATATATAAAATCTTACCAGTGGAGAAAAGTGTGTAAAGCATACATGGAATCTCTTTACTGTTATCGTACAACTGCATGCCAATATTCAAAATTCTTAAAAATAAGACTACACTGAAAAACACTCTGTATTCACATCTGGGACTCTGCTTATTTGGTGAGTGACACTATGCATTTTATCTCATCTTTCACACCTGCAGTTTCCTCATCTGAAAAATGAGAATAGCTCTAATAGTATTGGGCTGGCCAAAAGGATTGTTTGGGTGTTTCCGTAATATTGTATGGAAAACCAGAAAGAATTTTTTGGCCAACCCAGTACTTAACCCATATCAGTATTGATCAAGTGAAGGCAGTATCAGTAAGAACTCAGTACAGTGCATAGCACAGAGTCAGCAATCAATAAATTTGTCTATTATTGTTAAAATAAAAAAGAGTGCTGAGATTCGAACATCAGTCTAATAAGAAATTTTATTGTTTTATTGAAAATTAAAATTATGGACAAGCTGATTATTCTTTCCTATAATGTCCTTTAATATTGGGTACCAACCCCCCTAGAGATTATAATTTAATTGGCCTGGGATGGGTTCCCCAGAAATTGGCTTTTTGTTTATTCTTTTTTTTTTTTTAATGCCTCCCAGATGATTCTAACGTGGATCCTTGGCTAAGTCTCACTAAGTGTGCATAATGGTTATTTTTAATTCTGTTGGCTTAAAAGTTTCAAGTTGAATTAGTCCCAAGTTTGGTGAAACTGCTGGTCTTATTTTCCCCACTGTGGTTAAGGACACATTTTCTGAGAGGAATACTCACCTAAATAATTGCAACCACCCCTGGAAGCACATGGCTTTGATAATGGGGTCATTCCTAATCCATAGCTTACTCCTCAATGAGATGGAGGTAGCATTTTCCCATTAGGATTCTGGCACGCCTCAAGAAAGAAGCAGCCACGGATACAAACTCTCAGCTCTGCTAAGACTGCAGACATGAATGTCAACACTGAAAGAATTTCTCCCTCAGTCACCTGTGAAGGACAATCCAGGGCCTCGCTCACAGAGCGAAACTGTGCTTTTCCGCTCATATTAGTCAAAGGCACACAAAAGGCATGGGAAACATTCTAATCAATACCATTTGGCTGTTTTCAGAAGAGAGATTTAAAAAGAAGAAAACTTTGCTTTTTTTTGTTTTTATTTATTTTTTTTTAATTCTATACATTCTAACATAACAGAGGATAAAGTGAAGTTGCTCAGTCATGTCTGACTCTTTGCGACCCCATGGACTGTAGTCTACCAGGCTCCTCCATCCATGGAATTTTCCAGGCAAGAGTTCTGGAGTGGGTTACCATTAATACTACAAATTAAATGCATTTTTTGTTTCTTTTGTTTTTTTAAAAAATGGCATGCAGTTAATATAAAAACAATCTAACTTACTGATTTCAAGTAGAATCTCTTCATCCCCCATCGGCCAATCCTCACCCCTCACACTCACACACACTGAGGGTCTTCACAGTAGGTGCCACAGTCCTCTCCTGGCTCCTGCACTGTATACCCAGGCCATCCTGCTATGAATCGCTGAAGTGTCCTTTCCAACCTTGAACCTGGACTGGCCCTCAAACTTGCTGGAACCACATGGCCTATGACAGCTCCAGGCATAGCCCTTAAGATGTTTAGGAGCCTCTGACTTTGTTTTTTTTTGGAATTGTCAATAAGGATACTTGGGCCCCCTGCTGGAAAGAGGCCATATGGGAAGGCCTTGGAGACGGGGTGCCATCTCAAGGGAGAGATTGTGGACAAGAGAGCCCGGTAACCACCGGAAGTGAGAATCAAGGCCACATGTGTGTGTGAGGCTTGCTTGGAGACCCTCTAGCCCAACCCAGCATCAACTGACTGCCACCTCCTGAGGGGTTCCTATGAGTGGCATGGGAAGCAGGATTGTCCAGATCAGCCCCAGAAGCATGAGAAATAGGAAGTCATTCTGGTTTTATGCCCCTGACTTCTGAAGTTGTTTGTTATAGAGCCACAGCCAGCTGAACCACATGTCATCTTCCGGATTCTAGGAAGAGCTGATGCAACTCATCCGGTCCTCCTGGTCACCAACATTTTGATCAACGCTCATTTGTACTCGGTGTCCAAAAATTTTTTATGTTATGTTTTTCTTAAGAAACATAGTTCTTGGTATTATCAACTTAAACACTCAGGAATATATACTACCAACCACCAGCTGCAGCAGCACCACCAATAATAATAACAAAAGTAGTACACTGTGACTTGTTTGCATGTCCAGCTGGAGAGTGAGAGCCAGTGATTATGTTATAGAATCAGGGATGACTCAGCTCCGAGATAGAAATCTTGGTTTAAATTCTGGTTTACTGTGCTTGACATGGAAGTTCACAGGTTCCATGGCCTGGCCACTCAAGAATGGTTCCTCAACACAGATTAACATCTACTCCCTCGGTATTTTTTTTTTGCTAAGTTGCATTAATATATATTTATCAGTATATCAATCTGAAAAATGCTGAGTTCTGTTAATTACACTGCAGACCTTGGAAAAAACAGGTTTGAAGAGAAGAAAGGGAGGAAGTCATTTCATAACACAGAAGAGATGCCACATAATACAAAGCTGAAAAAGAGCAAACTTATTTTGGGCTCCATAACCGCTGGGATGTAGCCGTGAAGCTAATACTCATGTTGCTGATGGAGGGTGTCAAACCAAACACTATGGATTATTCTAAGCCATTAATAATCACAATCTGCCTGGGATAACCATGGCAACACCAGCAGCTAAGTACAGTACAATCACCCTGATTACCATAGAATTAACACAAAACAAATGTTTATTCTTTTCCTAAACAGGAGTACTGTTATAATGATAACAGTTTCCTATTTATCCCAGGTTTCCTCCTCATCACTCCTGCTTCAAACAATGGGAAGACACATCTTTGCCTGACATGTGTTTCTGGTTTCTTTTCCCAAGGACCAAGGAGAGTGCAGGGCTGGCCTTTCATTCCTCTTTCCCTCTTGCTTTCGTCTGAGGCACTAGAGAGCACACGTATTGACCCATTGATCACTGTCTGGACACCAGGACAGGACGGCTATCCTTTAAACATGTGCCTTGAAGCTTCAGATTCAAATAAGCAACCTGAATTGCATGTTAATTGAAGTCTTGTAAATGTTGATCTCTTGGCATTCACAGAGCACAGACAGTATATCCTGTGTGGAGCGAGACACACCCAAGTCCAGGCCCCTGTCTATCCTTGCGCAGAGGGCACCTGAAAAGAAGCAGACACAACCAGCGCAGGTGCCACGCAGCGGGCCAGCCAGTGGAAGCTGAAGTCTAGTCACAGCCTCTCCGCTTGCTGGCCTTGTGAGCTGTGAGGACAGCTGGCACTCGACTGTCCCCAAAACCCTTTTCACAGTACCCAGCACTGCACTTCCACAGTGATTGAAGCAATTAGCTGCCTAGCGGCTGATGTACCCCGCAGAGGGCTGGTGGCTCGTCTGACACATCTGGGCACTGAAAGTAATTGAAACAGCTGCTTCTGCCCATATGGCAGCAAAAGCTGGTCGTGCAGAGTCTGCTGCCTGGACTGCACCAACCTCGGGCAAATTAGCCATCATTAATCCCCAGATCTGACCAGCATACGCAGAGCCACTAATCAAGACAGCTGGAGGACCAGGGATGCTGAGAAATAGAGTTCCTTTAAGATTTCTAAATGACATCCCAGGTTAAAAAAAAATACAGATGAATAAAACACAGAAACCCAAATGACAGCCTTCCTCTTCCTGAGTGCTGTCATTCCTCACACCCCCACACCTGACGAGGATCTGTGTCTGCTGGTGTTTTCGTTAGAGACTGCTGAAATTGCCATGCAACTTTTGGCTAGTGTCACACTCTCAGTGCAAGCCTGGCATCCTGCAGTTATAAATAGCCTGGTGTGCAGGGAGTGAGCATGGAGTACCGTGAGCCTTGGCTCTTCAGTGGGGGAAACCACAGCACTGATGGGAGAAGTGAGTCACACCTGCCCGGGGAGGGAGAGTCCAGGCACTCTGCCTTCCCTTTGGAAGGTTTGATGCTGACATTTGGAGGCATTGAATTTCTATCTCAAAGGACTGGGCCATCCTTGCTAGGAAATTTATAGAAGAGGATTTGGTGGCTGCAATTGGGCCTTGGTAACAGGTGAGAGTTCAGGCACCACCTGGCAGGTAAAGGGGCGCTTTCTTATCTGTGACACCGAGATTCCTAACCGGACAGAGACTGCAGCTTCAAAGGACTGTTTGGCCTCAACTTCTGTGTTGTGGGATGGGGCAGGCGGCTGTCTCATTTACACCCTACAACTGGTGTGCTTATTCAGATGGCTCGTCATTCTGCCTGACAACAGCCTCACGCATTAAAGAGGTTGCATTGCATCTGGGCTGGGGTGGCAAATGGATGCGTAATCCCAGAGGTGTGTGTGCCCTGCGGCTTTATGCACACTGGGTGTGTTACTAATTCCTGATGCCAGAGAGATTGTCCAGACAAGAAGGTTCGTTTCTTTGAGAAATTTCGCTAATGAATTAGATTGGAATAAGCAAATAGAGGTGCTGTTAGATTGATCCTCCATTACCCTCGTTTCTGATTTCATCATTGGGCTCCACAGGGACAGACCTGCCCTGGGACAGGGGCTTTTATCTCCACTATCCAAGTCTTGCCTTCCTGGGGTGGGGAATGTTGACTCTTTCTCCTGATGATTATTCACCTGTGCTGAGCTGTCTGCTAAGATAACTAGCATAAAACAAGTAATAAATAACCCCTACTGTATGAGATATTTACTTAGTTCTTTGTTAAAATAACCTAAACCATTGACAGAATCTTTTTCACCAATCTTGAGATCTTTGTGATGACCATTTTTTGGGGGGGGCTTTCAGTTAGGGAATGAAAGGAAAAGTAGACTCACCCCTCATAAATACAGCACAGTTCTAGTTTGTTAGAATGGCTGCTTTGAAAAACACAGTCAAACTGAAAATAATAATAGAATAGATTTTCTGATGTATCTTGAAACCCAATGTAGTTACTATTGTATAACATTATTTTTTCTCTGAATATGGACATCAATGGTCATTTTTCTACTTTCTCCTTCCTCAGATGATCCTTTAAGTGAATTCTTAAAGGCAATGAGTGTACCTTCCTCATTAACACATATTCTGCTCTCTTGCCCTCAATTCTGTTGCTCAGTCATGTCTGACTCTCTGCGACCCCATGGGCTGCAGCACACCAGGCTTCTCTGTCCATCACCAGCTCCTTGAGCCTGCTCGAACTCGTGTCCATTGAGTCAGTGATGCCATCCAACCATCTCATCCTCTGTCGTCCCCTTCTCCTGCCCTCAATCTTTCCCAGCATTGGGGTCTTTTCCAGTGAGTCAGTTCTTTGCATCAGGTGGCCTAAGTGTTGGAGCTTCAGCATCAGTCCTTTCAATGACTATTTAGGACTGATTTCCTTTAGGATGGACTGGTTGGATCCTCTTGCAGTCCAAGGGACTCTCAAGAGTCTTCTTCAGCACCACAATACAAAAGCATCAATTCTTCGGTGCTCAGTTCTCTTTCTAGTCCAACTTTCACATTCATCCATGACTACTGGAAAAACCATAGCTTTGACTAGATGGACATTTGTTGGCAAAGTAATGTCCCTGCTTTGTAATATGCTGTCTAGGTTGGTCATAGCTTTTCTTCCAAGAAGCAAGCGTCCTCCTTGCCCTCATTTTAGATTTATTTCATTTTGACTGAATTGCTTTACTGGTCAGTTAAGTACTTTTATTGTTGTTGTTCAGCTGCTCAGTCATGTTTTGTGACTCTTTTGAGACCTCATGGACTGTAGTCCACCAGACTCCTGTGTCCATGGGATTTCCAGGCCAGAATCCTGGAGTAGGTTGCCATTTCCTCCTCCAGGGGATTTGTCTCCTGTATTGCAAGCAAATTCTTTACTGATGAGTCACATGGGAACCAATAGTTTAGTACTTACTATTATGTAAAAACAGTATGTGTTGAAAAGTAGCAATTTCAGGGAAGCCTGGCATTCTATGGGATGGCAAAGAGTTGGAAATGGCTTAGTGACTGAACAACAACGATTGCTAATATTTATTAATTTATCTATTTGGCAAGTATTTATTAAGGGACTACTCTGTACTGCATGCTGGGCATATTATTGTGAATGAATCTTTGTCCTCATGGCACTTGGAATCCAATATAAGGAGATAAACATGAAATATACTAATAAAATCCTTGCCGTGTGTCCAGTGCTGGTGAAGGGTGTGTGTGTGCTGTGTGCTCAGTCTTGTCTGACTCTTTGTCACCCTATGGACTGTAGCCCACAAGGCTCCTCTGTCTATGGGATTTCCCAGGCAAGAATACTGGGAGTGGGTTGCCATTTCCTCCTCCAGGGGATCTTCCTGACCCAGAGATCGAACTCATGTTTCTTGCATCTCCTGAACTGATGATAGAACTGTAGGGAGGAAAAATAATAAAGCAAGGAGAAGAAAAGGCACTTATGGAGGTGTCAGGCAGGGTTAACATCTGAGCAACGACCCGAGGGAGTAGGGCAGGAGCCAAGCAGCTGTGACCCAGAGTGGGCAGAACAGATGCAAAGGTTTTAAGACAAAACTTGGGCTTGGTGAGTCGGGGAATATTGGATGCTCAGGGTGACTGGAGAACAGTAGATATCAAAGATAAGTGAAGCTGGACACCAGCTAACACTGTGAGGACCAGCATAAATCAGTATTACACAGATGCAGTTAAGGGGCCAGTGTGAACTGAATTCAACTTTGATTTGTACAGAGATGACTCATTTTAAAGGGAAATGAGGGAGGGGTAGGTGGGAATCCAGTAGAGTCAAGGATGTGAAAAATTGCAAAAAGTGAGAAGGGCGTTGACCAATATGAAACCCATCTGGATTTGCCAATCGGTGCTTATGTTAGTTAGGCTCCTAGCCTCCCAGTGAGGTGTGGAGGCAGGGCCTCTACCCTCTGGTGCTGGCTGGAACAGACTGTACTTTCTTCTGGAAGCCTTGAGTTTTCTCAGGCAGGCACATAAGGGAGCTAGAGTCATCCTAGGGAGGTGCCCCTGAACTGTTAGAAGTGATGTTAGAGCTTGTTCAAGTCTTAATAGGCCAAGGTTGAGGCATGATTGAGAAAGGGCTCAGAGGGGCTTGACTGGAGTTCTGTCAAGGTGAGACTCTTTGTTGGGCGTGTGGGTGGGAGATGTAGGAGTTGAAGCCAGGAAGAAAGGGGTGATAATATAGGGGGCAATCTGAAGTCTTTGTAGATGGAAAACAACCAGAGATTTTCAGCAGTGGAGTGGACTGCCATGTTCAAACATTTTCAACAGAATGTCTTGACTGCTTTGAGACTTGTCAGAAAAGGACAAGGTAAAAAAGCAGGAGACCAGTTAGGAGGTTATTGCAATAATGTAAGAAGAAGACGCTGTGGCTTAGATGGTCACGGTCATTTGCAAGGGATGAGGGAGGGTTGAATATGTGCCCAGTTTGAAGTTTGAGCCAAAGGACTGGCTGAGGAAGCTGATGGAGGTGATTAAAGAGAGCTGAGCATCCCTCCCAGAGACAACCAAGGTTACTGAATCCTTGATCTGTGCCAGACTCTGTCTTAAGGACTTTGTATGCATTATCTTGCTCATTCAATCATCAAATAGTACCACAAGCTGGGTGTAAGGATCTCCCCCATGCTACAGAGTCAAAGTAACTTGCCAAGGTCACATCAGAATCAGTGACAGACCTGGGGGGAACCTGGGACTGAGTGACTTCAATGCCCTAGAATTTCCTCACTGCTCTCCTTTAAAGAGCTAAGGGGAGTATAAAACAGAGAGCTCATTCTTAATCTGGCTTGGCTTTTTCAGCCATGCCCTTTCCTGTTTTAACTTTAGCTTCCTGGTTGGTGAGAACAGAGAGGGAATGATTCTGATGTTATGCTTCAGTTTGTAGACCTTTTATTCCAAAGATGTCTCTATTTAAAAGCAACAGACTTGCCTTGCCTCAATAAACAATACAAATAATGCCTCTTTATTCCTTCATCAAAGTAGGGTCCCAATCCTCCAGTAATATCTATTTTTCTCTATTTTCATGATGACTATACCATACCCTCCCATTTCCTTAAATTTTCATATATAAGTCCTGACCTAATCCTGATAGAATGATTTCATCATGAGATCAATGTTTCCAAACATTATCTAGATACGAACTGTTAGGATTCAGCTCGCTGAAATTTATTTTTGCTGTGTGGCTGTATATCCCCACTGAGCTTAGGTGATGTAGTGTGGAGTTTTCAAAATTCCTCAGATGTTTTTAAATGAGGGGTTCATCTCTTCAGACTCTTACTTGACAGCAACTAGTAAGTTAAGAGCTCATGTCCTGCAGTTAAATAGTCTGAATCCTTGCTTTGTACTTAGTTGTGTGATATTGGGTGAGTTCCTTTACCTCTCTGTGCTTATATGTCTTCGTTTATAAAATGGTGATGAATAATATTGATATGAGATAGTAGTTGTGAAGATTAAGTGAGTTAATATGTGTAAAGTCCTTAGAACTTGAGTCTAATAAATACTTAAGAAATCATAGCAGTTTTAAAATAGTATTATTATTTTATTATTCATTATTATTATTACCATCATCATTATATAACTCTGACTAATATACACCTCACTGTTTTGGGGTGGTTGAAGACACTCAACTGGAGGTCAATTAAATTGGGGTTGCCCACCTCAAGAGTTTAGATGTGTTTTTCATCCAAATACAAATACACCGCATGTCTATACATCTTGGAAAATTACTAAAAGCTTAGCTTTTACATTGTGGGTTTACAAACAATTCAGAGACCATGACTAATAGTGATCTAGAGTTAATTGCCATTAGTTCCAACCAATAAAAAGTGAAAGTGTTAGTCCCTCAGGCATATCTGACTCTTTGCAACCCCATGGAATATAGCCCCCCAGGCTTCTCTGTCCACAGAATTCTTCAGGTAAGAATACTGGAATGGGTAGCCATTTCCTTATCCAAGGGATCTTCCTAACAACCCAGGGCTTGAACCCTGGTCCCTTGCACTGCAGGCAGATTCTTTACTGTCTGAGCCAGCAGGGCAGCCCAAGAGTTATGAAGGGCTTTCCTAAATCCAGCCCTAACATATGCCCCTAGGGAAAGGGCACAACTAGAGGCCACATCCTGAAGCAGCAGGGACAGGGTCAGGGTCCACAGTCCTAAATGAATGGCATAGCCACCAAGGACATGACAGAAACCGGTTAGAACCAACCAAGTCAGGGATGGTGGAAGGCTGGACTTCCAGTGCAACTTAAACCTCATTATACATCAACTGTGACACATTGGCATGCTAAATGACACACCCGCGGCAACGTGCCAGTTCTGAGCCCTGCTGTAAAAGCTCAAAAAGTGACTGGTGGCCTAATCCTCAAAATCCCTGTCCCTTCCCTGAAATAGAATAATCCTCCCACTTACTATCCTATGAAATTACTGAGCCCATTAGAAACTAACCACTTCATATTTTAGTTCAGTCCAGTCACTCAGTCATGTCCAACTCTTTGTGACTCCATGGACTGCAGCATGCCAGGCCTCCTTGTCCATCATCAACTCCCGGAGCATACTCAAACTCATCTCTGTTATTGAGTCAGTGATGCCATTCAACCATCTCATCTGCTGTCGGCCCTTTATCCTCCTGCCTTCAATCTTATCCAGCATCAGGATCTTTTCAAATGAGTCAGTTCTTCACATCCAGTGGCCAAAATATTAGCTTCAGCTTCAGCATCATTCCTTCCAATGAATATTCAGGACTGATTTCCTTTAGGAATGACTGGTTTGATCTCCTTGCAGTCCAAGGGACTCTCAAGAGTCCTCTCCAACACCACAGTTCAAAAGCATCAATTCTTCAGAGCTCAGCTTTCTTTATAGTCCAACTCTCACATCCATACATGACTACTGGAAAAACCATAGCTTTGACTGGATGGACCTTTTTTTGACAAAATAATGTCTCTGCTTTTTATTTATTTATTTTTTAATTTTTTTTATTTTTATTTTTTTCTAATTTTATTTTATTTTTAAACTTTACATAATTGTATTAGTTTTGCCAAATATCAAAATGAATCCACCACAGGTATACATGTGTTCCCCATCCCGAACCCTCCTCCCCCCTCCCTCCCCATACCATCCCTCTGGGCCGTCCCAGTGCACCAGCCCCAAGCATCCAGCATTGTGCATCGAACCTGGACTGGCAACTCGTTTCCTACATGATATTTTACATGTTTCATTGCCATTCTCCCAAATCTTCCCACCCTCTCCCTCTCCCACAGAGTCCATAAGACTGTTCTATACATCAGTGTCTCTTTTGCTGTCTCGTACACCGGGTTATTGTTACCATCTTTCTAAATTCCATATATATGCGTTAGTATACTGTATTTATGTTTTTCCTTCTGGCTTACTTCACTCTGTATGATAGGCTCCAGTTTCATCCACCTCATTAGAACTGATTCAAATGTATTCTTTTTAATGGCTGAGTAATACTCCATTGTGTATATGTACCACTGCTTTCTTATCCATTCATCTGCTGATGGACATCTAGGTTGCTTCCATGTCCTGGCTATTATAAACAGTGCTGCGATGAACATTGGGGTACACGTGTCTCTTTCCCTTCTGGTTTCCTCAGTGTGTATGCCCAGCAGTGGGATTGCTGGATCATAAGGCAGGTCTATTTCCAGTTTTTTAAGGAATCTCCACACTGTTCTCCATAGTGGCTGTACTAGTTTGCATTCCCACCAACAGTGTAAGAGGGTTCCCTTTTCTCCACACCCTCTCCAGCATTTATTATTTGTAGACTTTTGGATCGCAGCCATTCTGACTGGTGTGAAATGGTACCTCATAGTGGTTTTGATTTGCATTTCTCTGATAATGAATGATGTTGAGCATCTTTTCATGTGTTTGTTAGCCATCTGTATGTCTTCTTTGGAGAAATGTCTATTTAGTTCTTTGGCCCATTTTTTGATTGGGTCGTTTATTTTTCTGGAGTTGAGCTGTAGGAGTTGCTTGTATATTTTTGAGATTAGTTGTTTGTTGGTTGCTTCATTTGCTATTATTTTCTCCCATTCTGAAGGCTGTCTTTTCACCTTGCTAATAGTTTCCTTTGATGTGCAGAAGCTTTTAAGGTTAATTAGGTCCCATTTGTTTATTTTTGCTTTTATTTCCAATATTCTGGGAGGTGGGTCATAGAGGATCCTGCTGTGATGTATGTCAGAGAGTGTTTTGCCTATGTTCTCCTCTAGGAGTTTTATAGTTTCTGGTCTTACGTTTAGATCTTTAATCCATTTTGAGTTTATTTTTGTGTATGGTGTTAGAAAGTGGTCTAGTTTCATTCTTTTACAAGTGGTTGACCAGATTTCCCAGCACCACTTGTTAAAGAGATTGTCTTTAATCCATTGTATATTCTTGCCTCCTTTGTCAAAGATAAGGTGTCCATATGTGCGTGGATTTATCTCTGGGCTTTCTATTTTATTCCATTGATCTGTATTTCTGTCTTTATGCCAGTACCATACTGTCTTGATAACTGTGGCTTTGTAGTAGAGCCTGAAGTCAGGTAGGTTGATTCCTCCAGTTCCATTCTTCTTTCTCAAGATCGCTTTGGCTATTCGAGGTTTTTTTGTATTTCCATACAAATTGTGAAATTATTTGTTCTAGCTCTGTGAAGAATACTGTTGGTAGCTTGATAGGGATTGCATTGAATCTATAAATTGCTTTGGGTAGTATACTCATTTTCACTATATTGATTCTTCCAATCCATGAACATGGTATATTTCTCCATCTATTAGTGTCCTCTTTGATTTCTTTCACCAGTGTTTTATAGTTTTCTATATATAGGTCTTTAGTTTCTTTAGGTAGATATATTCCTAAGTATTTTATTCTTTCCGTTGCAATGGTGAATGGAATTGTTTCCTTAATTTCTCTTTCTGTTTTCTCATTATTAGTGTATAGGAATGCAAGGGATTTCTGTGTGTTGATTTTATATCCTGCAACTTTACTATAATCATTGATTAGTTCTAATAATTTTCTGGTGGAGTCTTTACGGTTTTCTATGTAGAGGATCATGTCAGCTGCAAATAGTGAGAGTTTTACTTCTTCTTTTCCAATTTGGATTCCTTTTATTTCTTTTTCTGCTTTGATTGCTGTGGCCAAAACTTCCAAAACTATGTTGAATAGTAACGGTGAAAGTGGGCACCCTTGTCTTGTTCCTGACTTTAGAGGAAATGCTTTCAATTTTTCACCATTGAGGATAATGTTTGCTGTGGGTTTGTCATATATAGCTTTTATTATGTTGAGGTATGTTCCTTCTATTCCTGCTTTTTGGAGAGTTCTTATCATAAAGGGATGTTGAATTTTGTCAAAGGCTTTCTCTGCATCTATTGAGATAATCATATGGTTTTTATTTTTCAATTTGTTAATGTGGTGTATTACATTGATTGATTTGCGGATATTGAAGAATCCTTGCATCCCTGGAATAAAGCCCACTTGATCATGGTGTATGATCTTTTTAATGTGTTGTTGGATTCTGATTGCTAGAATTTTGTTAAGGATTTTTGCATCTATGTTCATCAGTGATATTGGCCTGTAGTTTTCTTTTTTTGTGGCATCTTTGTCAGGTTTTGGTATTAGGGTGATGGTGGCCTCATAGAATGAGTTTGGAAGTTTACCTTCCTCTGCAATTTTCTGGAAGAGTTTGAGCAGGATAGGTGTTAGCTCTTCTCTAAATTTTTGGTAGAATTCAGCTGTGAAGCCGTCTGGACCAGGGCTTTTGTTTGCTGGAAGATTTTTGATTACAGTTTCAATTTCCGTGCTTGTGATGGGTCTGTTAAGATTTTCTATTTCTTCCTGGCCGAGTTTTGGAAAGTTGTACTTTTCTAAGAATTTGTCCATTTCTTCCACGTTGTCCATTTTATTGGCATATAATTGTTGATAGTAGTCTCTTATGATCCTTTGTATTTCTGTGTTGTCTGTTGTGATCTCTCCATTTTTGTTTCTAATTTTGTTGATTTGATTTTTCTCCCTTTGTTTCTTGATGAGTCTGGCTAATGGTTTGTCAATTTTAAATGGCAATGGGATCATACTTATCAGTAATTACCTTAAACGTAAATGGGTTGAATGCCCCAACCAAAAGACAAAGACTGGCTGAATGGATACAAAAACAAGACCCATACATATGTTGTCTACAAGAGACCCACCTCAAAACAGGGGACACATACAGACTGAAAGTGAAGGGCTGGAAAAAGATTTTCCATGCAAATAGGGACCAAAAGAAAGCAGGAGTAGCAATACTCATATCAGATAAAATAGACTTTAAAACAAAGGCTGTGAAAAGAGACAAAGATGGTCACTACATAATGATCAAAGGATCAATCCAAGAAGAAGATATAACAATTATAAATATATACGCACCCAACACGGGAGCACCACAGTACGTAAGACAAATGCTAACAAGTATGAAAGGAGAAATTAACAATAACACAATAATAGTGGGAGACTTTAATACCCCACTCACACCTATGGATAGATCAACTAAACAGAAAATTAACAAGGAAACACGAACTTTAAACGATACAATAGACCAGTTAGACCTAATTGATATCTATAGGACATTTCATCCCAAAACAATGAATTTCACCTTTTTCTCAAGCGCACATGGAACCTTCTCCAGGATAGATCACATCCTGGGCCACAAAGCTAGCCTTGGTAAATTCAAAAAAATAGAAATCATTTCAAGCATTTTTTCTGACCACAATGCAGTAAGATTAGATCTCAATTACAGGAGAAAAACTATAAAAAATTCCAACATATGGAGGCTGAACAACACGCTGCTGAATAACCAACAAATCACAGAAGAAATCAAAAAAGAAATCAAAATTTGCATAGAAACGAATGAAAATGAAAACAAAACAACCCAAAACCTGTGGGACACGGTAAAAGCAGTCCTAAGGGGAAAGTTCATAGCAATACAGGCACACCTCAAGAAACAAGAAAAAAGTCAAATAAATAACCTAACTCTACACCTAAAGCAACTAGAAAAGGAAGAAATGAAGAACCCCAGGGTTAGTAGAAGGAAAGAAATCTTAAAAATTAGAGCAGAAATAAATGCAAAAGAAACAAAAGAGACCATAGCAAAAATCAACAAAACCAAAAGCTGGTTCTTTGAAAGGATAAATAAAATTGACAAACCATTAGCCATACTCATCAAGAAACAAAGGGAGAAAAATCAAATCAACAAAATTAGAGAGAAAATGGAGAGATCACAACAGACAACACAGAAATACAAAGGATCATAAGAGACTACTATCAACAATTATATGCCAATAAAATGGACAACGTGGAAGAAATGGACAAATTCTTAGAAAAGTACAACTTTCCAAAACTTGGCCAGGAAGAAATAGAAAATCTTAACAGACCCATCACAAGCAGGGAAATTGAAACTGTAATCAAAAATCTTCCAGCAAACAAAAGCCCCGGTCCAGACGGCTTCACAGCTGAATTCTACCAAAAATTTAGAGAAGAGCTAACACCTATCCTGCTCAAACTCTTCCAGAAAATTGCAGAGGAAGGTAAACTTCCAAACTCATTCTATGAGGCCACCATCACCCTAATACCAAAACCTGACAAAGATCCGACAAAAAAAGAAAACTACAGGCCAATATCACTGATGAACATAGATGCAAAAATCCTTAACAAAATTCTAGCAATCAGAATCCAACAACACATTAAAAAGATCATACACCATGATCAAGTGGGCTTTATCCCAGGGATGCAAGGATTCTTCAATATCCGCAAATCAATCAATGTAATACACCACATTAACAAATTGAAAAATAAAAACCATATGATTATCTCAATAGATGCAGAGAAAGCCTTTGACAAAATTCAACATCCATTTATGATAAAAACTCTCCAGAAAGCAGGAATAGAAGGAACATACCTCAACATAATAAAAGCTATATATGACAAACCCACAGCAAACATTATCCTCAATGGTGAAAAATTGAAAGCATTTCCTCTAAAGTCAGGAACAAGACAAGGGTGCCCACTTTCACCATTACTATTCAACATAGTTTTGGAAGTTTTGGCCACAGCAATCAGAGCAGAAAAAGAAATAAAAGGAATCCAAATTGGAAAAGAAGAAGTAAAACTCTCACTATTTGCAGCTGACATGATCCTCTACATAGAAAACCGTAAAGACTCCACCAGAAAATTACTAGAAATAATCAATGACTATAGTAAAGTTGCAGGATATAAAATCTCTGCTTTTTAATATGCTGTCTAAGTTGGTCATAACTTTTCTTTCAAGGAGCTAGCGTCTTTTAATTTTATGGCTGCAGTCACTTGCTGTGGTGATTTTGGAGCCCCCCCAAAATGAAGTCTCTCACTGTTTCCATTGTTTCCCCATCTATCTGCCATAGAGTGATGGGACTGGATGCTATGATCTTAGTTTTTGGAATGTTGAGTTTTAAAACAACTTTTTCACTCTCCTCTTTCACATTTATCAACAGGATCGTTAGTTCTACTTCACTGTCTGCCATAAGGGTGGTATCATCTGCATATCTGAGGTTATTGATATTTATCCTGGCAATCTTGATTCCAGCTTGTGCTTCATCCATCCCAGCATTTCTCTTGATGTATTCTGCATGTAAGTTAAATAAGCAGAGTGACAATATACGAACTTGATACACTCCTTTCCCGATTTGGAACCAGTCTGCTGTTCCATGTCCAGTTCTAATTTGTTTCTTGACCTGCATACAGATTTCTCAGAAGGCAGGTAAGGCAGTCTGGTATTCCCATCTCTTTAAGAATTTTCCACAGTTTGCTGTGATCCACTCAGTCAAAGGCTTTGGTGTAGTCAATAAAGCAGAAGTAGATGTTTTTCTGGAACTCTTTTGCTCTTTCTATGATCCAACAGATGTTGGCAATTTGATATCTGATTCCTCTACCTTTTCTAAAACCAGCTTGAACACCTGGAATTTCTCAGTTCACGTACTGTTGAAGCCTGTCTTGGAGGATTTTGAGCATTACTTTGCTAGTGTGTGAAATGAATGCAATTGTGCAGTAGCTTGAACATTCTTTGGCATTGCCTTTCTTTGGGATTGGAATGAAAACTGACCTTTTCCAGTCCTGTGGCCACTGCTGAGTTTTCTGTTTCTGCTGGCATATTGAGTGCAGCACTTTCACAGCATCATCTTTCAGGATTTGAAATAGCTCAACTGGAATCCCATCACTTCCACTAGCTTTGTTCGTAGTGATGTTTCCTAAGGCCCACTTATCTTCGCATTCCAGGATGTCTGGCTCTAGGTGAGTGATCACACCATAGTGATTGTCTGGGACATGAAGATCTTTTTTGTATAGTTCTGTGTATTCTTGCCACCTCTTCTTAATATCTTCTGCTTCTGTTAGGTCCATACCATTTCTGTCCTTTATTGTGCCCATCTTTGCATGAAATATTCCCTTGGCATCTCTAATTTTCTTGAAGAGATCTCTCGTCTTTCCCATTCTGTTGTTTTCCTCTATTTCTTTGCACTGATCACTGAGGAAGGCTTTCTTGTCTCTCCTTGCTGTTCTTTGGAACTCTGCATTCATATGGGTACATCTTTCCTTTTCTCCTTTGCCTTTAACTTCTCTTCTTTTCTCAACTATTTGTAAGGCCTGTCAGACAACCATTTTGCCTTTTTGCATTTCTTTTTCTTGGGGATGGTCTTGATTTCTGTCTCCTGCACAATGTTACAAACCTCTGTCCATAGTTCATCAGGCACTCTGTCTATCAGATCTAATCCCTTGAATCTATTTGTCACTTCCACTGTATAATCATAGGGGATTTGATTTAGGTCATACCTGAGTGGTCTAGTGGTTTTCCCTGCTTTCTTCAATTTAAGTCTGAATTTGGCAATAAGGAGTTCATGATCTGAGCCACAGTCAGTTCCTGATCTTGTTTTTGCTGACTGTATAGAGCTTCTCCATCTTCAACTGCAAAGAATAGAATCAATCTGATTTTGGTGTTGACCATCTGGTGATGTCCATGTGTAGCAGTCTCTTGTGTTGTTGGAAGAGGGTGTTTGCTATAATCAGTGCATTCTCTTGGCAAAACTCTATTAGCCTTTGCCCTGCTTCATTCTGTATTCCAAGGCCAAATTTTCCTGCTACTGGAGGTATCTCTTGACTTCCTACTTTTGCATTCCAGTTGCCTATAATGAAAAAAAAAAAAAACAAACATCTTTTTTGGGTGTTAGTTCTAGAAGGTATTGTAGGTCTTCATAGAACCATTTAATTTCAGCTTCTTCAGCATTACTTGTTGGGGCATAGACTTGGATTACTCTGATATTAAATGGTTTGCCTTGGAAATGAACAGAGATCATTGTGTCATTTTTGAGATTGCACCCAAGTACTGTATTTTGGACTCTTTTGTTGACTATGATTACGACTCCATTTCTTCTAAGGGATTCTTGCCCACAGTAGTAGGTATATTTTAGGGCCTCTTTCAATTTCTGAGATGACTCCATGCCCTGGGAATGCTCTCTTCTTTTGAGATTGGCCACATTCTGTCTATGGAATTTGTATCTCTCTAAATAAATCCAGTATTCACCTATTACTTTGTCTTTCACTGACTTTTTCCTGTGTTGAGTCACAAAGCACCTGGACTTAAGTCCTGATGCCAGGAGAGTAATTTTAATTAAAAGATAGTGTCAGGACTCCCCTGGTGGTCCAGTGTTATAATCTGCCTTCCAATGCAAGACACAGTATAATCCCTGTTCAGGGAGCTGTGATCCCATATGCCATGGGGTAAGCAAGCCTGCACCCCACAACTATGGAACACATGCACTCTGGAGCCCTTATGCTACAACAAGAGAGGCTGCACACTGCAACGAAAATCCCTCTTGCTGTAACTAAGGCCCAACACAGCCAAAACATTAATTAATTAATTAATTAAAAAGTCCCAACAGGAACTTTGGCTGGGTTAGATCTGAGTTATGCAGTTTCAAAACCACACATTTAAATATTTAAAAGATAACAACACATTCTGGACTGTGAAGCCATGTCAAAGGATGATTGCTCTCTGGACTCTAGGTGGGATACAGGATCATTGGAATTGCACTTAATGCTTCCTTTGTGATCTGTTGCCTAACAGACCACTTGAAACCAGTATGACCTTGGATGGCATGTCCATCAAAGTTCCTCATGGAGCAAGGGAACAATGTAATGTTTTCAGACAGCTATTGTCTTAAGATCTCCTATATTAACAGGTCCATACAGCCCAATATCACACTTTGAGACACATATCTAGTAAAACAGAGCATCTTCCTGCACACCAGAGGAGTCTTACCTTCTTGACTTTACTAGAAATAAACTACAAATGACCTTAGGGAAAAGCACTGTAGGGTTCTCCTCAAACCACTCATTCAAACCTTCCTTTATTCCTAATTTAAGGTTCCTAGAATGTTTCTTTTGAAGAATGAGGGAGAGAAAGACAGGGACACATAACAGTATGGGAGAAAGGCAGACTTGAAATTTCCCCCCACTCTTCCCCTCACTCCTTCCTTCTGTCTCTCAATGATGGGCAACATTTTCACTGAAAAAGGTGCTTCCTTGTTCTGTCTCCAGGATAGACTTATGTTTCATTCCCCTGGTACTAGTTCACTGTGCAGATACATTTAATTAAGCTATGATTACAAAAGGGGCAATAATGTCTCTTTACATACAATACACTCTACAGATTCTAAGAGTGAAGAAAGACCTACTATTATAAATGAGAAACAAAGATGGTCTCAGTTGCTGACTGAGAAAAAATTGCACAATGTTGGGGTTGTGCATGGAGTTTTATTTTGGGCAAAATGAGGACTATAGCCTGGGAGGGAGCATTTCGGATAACTCCAAGAAACTGCCCCAAAGAGGTAGAGGAAAGTTCATATATACATGATTGTGGTGAAGGGGGAGTAAATATAATCAAGCACATATTTTTTGCAGAAAGTTACTGCTAGTTCCAGGAGGGTTACTGCTAGTCAGAGGAGCAGACATCACCATGAAAGATCTTAGAGCTTTTCTAGATATGAAGTGATGTAAGAGTTCAGCTCATAAAACCATTTGGCAAAACTAATACAATTATGTAAAGTTTAAAAATAAAATAAAATTAATTAAAAAATAAAATAAAAAATAAATAAAAAATAAAACCTCCTGAAAATATCCAACTATCTGATGGCCTATTCTGAAAGTTTTCCCAGGGCACAGAGTGACTCATTCCTGATCTTCACCCTGAACTTCTTTCAGGAGATATTTTGAAGGCCTGTGGTCACAGCAGCTGTGAATTAATCCTTGTAGAGGTAGATGGCAAGTGCCAACTTTTAGTTGGCACAGTTAGCACATCTCATCCCACTGGCAAAGAGTAGCTTCATTTCAACCATTCCTTTAAGATCTTTGCTGATAAAACCTCTTTACCAGCTAGACTGGAGGCAGGAAATCTCCTTCAGTGCAACATAATTTGCCTCTTGTTTGTTGTGTGTATATGAATGTGATATGTTTGGGTTTGGGTGGGAGGGAGGAGGGGAAGAGAAAGAAAGAGAAAGATAATAAATCCTCTCTCTTCATGATAAGAGCTTTTATGGTGGGGTGGAAAATGGAATTGGGGGTGGGTTACAAGTAAGGTAGTTTTTAGTTTAATACTTGAGAAAATGAATAGGAATCTCAATATTGTGAAAGAAGCTGGAAAATGAGGGGTTTTCCCCCTGTTTCTTTGCTAATATCTCTGGCTCCTACTCTTTCATAGCATTGTGATAAGAAAGAGTAGGAAATCAAAGCATAGAATGAAAAGACATAGTCCAGTTATTTCCTCTTTTCCTTATTTGCATCTCCCTTCTATTGTGGTTCCTGTGCAAGGTGATCTTTATGGACACTTAAAAGAGGAGAGTCAGCATCTCAGTCACAAAGAACCTGATGCACAGAAATGTATTCAATATTATTTTGCAAATTTCCTCTATGAAAGCTGATAAATAAGCAGTAGAGTTGGAAAATGAAATCCTCTATTCACTTCAAACTCAAACTTTCTCTCAGTTACTGACAAAGCATAATTAATCTTGTAATTACTCAGTGATGAAATCCCAATAAAGATCACATGCTTCATCAATAAATTTCTTCACTTTATTTCTAAGTGTATTTTTACAGCCTAACAAGAACTTTTGGAGACATTTTAATTAATAGAAAGTTCTCACATTTTCATTGATTAAAAAAAAATTAAGTCCACATGTAGGAAACAGTATTGTAAAAATGAGTGAGTATACTCAGGACTAGAATTCTCTGAAATATGTTGTATACTTATGCTATATTTTCATATTTCAGTTCAGATCTATATTGTTTCTTTCAGCAGGCTGGTGTGAGACATACAGAGTAAAAGGTACGATACACTGAGATCTTTTTACATTTGTTTTATTTTTTTAGCAATGCTACTGAATGTAAGTTCCTGTGCCGAATGCCCAATGAGGCCAAACACATGGAGATGTCAGAGTTTGGAGCAGGGAAAGGTTTATTGCAGGGCTAAGCGAAAAGAATGGGTAACTCAAGCTCAAAAACTTGAACTCTAAGATGGTTTTCAGAGAGAAGTTTTTAACAGGCAAAACTTAAGATGAAGGCTTCAGGGTGTGACTTTATTCTGATAGATTGGTGATGAGGTAACAGGGTGGTGCTCCAGGAATCTTGCCTCAGCCTCAAGTTGCCAGCCTCCACCTGGGTGGTAGCCTTAGGTCCTGTAGAAGAACTCAAAGATATTGTTATGTCTATCCCATCAGGAGGGACTAGGACCTTGCCTCGTTGCCCAGGGGCAGGGTTCCACATAAGGATCAGGGTGTAAGAAGTGTGTATTCCTTCAATCCAGAGATCATCTGAGGTCAGGTGGTGATGGGAAAACTGTAACCTTCTTTAGAATGATGAGTGTCTCATCAAGTAGTTAATGTCTTCCATTTGTTGGAGGTTTCAGTTCTGCAGAAGAACTCAAAGATATTGTTATATGTATCTCTTGATGGGGACCCAGGATCCTGCTCCCAAGGCAGCACTGTCATTTCCTGACTGCTCCTCCATTGTAGCAACAACTCCTTCCTTCCCTGATTAGCAACTGCCCCTTCTAAGAGTGAAGAAAGACCTACTATTGTAAATGAGAAACAGAGATGGACTCAGCTGTTGACTGAAAAAAAAAAAAAAAAAAAGCACAATGTTGGGGTTGTGAGTTGGTACTGTCAGCTACAAATTGGCACTTACCAAGAGCATTGGCAACAACCTGTCCTCTGTAACTCAGGGAAGAGACAGAGAGTCTTCTGTACCAAGGAGCCCCACAAGTTCTTGAAAGTGAAAAGTGAAAGTTAGTTACATAGTCAGGTCAACTAAAAAAAGATGTACAACTTGAGAATTGTGAGTTAAGCTTTTAGTTCAGCTCAGTTTAGTTCAGTTCGGTCACTCAGTCGTGTCCGACTCTTTGCGACCCCATGGACCTGCAGCACGCTAGGCCTCCCTGTCCATTACCAGCTCCCAAAGTCTACTCAAACTCATGTCCATTAGTCAGTGATGCCATCCAATCATTTTATCCTCTGTCATCCCCTTCTCCACTTTGCCTCCAATTTTTCCCAGAATCAGGGTCTTTCCAAATGAGTCAGCTCTTTGCATCAGGTGGCCAAAGTATTGGAGTTTCAGCTTCAACATCAGTCCTTCCAATGAATATTCAGGACTGATTTCCTTTAGGATGGACTGGTTGGATCTCCTTGGAGTCCAAGGGACTCTCAAGAATCTTCTCCAACACCATAGTTCAAAAACATCAATTCTTCAGCACTCAGCTTTCTTTATAGTCCAACTCTCACATCCATACATGACTCCTGGAAAAACAATAGCCTTGACTAGATGGACCTTTGTTAGCAAAGTAATGTCTCTGCTTTTAAATATGTTGTCTAGGTTGGTCACAACTTTTCTTCCAAGGAGTAAGCGTCTTTTAATTTCATGGCTTCAGTCACTATCTGCAGTGATTTTGGAGCCCCAAAAGACAAAGTCTCTCACTGTTTCTACTGTTTCTCCATCTATTTGCCATGAAGTGATGGGACCAGATGCCACGATCTTTGTTTTCTGAATATTGAGCTTTAAGCCAACTTTTTCACTCTCCTCTTTCACTTTCATCATGAGGCTTTTAGTTCTTCACTTTCTGCCATAAGGGTGGAGTCATCTGCATATCTGAGGTTATTGATATTTATCCTGGCAATCTTGATTCCAGCTTGTGCTTCATCCAGCTCAGCACTTCTCAATGATGTACTCTGCATATAAGTTAAATAAGCACAGTTCAGTTTAGTTCAGTCACTCAGTCGTGTCCAACTCTTTGTGACCCTATGAATTGCAGCACGCCAGGCCTCCCTGTCCATCACCAACTCCCGGAGTTCACTCAAACTCACGTCCATCGAGTTGGTGATGCCATCCAGCCATCTCATCCTCTGTCATCCCCTTTTCCTCCTGCCCCCAATCCCTCCCAGCATCAGAGTCTTTTCCAATGAGTCAACTCTTTGCATAAGGTAGCCAAAGTACTGCACAGTTTGGGGCAAAATGAAGACTGCAGCCCAGGAGTCAGCATCCCAGATAGCTCTGAGATAGTGCTCCAAAGCCAGTGGGGGAAAGTCAATATATAAGGTTTTTGGTGAAGAGGGAGTTCAGTGCCATGAAGCATTCATTTTGCATAAGGTTTTTGTTAGTCATGAGGATCTGATGTCACCATGAAGGGATTTAGTGCTTCTCTAGATATGAGGAGATGCAAGAATTGAGATCATAAACTCTGTTCTTAAAAATATCCAACTATCTAAAGACCTGTCCCACTAGATTCCCTGGAGCACAGAGTGCCTCACTCCACCCTGAACTCCCTCAGGGTTTGTTGAAGTTCAACAGTTATAACAGCATGGAGTTCAATCTCTGTAGAGGCAGATGGCAAATGCCTTCGTTGTTCAGTCGTTGGCAATGCTCTTGGTAAGTGCCAATTTGTAGTTGACACTTTGTGTCATTTGCAATCACATGGACTGTAGCCCACCAGTCTCTTCTGTCCATGGAATTCTCAGAGCAATAGTACTGGAATGGGTAGCCTTTCCCTTCTCCAGGGGATCTTCCCAACCCAAGGATTGAACCCAGGTCTCCTGCATTGCAGATGAATTCTCTACCTGCTGAGCCACAAGGGAAGCCCCACAGGGTTCTGCTTGGTCTTAATATTATATAACTTACTTTCTCCAGTATGTTTCTTGAGTGAACTCTAACTAAAACCATTGTTTCTCTGGATATATTACTGGAAGCTGAGAGTAAAGACATTAATACAGAGCCAGTCATTTATGTATTATCTCCCAGCTTCAACCCACCCCTTGTGACCGGGAGAGGGAAACCCTGAAATCACATTTAACTCTGCCAGTTGCTCATATTAGCATCTGTTATAGGCTCTGCCAAAGGTGAGTGGCAGGGAGAGATGGCAATGAAACCGTTTACCTCAGAGATTGGGACTTGAACCCTCTTGGGATTCTAACCCACATGGTTGGGTCTCAAACTCAGCCAAAAGCCTGCTTAGGACTTGAACCAGTTTGGAACTTTAACCCACGTGCCTGGGACTCAAACCCAGCCAACACCCATGGTCTTTATAACATGACAAAGCCAAAAACCAGGTCCCACAGACCTGGTTTCAGGACCTAAGAAAACCCAGTTTCTTGATGTCTCATCGCAGAAAGAATTCAGTGAGAGACACAGTGAGAGGTAACAAGTGGATTTGCATAAGGTTTTTGTTAGTCATGAGGATCTGATGTCACTGTGAAGGGATTTAGTGCTTCTCTAGATAAGAGGAGATGCAAGGATTGAGATCATAAACTCTGTTTATGAAATTATGCATAATTTCATATCTCCTCTTTTTAAAATGTGCATCTTTAAGACTTCCCTGGTGGTACAGTGGATAAGAATCCACCTGCCAATAGAGGGGAATCTGCTTTTAATCCTTGGCCTGGGAAGACTGCACGTGCTATAGGGCAACTAAAGCCCACCAGTGGCAGCCACTGAGCCCGTGTGCCGCAAGTACTGGAACCTGCACCCTCTGGGGCCACAGCTACTGAAGCCCATGCACCTAGAGCCTATGCTCTACAGTAAGAGGAAGACACCGCAACGAGAATCCCACGTACGACATTGAAGAACAGCCCGCCAGTCACCGCAACTAGAGAAAACCTTAGCACAGCAACAAAGCCCTGCTGCTGCTGCTGCTGCTGCTAAGTCGCTTCAGTCGTGTCTGACTCTGTGTGACACCATAGACGGCAGGCCACCAGGCTCCTCTGTCCCTGGGATTCTCCAGGCAGAGTACTGGAGTGGGGTGCCATTGCCTTCTCCGCAACAAAGCCCAAGTGCAGCCCCCAAAAAGTGTCTTTAATTTATATCATATAAATTTCTAATGATGTAGCTCTTTCTTACTCAAGTATAGATATACCCTTAGGTAAATGGTCCTCTAGACAAGGGTCCCCAGCCCCCAGGCCATGGATGGGTACTGGTTCTTGGCCTGTCAGGAACCAGGCCACACAGTATCAAGTGAGTGTCAGGTGAGCAAGGGAAGCTTCATTTGTATTTGCAGATGATTTCCATCACTTACCTTACCACCTGAGCTCAGCCTCCTGTCATATCTGTGGCAGCAGTAGATTCTCATAGGAGCATGGACCCTACCATGAATTGCGCATGCAAAGGATCTAGGTTGCCTGCTCCTTCTGATAATCATCCTGAAACCATCACCTACCATCACCAATCCTCCCATCCTCACCCAACACTTGCCCAGACTGTGGAAAAATTGTCTTCCACAAAACTGGTCCCTAGTGTCAGAAAGGTTGGGAACCACTGTTCTAGAGAATTTAAACATAGATTGTCAAAGCCTGATAGAACAGAAATAATTATAGGTCTCATATCCTGCTGTCCAGCTGGGCCAGAATTTGTAAATGGGGCTCAACTGCCCATACAAGTCTTTGGTAAAATTATGTAAAAACTCAGCCATTCTTTAACTGGACCACTTCCTGTTTCATCCTCTATGATCTGCTTCTCTGCCCTGTTAATTCTCTATTTTTGTAAATTCTGTCTGGTTCCATTTCTTGATTCTAATTATCTCACCAACCTCCTTTGGCTTTGGACACCCTACTCCAGCCAACCTGGAGTTTCCCTTGGACATAATTCTGATATTCAGCAATTGGCTTCAGCAGCATATATCTGTATTTTCATTAAAATATAATATACAGTTATTTTTCTTGGAGGATATATTTGGATGGAGGAGAGATGACAAGAGTTGAGACATAGACATTTCCTGGAGTTTAGGACACTCCCAAACACATACTGTTTTTAGAATTTTGTAAAATTCTTACATAAGTGCTTATACCTCCTAGACCACTAATAAAATTGTTAGTTGTATTTACAAAGATCTTGAGAATTTTCATAGCAGCTTCACATTCAACTTTTGTGGAGACATGGGAGATGACTAACCATTACTAGTTTATCTCCTTAAAGGAACTTCTTTTAATTAAATATCTTATTATGTAAATTAGACATACAATCACAGGCAATATAATTTTCTCTCTTCACATCTAGGACTAAGAAGTACCTGTCAAGAAACTAGATTTGGAAACTTGAAATTGCTTGGCCAGATTGACCCAGGTTTGTCTCAGTACAATAAGAATGGTATGGTGAAGCTCCCAACAGTTGAGCCAGAAATGGGAGTTACTCCAGGAATCAGAAGACTTGAGCTCTCATAGCCACTCTGCCTTCATCATATTGTGGGACCTTGGATTACTCTCAGACCACTTCTGAGACTCTGCTTATGCTTTGATGAATGAGGAAAAAACACCACTATATTGCCAATATATATATTTTTTTCCATGCTGCGTGGCATGCAGGATCTTCCTGGGCAGGGATTCCCATGCCACCTGCAGTGGAAGCACGGAGTCTTAATCACTGGATTGCCAGAGAAGTCCATATTAAAGAGAATTTTGCTTGAAATTAGAAATGGGGATTATATGCACGAATATTCAAATTCAATTAAGAAATAGTTTGAGTTCAACTAACACATGCTTGAGTTTTTCCAGGCTAGACTCACCTTGAAGCTTATTCTCGATTATAAAATAAAAAAAAATCATTATAAGTACTTTTTCTGTTATCATTTGTTGATCCAAGAATCCCCATCTGAATAACAGATAACATATACATTGCCTCAGGCCCTTGATGATGTCACCTGGCAATTTCCCTACTTTGATTATTTCTGCTTTAGCCCAGGGTCCTTTCTGGCCTCCCTGTTGTCTGTAATTCCCTGACTCACTCCCCCCTACCCCTGCCCATTGTGTTCTCTGTTACCCACACAGTCATCCGTACTGAAGGATGGTGAGTCTGACAGACCTCTTGGCTGAAGTTGTGTTCCAGGTGCCAGCTTTTTCCTTCCCCTGCCCCTGGCTCCCAGCTGTTTTTCTGTATTTGCATTTGTTAAGTGCCTTTGGATGCCTCCTGGATCTGTGGTTGATTTGGGCTTCTTTTGTTTTGAATCATGCTATCCCTTAGGCTAAGACTTGCAGTCACCTTCTAGCTTTCCCCTTTCTTACTGCTCCAGGATGCAGTTACATTCCAGCTGATTCCAACCAATAGGTTACTGGTTCCTGTTCAAAACTGATGAGATCTCAGTCTCCATGGCCATACATCCACTCTTCTCCTGTTCTACCTCTTTTCTTTTCTCCAGCTTGTGAATCTCTCTCCTTCCATCTCTTAACGACACTTGTGAGCAATTCAGAATACCTTAGTCATGAACAAGGAATATTTGTGATAGATAGCTATCTATGTCAGCAAATCAAATATATGACATTGATAAAGGGAAATTGAACATAATGAAGAATTTATTTGTTTAAGACTTGCAGTTGCCAAGGGAAAGGGGTTGGAGGAGGGAAGTACTGGGAGTTTGGGATTAGCAGGTGCAAACTCGGGGCTTCTCTGATAGTTCAGTTGGTAAAGAATCTGCCTGCAATTCAGGAGACCCCGGTTCAATTCCTGGGTAGGGAAGATCTGCTGGAGAAGGAATCAGCTACCCACTGCAGTATTCTTGGGCTTTCCTTGTGACTCAGCTGGTAAAGAATTCACTGTCATTGAGGGAAACCTGGGTTCGATCCCTGGGTTGGGAAGATCCCCTGGAGAAGGGAAAGACTACCTACTCCAGTATTCTGCCTGGAGAATTCCAGGGACTACAGTCCATGGGGTCGCAAAAAGTCGGACATGACTGAACGACTTTCACTTGACGTCACTTCACTTCACTTCACTCTAGATGCAAACTGTTATGTATGGGATGGATAAACAACAGGGTCCTACTGTATAGCACAGGGAACTGTATTCAATATCCCATGATAAACCATAATGGAAAAGAATATGAAAAAGAATGTATATATATTTATAACTGAGTCACTTTACTGTATAGCAGAAATTAATACACCATTGTAAATCAGCTATAGTTCAATAAAATTTAAAAAAAAATGAAAGAGTTAACATGTTCAGTTTATAAGTTTGTAGTTCTTATAGTGAAACACTAAGACCTTAGTGCAACAAAATATTTTGCAACCCTGTGGTTACGGTTTTCCTCAGTTCAGTTCAGTTGCTCAGTCATGTCCGACTCTTTGCGATCCATGGACCGCAGCATGCCAGGCCTCCCTGTCTATCACCAACTTCTGGAATTTACTCAAACTCATGTCCATTGAGTCAGTGATGCCATTCAACCATCTCATCCTCTGTCGTCCACTTCTCCCGCCTTCAATCTTTCCCAGCATCAGGGTCTTTTCAAATGAGTCAGTTCTTCACATTGGGTGGCCAAAGTATTGGAGTTTCAGCTTCAACATCAGTCCTTCTAATGAATATTCAGGACTGATTTCCTTTGGGATGGACTGGTTGGATCTCCTTGCAGTCCAAGGGACTCTCAAGTCTTCTCCAACACAACAGTTCAAAAGCATTAATTCTTCAGCACTCTGCTTTCTTAATAGTCCAACTCTCACATCCATACATGACTACTGGAAAAACCATAGCCTTGACTAGAATTTCTTGGCAAAGTAATGTCTGCTTTTTAATATGTTGTCTAGGTTGGTCATAGCTTTTCTTCCAAGGAGCAAGTGTCTTTCAATTTCATGGCTGCAGTCACCATCTGCAGTGATTTTGGAGCCCCCCAAAATAAAGCATTTCACTGTTTCTGCTGTTTCTCCATCTATTTGCCATGAAGTGATGGGACTGGATGTCATGATCTTAGTTTTCTGAATGTTGATCTTTAAGTTAACTTTTCCACTCTCCTCTTTCACTTTCATCAAGAGGCTCTTTAGTTCTTCTTCACTTTCTGCCATAAGGGTAGAGTCATTTGCATATCTGACGTTATTGATATTTATCCTGGCAATCTTGATTCCAGCTTGTGCTTCATCCAGCTCAGCATTTCATATGATGTACTCTGCATGTACGTTAAATAAGCAGGATGACAATATACAGCCTTCACATACTCCTTTCCTGATTTGGAACCAGTTTGTTGCTCCATGTCTGGTTCTAACTGTTGTTTCTTGACCTGAATACAGACTTCTCAGGAGACAGGTAAGGTGGTCTGTTATTCCCATCACTTAAAACATTTTCCACAGTTTGCTGTGATCCACTCAGTCAAAGGCTTTGGTGTAGTCAATAAAGCACAGGTAGATGTTTTTTTCTGGAACTTTCTTGCTTTTTTGGTAATCAAACAGATGTTGGCCATTTGATCTCTGGTTCCTCTGCCTTTTCTAAATCCAGTTTGAATATCTGGAAGCTCATGGTTCACATACTGTTGAAGCTTGGCTTGGAGAATTTTGAGCATTACTTTATTAGCATGTGAGATGAGTGCAATTGTGTGGTAGTTTGAGCATTCTTTGGCATTAAATACCAAAGAATGCTCCTGGTTTTCCTAAGGACTTCTAATTTCATTTATTGTTCTTCAATCTTTTAATATGTTAATATTTTAGTTTAGTTCAGTTCAGTCTCTTAGTCATGTCTGACTCTTTGCGACCCATGGACTACAGCACGCCAAGCCTCCCCGTCCATCACCAACTCCCAGAGTTTACTTAAACTCTTGTCCATTGAGTTGGTGATGCCATCCAATCATCTCATCCTGTTATCCCCTTCTCATTCCACCTTCAATCTTTCCCAGCATCAAGGTCTTTTCCAATGAGTCAGTTCTTCGCATCAGGTGGCCAAAGAATTGGAGTTTCAGCTTCAGCATCAGTCCTTCCAGTGAATATTCAGGACCAATTTCTTTTTGAATTGATTGGTTTGATCTCCTTGCTGTCCAAGTTACTCTTAAGAGTCTTCTCCAACACCACAGTTCAAAAACATCAGTTCTTTGGCGCTCAGCTTTCTTTATAGTCCAACTCTCACATCCATGCATGACTACTGTAGAAACCAAAGCTTTGACTAGATGGATATTTGTCGGCAAAGTAATGGCTCTGCTTTTTAATATGCTGTATAGTTTGGTCATAACTTTTCTTCCAAGGAGCAAGTGACTTTGAATCTCATGGCTGCAGTCACCAGATTTTGAAGCCCTAAAAAATAAAGTCAGCCACTGATTCTATAGCTTTCCCATCTATTTGACATCATGTGATGGGACCAGATGCTATGATTTTAGTTTTCAATATTTTAGTAAATAATACTAATTCAATTTGGTAAGCACTGCAATTGAAATATGGAAGTTACAAGAGAATAAATGTCTGAAAGTTGGAGAATCCCCAAATACATTATACATGTTTGTCTACTCACACACACACACAAAAAATGTGTCTCTAAGTCTGTAATATGCATCCAGACTAAAGTCTCATATTTATTTGTGGCAAAGATAGCAAATATTTTTGGGCCCTAGTTCATATATTCTATTTGTCTACAATTAAAAAATATTTTCCAGAAATGTGCTGAGTATATGCTCCTCTAGTGTTGTCTTGATCAGAGTAGCCTCCAAAACTCTAGAGAAGGTAACACTATTTCCACGAATGCTCATAGGTTATGTAAATGATGAAGCAGGAATTTAATATAAGTTTATCCAACATATAAACTCATTCTCTTGCTGGTATAACACATAATTATATAATTATACATACTTGCTTGATTACAGCAATATAATTATTAATGTGAGTATGGTATTAACTTGAAGGGCAGATACAGCTATGTAATTCATTTTAAATCAGAAGCACATCTTTTGTCACTTCCAAACTCATTCGTATGGTTGTTGGCAGGATTCAGTTATTTCCAGGTTGTTGGCTTGAAGCTGTTCCCAGTTCCTTGCCAGGTGAGCCTGGTGAGAGGGCGACTCACAACATGACAGGTGACGCCCTGCAGACAGAGGACACGAGAGAGCATGAGAAGGTCTTACTGCAAGCTAACCTGGAAGGCGCATGCTATCACTTTTGTCCATAATAAATGCATCAGAAGGGAATCCTAGAGGAGAGTTGGGAGTTCCAACCACATTCTTAGGGAAGTAATTATAGAAAAGCACATGTATCAGGAGGTGGTGTCACTGAAGGCTATCTTTAAGGATGTCACAGATAAACACAATGTAAAACGCAAAACACACTTCTTACTAATTTATGAGTTGCCTGAGAAAACAAAATGGAAATTGCTAAAGTATTTAGAAAAAGCAACAAAGTAGCCAACAAAAATAGTTTTATATTACAAAACTTGTAAATGCAGCTATGAGAATATTTTAGAGTAGAATGTTAAATGCTTATTTTGCAAAAGTAAAAATTAAAACGAATGACAAGACAAAAAAAAAAAAAACGAATGACAATACAAGTTAATAATTTCTTACATCAAAAATAATTTAAAAAAAAACAGAGTGGGCAAAGGAAAAACAAAAATTAAATATATACATATAAAAGATGAAATAGAGAGCAAACAATACAATCCCTAAAATAATCAGGCTTGGGTGATTTTACAGGTAAGTTTCCAAAGCTTCAAGGATCCTTTGTATTTCTGTGTTGTCTGTTGTGATCTCTCCATTTTTGTTTCTAATTTTGTTGATTTTAAGTTTCTCCCTTTGTTTCTTGATGAGTCTGGCTAATGGTTTGTCAATTTTATTTATCCTTTCAAAGAACCAGCTTTTGGTTTTGTTGATTTTTGCTATGGTCTCTTTTGTTTCTTTTGCATTTATTACTGCTCTAATTTTTAAGATTTCTTTCCTTCTACTAACCCTGGGGTTCTTCATTTCTTCCTTTTCTAGTTGCTTTAGGTGTAGAGTTAGGTTATTTATTTGACTTTTTTCTTGTTTCTTGAGGTGTGCCTGTATTGCTATGAACTTTCCCCTTAGGACTGCTTTTACCGTGTCCCACAGGTTTTGGGTTGTTTTGTTTTCATTTTCATTCGTTTCTATGCAAATTTTGATTTCTTTTTTGATTTCTTCTGTGATTTGTTGGTTATTCAGCAGCGTGTTGTTCAGCCTCCATATGTTGGAATTTTTTATAGTTTTTCTCCTGTAATTGAGATCTAATCTTACTGCATTGTGGTCAGAAAAAATGCTTGAAATGATTTCTATTTTTTTGAATTTACCAAGGCTAGCTTTGTGGCCCAGGATGTGATCTATCCTGGAGAAGGTTCCATGTGCGCTTGAGAAAAAGGTGAAATTCATTGTTTTGGGATGAAATGTCCTATAGATATCAATTAGGTCTAACTGGTCTATTGTATCGTTTAACGTTTGTGTTTCCTTGTTAATTTTCTGTTTAGTTGATGTATCCATAGGTGTAAGTGGGGTATTAAAGTCTCCCACTATTATTGTGTTATTGTTAATTTCTCCTTTCATACTTGTTAGCATTTGTCTTACGTACTGTGGTGCTCCTGTGTTGGGTGCGTATATATTTATAATTGTTATATCTTCTTCTTGGATTGATCCTTTGATCATTATGTAGTGACCTTCTTTGTCTCTTTTCACAGCCTTTGTTTTAAAGTCTATTTTATCTGATATGAGTATTGCTACTCCTGCTTTCTTTTGGTCCCTATTTGCATGGGAAATCTTTTTCCAGCCCTTCACTTTTAGTCTGTATGTGTCCCCTGTTTTGAGGTGGGTCTCTTGTAGACAACACATGTAGGGGTCTTGTTTTTGTATCCATTCAGCCAGTCTTTGTCTTTTGGTTGGGGCATTCAGCCCATTTATGTTTAAGGTAATTACTGATAAGTATGATCCCGTTGCCATTTAAAATTGACAAACCATTAGCCAGACTCATCAAGAAACAAAGGGAGAAAAATCAAATCAACAAAATTAGAAACGAAAATGGAGAGATCACAACAGACAACACAGAAATACAAAGGATCATAAGAGACTACTATCAACAATTATATGCCAATAAAATGGACAACGTGGAAGAAATGGACAAATTCTTAGAAAAGTACAACTTTCCAAAACTCGGCCAGGAAGAAATAGAAAATCTTAACAGACCCATCACAAGCACGGAAATTGAAACTGTAATCAAAAATCTTCCAGCAAACAAAAGCCCCGGTCCAGACGGCTTCACAGCTGAATTCTACCAAAAATTTAGAGAAGAGCTAACACCTATCCTGCTCAAACTCTTCCAGAAAATTGCAGAGGAAGGTAAACTTCCAAACTCATTCTATGAGGCCACCATCACCCTAATACCAAAACCTGACAAAGATCCGACAAAAAAGAAAACTACAGGCCAATATCACTGATGAACATAGATGCAAAAATCCTTAACAAAATTCTAGCAATCAGAATCCAACAACACATTAAAAAGATCATACACCATGATCAAGTGGGCTTTATCCCAGGGATGCAAGGATTCTTCAATATCTGCAAATCAATCAATGTAATACACCACATTAACAAATTGAAAAATAAAAACCATATGATTATCTCAATAGATGCAGAGAAAGCCTTTGACAAAATTCAACATCCATTTATGATAAAAACTCTCCAGAAAGCAGGAATAGAAGGAACATACCTCAACATAATAAAAGCTATATATGACAAACCCACAGCAAACATTATCCTCAATGGTGAAAAATTGAAAGCATTTCCTCTAAAGTCAGGAACAAGACAAGGGTGCCCACTTTCACCGTTACTATTCAACATAGTTTTGGAAGTTTTGGCCACAGCAATCAGAGCAGAAAAAGAAATAAAAGGAATACAAATTGGAAAAGAAGAAGTAAAACTCTCACTATTTGCAGATGACATGATCCTCTACATAGAAAACGGTAAAGACTCCACCAGAAAATTATTAGAACTAATCAATGATTACAGTAAAGTTGCAGGATATAAAATCAACACACAGAAATCCCTTGCATTCCTATACACTAATAATGAGAAAACAGAAAGAGAAATTAAGGAAACAATTCCATTCACCATTGCAACGGAAAAAATAAAATACTTAGGAATATATCTACCTAAAGAAACTAAAGACCTATATATAGAAAACTATAAAACACTGGTGAAAGAAATCAAAGAGGACACTAATAGATGGAGAAATATACCATGTTCATGGATTGGAAGAATCAATATAGTGAAAATGAGTATACTACCCAAAACAATTTATAGATTCAATGCAATCCCTATCAAGCTACCAACAGTATTCTTCACAGAGCTAGAACAAATAATTTCACAATTTGTATGGAAATACAAAAAACCTCAAATAGCCAAAGCGATCTTGAGAAAGAAGAATGGAACTGGAGGAATCAACCTGCCTGACTTCAGGCTCTACTACAAAGCCACAGTCATCAAGACAGTATGGTACTGGCATAAAGACAGAAATATAGATCAATGGAATAAAATAGAAAGCCCAGAGATAAATCCACGCACATATGGACACCTTATCTTTGACAAAGGAGGCAAGAATATACAATGGATTAAAGACAATCTCTTTAACAAGTGGTGCTGGGAAATCTGGTCAACCACTTGTAAAAGAATGAAACTAGACCACTTTCTAACCCCATACACAAAAATAAACTCAAAATGGATTAAAGATCTAAACGTAAGACCAGAAACTATAAAACTCCTAGAGGAGAACATAAGCAAAACACTCTCTGACATACATCACAGCAGGATCCTCTATGACCCACCTCCCAGAATATTGGAAATAAAAGCAAAAATAAACAAATGGGACCTAATTAACCTTAAAAGCTTCTGCACATCAAAGGAAACTATTAGCAAGGTGAAAAGACAGCTTTCAGAATGGGAGAAAATAATAGCAAATGAAGCAAGTGACAAACAACTAATCTCAAAAATATACAAGCAACTCCTACAGCTCAACTCCAGAAAAATAAACGACCCAATCAAAAAATGGGCCAAAGAACTAAATAGACATTTCTCCAAAGAAGACATACAGATGGCTAACAAACACATGAAAAGATGCTCAACATCATTCATTATCAGAGAAATGCAAATCAAAACCACTATGAGGTACCATTTCACACCAGTCAGAATGGCTGCGATCCAAAAGTCTACAAATAATAAATGCGGGAGAGGGTGTGGAGAAAACTGTTGGTGGGAATGCAAACTAGTACAGCCACTATGGAGAACAGTGTGGAGATTCCTTAAAAAACTGGAAATAGACCTGCCTTATGATCCAGCAATCCCACTGCTGGGCATTCACACTGAGGAAACCAGAAGGGAAAGAGACACGTGTACCCCAATGTTCATCGCAGCACTGTTTATAATAGCCAGGACATGGAAGCAACCTAGATGTCCATCAGCAGATGAATGGATAAGAAGGCAGTGGTACATATACACAATGGAGTATTACTCAGCCATTAAAAAGAATACATTTGAATCAGTTCTAACGAGGTGGATGAAACTGGAGCCTATCATACAGAGTGAAGTAAGCTAGAAGGAAAAACATAAATACAGTATACTAACGCATATATATGGAATTTAGAAAGATGGTAACAATAACCCGGTGTATGAGACAGCAAAAGAGACACTGATGTATAGAACAGTCTTATGGACTCTGTGGGAGACGGAAAGGGTGGGAAGAGTTGGGAGAATGGCATTGAAACATGTAAAATATCATGTAAGAAACGAGTTGCCAGTCCAGGTTCGATGCATGATACTGGATGCTTGGGGCTAGTGCACTGGGACGACCCAGAGGGATGGTATGGGGAGGGAGGAGGGAGGAGGGTTCAGGATGGGGAACACATGTATACCTGTGGCAGATTCATTTTGATATTTGGCAAAACTAATACAATTATGTAAAGTTTAAAAATAAAATAAATTAAAAAAAAAAGCTTCAAGGAGAGAGATAATCCTTATATTTGCAATAATTCAGAAACTAAATAAGAAAGTAAGATTCTTTTGTTCAATTCATTTACAAAGCCAATATAATCTTGCTATTAAATATAGACATAAATCATGAATAGATATAAAGGGAAATGATTTATGTGAAATACTAAAAAATTAAATATAGCAATGTATCATATTAAAATAATGTATCACAAACAAGTGAAATTTAACCAAGGGATGAAAAAATTTGTAGTATTAGAATATTTATTACTGTAACTACTGATTCTCCAGATTAAGGGAAAATATATTAAAATCCCAGTACATATAAAATATCATTAGATAAAATTCAACAATAAGATAAAACATTTTAGTCTGCTACTAATGAAAAGGGACTTCTTTATTTAGTAAAATGGTTTCTACTATTACTACAATATTAAAAAGCAGAGACATTACTTTGCCAAAAAAGGTCTGTCTAGTCAAGGCTATGGTTTTTCCAGCAGTCATGTGTGGATGTGAGAGTTGGACTATAAAGAAAGCTGAGAGTCAAAGAATTGATGGTTTTGAACTGTGGTTTTGGAGAGGACTCTTGAGAGACCCTTGGACTGCAAGGAGATCCAACCAGTCAATCCTAAAGTTGACCTAAATCCTGAATATTCATTGACAGGACTGATACTGAAGCTGAAACTCCAATACTTTGGCCACCTGATGCGAAGAGTTGACTCATTTGAAAAGACCCTGATGCTGGGCAAGATTGAAGGCAGGAGGAGAAGGGGATAACAGAGGATGAGATGATTGGATGGCATCACTGACTCAATGGACATTAGTTTGGATAAACTCTGGGAGTTGGTGATGGACAGGTCGGCCTGGTGTGCTGCAGTCCATGGGGTTGCAGAGTCGGACAGGACTGAGTGACTGAACTGAACTGAAATGAATACTACAAAGCAATTAAAATTCTTAACATTCATGTATTTAAGTTCAGGAACAAGACAAAGATATTTGCTTTTAATGCCACTATTCATCATTATGTTGAGTGTTCTAGATAATACATTAACACTAGGAGAAGAAATAGATATTAATATTTGAAAGAAAGAATTGACATTATTCATAGTATCTAGATCAACATTAGCATTAATAAGGAATTTCAATGTTTGCTAGCTTTAATATCATCATAAAATAATAATATAAAAGCTAAAAATGCTACTGCTGCTGCTGCTAAGTCGCTTCAGTCGTGTCTGACTCTGTGCGACCCCACAGATGGCAGCCCACCAGTCTCCGCCGTCCCTGGGATTCTCCAGGCAAGAACACTGGAGTGGGTTGCCATTTCCTTCTCCAATGCAAGAAAGTGAAAGTGAAGTCACTCAGTAAGTGTCCGACTCTTCGTGACCCCACGGACTACAGCCTACCAGGGTCCTCCGTCCATGGGATTTTCCAAGCAAGAGTACTGGAGTGTGTTGCCGTTGCTACAAACCCAGAAAATCAATGAGTTACTTAGTACTGAATCTAATAAAAGGAAAATTCTAAATCAGGAAAAATTCCTATGTTCTTGGATGGGATGTTTTAGCAGTGTAAATATTTGAATCCTATTAAGTTTATAAAGTAAACTAGATGTCAGCTAAAATCTCCAAGAGATATTTGTCTGGTGGTAAGATTGGACAAGTTGCTTTTAAAGTATTGGAATAAATATACATAATAGAGATCTCAGGAGCAGACCCAGGAATATATGTGCACTTGCTATAATATAGAGGTAGTTTTTCAAGTTATTAATTGTGCAGAAATGATAGATTATGTAATACATGGCATGAGTACCACTGGGTATCCACATGAAAACAGTAACTAGACGCAATAATTTCAAATGGAATACAAATAAAAGTATGCCAATGGAAACTTTTAAACCTTCAGAAAATATAGAATAATTTGTTCATAATTTTTGCATAGGAAATACTTTCTTAAGATATACAAATTACAAATGAGAGATAAAAATCCGGATACATTTAACTTCTAAAATTATAAATTTCAGTAATACAGGAGAGCTGAGTTTGATCCCTGGGTCGAGAAGATCCCCTGGATAAGAAAATGGCAATCCACTCCAGTATTCTTGCCTGGAGAATTCCATGGAGAGAGGAGCCTGGGCGAGCTACAGTCCATGGGATGTAAACAGTCGGAGATGACTGAGCAATTAACAATTTCACTTTCATAACATAACAAAATCACAAATAAAGTTGAAAGATAAGTCTCACGTTGGCAAAAAATATTTATTACCCAAATACAAGTTAATGTTTAGTAGTCAGATTACATGTGTAATACCTAGTAGTTAGCAAGAACAAAAACAATAGAAAATAAGCAAAGTATATATGAACAGACTGTTTACTGAAGAAGGAATCTGATGGCCAATCATATAAGTGTTTTACCTTAGTAGAACACAGGGAATTAAAAGGTAAATATGCTTTAGGGAAACTCCTGTTGGTGGCAGATGGCAAAGATGTACACAGACCAGTATTTGTAGAAAATTCACAGTGTATGTGAATCTCTCTCATAATAGATGGAATAACACTAGCAGTCAAAACAAACAGACCATGCATATATGTGGCAACATTACCATCTTAAAGAAATGAAGCAATAAATTAACATCTTAAACAGAATATAGCAGTGACTAGAAATACCAAGATGTAGAATGAAACATACAATGTGGTAAATTTATTTAGATTAATGTTATTCCATGATATCCATATTTATTGTTTCCCACAAACATCACCTGAGCCTAAGACCCAGACCTGAAAACAAGGAAATGATATATAAATCACAGGTCCATTTGTAAAGAGCTGTTCAGTTTAGTTCAGTTCAGTCACTCAAACTTTAATGAAAATAGCCAGTTTCCAAACTTGCCACGCACAAGTATTTCCATCATTACTAAAGATGTGGAGTATGTGCTCAAAGAATACCTTCCAAGGTGGGTCAGAACACTTGGATGGAAGTAACCTTCAAGGAACTGACTGGTTTAGTAATGGAACTCTACCCAGAAGCTAGGAAGAAAAGCACACACTTCCAATTTTTGTTGAGTTAACATAGCTGTAAAATACTTTATGTGGACCCAGATGTATTAAGCTGTGACTGATGCATGGGCTTATAAGCACTGCAGCACATGGAGGCGAGGTAAAGAGGACTAGGAACAGGTCTGGGGCCTCTGCTGTGCTTTGACTTTGATGGAGGTGATGACGAGAAGCTTGTTGGATTGTTGGTGTCAGTGCTGAGCCATGCCCAGGTCTGTCCATTCATCGTTTGCAGTCCTCTGTCTCAGAGGAGAGAGGACAGGCAATCCTAAAACACGGGCTCTCAAAAGAGCACTCAGTAGCGTGGTGCTTACTGTTTACTACCTCTTCTTTAGGACCTTCATTACCGATGGCTGAGTGGGAATCCACGTTAAAACAAATCCTCCTCCTCCTGAGTACACCATGGACCTAGGGTGAAATAACTCTCTTGTATTCTCTTAGCCTCCATTGTGAGTGCCTTGATTCTTCCAGATTCTTCATAACCAAGCTTCTTCCCACACCAGGCTTCCATTGCCAAACTGTTTATTGACTTTTCAAGGTTGTTTCCATAGTCAGAACATATACTGCAGAATTCTTTGTAAAGAATTTTCTATATAATTCATATTGCTGCCTTTAACTAAGTATTTCAGAAAAAAAAATTTCCTAAGAGATCTTTATACACAAGAACATGTTGATATCTGGATAAAAATTAGCTTCCGCTGAGATCTGATGGAGAAAGTTTGAATGGCTGGGTAAGTGGGTTGCAAAGAATTTCTGGCATGCTCTGTCTTCCAGTGTCATTCAGCTGTTAGGAGAAGAACAAAATCCAAAAATTGGCTGATATGAGAGTTGTTTCCCAATAACACATTTTTCTGTGTCAATAACATCAATGATACATAGATATGGCCAACCCCATATGACTTTGGTTTTCTCTTAAGTTCCTTTACAGCCCGCTTCCATCCCAAGGAGAATGTTAGATATCTAGCATTGTGGAGGGAAGCATGAGAAGGTGAGGGTGTATGTTGGGGATAGGCAGACTTCTGTGCAAGGCCAGATAAGAAAAATTTTAGGATTATGAGCAGCACTATATGACTTCCAATCATTTATTTTTAGCATAGTTGCATGAAAGGAGCCATGGGCAATATGTAAAGAAATGGTCAGGGCTATACTCCAATAAAGCCTTTTTACAAAAACAAATCTGTGGGCTGTAGTTAGACAGAGCCTAGTGGGCAACTGTATCCAAAATCTACCTCCTCAGTGAACTATGGAAGGTAGGTAGAAAAGAAGCCAGGCAGGGAACTTTAGGAGGGTCAATTTTTCTGAGTTAGGGAATACAAAGAGCAATGTAGGAAATTAGTTCTTAGTCGGAGAAGGCAATGGCACTCTACTCCAGTACTCTTGCCTGGAAAATCCCATGGATGGAGGAGCCTGGTAGGCTGCAGTCCTTGGGGTCGCTAGGAGTCGGACACGACTGAGCAACTTCACTTTCACTTTTCACTTTCATGCACTGGAGAAGGAAATGGCAACCCACTCCAGTGTTCTTGCCTGGAGAATCCCAGGGATGGGGGAGCCTGGTGGGCTGCCATCTCTGGGGTCGCACAGTGTAAGACATGACTGAAGCGACTTAGCAGCAGCAGCAGCAGCAGTTTCAAAAACAGATATAGAAAAAAAAAAAAAAAATCCCCAGCATGCCATGGGTTCAGAAAGAAAATTATCTGAGGATTTTATTTGGGGCTTGTGCTCAGTTGCTAAGTTGTGAGTGATTCTTTATGACTAAATGGACTGTAGCCCACCAGGCTCCTCTGTCCATGGGATTCTCCAGTAAAGAATATAGGAGTGGGTTGCCATTTCCTCTTCCAAAGTATCTTTCTGACCCAGGAATCAAACCTGCATCTCTTCATCTTCTATCTTGGCAGGTGTGTTCTTTACCACTGAGCCACTTGGGAAGTCCTATTTATTTGGGCTCTGCAGGGCAAATGGTTTCTAGAAAGTTTGTTGAACTTTTGCAAGAACAGAAGCATGTAGAAGTCAAACCAAATTTGTAAATGGAGTGAAGTGAAAGACAAAGGTTTAGTTTTTAGTTAGGTAGCACAGTTCCATCTGTGATGAAGCTCAGAGTCATCCCCTTTCCTGCTCAGACCTGATTCCATTTTCTCAATGTGACCTCTTCAGAGAACAAAATCAATAATGTGTCTGTCTCAAAGCCCTAGCTGTGATAAGTTTAAGGCCTATCATGACTTTTATAAAAACAGCAATAAGTGCCCAGACAAATTAGCTGTTTCAAGTAAAACATGACTCTTCTCTTAGATTGGAGAAAGGCAATCTCCAAATTGGTAATTTATCTCTGTGGATCAGAGAAGCTATGACCAGTGTTCACTCTAAGATTTGGTCTGCCTAGTATGACTTCAGCAGACCAGCCAATTAGATATGAAGCATGATTAAAATAAGAATCACATTGTGCTGATTCTTCGCTTATGTGAATAGATTCAGTTAATACAGCATTTTGCTCCCTGGGTGATTTCAGCATTGTGAACTGTGTCATGATTCCCAAGGGAATGGTGGGAACTTTCTTATGGCTCTGTGGAGTAAGCGGACCCAGAATAAAGCCAGAAGCAAGGGGAAGTGAGCAGAGGAAAAGGGGAGACAGAACGGGAAAGGAGAGAGAGAAAGAGACGGGGAGAAAGCTGATGACTTCGTGTGAATTCTGGTATTCATATATCCTTGAAACTCATTTAACCTTTGGCAACTTAGTTACACATAAACTAATACAAGGGCTCCCAAGGTGGTACTAGTGGTAAAGAACCCACCTGCCAATGCTGGAGACATAAGAGACTCAGGTTCAATCCCTGGGTCAGGAAGATCCCCTGGAGGAGGGCATGGCAACCCACTCCAGTATTCCTGCCTAGAGAATCCCATGAACAGGAGAGTCTGGTGGGCTATAGTCCATCGAGTCTCAAAACTTCAGACATGACTGAAGTGACACAGCATGCATGCATGAAACTAATACAAATCACTGAGGTATTGTTTATATTATAATCTAAAACACACAGACATTAAGTATAAAACTTAATTCATTTTAGCAGGACTATTTTCTTGTAACCCACTACTCCTTTCAAGACAAAACATTTCCATCACCCTATGAAGTTCATCCATGATTCTTTCTTATTAGTTCTCATCTTCCACCCTAGAAGCAATGATTGTTCTGATTTTTATCTCTATGAATTTTGACAGTTCTTAAACTTCATATAATGGAATCATTGAATAGTTTCTCTCTTGTGTTTCTCTTCTTTGACTTAACATGCTTTTGAGGTACATCTGTGTTGTTGCATATAAAAATAGTTAGTCCTTTTTATTGCTGAGGTTTAAGTTATGGTATTAATATGTTACACATTGTTTATCCATTCCCTTGTTGATTGAGATTGGATTATTACTGGGTTTTGGTTTTTGTGATTAGAGCCAATATGAACATTTTAACCTTCTTGTGTAAGGTTTTGTTTGTGGACATGTATTTTAACTTGGTGGGTAAATATCTAGTAGGGATAGGTTGGGCTTCCCTGGTGAGCCACCCTGGTGGCTCAGTGGTGAAGAATCTGCCTGCCAGTGCAGAAGACATGAGTTCAATCCCTGGGTTGGGAAGATCCCCTGGAGAAAGAAACGACAACACACTTGTCTGGAAATCCCTAGGGCAGAGGAGTCTGGTGAGCTACAGTCCATGATGTGGCAGAATTGGACATGACTTAGTGATTGAGCATGAACACACAGGGTAAGTATGCAGTTATATTTATTAAAAATTGCATCTCCAAAGGAGTTTACCATTTTACACTCTCACCAGCAACGCATTAGTGTTCACTTGGTCTACATACTTGCTAATATTTGGTACTGTCAGTCTTTTTAATTTTAGCCATCTTTGTCTATAAAAGTCACTTACTTGCCCCCTTTTCTTTCCATTTTTAAAATTTTGACAAATGCATAGAGCATGAAATTTACTATCTAATCATGTTAACATATGAATTAATACATTCATGATGTTGTGCAACCATTACCACCATCCATCTCTTTAACTCTTTTCATCTTATAAACTGAAGCTCGACACTCAAACAGTAACCCCCTACCCCCTGCTCTGCTCAGCTTCTGGCAACCACTGTTCCACTTTATGTCTCTGTGGTACTAATCTCAGTACTGCATCTAAATGGAGTCACTAGTCTTTTCATGAGTGACATTTCACTTAGAATAAGATCCTTAAGTTTCTACCCTTGTTTTAAAGATTGACTAATAGCCTATTGTATGTGTATACCACATTTTTCTTATTAATTTAACAATGGACATTTGTGTTTGCTATTATGAATAATGCTGCTATAAATACAGTGTACAAATATCACCTTGAGATCTTCCTTTTGTCTCTTTTAGATTTATACCTAGAAGTAGAATTTTTTGGATCACATGGTAATTCTGTTTTTCTCTTTTTTCTTTTGAGGAATCACCATACTGTTTACCACAGCTGCAATACCATGTTATAGTCCCACCAATAATGAAAATGGATTCCAATTTCTACACATTCTCTTCACCACTCTTTGTTTTTTGGTTTTCTGACATTCAGTTCAGTTCAGTTCAGTTGCTCAGTCATGTCCAACTCTTTGCGACCCTATGAATTGCAGCACGCCAGGCCTCCCTGTCCATCACCAACTCCCAGAGTTCACTCAAACTCACGTCCATCGAGTCGGTGATGCCATCCAGCCATCTCATCCTCTGTCGTCCCCTTCTCCTCCTGTCTCCAACCCCTCCCAGCATCAGAGTCTTTTCCAGTGAGTCAACTCTTCGCATGAGGTGGCCAAAGTCCTGGAGTTTCAGCTTTAGCATCATTCCTTCCAAAGAATACCTAGAACTGATCTCCTTTAGAATGGACTGGTTGGATCTCCTTGCAGTCCAAGGGACTCTCAAGACTCTTCTCCAACACCACAGTTCAAAAGCATCAATTCTTTGGTGCTCAGCTTTCTTCACAGTCCAAATTTCTCATCCATACATGACCACAGGAAAAACCATAGCCTTAACTAGATGGACCTTTGTTGGCAAAGTAATGTCTCTGCTTTTGCATATGCTATCTAGGTTGGTCATAATTTTTCTTCCAAGGAGTAAGCGTCTTTTAATTTCATGGCTGCAATCACCATCTGCAGGAATTTTGAAGCCCCACAAAATAAAGTCTGACATTATTTCCACTGTTTCCCCATCCACTTCCCATGAACTATTGGACCAGATGCCATAATCTTAGTTTTCTGAATGTTGAGCTTTCTGACATTAGATATCCTAATTAGTTATGACATGATATCTCATTGTGGTTTTAGTTTGCATTTCCTTAGTAATTAGTCATGTTGAGTGCCATTTCATTTCATTGGTCATTCGTATATCTGAGGAGAAATTTCTGTTAAAGTCCTTGGTCCGTTTTTGAGTTGGTTTGCATGTGTTTTGTGTGTTTTTGAGTTTTAGGAGTTTTCTATATATTCTGGATTATAATCACTTATCAGATATATGATTCACAAATATTTTCTCCCATTTTGTTCATTTCATTTTACTCTATTGATATTGTCTTTTAATGACTTTTTAAAAAAATTTTCATGAAATCTAACTTATGCATTTTTGGTTGTGGTGGTGTTATCTATGCCTTTGGTGTTAAGTCCAAGAGATGATTGCCAAATCCAATATTATGTAGCTTTTGCCCTGCTTTCTTCTAAGAGCTTTATAATTTTAGGTCTTACATTTGCATCTTTAATCCATTTTGAGTTGACTTTTATATATAATTTTAGGCAAGTGTCCAACTTTATTTTCTGTATGTGAATATCCAGTTTCCTTGATATCATTTGTTGAAAAGACTCTCCTTTCCCCATTGAATGATTTTGGCACCCTTGACAAAATCCACTTGACAATACATCTGAGGGTTTATTTTAGGAGCTTCTATTCTATTCCATTGATCTGTATGTCTGTCTTCATGCCAGTACCACATGGTCTTGATGACCATACATATACAGTAAGTTTTGAAATCAGAAAGTGTAAGTCTTCCAGCTTTGTTTTTCTTTTTCAAGATTGTTTTAGCTGTCTGAGGTTCTCTGAGATTCCACATGCATGTTAGGATAGATTTGTCTGTTTTCAAAAATGTCATTGGGATTTTGTTAGAAATTACACCGAATCTGTAGACTGCTTTGTGTAGTACTGACATCTTAACAATATCAAGTCTTCCAATTCATAAACATGGTATGTATTTCTATTTATTTCCATTGTCTTTCATTTTCTTCAGCAATGTTTTGCATTTTCCATTGTGCACATCACCTTTTCACCTCTTTGCTAAGTTAATTCTAAAGTATTTTATTCTTTTCATACTACATATTGTTTTTTTTTGTAAGCCAAATCCTATTTTTTTTTAATTTAATTAATGTATTTAATTTACTTTACAATATTGTATTGGTTTTGCCATACATTGACTTGAATGTGCCATGAATGTACATGTGTTCCCCATCCTGAACCCCTCTCCCACCTCCTTCCCCATCCATCCCTCTGGGTCATCCCAGTGCACCAGCCCCGAGTACCGTGTATTATGCATCAAACCTGGACTGGCAATTCGTTTCACACATGATATTTTACATGTTTCAATGCCATTCTCCCATATCATCCTGCCCATGCCCTCTCCCACAGAGTCCATAAGACTGTTCTATACATCTGTATCTCTTTTGCTGTCTCGCATACAGGGTTATCGTTACCTTCTTTCTAAATTCCATATATATGCGTTAGTATACTGTATTGGTGTTTTTCTTTCAGGCTTACTTCACTCTGTATAATAGGCTTCAGTTTCATCCACCTCATTAGAACTGATTCAAATGTATTCTTTTTAATGGCTGAGTAATATTGCATTGTGTATATGTACCACAGCTCTCTTATCCATTCATCTGCTGATGGATATCTAGGTTGCTTCCATGTCCTGGCTATTATAAACAGTGCTGTGATGAACATTGGGGTACACGTGTCTCTTTCCCTTCTGGTTTCCTTGGTGTGTATGCCCAGCAGTGGGATTGCTCAGTCATATGGCAGTTCTATTTCCAGTTTTTTAAGGACTCTCCACACTGTTCTCCACAGTGCCTGTATTAGTTTGCATTCCCACCAACAGTGTAAGAGGGTTCCCTTTTCTCCACACCCTCTCCAGCATTTATTGCTTGTAGACTTTTGGATAGGAGCCATTCTGACTGACATGAAATGGTACCTCATTGTGGTTTTGATTTGCATTTCTCTGATAATGAGTGATGTTGAGCATCTTTTCATGTGTTTGTTAGCTGTCTGTATGTCTTCTTTGGAGAAATGTTTGTTTAGTTCTTTGGCCCACTTTTTGATTGGGTCTTTTATTTTTCTGGGATTGAGCTGCAGGAGTTGCTTGTATATTTTTGAGATTAGTTGTTTGTCAGTTGCTTCATTTGCTATTATCTTCTCCCATTCTGAAGGCTGTCTTTTCACCTTGCTTATAGTTTCCTTTGTTGTACAAAAGCTTTTAATTTTAATTAGGTCCCATTTGTTTATTTTTGTTTTATTCCCAATATTCTGGGAGATGGGTCATAGAGGATCCTGCTGTGATTTATGTCAGAGAGTGTTTGCCTATGTTCTCCTCTAGGAGTTTAATAGTTTATGGTCTTACATTTAGATCTTTAATCCATTTTGAGTTTATTTTTGTGTATGGTGTTAGAAAGTGTTCTAGTTTCATCCTTTTACAAGTGGTTGACCAGTTTTCCCAGCGCCACTTGTTAAAGAGATTGTCTTTTCTCCATTGTATATTCTTGCCTCCTTTGTCAAATATAAGGTGCCCACAGGTGCATGGATTCATCTCTGGGCTTTCTATTTTGTTCCATTGATCTATGTTTCTGTCTTTGCCAGTACCATACTGTCTTGATGACTGTGGCTTTGTACTAGAGACTGAAGTCAGGCAGGTTGATTCCTCCAGTCCCATTCTTATTTCTCAAGGTTGCTTTGGCTATTCGAGGTTTTTTGTATTTCCATACAAATTGTGAAATTATTTGTTCTAGTTCTCTGAAAAATACCATTGGTAGCTTGATAGGGATTGCATTGAATCTATAGATTGCTTTGGGTAGTATACTCATTTTCACTATATTGATTCTTCCAGTCCATGAACATGGTATATTTCTCCATCTATTTGTGTCCTCTTTGATTTCTTTTACCAGTGTTTTATAGTTTTCTATATATAGGTCTTTTGTTTCTTTAGGTAGATATATTCCCAAGTATTTTATTCTTTTTGTTGCAATGGTGAATGGAATTGTTTCCTTAATTTCTCTTTTCTCCTTGTTAGTGTATAGGAATGCAAGCGATTTCGATTTCTGTGTGTTAATTTTATATCCTGCAGCTTTACTATATTCATTGATTAGCTCTAGTAATTTTCTGGTGGAGTCTTTAGGGTTTTCTATGTAGGGGATCATGCCATCTGCAAACAGTGAGAGTTTTACTTCTTCTTTTCCAATTTGGATTCCTTTTATTTCTTTTTCTGCTCTGATTGCTGTGGCCAAAACTTCCAAAACTATGTTGAATAGTAATGGTGAAAGTGGGCACCCTTGTCTTGTTCCTGACTTTAGGGGAAATGCTTTCAATTTTTCACCATTGAGGATAATGTTTGCTGTGGGTTTGTCATATATAGCTTTTATTATGTTGAGATATTTTCCTTTGATTCCTGCTTTCTGGAGGGTTTTTATCATAAATGGATGTTGAATTTTGTCAAAGACTTTCTCTGCATCTATTGAGATAATCATATGGTTTTTCTATCAATTTGATAATATGGCATATTACATCACTTCATTTGTGGATATTGAAGAATCCTTGCATCTCTGGGATAAAGCCCACTTGGTCATGATGTATGATCTTTTTAATATTTTGTTGCATTCTGTTTGCTAGAATTTTATTAAGTATTTTTACATCTATGTTCATCAGTGATATTGGCCTGTAGTTTTCTTTTTTTGTAGCATCTTTGTCAGGTTTTGGTATTAGGGTGACTGTGGCCTCATAGAATGAGTTTGGAAGTTTACCTTCCTCTGCAATTTTCTGGAAGAGTTTGAGTAGGATAGGTGTTAGCTCTTCTCTAAATTTTTGGTGGAATTCAGCTGTGAAGCTGTCTGGTCCTGGGCTTTTGTTTGCTGGAAGATTTCTGATTACAGTTTCAATTTCCGCACTTGTGATGGGTCTGTTAAGATTTTCTATTTCTTCCTGGTCCAGTTTTGGAAAGTTGTACTTTTCTAAGAATTTGTACATTTCTTTCAAATTGTCCATTTTATTTGTATATAGTTGCTGATATAGTCACTTATGATCCTTTGTATTTCTGTGTTGTCTGTTGTGATCTCTCCATTTTCCTTTCTAATTTTATTGATTTTTCTCCCTTTGTTTCTTGATGAGTCTGGCTAATGATTGATCAATTTTATTTATCTTCTTAAAGAACCAGGTTTTGGTTTTGTTGATTTTTGCTATGGTCTCTTTTGCATTTATTTATGCCCTGATTTTTAAGATTTCTTTCCTTCTACTAACGCTGGGGTTCATAATTTCTTCCTTTTCAAGTTGCTTTGGATGTAGAGTTAGGTTATTTATTTGACTTTTTTCTTGTTTCTTGAGGTAATCCTGTACTGCTATGAACCTTCCCCATAGTACTTCTTTTACAGTGTCCCATAGGTTTTGGGTTGTTTTGTTTTCATTTTCATTCATTTCTATGCATATTTTGATTTCTTTTTTGGTTTCTTCTGTGATTTGTTGATTATTCAGCAGTGTGTTGTTCAGCCTCCATATGTTGGGATTTTTAGTAGTTTTTCTCCTGTAATTGGATCTGCTCTTACTGCATTGTGGTAAGAAAAGATGCTTGGAATGATTTCAGTCTTTTTGAATTTACCAAGGCTAGATTTATGGCCCAGGATGTGATCTATTCTGGAGAAGGTTCCATGTGTGCTTGAGAAAAAGATGAAATTCATTATTTTGGGGTGAAATGTCCTATAGATATCAATTAGGTCTAACTGGTCTATTGTATCATTTAAAGTTTGTGTTTTTTTGTTAATTTTCTGTTTAGTTGATCTATCCATAGGTGTGAGTGGGGTATTAAAGTCTCCCACTATTATTGTGTTATTGTTCATTTCTCCTTTCATACTTGTTGGCATTTGTCTTACATATTGTGGTGCTCCTTTGTTGGGTGCATATATATTTATGATTGTTATATCTTCTTCTTGGATTGATCCTTTGATCATTATGTAGTGACCATCTTTGTCTCTTTTCACAGCCTTTGTTTTAAAGTCTATTTTATCTCATATGAGTATTGCTACTCCTGCTTTCTTTTGGTCTCTATTTGCATGGAAAATCTTTTTCCAGCCCTTCACTTTTAGTCTGTATGTGTCCCTTGTTTCGAGATGGGTCTCTTGTAGACAACATATATTGGGGTCTTGTTTTTGTATCCATTCACCTAGTCTTTGTCTTTTGGTTGGGGCATTCAACCCATTTACATTTAAGGTAATTATTGATAAGTATGATCCCGTTGCCATTTACTTTATTGTTTTGGGTTCAAGTTTATACACCCTTTCTGTGTTTCCTGTCTAGAGAAGATCCTTTAGCATTTGTTGGAGAGCTGGTTTGGTGGTGCTGAATTCTCTCAGCTTTTGCTTGTCTGTAAAGCTTTTGATTTCTCCTTCATATTTGAATGAGATCCTTGCTGGGTACAGTAATCTGGGCTGTACGTTATTTTCTTTCATCACTTTAAGTATGTCTTGCCATTTCCTCCTGGCCTGAAGAGTTTCTATTGAAAGATCAGCTGTTATCCTTATGGGAATCCTCTTGTGTGTTATTTGTTGTTGTTGTTGTTTTTTTTTTTTTCCCTTGCTGCTTTTAATATTTGTTCTTTGTGTTTGATCTTTGTTAATTTGATTAATATGTGTCTTGGGGTGTTTTGCCTTGGGTTTATCCTGTCTGGGACTCTCTGGATTTCTTGGACTTGAGTGATTATTTCCTTCCCCATTTTAGGGAAGTTTTCAACTATTATCTCCTCAAATATTTTCTCATGGTCTTTCTTTTTGTCTTCTTCTTCTGGGACTCATAGGATTCGAATGTTGGGGTGTTTAACATTGTCCCAGAGGTCTCTGATGTTGTCCTCATTTCTTTTAATTCTTTTTTTATTTTTTCCTCTCTGTTTCATTTATTTCTACCATTCTATCTTCTACCTCACTTATCCTATCTTCTGCCTCTATTATTCTACTGCTGGTTCCCTCCAGAGTGTTTTTGATCTCATTTATTGCATTATTCATTATATATTGACTCTCTTTTATTTCTTCTAGGTCCTTGTTAAACCTTTCTTGCATCTTCTCATCCTTGTCTCCAGGCTATTTATCTGCAACTCCAATTTGTTTTCAAGATTTTGGATCATTTTCACTATCATTATTCGGAATTCTTTATCAGGTAGATTCCCTATCTCTTCCTCTTTAGTTTGGTTTGGTGGGCATTTATCCTGTTCCTTTACCTGCTGGGTATTTCTCTGCCTTTTCATCTTGTTTATATTGCTGTATTTGGGGTGGCCTTTTGTATTCTGGCAGTTGGTGGTTCCTCTTTATTGTGGAGGTTCCTCGCTGTGGGTGGGGTTGAACGGGTGGCTTGTCAAGGTTTTCTGGTCAGGGAAGCTTGTGTCAGTGTTCTGGTGGGTGATGCTGGATTTCTTCTTTCTGGAGTGCAATTAAGTGTTCAGTAATAAGTTTTGATGTCAGTGGGTTTTGTGTGACTTTGGTCAGCCTGTGTATTGAGGCTCAGGGTTATGTTCCTGTGTTGCTGGAGAATTTGCACGGTATGTCTTGCTCTGGAGCTTGTTGGCCCTTGAGTGGTGCTTGGGTTCAGTGTAGGTGTGGAGGCATTTGATGAGTCCCTATTGATTAATGTTCCCTGGAGTCAGGAATTCACTGGTGTTTTCAGTATTTGGACTTAAGCCTCTTGCCTCTGGTTTTCAGTCTTATTCTTACAGTAGCCTCAAGACTTCTCCATCTATACAGCACCAATGATAAAACATCTAGGTTAATGATGAAAAGTTTCTCCACAATGAGGGACACCTGGAGAGGCATACAGAGTTACATGGAGAAGAGAAGAGGGAGGAGGGTGATAGAGGTGAACAGGAGGAGAAGAGGGGGAATCAAAAGGGGCGAGAGCAAGCTAGCCAGTAATCACTTCCCTATGTGGTCTCCACAGTTTGGATCCCTCAGAGATTTTCATGGAGTTACACAGAGAAGAGAAGAGGGAGGAAGGAGAAAGAGGTGTCCAGGAGGATAAAGGAAGAATCAAAAGGAGAGAGACAGATCCAGCCAGTAATCAGTTCCCTAAGTGTTCTCCACAGCCCAGAACACACAATGAGATTCACAGAGTTGGGTAGAGAAGAGAAGGGGGAGGAAGGAGATAGAGGCAACCTGGTGGAGAAAAAGGAGAGTCCAAAGGGGGAGAGAGCAATCCAGCCAGTGATCTCGCTCCCAAGTAAAAATGGGTACTGAAGTTTGGGTTCTTAAAGGTACAAAGTTGATAACAAATACCAAGAAGCAAAGCTTAAAAATCTTGAGTAGAGGTTAGATTCTCAAAAATACAGTATTAAAAAAAAAAAAAAAGCAAACAAAAAAACCCACAAAGTCACAGAAATTATAAAATATATATATATGAAGTTGGCTTTAAAAATAGGGTCTTTCTGGGGTTTTTTGGCAAGGTAATAGTAGTTTATAAAAATGAAAATTAAAGGGAGTAATAGGGGCTTAAAAATTACAAAAAGTAAAATAAAATAAAATTAAAAATTTTAACTTAAATTTAAAAAATGATAATAGTAAAAATGTATCTAAGACTGTCTCTGGAGCTGTTGTGGACAGTGTGAGGTCAGTTCATTTTCAGATAGTTTCTTGGTCCAGCTTGTACTTCTCATGGTCTATAGGCCCCTTCCTATGCAGTTGGTGCTAACTACAGGGTTTTAGTCTATTGCACCTGTCACTTCCAAAGCGGTTCCCTCACTTAATTTAGCTTCTTCTGTTTGCTGGTCTCTTCAGTGTCTAATTTCTGCCCTGACACAAGGGGCGCAGTGGTGGTCAATTTTTTTTAGGCTCACTTGTACAGTCGTGCTTTGGGGAGGGAGGAACACTGCAAACAAATATCACTGGTGTGTGTTCACAGTGATTCAGCCACACTGGGTTTTCCCCCTACTCACGTCGTGTGTGCTTTCCCAGTCTACACTGCTCAGACTCTAGGTTGCTCTGCCGGGAACTGTCTGATGTGGGCCGTGGTTTGCATGCACTTCCCAGGTCTAAGCCACTCAGGTTCAGGTTCTTGGGTGCTCCACAAAGGCACAGACTTGGTTGGGCCTGCGTTTTGCGCCTGTCCCAGGTCTGAGCAGCTCAGGGGACTGGTTCCTTAGTGCGTGTAGTTGCACCCAGCTGAAGGCTGTGACTTATCCCCTCCCCTGTCCCAGCCATTCGGTTTTCTGGGTGTACAACGAGTGCACCTTGTGTCTCTTCTGGGAAGATGATCTCTGGCTGCGACCCTCCCGGTGGATGTCAACCGTCCAGAGTCCCAAGAAGTCTTGGTTAGCAAAGAAGTCTGCTTGCAGTTTGGTATAGGATGCCTCTCTGGGGCCGCGATTGCCCCCTTCCTGCTCTGGCTGCCCTTGCCTGCCCGTCTCTAGTGGGGGATGAGTTGGGTCACAGCCCACTAGCTCTGCTCAGTCCTTTGCTCTGTGAGCGTGCCTGGTGGTAGTTAGGGCTTTTCGTGGGAACGTGGGATAGTTATCCCACAGTCTGGGTTGCTATCTCAAGCTAGTTCCCTCAGATTTACCTCAGGGCATTCAGGCCCAGTCCTTATCCTAAGCAATGCTGCCCACTCCTCCCTGTCCCTCCCCTGCTTGCTAGTGGGGCATGTGAGCGTCTGGGCTGTTACACCACTGGGAGTTGCTGTTAGGCACGGAATCTGTGGGTTTTAATTATTTATTTATTTTCCCCCCTGGTTATTTTGCCCTCTGAGATTCCAAGGCTCACCACACACCCACCGGACAGAGGGTTTCCTGGTGTTTGGAAACTTCTTTCTGTTTTAAGACTCCCTTCCCAGGATGGATCTCCACCCCTACCTCTTTTGTCTCTCTTTTTATCCTTTATATTTTGTCCTACCTCCTTTTGAAGACAACGGGCTGCTTTTCTGGGCGCCTGATATCCTCTGCCAGCATTCAGAAGTTGTTCTGTGGAATTTGCTCCACATTCAAATGTTCTTTTGATGAATTTGTAGGGGAGAAAGTAGTCTCCCCATCTTATTCCTCTGCCATCTTAGGACCGCCTCCCATACTACATATTGTAAATGAAATTGTTTTCATAACTTCCTTTTCAGAGTGTTCATTGTTAGTATAGAAATACAATTGATTTTTGTGTATTGATTTTGTATCCTGCTACTTCACTGCATTTACTATTTTAACAGTTTTTTGTGTGTGGAATCTTGAGGGTTTTCTTCATATTAGGTCTATACTCATTTTAAAAACATGAGTTGTTTGTGTGGGTTTGTAGAATTTATATATATGTATATTCTGGATATGAGCCCTTTGTCAGGCATATGAGTTGCAAATATTTTCTTCTAATATGTGACTTCACTATCCATTTTCTTAATGATGTCTTTTGATCATTGGAAGTTTCTAATTTTGATGATGTTCCATGGTAATAGTCCCATTCTCAGCCTATGTGAATGTTGGTTGCTAAAGGCTTATGGCAATAGCTTTCTCAGGAGAATGGTTCTCAGCCAACAAGAGGCATCTCATCTAGACATAACTGGGATGCCATGCTCTCTTCTGAAGTGGCTTAGACAAATGACTGGCTGTTATTGCAGTACAAAAGGCCTGTCCTCTGACCTCCGTGTGAGACAACACTGAGGGGCTGTTTGTGTCCTGGGGCTCCTTGTAGGATTAGACAGAGGCTGGACTGGAGCTGACCCCACTTCTTTTCTGTGCTTCCTGTCCTATCCTACTTCCTTTACTTCTTCACAGATGTCTCTTGCAAGCATTCACTCAATAAATGACTCACATAAGAGACCCCTCTCAAGTTCTGCCTTCAGGGAACTCTCTCTAAGACACCAATTTATCAATTTTTCTTTTATGCTTGGTTCCTTTTTTGTATCCTAAGAAATCTTTGTTTCCCTCATGTTGCAAAGATACTCTTCTATGCTTGCCTTTTAGGGGCTTTATAGTTTTAATATTTACATTTAGGTTTATGATCTATTTCAAGTTAATTATTGTGCATGATGTAAGAAGGATCAAGTTTTATTTTTTCCATAAAAATATCCAGGTGTTCCAGCCTCTTTTCCTTGTCCAAATGTATTTGCACCATTGTAAAAAGTCAATTGACCATATATTTGTGCAACATTTGCTTTTATTTTTGCTTTAAGTAGTGGGCATGGTTTTATATTTCCTAGTGCTGAATGGTCCTGGCTAATTTAGAGTTTCCTTTTTATTTGGATTTCCAACTAGTGTTGCCAGACATATAGCAAATAATAATATAGGACTCTGAGTTAAGTTTAAATTTCACATACACAAGAAATAATCTTTTAGTATAAATATGTCCCATGCAATATTTAGGATGGACTTATACTAAAAATGGTTAGTGTCTATCTCAATTAGGAAAGTAAACAAGTGTCCTGTATTTTATCTGAAAACACTGTTTCCACTGGACTCCTTGGATTCTAATCATCAGCTTCCCATCACCACCTTCTGCCTCCCTGTTCTGGCCTTTTACCTACCTGCAAGGTTAACTTCTTGCTTTTTTTTATAATAATTTTTTAAATTTAAATACTGTTGGTTTACAGTTTATATTAGTTTCAAGTGTAGTACATATTGATTCAGTGTTTTTACAGATTATACTTCATTATAGGTTATTATAAGATAATGGCTATAATTCCCATCATGTACAATGTACACTTTTGCTTGTCTATTTTATACATGAAAGAAAGTGAAAGTGAAGTCGCTCAGTCATGTCCAACTCTTTGCGACCCTGTGGACTATAGCCCACCAGGCTCCTCCGTCCATGGGATTCTTCAGGCAAGAATACTGGAGTGGGTTGCCATTTCCTTCTCCAGGGCATCTTCCTGACCCAGGGATCAAACCCAGGTCTCCTGCATTGCAGGCAGATGCTTTACCCTCTGAACCACCAGGGAAGCCCACTATTTTATATAGTAGTTTGTATCTCTTAATCCCATACCCTTAATTTGCCCCTCCCCTCCCCTCCCCTCTCACTCGTAACCAGTACTTTGTTTTCTGAGCTTTGCTGGTGGTTCAGAAGTAAATAATCCACTGCAAGGCAGGGAGACATGGTTTGATTCCTGGGTCAGCAAGATGCCCTGAAGGAGGGCACGGAAACCCACTCAACTATTCTTGCCTGGAGAATCCCCATGGACAGAGGAGCCTGGTGGGCTACAGTCCATGGGGTTGCAGAGTCGGACATGACTGAGCACACACACATACAGTTTGTTTTCTATGTTTGTAAGGTGAGCTTTCTGAACCTCTCTGTGATGAAGTGCTCCATTCTTCCTTTCTGGGAGGCTGGGATGGCCAGTTCACACCCTTATCTCATTCTTTGACTTTCCTGGCTGTCAGCTATTGAAGCAACTGGACTATTTTTTGAATAACGTTCCACTTCTGAAGTGCAAATTTAATGTTATTGACCTGAAGGAGTGTCAGAACAGACAGACGTTGTGACTCCCTGACTCTCATCAAAGGTTGGCTTAGGTTCAGGCCAATCGACTCATATCCTCACACCTGAAACTCCATGATGGGGCATAAAGCCACCCTGTAATTACTGAACAGGCTGCAGGGTTTGGAGAGGTTATATCTGGGATGTTGGCAGCCTGAGGACCAAGTTGTGGGCCAGTGGGGATATACCGTGTACACAGGTGTCTCAACTACAGAACCTGGGAGTGGGAGGCCTGGAACTTCTCTCCACAGGAACTGCAATGGATACAAAGTGAGGTGGTCAAGCCGCTGGGAGAATCTGAGCCCACCGTCCATTCCATAGTAACATTTCTCCTCTCCTCACTGGGAAACTGGAATTTCAAAGTACAGACTTTATCTTTTCTATAGTACATTGCCTGAACATCTTACATGGAATGGACTGAATGTGGAGCCATAACAGATAACCAGCCAATGGCTTCTTAGTGCCAAGACCACACAGCTTAAGCTTCATGGCCCCTGTGAGTGCTGGGGAGTGCGAGGCTGAGACCTACCTAGAGGAGAAAAAAGCCACCTTGACATTGCAACCATTGCTCACAACCATTTTATCAAACTCCTCAGGTAGCCACAAAAACTCAACCTGAAATTTCTAAGTCTCAAAAAGTTGTAATTTATTTTCTTGTTCTAAATGAATATTTCCATTCATAACTAACTTTGAATTTGTAATTCATTTTCTTTTCTTTCTTTGAGAGGGTCCCGCAAGATGTCTGTGCTTCAGACTCCACAAAGCCTTGTCATGGCTTGAGAGTTAGGAAACAGCATGGGTGTGGATTTAGGTTCCTGGCTCCAGGACATGGTAGGAATGTGCCTCACAGTCTGTCTGCCTGTCTCACAATCGTCAGGGCAGGCTCTACTAACCTACAGCTCCAAGAACGGGACTTATTTAGAATCTGCTTCTATAATCTCTCTGAAGAGATCACACACACACACACAGACACACACACACACAAAACCCACAAAAACACCTCTTCTTGCTCTAATCTGCACACTGTTCATACTCTCTCCCTTCCTGACACAGTTTATTTAGCCACCCCAACTGCAGTGATTTAATTTCACATATATGTGAACCCAAATTGCTTTGTTTCTGTAAAAGATATCCAGAAATAATCCTGCATTTTGTATCAGTTAAGTTCAGTCGCTCAGTCATGTCCAACTCTTTGCAACCCCGTGGACTGCAGCATGCCAGGCTTCTCTGTCCATCAAATTCATGAAGCTTGCTCAAACTCATGTCCATAAAGTTGGTGATACCACCAACCATCTCATCCTCTGTCATCCCCTTCTCCTCCTACCTTCAGTCTTTCCTAGCATCAGGGTCTTTTCTAAGGAATCAGTTCTTCACATCAGGTGGCCAAAGTATTGGAGCTTCAGCTTTAGCATCGTCCTGCCAATGAATATTCAGGACTGACTTCCTTTAGGATGGACTGGTTTAATTTTCTTGCAGTTCAAGCATTTTGTATAAAAAAGCACAAAGGTTTTCTCTGGTAGCTCAGTGGTAAAGAATCAGCCTGCCAATGCAGAAGACTTGAATTCAATTGATCCCTTGACCTGGAAGATCCCACATGCCCCAGAAGAAGTAAGCCCATGCTCTGCAGTTACTGATCCTGTGTTCTAGAGTCTCAACTACTGAAGTTCTCATGCCCTAGAGTCTGAGCCACTGTAATGAGAAACCTTCACACCTCAACAGAAGTAGCTCCCACTCACTGCAACTAGAGAAAAGCCCACACAGCACTGAAGAAACAGCACAGCCAAAAATAAATACATATATTGCTTCTGTCACTGTTTAGTTACTAATTTGATTTTTTTGCAACCCCATGGACTGTAGCCTGCTAGGCTCCTCTGTCCATAAAATTATTTTTAGAAAATACATAAAGATTTTGATCAATCTCCTTAACGCACTTACTGCAAAGGCTCATATAGTCTGAGTGTTTATTAACTAAAGAACAGAGCACTGATCACTGATGTGTAAAAAAATACACACACACACACACAGAACACAGTTATGTCCTAGTTTATGTGTATCTAATATTGTGTGTGTATTGGTCGTTCAGTCATGTCCGACTCTTTGTGACTCCATGGACTATAACTACAGCCAGTCAGACTCCTCTGTCCATGGAATTCTCTAGGCAAGAATTCTGGAGTGGGTAGCCATTCCCTTTTCAGGGTATCTTCCTGACCCAAAGATCGAACTCAGGTCTCCTGAGTTGCAGGCAGATTATTTACCACCTGAGCCACCAGGAAAGCCCCTATCTAATACAGATTCTAATACAAATATATGTTATGTAAAGGCAAAATCAAAAAATCTCTTGAAAATGTAAATTATTCTTACTCTGCCAAATATTTGGTAGAGTCTCTAGCTAGAACTTCAGTCTCTCTTCTGAGTTCCAGATCTACATGTTCAATTGCCTGGTGGACACCTACATTTTGATTATAATCTCAACTTGCCCCAAATAAGACTCATATGAATCATTCCATAAACCTAACTGCAGTCAGTGGTAGAAGGGTAGATCATTCCCATGATCATCTAAGTTAGAAATCCAATAGACATTCTTGGCACCACCTTCTTTCTTTCCAATTCCAGTTAACTACCCAGACCATGCTTCTTCTATCCCAAGAGCTCTTTCCATTCTTCAGCATTTTACCTTTTCTCACCTGGATGACCTTCCAACTGTGGTCTCTGCCTCCAACTTCACCATGAGGTAGTTTGGCTTCTGTTTTCCTTGCTGTGTTTCTTGCCATTCACATGTTCATTCAACTCTACATATTTGCATTTTTAATTTAATTTTTTTCCCCCAAAAAGACTAAGTCTTCCTCTAGCCAACACGACTTCATCCTCAAAGTTCCAACTTCTGAATCATACTCAGGGGAGTACTTCTTTCACCGTCCAATCCCAGCAAGATGCTCATCCTCTACCTTCTCATAGTGTCCTGATCTGAGTTCCACTAGAGCATTTTTCCACATCAGAATTTCTTGTTTGCTTGTTGGTCTCTTCCTAAGGTGACTCCCTTAGTGCTTGGAGAGTCTCCTTGGATCCCAGAGTGATATCACAGAAAACATGCATTTGGCAAATAAGTGGTACATGATTCTGATCTCTGGTGGCCTTGGCCTGCAGCAGCTTGAAGCAGGGCTCTGGTTTCTGTCCAGAGATTGATATCAGGTCTAGGGTGTGAGTGCACCCACGAGACCAGTGGTCAGTGACAAAATCCCAGCTCTTAAGCATGGTAGAGAAAGTAATTCCTGCAAAGACGGACTCTAGTGAAACAAGTAAAGCGTTTATTAGGAGGAAAAGAGTATAGTATGTGTGGATAGACACACAGGCAGACTCAGAGAGACAGAGTCCTCCCTTATGGCAGTTTAAATCACTTATCTTCTGGGTTTCCTTTGGCCAATCATTTTGATTTGCCTGGTTCTCAGTCTATGTTTGGTATACCTCAGGAACCTCCCGTGTGTGCAGGTATTTTTCTAAGCTAAGATGGATTCTACAAGAGGCCCTTGAGTACTATGGGGTAGCACCTCCTCCCTTTCTGACCTCCAAGGAGCCTTTCTGCCCATAGGTAGTTGGGGAGTTTTCCTGACTTCAAGAATGAGAACTATGTGGTGTCTTCTCTTCTTTTTGGGCAGGGCTCAGCCTCCTCCTTCCATAGTCCTGCTGTGTTTGTCTTGGGATAGGGATCCACGTGAAGGAACTTCAACTGTTTGCCCTGGGGGCCCGTCCATTTCCTCCCTCAAATCTAAGAATGAACACATTCTGTAGGTTAGTGGTTTTCTATCAGTACCCAGATGCTCCTGAGAACACCTCAATAACTCCATAAAGAATGAAATATCCTCTCTTAAACAGTAAGAATTTAAACAGCTCTAAAAAAATCAGTTATTTCTTTTTGTTAATTTCCTTTCTACTTAGCAATTCCAGTAAGATTTTATTTGAAAAAATTTATACCCTAAAAAATGTTTAGGATGTAATTAAGACATATTTTTGAACTAGGGACAAAAAATGCTAATATTATTTTACCAAGAGTTCTTTGGCATAGTGAGCCATAGACATTGTAAAGAGGCAATTTCATATTTGGTCAGTAATAAAGATTACTGAAAGATTTTTAATTAAAAAAATATCCAAGACAATGTTAAATTGACCATTTAACTTTTCCATGTAACAGAAGACTTTGGAAGAAAGGTTTTAATTTTAACCTTTGTTCAGTTTCCTATCTTGGCAAAGTTCAGCATTCTAGAAGTTGATGACACCACAAATTCAATATTTTCAAATTTACTGCAGGATCCAGGCCGAAGGAGAAAGAAAACCTCCTCTGAATGTGTTCTAAAAATGTAATTTCTACCTCTAAAACCTGAAAAGTCACCTGTGGTTTATTGTCTTATCCAATAAGTGTCTCAAAAAAGTAGGACAGACTTTGTGTTTTGAATTAAATCCCATTGACATTTTACATTCTTTACCTCTGAAGTGTGTGAAACTGGGATGGTGGTCATCCCCAGAAGGGAATCTCTCTCTTACACTTCTGTGTTGAAAAACAAACAAAGATTCCCTATTGGATGATCATCTAAAGAGTCCCAGTCTATAGAAAATATATACTCTGACTTTTAAATGTCGACCAGCCTTGGAAATCTATATGACATAAACTTTTGCCAAAAAATCAATCTTGAGTTATGATTTGATTAGCAGAAAATTGCTATCACATTTGTTTCTACATTTGTCTACCTCATGTCCTTTTCATTCATAGGCTGGCTGATTCAAGCCTTCTTTAAAAACTCCCTGAGAAAGTCTGTGACATTAAAATGTCCTTTGATGCTCTTTCACTAAGCAGTGAATATTAACAGTTATGGTGACCCTGTTCCCTAATGTGTCTCCACAGGATCAATAGCAGTTAAGTGCCACTGTTTTACAATTAAAAAGGGGATCATTTTAAATTTAAAAGCTCATAGCTAATTTTCTTCTTGGCACTTAATGGTGTAATTCATTTTTGAAAAACCTCATTGGGAGAACATAAGCTTTTTTTTTTTTTTGGTGGCAGCATCAGAAGGGGCTACTTTTATACCTCTTATTGTCTCTCTGAGATGATTTGTGGCATTCCTTCATTAAGCTGCCAGTGAGGCATCTGTAAAATTTTCTCCAAAATAGGGGACCCTAATGCAAAGCTTGGGCAACCATTGCAATTCACGATAAAACTATTCAACAGTTATTTTCATTGGGACTTCCTGAGTGCTGGTGTTTTTAGCCAATCTAGCTTTTACACTCATTTTTTTTTTTCCCTGATAGCTTGTTTCTTTTCTTTCTGATGATCTCTCCTTCTCCCCATTAGGAACCCAGGCACATGACAGGTGGTTCGGAACAGTGCATACATATTTCCAACATCTAATTGGCTAACATGCTGGAAATGTCATTCTGATCCTACCTCATTGACATTGCAGAGAGTCTGGCTCTCTCTCTCCAACAATGGCTTTTCTGGTTCCCAATTACAACAGTAACAGACGCATCAAGTTACGTATACAATATATCCCCAGGGATAAGCAGTCGATATAGATCCACTCTGGGGTAAGTCTCATGTCTGCTTATGGAATTTACATTATCTTGAGGCAAGATATTGTCTGTCATTTATATTTGCTGCTTGAAGCTTAGAAGGATATATTAATTCATTTGGCACTTTTGGGGAGTTATTTAGAAAATGTCTAGTTAAAAAGCGGAAGATATCCCCCAGTTTTGTCCTAAATATTAATACTATTTCTAATTTAAGAAGCAAACAACTGAATGTTGATTGAAATGTACTGGTGCTTGGCCCTTTATAAATCCTTTCTCTGTTCCTCATTCTACTTCACAAAATGGATATTATTGTTCATATTTTACAGATGAAGGCATTGAATCTCAGAAAGGTTAAGCTATGTGATTAAAGTCACAGAGCTTACAAGTATTGCAAATAATACATCAGTCTTGAACTGTCTTAATCCCAAACCCCTCGTATTTCAATTATATGGTTTATCATGCCCATTGAAACTACTTTAGACTTAACCATGTATCTTAGACTTTAATTCAAAAATAAACTTGCCAGAATTTGGGGGCTTTTCAAAAGTATTTTCAGGACATACTAGTTATCAGACAATTAAGACCAGCTAAAATGTGTTGCCTAACTTATTTTTCATCTAAAATTTGATTTTAAATCAAAACGTTGTTTTGGCTTTTGTTATTACAGTACTTTGATCACAGACCATAAGCTGTTACTAATTAAATACTACATGAAATATTTCATTCATTTTCCTTCTGAACTGGATGATTTTCTCTTTAAATATTAAGTTTTGACTGAATGCTAATGTTCTAGTAAGGAATCCTAAACAAAGTCCCATGTATATTATATTAGAGTTTGGAATAAATGGAATATTAGGGTGACCAAGGGCCAATGTTCTCTGAAAATATAATTAATTTCTCCAGAGAAAGTTTGCCTTTATTTATGATACCTGTGTGTTAAAATAATAACAATGGAGGAGGGATATTTATGGATATTACTACATCTTATGGAAAACTGGCTTTAATTAAAAATATATATTTTCCTGTGTATAAATATACATTTTTTGATTGCTTTTTCTCTTTATTTCTGGTTTTTTTTTTTTTGGTCCTTGTCTCTTTCCTTTACTCCATTCCATTCTGTCCTCCTTTGTTCTACTTTTTTTTTTTTTTTTTTGTCTATTTAAATTTTTTTCCAGTGCTCTAAAATTCAATACAGTTCTTGAATTCACTTTGCCTCATAAGTGGCAAAAATGACTCTTGCCCCAGCCCTGTGAGGTTAAGATAAAGACATATCATCTGTGCAACAAGCGTCGGTTTAAATGAAACGTGACGCCCAGGGAGGGGAGGAGGCTGCCACCCAACTGGTCCATCCTGAAACCCAAGCCCAAGGCAGAAGACCTGGCGCCCGCAAGGCAAGTGAGTGACTGGGTTCCCAGGAGCTCCCTGGGCTAACCTGCCACCGGAACAATACAATTAGCTGCTGACACCAGGTGCCGCCTGCTTCCTGCAGCGTTACACGTCTCACATTTCCTGTAATGGTGTTTGTAAAGTGCTCCCCCTTTTTCAATTAGCCAGCCTCGTCCCCTCCACTTCCCCATTCATCGGTGTAGCTACAGGGAGTCAGCGAGCAGGCGGCTGGCGAACGTGACTCCGCTCAGCACAGCATCCTCTCTGCACCCAGTGCTAGGCGAGCGGCTTAAAGCCTGTCATTAAGCAGCGTTTTTCCATAGGCTGTTGATCAAGTCCTTGAGTTCTGTGTCTTCTATTTGGTTGATGTTTAAAGAGGAGGTGAAGGAAAGCTTCTGTAAATAAGCTTCAGCAACTGCGTCTCTGCAGTTGTCCATTTAGGATCAGCGCATCCTGGCTATGGAAGGGTTTTGGAGTGGCTCAGCCTCGGTTTCACATTCTGCCGTTCTTTGAAGTATTAATAGCTGTGCGCTTCCCGACTGCTTTATATATTCAGAAACCCACTCCACCGCATCCTTGTAACATACAATGCCTGCTCTCTGTTTTTTATTTTTTCCTGTAGTAATTATCTTTTTATATTTACATAAAGGAGCTGCTCTCCCAATGGGCATACCTGCTGACGAGGGTCGAGATACCGTATGCCTGCCTGGACTGCATTAGCTGCTAATTACTCAGAGGTGCCCCCGATGCCTCTGGTCTTCTCAACTAAAGAACACTATGTAATATAAACTTACATTGTGTCATGTTACAAGGGGGTTATGACACAGCCAAATGTATTTTGACATTTTTTTTTTTTCTAATGGTACTTGCAGGAAGAAGGGTAGCAGCAGGTGTGGCAAGACCTCTAGGGCATGGATTCAGGTCCTGCCAGTGGTGTTCCTGGTGAAGCCCTGCCTATTATTCCCAGCTGGCGCTAGTGGTAAAGAACCCGCCTGCCAATGCAGGAGAGGTAAGGGACGCAGGTTCAACCCCTGGGTGGGAAAGATCCCCTGGAGTAGGAAATGGCAACCCACTCCAGTATTCTTGCTGAGAGAATCCCATGGACAGAGGAACTTGGTGGGCTATGGTCCACAGGGTCGCAAAGAATTGGACACACGACTAAAGTGACTTAGCACAGTCATTAGCGGTGCCATTTCTTTCCGTGATTGTGATTGAAGTTTGTACATTTTTCCTGTTCTATGGAGAGGTAACTCATGTTGGTTAAATGTTAGTAGATTTGCATGATTTCTACAGAAACTCTTATTCTCATTTCACCAAAGGGAAAGTGGAACTCAGGCTTCATGAGGCAAAACGACTCAAAGCCACCTCCTTAGAGAGTGAGTTTTGGGCCTGAATGTGAGTCTCCCCGCTCCGCCCTGCCCACATGAGATATTCTCAGGAAGGGATATCTGCACGGGTCCAGGCAGGGATGTAGCGCCTTTTCTCTGCCCATGCCAGTTCAGAGGATAACTTCCGCTCATAAGCACACTGTTTCTGCTGCTCCTAAAAGGGAACCATGTTCAAAAAAACATTTGACAATAATCAGACCAACATTTCAGGTGGACTCACTGAAGTTAAAGTGGTTCAGTGAAGGGGTAAATTTTTCATAGTTTTTCTGGTAATTCTGAAGTGAAATTGCCATGTAATGAGCAAACTCATGAGCAGTGAGTGAAGTGAAATTGCTCAGTCGTGTCCAACTCTTTGCAACCCCATGGCAGAGCAGAGGAACATTAAAGGGAAGGGCGTGGTGGGGATAGCCAATTCTGCTCTTTACCAGCTCCGAGGATATAGGTGCATTGTTCATTTCAAGGAGTCTCAGTTTTCTCTTCCAGAAGGTGGAGATGAGAAACAATCCTTTCCTTTTGGAAATAATATCTGATATGTCATTTACTGGTCAAATAGATTTGAGCAAAAATCAGTAAAAAGCAGAAGACAAAGTGAGGTTTCTTTGCTTTTTGAATACATTACTATTGAAGATATCAAACGGAGTAACATGGCTTGGCCTGAGTTTCAGAAAGACTCTGGCAGCATTAGGACAGATGACCAGGACATGAAGAGGTTGAAGAGAAGGTTGTGAAGCAATGCAGGCTGTGGGGATGGGTGTGATGGCATAGACATGAACAGCCCTGGGAAGGCAGAATAGAGTAGTTGGTGCCGGGTAAAAAGTCAGGGGCGCAAGAAAGGGAGAACTCAGAATTTCCATTTTCCTTGGGATGTAAATTAAAATCTAGACCATGAGAAAGGAAGAAGATAATGAAGAGAAAGATGGAATTGCCTTGAGTTCCTATTACATTTCAGAGGATTTTAGCATTTCGTAGGACACTAGAAGTTATAAGGACAGCATTTTGGGCATCACTTTTTAAAAAGCAATGTAGAAGCCTGGTTCTGTAGAAGCCTTCCTTCCTCTCTCACTCTTACTTCACTGGTGATAGGCAAGAGAAGCATATGCCCAGACTGTTGTCCACAGGTTCATTTTTAGGCCTTTAGTCAATACTTACTCCATGCCAGGCATTATGTTTTGCATTCTATATGCACCAACTTGCTTAATATTACCCAAACCCTATTAGGAAACAATGATTATTTTCCAGCTTGGAAAAGACAGAGCTCTCCTAAGTTATCTTGGTAGAATAGTGGAGCTGGGATAGAAGCTGAGTCGATGTCAGTTCAAGCAGGCAGATTTATTCTGGTGCTTTATTTATACCCAAGGCTTACGGAAAATGTTTGGCGTACACCATAGTTGGTGCTGGACAGGGAGGCCTGGCGTGCTGTGATTCATGGGGTCGCAAACAGTCGGACACGACTGAGCGACTGATCTGATCTGATCTGATCTGATACCATTCACTAATCAACCATCTTCTAGGGTGGACCTGTCCTGCTGTAACTAGGGAAGAGCCGCTGACATTTGCCATCCAAAATACTCAGGAGATTTTAAAGTGAAACAGTAAAAAGACCACATTTGTCCTCCTGTGCATGCATGTTTGTTTGTCCTCCTGTGAGTACCTCCAATCACTTTGTAAATTAAATCAATTATTTTCTCTGCAGTCTGAATTTCAGCCAAGCGCTAAAATTTCTACCCACCTCTTTCACTTTTTTTTTTTCTTAATGAGGGGCTTCTGGTGAGAAAGACCTGGTCTCCTTTAGGTTAATAACAGGGAGTTGGGATTATAGTCCTGAGTTTGATAAGAAGGAAAGTGAAACTAGATGGTCTGCAGATTGAAGGAAGAGGACAGTTACTCAGTCTGGGGCGAGGAAAGCTTGCTCGGACATCCTGCAGCTCCATGTAGCCTACTGACAGTGGGCCTGACCCTGGATCCCGGGACACCAAGGCTGCCTCTCACACCAGGACTGCTGGACCACAGGCCTCGCGTGGGTCTCCCTGGCCAGGCTGAGAGTCCTGAGTTGGGCTGCTCCAGTGACTCTCCTCACTCCTTGCTAAGCCCCTGGTCTTGGATCCTAGCCTTCAACTGTTGCTTCTCCTCATCATGTTCTTGCCTCCAAACTGCACCATCTCCCCTCCTTCTCTGGGAGGCTGACCCTGACTGCTCTCACATTACACACGACCTTCCTGACTCCTCACCCATCACAAAGTTCCGTCTCCCATTCCCCACTCTGCCCTTTGTTTATTCTGAAACATTTATCATTGTTAAGCCTAATCTCCCTGGAGAAAGAAATGGTAACCCACTCCAGTGTTCTTGCCTGGAGAACCCCATGGACAGAGGAGCCTGGTGGGCTACAGTCCATCGGGTCGCAGAGAGTCAAACATGACTTAGCAGCTAAGAAACAACAAGAAGCCTAATTTACTTAAAACGTATTTTAAAGAATTGTTTTACATTGGTATGAAAATTGTGCAGAAAATAGAGTTCTTATATAGCCCCCTGCCTACTTGATTATACATACTGCATTAGGGTGGTATGTTATAATTGATGGAGCATTTGATACATGATTATTAGCTAAAGCCTATAGGTTACATTAGGGTTCACTCATTGCGTTCTACAGTTCTATGGGCTTTGGCAACCGTATCTAGCACTGCATAAAATACAGAATAGACTTACTACCCTAAATATCCCCTATACACCACCTCTTTTCCTATGCCAAGCTCCCGTCAACCACTTAGGACTGTCTTTTCCAGAATGCCATACAGCTAGTATTCATACAATATGTAGACTTTTTAGATTGGCCTCTTTCACTTAACAATATCCATTTAAGTTTCCTTCACATCTTTTCATGGCTTGATAGCTCATTTGTTTTTATCACTGGAGAGCAATCCATTGTACAAATGTATCACAGTTTGTTTATTCATTTACCTATGGAAGGATATCTTGATTACTTCCAAATTTGGGCAATTATGCATACTTTTCTATAAACATTCACGGGCAGGTTTTATAATAGACATGACTTTTCAGCTCATTAGTGAAAATTCCTAGGAACGTGAAGGACTGCTGGATCGTATGGTGAGCCTGTTTAGCTGTGTAAGAAATTGTCAAACTGTTTTCCAAAATGGTTGTATTAATTTACTTTTTGCTTATTTTTTTAAATTAAATGTCTCATCAGCAATTATAAAAGTGTGTGTTTTTTATAGCATCCTGAACAAAGCAGGTTGCCAAACCTAATTTAGGATATTTACCATCCTGATAGGTAGGAAATTGTATTTCCAGGTAGTTTTAATTTATATTTCTCTTTTTATGAGTGAGTTTGGTATGTTCTCATATATTTAAGGGTCACTGGTTTTCTACTTAGTGGACTGGCACTTCATATCTCTTGCCCATATTTCAATCAGGTTCTTGGTCTTTTTTTGTATGTATTTCAACAGGTCTATATACACTAAAGATGTAAATCTTTCAGCAGTGGTATAAGTTGCAAAATTTTCCCGATCTGACATTTGTCATGTTATTTACTTTTGGTGTTTTTCTTTTTTAAGTTTTCTTTATTAGGGTCAAATTTACAATCCTTTCCCATGGACAGAGGAGCCTGGCAGGCTACAGTCCATAGTGTTGCAAAGAGTAAGACATCACTGAAGCAATTTAGCACACATGCCCTGATTATTTAACTGATTTTGAGCCTTAGAAAAATTTTCTCTTTTGAACTTACAGAAAAATTTGTCCACTTTTTAAAATCTGTGGTTTATTTGGAAAGTATCATGCTGTAAAATGTGAAAAAGACAAAATTTTATGATATTCCATGTGGTGATCCATGATCCTAACATCATTTATTAAAATGCCTACACTTTTTCACTGATTTTTGAGAGGGCACTTTTATTTATGCCAAAATTTCTATTTGCACTATTTCTGTATTTTGTTATTTTATTCATCTGTTAATTTATGGATGTACCAAAATCTTATATTCTTTATAGATAATTTATAACATTTTAACACCTGGTAAGACATGTTACCCCTTATTGCTGCAGAAAAAAAAAATTACTGATTTTTGAGATATAATTTATATGAAATAAATTGCATCCATTTATGCTGATGATTCAATGCATTTGACAAACACATTCAGTTGTGAAACCACTGCTACATCATGCTAATAATTTCCAACAGCAGCACATTTCTTCTGTGTCTTTCCAGTCTATTCTTTCCTCTATCCCTAAAAAACCAATGATCTGCTTTTTTGTCAATGTAGATTAGTTTAAATGTCCTCTGTAAAATTTAATGGAAATGGAAACATGCTATGATTACTCTTTTATATGTCACTTCTTTTACTCAACATTTAAAAAAAAAATTTTTGGCACAGCCAAATAAATAAACATTAAAAAAGATACATGTTGTATCAGCAGTTTGCTCTTTTTTTTATATTACTCGTAATAATATATGGTAATATAATGGTAATAATAAGAATAACTTCATATTACCCATAAACTACATTTTATTTCTCCATTCATCTGTTGATGGGCATTTAGATGGCTTAATGGGCATTCTTAATACAGGTGTTTGTGTGGACATATAATTTCACTTTTCTTAGATAAATACTTGGAGGCATAAATGTTTTCTTATACAAATGCTTAAAAAGAGGTGTATGCTGAACTTTTTAAGAATCTGCAAAGAGTTTTTCCAAGTAACTGTGCCATTTTACATTCCACCTGGAAATGAACACTGAATGCGCCTCAGCAGGACTGATGCTGAGGCTGACACTCTGATACTTGGGCCACTTGATGTGAAGAGCCAGCTCATTGAACAAGACCTGGATGCTGGGAAAGACTGAAGGCAGGAGGAGAAGCAGGCGACAGAGGATGAGATGGCTGGATGGCGTCGTCGACTCAATGGACACGAGTCTGAGCAAGCTCCAGGAGAAAGTGAAGGACAGGGAAGCCTGGCGTGCTGCAGTCCATGGGGTCACAAAGAGTTGGACACGACTGAGCAACTGAACAAGAGTTTCATTGTTTCATATCTTCGCCAACACTGAGCATTGACAGTTTTAAATTTTGACCATTATAATGAATATGTACCTTTTGATGATGTATCTTCTTTTGGGAAGAGTCTATTGAGGTTTTTTGTTTTTTAAAAGATTGTTTGTTTTTTGATGTTATTGAATTATATGAGTTCCTTATATATTCTGAGTAGAAATTCTTCATCAGATATATATATATATTATAAACATTTTAAAATCATTCTGTGCCTTGTTTTTTTTTATCTTCTTAAATAAACACAAGCATATTTTATTTCAGTGCATTTATACTTATCATTTTCAATAACTTGTGTGTTGTGTTGAGGCTAAGAAATCTTCACCTTAAGTTGTAAAATTTCCCTCACCACTTTAGATTTTCATAATTGACATTATTATATTGATGCTTTTTTCCTAGTAAATGTTACTTACTGTGTTATGTGAGGGTTACTTTTTTCCCCACATAGACGTCCACTTACTTCATTGTGATTTTCAGAATCGAATTCTCATCGCCACTGTCAAGAATTAGTTGATCATATACCTGTGTAATTCTTTCTAGATTTGATTCTGATCTATTTATCTGAGTTTCTGTTCTCTCACCAATGCCACACAGTCTTCAAGTAATATAAACTTTGCATCTGAATTCTTCATTTTAAAATAAAATCTTTCTATCTGCCTGATTCTCAAAGTCTGAATTTTTTTTTCTCTTGTAATAGAAAGCTGTAGAACTTTGACTTAGCTGAGATACATATTTAGATCAATTCTGTGAAAAATATAGAGGTTTTTATTTCAGGAAAATAATACATTCTTCGATAATAGACTTATTTAGGTCATTATTAATATCCATCAGCAATAATTTATAATTCTCAGTGTCAATGATATATACTTTTAAATTCACTCCAGTCAGAATGTCTGCGATCCAAAAGTCTACAAGCAATAAATGCTGGAGAGGGTGTGGAGAAAAGGGAACCCTCTTACACTGTTGGTGGGAATGCAAACTAGTACAGCCACTATGGAGAACAGTGTGGAGATTCCTTAAAAAACTGGAAATAGAACTACCTTCTGATCCAGCAATCCCACTGCTGGGCATACACACCGAGGAAACCAGAATTGAAAGAGACACGTGTACCCAAATGTTCATCGCAGCACTGTTTATAATAGCCAGGACATGGAAGCAACCTAGATGTCCATCAGCAGATGAATGGATAAGAAAGCTGTGGTACATATACACAATGGAGTATTACTCAGCCATTAAAAAGAATGCATTTGAATCAGTTCTAATGAGGTGGATGAAACTGGAGCCTATTATACAGAGTGAAGTAAGCCAGAAAGAAAAACACCAATACAGTATACTAACGCATATATATGGAATTTAGGAAGATGGTAACAATACCCCTGTATACGAGACAGCAAAAGAGACACTGATGTATAGAACAGTCTTTTGGACTCTGTGTGGGATGATTTGGGAGAATGGCATTGAAATACGTATAATATCATATATGGAACGAGTTGCCAGTCCAGGTTTGATGCAGGATACAGGATGCTTGGGGCTGGTGCACTGGGATGACCCAGAGGGATGGTATGGGGAGGGAGGAGGGAGGATGGTTCAAGATGGGGAACGCGGGTATACCTGTGGCGGATTCATTTCGATATTTGGCAAAACCAATACAATATTGTAAAGTTTAAAAATAAAATAAAATTAAAAACAAAAAACAAAAGGGAACTTCAAAAAAAAAAAAAACAAAATAAAATTTTTCTAAGTATTTCAGTTTCTAATTATGCATAATATATTGAATTTTTATATTTACCTTGATTTTGAGATCTTTCTGAATTTGCTATTTTAGTTCCAGTTTTGTAGGTTTCTTAGAATTACTTTACTATGTATGCTATGCTATGCTAAGTCACTTCAGTCGTGTCCGACTCTGTGCGACCCCATAGATGGCAGCCCACCAGGCTCCCCCATCCCTGGGATTCTCCAGGCAAGAACACTGGAGTGGGCTGCCATTTCCTTCTCCAATGCATGAAAGTGAAAAGTGAAAGTGAAGTCGCTCAGTCGTGTCTGACTCTTAGCCACCCCATGGATTGCAGCCTAACAGGCTCCTCCATCCATGGGATTTTCCAGGCAAGAGTACTGGAATGGGGTGCCATTGCCTTCTCCATTACTATGTATACAATCATGTTATCTTCAAATAACAAGAACTTTCTTTTTTTCTTTCTACTCCTTATGCCTTTAACTCCTTGTTTTTGTCTTATATTAATAATTAGGACTTTTAGCATAATGCTTGATAAAAATGGTGAGTGTGGGGATTCTTATTTTACTCTTCCCATTATTTTAAGGCATCAAATATCTCACCCTTCAGTATGTTACTACTGTAAGTTGTTTGTAGATGGCCTAATTATTGAGAAACCTTCCATCTAATTACAATGTATGAACATTTTCATCGTTTTAATTTGTGTTGAGATCTGTCAAATGCTTTTTTCTATATCAATTGGAATTGTCATGTTTTTTTTATATTCTATAAATATTGTAAATTATGATGCTACCTGGAGACTCAAATACTTTGTTCTCATGGATCAGCTTTATTATTGACTTCAGTTTAGTTCAGTTCAGTCAGTTCAGTTGCTCAGTCGTGTCTGACTCTTTGCAACCCCATGAATCCCAGCACACCAGGCCTCCCTGTCCATCACAGACTCACGTCCATCGAGTCAGTGATGCCATCCAGCCATCTCATCCTCTGTCGTCCCCTTCTTCTCCTGCCCCCAATCCCTCCCAGCATCAGAGTCTTTTCCAATGAGTCAACTCTTCGCATGAGGTGGCCAAAGTACTGGAGTTTCAGCTTTAGCATCATTCCTTCCAAAGAAATCTCAGGGCTGATCTCCTTCAGAATGGACTGGTTGGATCTCCTTGCAGTCCAAGGGACTCTCAAGAGTCTTCTCCAACACTACAGGTCAAAAGCATCAATTATTCGGCGCTCAGCTTTCTTCACAGTCCAACTCTCACATCCATACATGACCACTGGAAAAACCATAGCCTTGACTAGACAGACCTGTGTTGGCAAAGTAATGTCTCTGCTTTTGAATATGCTATCTAGGTTGGTCATAACTTTCCTTCCAAGGAGTAAGCATCTTTTAATTTCATGGCTGCAGTCACCACCTGCAGTGATTTTGGAGCCCAAAAAATAAAGTCTGACACTGTTTCCACTGTTTCCCCATCTGTTTGCATGAAGTGATGGGACCAGATGCCATGATCTTTGTTTTCTTAATGTGGAGCTTTAAGCCAACTTTTTCACTCTCCTCTTTCACTTTCATCAAGAGACTTTTTAGTTTCTCTTCACTTTCTGCCATAAGGGTGGTGTCATCTGCATATCTGAGGTTATTGATATTTCTCCCAGCAATCTTGATTCCAGCTTGTGCTTCTTCCAGCCCAGCGTTTCTCATGATGTACTCTGCATAGAAGTTAAATAAGCAGGGTGACAATATACAGCCTTGACGTATTCCTTTTCCTATTTGGGACTGGTCTGTTGTTCCATGTCCAGTTCTAACTGTTGCTTCCTGACCTGCATACAGATTTCTCAAGAAGCAGGTCAGGTGGTCTGGTATTCCCATCTCTTTCAGAATTTTCTACAGTTTATTGTGATCCACACAGTCAAAGGTTTGGCATAGTCAATAAAGCAGAAATAGATATTTTTCTGGAACTCTCTTGCTTTTTCGATGATCCAGCGGATGTTGGCAATTTAATCTCTGGTTCCTCTGCCTTTTCTAACATCTGGAAGTTCACGGTTCATGTGTTGCTGAACCCTGGCTTGGAGAATTTTGAGCATAACTTTACTAGTGTGTGAGATGAGTGCAATTGTGCGGTAGTTTGACCATTCTTTGGCATTGCCTTTCTTTGGGATTGGAATGAAAACTAACCTTTTCCAGTCCTGTGGCCACTGCTGAGTTATTTACTTAGGGTATGACAAAGCAACAAACAAAGAAGAATACTTGTTGATAGAGGTTGAGGATCTCAGATAAGGGCTCTTGGCTTTCCCGCTGCTGTGTTTCCTTCAGCTCTCACACTAGTACTGGCATGCATGTGAAGTATTTCAGTAACATGAAGACCCCAAGACTGCTCTTGATCACATTGTTGTTAGTTGCTTGGTCATGTCTGACTCTGCGACTCCATAGACTGTAGCCTGCCAGGTTCCTCCATCCATGGGATTCTCCAGGCAAGAATACTCTAGTTGGTTGCCATTTCCTTCTCCAGGGGACCTTCCTGACCCAGGGATCAAACCTGGGTCTCCCATATTGTGGGCAGATTCTTTACCACTGAGCCACACATCACATAGGTACATTCTAACCATGTCGTTTGCCGTTGTTTAGTTGCTAAGTCATGTTGAACTCTCTAAATCATGTCTGAATATTGCGACCCCATGCTCAGCCCACAAGGCTCCTCTGTCTATGGGATTTCTCAGGCAAAATTTTGGAGTGGGTTGCTGTTTCCTTCTCCAGGGGATTTTCCCAACCCAGAGATCAAACCTATATCTCCTGCACTGCAGGCAAATTCTTTACTGTCTGAGCCACCAGGAAAGTTCTTTCTAACCAAGTTCTTGGCTTTAATCTTTGGGCTCCTACATCTTCCTCCAACATAGCTAAACTCTACTGAAACCTGCTGCAGCTTATAAATCTAATTATTTATAAACAACTTTGGCAAGCTGATAAAGTCTGCTCTGAAACACTTCATGTACAGATGTTTACAGAATATTATTGATGTTTCATTAATAGGTTACATAATATTGTTTGAGAATCAGTAGCTCTGGAGATAAACCTGTGGTCGATGCAGACTGACTAAAATTACCCAATACTATGTTATTATATTGATTCATTTTTGAATGTTAAAACAATCTAGATAAATCCTATTTGGTTATGCTGCATTATCTATCTTATATATAACTTTTGGATTCAGTTTACTAATTGTTACAATTTTTCCATCTGTGTTTATGAGTGATTTTACTCATTTTGGTAATGCACTTTCAGATTAGAGGCATCCCCTCTTCTGTTTTCTGGTTTTCTGAAAGCATTTGTGTAATATAAATTATATCTTCCTTGAGTGTTTGATAGAATTCACCACCAAAAACATTTGCTTGGTGGAAGAATTTTTGATATCAGATTTAATTTATTTGTAAGCATTTGGTTATTCAGATTTTCCATTTCATCTTGTGTCAGTTTTCTTGTGATTTTTCAAGAACTGTGTCCATTTCATGTACATTGTTTGTTTGGATAATGTGGCTATTATATGATTTTATTAATGTCTGATTCTGTGGTGATAACTCATGCTTCACTGCTGATATCGGTGAATTCTTGTTCTCTTTCCCCATGCTCAGTCTAGTTAAGGATTTAATTTAAATCCTTAAATTACCTTTGTTTAATTTACCTTTCAAAGAACTAATTTTTGCTTTTGATATTTATCAGCACTAGGTATTATTTATGTTATAGACTTCATGTGAAGTCCATCAACAGAAAATATACCCTATAAGACAAAGATAAAATAAAGGTAAAGATATATAAAAAACAGCCATTTTTTAAGAAATGAAGAGAAAAAAGGAAAATATCAATCATTTATATCATTCAAATATCATGTATGTGTGCATATACAGTTGTGTCCTACTCTGCAATCCTCTGAACTGTAGCCCACCGGGATCCTCTGTCCATGGAATTTTCCAGAAAGAATATTGGTTGCCAGTACCCCCTCCAGGGAGTCTTCCTGACCCAGGGATAGAACCTGCGTCTCTTATGTCTCCTGCATTAGCAGGAAGATTCTTTACACTGTGCCACTTGGGAAGCCATTTATTCAGATATCTACCACTTCTAATTTTTATTCTTTATCCTGATATTATACCCTTCATCCTAGAAAAGTTTATCTACTATTTCTTTTAGTAAAGTGTGAAGCTTAGAGTTTCTTTTAGCTTTTTTTTTTTTTTAGTGTTTCTTGAAGGATGTTATCATCACATAAAGAGCTCTGGGTTAGGCTTTTTTTTGGGGGGGGGTTTGCTTTTTCTTTAGCATGTTAAATATGACTTTGTAGTATTAAGACTCATTGTTTCTGAAGAGAAGATTGTCATTGAAATTATTGTGCATCTGCCATAAAGTGTCATTTATCTCTGGCTATTTTAAAATTTCATCTTTGTTTTTGGTTTTTGTCAATTTGGTAATGATGGTATACTCCTTGGTATACTGCTCATTGTATTTGTCATCTTTAGAGTTTACTGAGATTCTTGAATTTATAAATGTACACCTTTTATTGAAGTTGAGAAACCTTGGCAAATATTTTTTTCAAATATCTTTCTCCCATCCTCTCCCTTCTCCTACTGTCCCTTCTTCAATCCATTTGCATGCATTTTAGATGAATAATCTTGTTCTATCTGTCTCTGAGGCTTAGTTTGTTATTTTGGTGCTTTTTTCTCTCTCTTCAGATTTTATCATTTCTATTGATTTACCTTCAGGTCAATTGATTTTCTTCTCCATTTTCTCCAGTCTGCTATTAAGCCCATTCAATGATTTTAAAATTTTAGATATTACATCTTTCACTTCTAGAATATCAGTGTGGTTATATTTTTACATTTTATTTTCCTCTGTCTGCTGAGCTTCTTAACTTTCAATTACTGTGTCTGTATTTTCCTTTATCTCATTGAACATAGCAATGAAAACTGCTCTAAATCCTTTATCTGCCAATTCCAACATTTGGGTCATATCAGAATTGGTCTGTTTTGGTCACTTTTATTGAGAGTGAGTCATATCTTCTTGATACTCCAACTGTCAACAAAATATAAATTTTATATAAAGACTATGAAATAAGCTATTTTAAAAGCAATATGTGTATAGATAATAACTGGACATAAAAGTCATAAAAATATCTATTTTGAATATTGGAATTAATAGTAACTTATGAAATATTAATGTTTGCTTCTACAATAAGCATTAAATTTGTAAATAAGTATTAAATTTGTAATTTGAAAGTAATCTTTAAGTTATATGTGACTTTTTGTTTCACTAACTCATCAGTGTATTTTTAAAGAAAATGTAAACATGAAAGTGGTCTCTAGAATGAGGAATGAGATAAGGATGTTTGTTGCCTCCGCTCCTATTCAATACAACTATGAATAAGCCAGTTGAGGCTAACATATTAGAAAAAAAGAAGAAAAATATATTGCATATTATCTTATGTCCACTTAGAATATAGGATCAAATTTATTTGATCACAATAAAAAGATTGAAAGATACTTGTTATTATGTATTTGTCCAAACCTACAGAATGTGCAGTGTCAACAGTAAACCTTACTGTGAACTATACACTTTGGTTATGTTGTATCAATGTAGGCTCATCAGTTGTAACAAATGTGCCAGTCTGGTGGATGATTTTGATAATGTGGAAGACATGCATGTTTGGGGGGTTAGGGCTTGTATAGGAAATCTCAGTACTTTCTCTCAATTTTTCTGTGAAACAAAACTGCTTTAAAATTTGTCTTAAAAGATAAAAACCAAGAATAGAATTTGGTAGCTCTTCACATGATAAACAGAGAAGGAAATGGCAACCCACTCCAGTATTCTTGCTTGGAGAATCCTGTAGACAGAGGACCCTGGAAGGGTTGCTGTCCATAGGGTCACACAGAGTCAGACACAACTGAAGTGACTTAGCCTGCATGCATGCATTGGAGAAGGAAATGGCAACCCACTCCAGTGTTCTTGCCTGGAGAATCCCAGGGACAGAGGAGCCTGGTGGGCTGCAGTCTATGGGGTTGCACAGAGTCGGACACAACTAAAGAGACTTAGCAACAGCAGGAGCAGCAGCACATGATAAACACACCAATAGCTGTTGTATTAGCAATATCCAATAAGGAAATACAGAAGACAAGTCCATCCACATGAATAATAAAAATAATAGAGTATAGATAAATAAAGCTAACAAAAATGTTAGCCCTAGACTGAAAAAAACTGTTAAAAATCTACTAAGTAGATAAATAAAAGGATATGCATTTTATATTTTTGGATGGAAAAATTTGGAATAATAAATGATAGTTAGCTAAGTACTAGGCCCTATCATGTGCTGCTGCTGCTGCTGCTGCTGCTAAGTCGCCTCAGTCGTGTCCGACTCTGTGCAACCCCATAGACGGCAGCCCACTAGGCTCCCTCATCCCTGGGATCCTCCAGGCAAGAACACTGGAGTGGGTTGCCACCTCCTTCTCCAATGCATGAAAGTGAAAAGTGAAAGTGAAGTCGCTCAGTCATGTCCGACTCCCAGCGACCTCATGGACTGCAACCCAGCAGGCTCCTCTGTCCATGGGATTTTCCAGGCAAGAGTACTGGAGTGGGGTGCCATTGTGCTGGCATATAGTAACTCATTTCATCCTCATAATATTGACATAAGACTTGTACCATTAATTCTATCATTTTATACATATGAAAATTGAAAGAGAGAAATCATTCTTACCTAAGTAATTCACCCACAAGATCTGTGGTTTTTAATCAGCCTCCAAATAGAATATTTTATAGAATTTTGGGCCTAAAATTGTTCAAATTCTTATAGGACTATTGTGAAGCAAAATGAAAATCAGTACAGATTTTAAAAATTATATTTAGTCAAATAGGTAATATTGGAATATAATAAAGAATTTTCTGAGAGGCAGAAAACAGGAAATATGGTTTATGGTGCCATTTCAAGAGTAAGAAAAGATAGCTTATTCATAATTGATAATGTGTCAGTTTTTATCTCTATGACATAACCTCAGATTTAAACCACAAAATGTATGCAAAACAAATTCCATATAGATCAAAAAACTAAACCTGAAGAATTATAGACTTAAAATAGTTACATATTTCAATAATAAAGATCTTTCTAGGAAAAATACAGAATCTAAAAGCCTCCCCCATAAAATTTTTGATGATATTTGATGAAAAACTCCAAGAAAATGATATTCAAGTTCAAAATCAAAAATGGGGAAAATATTTGACATCTATTAATTTGATAATACATTCTGAATATATAAAAAGTTTCCACACATCAATAAGAAAAATACACACACCACACATATCATACACACACACTTGCATGCCAATAGAAAAAGAGGAAAGAAAGGAAACAAAAGTCAACACTTAGAAGAGTTGCAAATTATGGGGAAACTGGCAATTGGACTATAATTATTTAATTTTTTGAAAGACAATTTAGCATTATCTATCAAATACTTCAAACTGTGTACTCTTGGACACTGTGATAAATATAAATAGCATATTAAAAAACAGAGAATCACTTTGCTGACAAAGGTCCATATAGTCAAAGCTATGGTTTTTCCAGTAATCATGTACAGATGTGAGAGTTGTACCATAAAGAAGGCTGAGCACTGAAGAACTGATGCTTTTATCTTTTCTTTTTTTTTTAAATTATTTTAGTTTATTTATTTTAATTGGAGGCTAATTACTTTATAATATTGTAGTGGTTTTGCCATACATTGACATGAATCTGCCATGGGTGTACATGTGTTCCCCATCCTGAGCCCCCCTTCCACCTCCCTCCCCATCCTATCCCTCTGGGTCATCCCAGTGCACCAGCCCTGAGCACCCTGTCTCATGCATCAAACCTGGACTGGCGATCTGTTACACATATGGTAATATACATGTTTCAATGCTATTCTCTCAAATCATCCCACCCTTGCCTTCTCCCATAGAGTCCAAAAGAATGTTCTATACATCTGTGTCTCTTTTGCTGTCTCACATATAGGGTTGTCATTACCATCTTTCTAAATTCCATATATATGTGTTAGTATACTGCATTGGTATTTTTCTTTCTGGCTTACTTCACTCTGTATAATAGGCTCCAGTTTCATCCACCTCAATAGAATTGATTCAAATGTATTCTTTTGAATGGCTGAGTAATATTCCATTGTGTATATGTACCATAGCTTTCTTATCCATTCATCTGCTGATGGATATCTAGGTTGCTTCCATGTCCTGGCTATTATAAACAGTGCTGTGATGAACATTGGGGTACATGTGTCTCTTTCAATTCTGGTTTCTTCAGTGTGTATGCTGGGTCATATGGGAGTTCTATTTCCAGTTTTTTAAGGACTCTCCACACTGTTCTCCATAGTTGCTGTATTAGTTTGCATTCCCGCCAACAGTGTAAGAGGGTTCCCTTTTCTCCACACCCTCTCCAGCATTTATTGTTTGTAGACTTTTGGATAGCAGCCATTCTGACTGGTGTGAAATGGTATGCCATTGTGATTTTGATTTGCATTTCTCTGATAATGAGTGATGTTGAATATCTTTTCATGTGTTTATCAGCCATCTGTATGTCTTCTTTGGAGAAATGTCTGTTTAGTTCTTTGGCCCACTTTTTGATTGGGTCTTTTATTTTTCTGGAATTGAGCTGCAGGAGTTGCTTGTATATTTCTGAGATTAATTCCTTGTCAGTTGCTTCATTTGCTGTTATTTTCTCCCATTCTGAAGGTTGTCTTTTCACCTTATTTATAGTTTTCTTCGTTGTGCAAAAGCTTTTCATTTTAATTAGGTCCCATTTGTTTATTTTTGCTTTTGTTTCCAATATTCTGGGAGGTGGGTCATAGAGGATCTTACTGTGATTTATGTCAGAGAGTGTTTTGCCTATGTTTTCCTCTAGGAGTTTAATAGTTTATGGTCTTACATTTAGATCTTTAATCCATTTTGAGTTTATTTTTGTGTATGGTGTTAGAAAGTGTTCTAGTTTCATTCTTTTACAAGTGGTTGACCAGTTTTCCCAGCACCACTTGTTAAAGAGATTGTCTTTTTTCCATTGTATATTCTTGCCTCCAGAATCAATATAGTGAAAATGAGTATACTACCTGAGGCAATCTATAGATTCAATGCAATCCCTATCAAGCTACCAATGGTATTTTTCACAGAAATAGAACAAAAAATTTTACAATTTGTATGGAAATACAAAAATCCTCAAATAGCCAAAGCAATCTTGAGAAAGTAGAATGGAACTGGAGGAATCAACCTGCCTGACTTCAGGCTATACTAAAAAGCTTACAGTCATCAAGACAGTATGGTACGGGCACAAAGACAAAAATATAGATCAATGGAACAAAATAGAAAGCCCAAAGATAAATCCATGCACCTATGGACACCATATCATTGACAAAGAACTGATGCTTTTGAACTGTGATGCAGAAGAAAACTCTCAAGAGTCCTCTGGACAGCAAGGGGATCAAACCAGTCAATCCTAAAGGAAATAAACCCTGAATAGTCACAGAAAGCACTATGGTAAACCAGAAGATCCAGTAGTTTGACCACCTGATGGAAAGAACTGACTCGTTGGAAAAGACCCTGATGCTGGGGAAGATTGAAGGCAGGAGGAGAAGGGGACGATAGAGGATGAGACAGTTGGATGGTATCGCCAACTCAATGGACATGAGTTTGAGCAAGCTCCAGGAAATGGTGAAGGACAGGGAAGGCTGGCTTGCTGCAGTCCATCAGGTCACAAACAGTGGTACGCAACTTAATGACTGAACAACAGCCACAAGGTGGCTCAGTGGTGAAGAATCTGCCTCAATGCAGGGCACATGGGTTAGATCCCTGGGTAAGGAATGTCTCCTGGAGGAGGAAATGAAAACCCCTTCCAGTATTCTTGCCCAGGAAATCCCATGAACAGAGGAGCCTGGCAGGTTGCATGGGGTTGCCAAAGAGTTGGACACAACTTAATAACTAAACAACAGCAAGTCGTTCCATTTAAGCTAGACACTCAACTAACTTCCCATTACCTTCTCAAATATTAATGCCTATCTGTACACATTAGGCTTATAAATTGACTGGTTCCAGTCCCTTCCATACATGAATACGCCGGAAGTTTGCCATGTTGAGCTTCTTTTGTTGGCTCAAGCAATTCAGCGCTGTTTCCGAATTCATTGTCCTCACTCATCCAAACAAATACTTCTGTGGTTAGTCAGGCAAAAATGGTAACTAAAAGAATAGTATGTAAAATGTTACAGTTATTAGGGGTCCAAACATTTCTTTTGTGTTATTTAGATTTCTGATAATTAGAACAGTTTTGCAGAATATGCCACAGGTTTACTTTTAGGGTATGCCCTTTTCTTCATTAGCTCCAGAGAGACTGCACAGCTGTTTTTGGAATTAATTCAGAAGCCTTTGAATACTGTAGTTCCTAGTATTTTGCCTAATGGATGGCCCTCCTTTTCTGATGATTCACTTATATTTTAAAGAATTGATAACTTCAGCTTTAAAATAATACATTGCATTGAATGCAATGCATCCTTATCATTTACAGACACTTCTTTTGCTTTTAAAACTGTTTAATATACTAATGAAAATTTAAAATAAATGTTTCAGTGATTTTGTGCACTAATAATAATTAATAACTATACCTAGTTATTAATAACTGTTATTAACTTTCACTAAGTGGAAGTTATTATGACTAAGTGGAAAGCTATTTATTTTTTAAAGCTTTTGTTACATATTAATACAACACAAATGGTACCAACATTTGTGTACATCTCAGATATTTTTATCCAATATACTTAAAAAGACAATTTAAACTTTATTAACACATGAGAAATCGGAAAATAGGTCTTAAGAGTCTGTGTAGATACCAATCAGCATTCCAATTGCCTTACATGTATCAACCGGATAATACTACACATACAATGCAGAACAATCAACCACTTAAAAGTGTTATTGCCTAGCATATATAGGAATGATTAAACTGTTATACTTTTTACATAAAAACAATTTTTTTTCAATACAACATGCCAGTGAGACATTCTAAAACGAACATCTTGAATTGAGAGCTGAAGATGAAGATGAATTGAAAAGTACAATGGTAAGATACACCAAATAGTAAATATAGGGCTGTAATTGCAGAGAATCTAGGCCTTTCATGACACCATATAAAGTCTTTTGGGCTATCCACGTGATGCAGTGGTAAAGAATCTGCCTGCCAACGCAAAAAAATGCAAGAGACTCAGGTTCCATCCCTGGCTAGGGAAGATCCTATTGAGTAGGAAATGGCAGAAAGTGAAGCAGGACTAAAGACTCTCTCGATGAGTGTGAAAGTGAAAGTGAAGTCGCTCAGTCCTCAGTCATGTCTGACTCTCTGCTACCCCATGGACTGTAGCTTACCAGTCTCCTCTGTCCATGGGATTCTCCAGGCAAGAGTACTGGAGTGGGTTACCATTTGGAGCAGTGAAAACCTTGTCTTAAAACTGAACATTCAAAAAACTAAGAACGTGGTATCTGGTTCCATCACTTCATTGCAAATAGAATAGGAAAAAGTGGAAGCAGTGACAGATTTTCTTTTCTTGGGTTCCAAAATCACTGCAGACCACAACTTCAGCCATGAAATTAGAAGGTGGTTGTTCCTGGGAAGGAAAACTATAACAAACCTAGATACCATATTAAAAAGCAGAGACATCACTTTGCCAACAAAGGTCCATATAGTCAAAGTGATGGTTTTTCCAGTAGTCATGTATGGATGTGAGAGTTGGACCATAAAGAAAGCTGAGAGCCAAAGAATTGATGCTTTTGAATTGTGGTGCTGGAGAAGACTGTTGAGAGTCCCTTGGATAGCAAAGAGATTAAACCAGTTAATCCCAAAGGAAATCAACCCTGACTATTCATTGGAAGGACTGATGCTGACGTTCCTATACTTTGGCTATCCAATATGAAGAGTTGACTCATTGGAAGAGACCTTGATGTTGGAAAAGACAGAAGGCCAAAGAGAAGGGGTGGCAGAGGATAAGATGGTTATATAGCATCATAGACTCAATGGACATAAATCTGAGCAAACTCCAGGAAATAGTGAAGGAGAGAGGAGCCTGGTGTGCTCCAGTCCATGGGGTCACAAAGAGTCAGATATGACTTAGTGACTGAACAACAAGTCTTTTGCTACAAACACCAATGATTTTGTTGAATTCTTGATCTGCATATCAACACATCAAAATGATTCTGGATTTATTAGGTAGCTATAGGTTGCTGTTGTTCTTCAGTCACAATCCATGTTCAACAACATGGACTGCAGCACACCAGGCTTCCCTGTCCTTCACCATTTCCCAGAGTTTGCTCAAACTCAAAGTCCAATTGCTCAGCTCAATGTCCATTGAGTCGGTGATGCCATCCAACCATCTCATCCTCTGCTGTCCTCTTCTCCTTCCACCTTCAATCTTTCCCAGCACTGGGGTCTTTCCAGTGAGTCAGTCCTTCACATCAGGTGGCAAAAATATTGGAGCTTCAGCTTCAGCATCAATTCTTCCAATGAATATTCAGGGTTGATTTCCTTTAGAACTGATTGGTTTGGTCTCCTTGCTGTCCAAGGGACAGTCTTCAACGCCATAGTTCAAAGGCATCAATTCTTTGGCCCTCAGCCTTTTTATTTTCATCTCTCACATATATTCATGACTACTAGAAAAACAATACCTTTGACTATATGGACAATTGTAGGCAAAGTAATGCCTGCTTTTTAATACACTGTCTAGGTTTGTCATTGCTTTTCTTTCAAGTAGCAAGCGTCTTTTAATTTCATGGCTGCAGTCACTGTCCACAGTGATTTTGTAGCTCCAAAATCAAGTCTGTTACTGTTTCCATTGTCTCCCCATCTATTTGCTATGAAGTGATGGGACTGGATGCCATGATCTTAGTTTTTTGAATGTTGAGTTTTAAACCAGCTTTTTCACTCTCCTCTTTCACTTTCATCAAGAGACTCTTTAGTTCGTCTTCACTTTCTACCATAAGGGTGATGTTATCTGCATATCTGAGGTTATTGATATTTCTCCCCTCAATCTTGATTTCAGCTTGTGCTATATCCAGCCTGGTTATATGTAAGGGATGCCATGTCATTAAGGGATTTCATTTTAGGATATTTCAATACAGAGACTTGTGATATATACTTCAAAAGCAGTACAGGATGGAATAAGAAGACACAGCCCAGATGTTATTAAATGGCAAGGAATTTGGGAAGCCATGTGGACATGTACTTATAGACTAAGATAGTTCAATAAGGAGGTGAGAAAAATGGGTGAAGGGAAAGCCAAACAGTGGTTAAGTGAAACCATCCCTGTAAGTAAATATGACTTCACCTCTGTGATTTCTAAGAGAGATTTGTGGTCATCAGAAAGGTGAGGCAAGGCAGGAGTGAGGCAAGGGCCCACATATGTGTGAGGCAGCAAATCCCTTCATAGATCTAGACTTTTTAAAGTCAGATGGGGGATGGTGGTAGCTAAGATATGTGATAAGTGCATATTCTAGGGGATATTCTCTGTTTCTGAACAAGTACTGATTATTTGAATGAAAATCTCTACAAGTTTTTGAAATCACTTGTATTGAAAACAATTGCTCTCTTTTTCCTGTTTCCCTTAACTTATATTAATATTTTTATTAGGTCTGGATTTTTTTAAAATTTTATTTAATTTTTAAACTTTACATAATTGTATTAGTTTTGCCAAATATCAAAATGAATCCACCACAGGTATACATGTGTTCCCCATCCTGAACCCTCCTCCTTCCTCCCTCCCCATACCATCCCTCTGGGTCGTCCCAGTGCACTAGCCCCAAGTGTCCAGTATCATGCATCGAACCTGGACTGGCATCTTGTTTCATACATGATATTTTACATGTTTCAATGCCATTCTCCCAAATCTTTCCACCCTCTCCCTCTCCCACATTGTGATCTGGACATTTTTGATGAACTCTTGCCATTTCTGTGTGGTTGAAAACAATAGGATTTGAGTTGCAAGCGTAGAATGTTCTACACATGTCCTTGCTTAGTGGGTAATTACAGACTGGATTCATCTAATCCCACCACCATGGTTAGAGGTGAATCTTTTCCATCATGTTCTTAGAGGTTCCATCCTATTTGATTCAGTTGAGTACTGATTAGCTAGGCTGGGGAAAGAACAACTTAAAAGATTAGAATGAATAATTTCCAACCCTCCCGTGGGGAGATCAGTGGTTGCCAAGGGCTGGAGGGAGACGAGGTAGAGTGATGGTTAGTGGATGTGGGATCTCATTTTTGATGATAAAAATATTTTAAAACTAGATGTGATGAGGTTGCTGAAGCATGAGTTAAAACCACTGAATTGTACACTTTAAAATGATGCATTTTATGGCTTGTGAATTATATCCCAATAAAGCTGTATTTAAAAAAATGTGCTGTGTGATTAAAAATAAAGCTGAAGTGTTTGTATTAATATTAGAAGATGTGTATTTCAGAGCAAAGAATATTGCCAGGCATAAAAAGATAATTTTATTTTTTAAAAAAGCTGTCATTTCATTAAGAGGATGTAATAAACAATTACTTTTCTAATAAAAGAGCTTCAAAATAAGTGAAGGAAAACTGTTTGAACTACAAAGAGAAGTATAGAAATTTGCAAATATTGTCAGAGATTTCAGTCCCTTCTATTCAGTAATTTATAGAAGTAGATAAAACATCAGTGATGATACTGAATATTTGAAAAACAAAATCAACCAAATAGACCTAGTTAGTATTTATAGATTACTCCACTCAACTGCAGAATGAACATTTTCTTTGAAGTATACATGGAACAATTGCCAAGGTAAACAATATTCTGAGCCATAAAACAAATTTCAGATTTAAAAGGATCCATATCATACCATATATGTTTTCAGCACACAAAGGAATAAAATTAGAACTCAATAACAAGAAGATAAATTTCAAAGAAAAAGTTTTGGAAGCTAAGTAATACTCAGTAAGGAAGAAATTAAAAGAGAAATTAGAAAATATTTCTTACCAGAATGAAAATGAAAACAGAAAATATAAAAATTTCTGGACGAAAGCTAAAGTGATACTTAAAAAAATATATATATATAGCCTAAATATCTTTGCTAAAAACAATAAAAGTTTCAAGTTAATGACATTTGGTTTAACCTTAGAAAAGAAGAGCAAGTAAAACATGGAAGGAGTTGAAGGAAGAAAATAATATTAATAAGAATATAAAACAATAAAATAGAACAGAACACAACAGAGAAAATTGATAATAAAAAACTGGATTGATTAGTCTCTACATAGGTTGATCAGGAAAATAGCAAGAGGACACAACTGAGGATTATAAAGAAGAAAAAAAGAGGCCACAGATACCATGGAGTTGGCAGAAAACACATGAATGAGAGATCATTATGAATACATTTATACTAATAAATAAATTAAAGACATGAAATGGACCAGTTTTTTTAAATATACAAAAACCCACAACACATTTAAACAATAACACAAGAAATATTTACCTTGTATCCTCCTATATCTGACAAATAAATTGAATATGTAGCAAAAATAAAACTTCCTAGAAAGAAAGCTCAGGTCTAGGTGTCTTTAAAAATGTGGCAAAATCTGCTAAACTTTTAAGAAAGAAATGATACTAATTCCCAAAAATTCTTCCAGAAAATTAAAGACAGTGAAACATTTACTAATTTGTCCTATGGGGTCAACATATCCCAGATCCTTAGGGACAGAAATGTCACAGAAGCATAGATATTAAAATTTTAAACATGGTAGTAACTAATTTAAATTAAGTTTAATGTGTGTGCATCAAATAAAAATGATAACTTATTTGAATTAAATCCTCCAATTAAAATACATATTTTGACAGAATGAATTTAAAAAGGAGAGACTTACTTTAGATCCAAAGACACAAATAGATCAGAAGTGAAAGGATGAGAGCAGATAGTCTTAGCAAATAGTAATTAAAAGAAAGCAGGGATGACAATATTAACATCAGATGAGTTAGACTTTAAATTTTAAAAAAGTTGTAACAGATAAAGACATTGTATATTAAAAAAAGGTTCACTACAGAAAGAAGATACAACAGTTATAATCTTTTACACACTATAAAAATATGCAAAGAAAAAAAAACTAAGAATTGACGGGATAGATAGTTTTACGGTAAGAGTTGGAGACTTCAATATTGCACTTTCAATAATATAAGATTGAATAATGTAGGATGTAACAATGTAAGGGAAAGACTGAAGGCAGGAGGAGAAGGGGACGACAGAGGATGAGATGGTTGGACGGCATCACCGACTCCACAGACATGCATTTGAGCAAGCTCCGGGAGTTGGTGATGGACAGGAAAGCCTGGCGTGCTGCAGTCCATGGGCTGCAGAGAGTCGGACATGACTGAGCGACTGAACGGAATAATACATAGAAAACTCAGATAGGAGATAAGTAAGAAAGTAGGGGACTCAACACCATAAATCAACTAACTCAGATATATACAGGACACTTTACCCCAAACAGCATCGTAAACATTCTTCTCAAATGATGAACATAGAATATTTTCCAGGAGAGATCATATGTTAGGCTAAAAACACACACAAAATAGGTATCATACAAAGAAAGTATCTTCTCCAACCATAATGGAATGAAGTTAGAAATCAATAGAAAAGTAAAACTGGAAATTGCTTAAAGCCAGAAATAATAGCATTCACAGTAATGAAGCAAACAAATCTCTTCTATTTAACAAAAATCTGTGTCCATTTGAAACATGGGATTGGGTTATGTTCTTTGTATTTTGGGAAAGAATAATGCTCAAATTTCTCCAATGGGTGCAGTCACCATGATGAATTGACTTGGAACATAAACCTTATGTAAAGATATAAAGTAATTAACTCTGAGTAAAAAAAAAAATGATGTCATCATAGTCCAACATCTCAGTTGCTACAATGTAGAACAATGTTATATTTCTTCTGGATAACTCCAGATACAAGGATTACCAATTAGAGAGTCAAATTTTAATATATAAATTTAATATATATATTAATTTAATTTATAAATTTAATATATAAATTTATAAATTTAATATATAAATTTCCCTCAACACGGTAAAATGGAAAAATGAATTTCCTTAAGAAGCATCCTCATCTGGATGGTGTTTTATAGCCATTGAATGGCATAATAGAGGATATCCTAGAATTTGGGGCTTTTGGTCAGTTTTAAAGATCTCATCATACTCAATAAAATAAAAGAAAGAACAAGTTACTTCCTCAAACAAAATTACATAAATATGCGTATATATGGGGTCGCACAGAATCAGACATGACTGAAGCGACTTAGCAGCAGTAGCAGTATAGGCTTCCCTGGTGGCTCAGTGGTAAAAAATCACCTGCCAATACGGGAGACATAGGTTCGATCCCTGGGTTGGGAAGATCCCCTGGGAAGAAAATGGCAACCCACTCCAGTGTTCTTGCCTGGGAAATACCATGGACAGAGGAGCCTGGCAGGCTACAGTCCATGGGGTTGCAAAAGAGTCAGACATGACTTTGCAACTAAATAACAACTATATATATATACGTACACACACACACACACACACACACACATGTATATAATTATATGTAAGAAGACAGTAATGGATGATAGAAGAAATATAAATATTGACCTAGTTTATTGACTGTTTACTACTAATCAAGGATTCATGCATAACTTCAGCTGATCCGCACAGATACCATCCTGTCAACAGGGGGGGGGACAAATATACTGGTTGTCCTAGGCCTGTTTTCCCTGTGTAATTACTGGTAACACTCCTTTCACTCTAAAAGAGAGCTCCAGTTTGAATGACAAATTATATGATCTAGTTAACTCTAGGTAACTGCAACCTAGGTGGGCCTTTCTTTATTTTTCCCACCTCTCTTCCTGTTCCTTACCCCCTTAGTAAATAAGTTAGTTTAATGGGATAACAATAGTTAATGCTGGATAGAAATTCAGTGGACTTAGGGCAATGAAGTGAGGTTTTGGTAGTGATAATGATTTCATATCCAAGGAAAATCAAAATGACACATTGTTTGTTAATTTTAGCCAAAATTCCATCTCATTCAGTGAAAAAAAGAGAAAATAACTGCCTATATTAATTATGGAACTGTATTGTTTGTTCAAGGAGTATCAGAAAAGTGAAAGTAGAGGCAATCAAGAAAAATTTCAAAGCCCAGATGTCAACGGCTACCATGTGAAATATGAAAATGAGAAATCAACAACGTACATTAGAGAAGTAGAATAGCAACTGGGACGAAGTGAAGGCCATTTCTGAAACTTTATATGAAAGAATGGACTGATTTTAGAGTTATTAGTGGATTCAACAAGCTCAAGTGGACGTTTAGCATATCCCAGAAAGTGTGATATGAGACATGGGAAGGAAATGAGACACGGGAAGCTGATTGAGTCATGGCCCAGGCTTCAAGAAGCTTATGGCCCAATGATATAAGACAACTTATTACATGATGTGATAGTTGTTTAATGAAGGCAAGAGACACTAAAAGTTCAAGAAAAACTGTGATCAACTAATATGATGAGAAATATCATTACAGTTGTTATCCTGGTATTATTACATGTAAAAGATGATCGACTACGGGCCAGACTTCACATGCACTATTTCAAGGATTTCTTCTGACAGTGGTGTAATGTGGGTATCTAGTATTACTTCATTTTACATATTAGAAGACTGAATTTTAGGAATTTAAAATTACTCATACCAAAGGTCACAAGTGCTAAGTAATTGATTTTGAAGACCAAAGGATAAGAGGAGATAAGAATTTCCTGCTTTATACTCTTTTGACTTGGCTAGGTGTTGGGAGGAAAGCAAGAAGGAAGTTTGGTTAAACTTGTGTTAGCGATAAGTAAAGCAAATATATGATCTAAGGACACTCCACAAGTCTCTTAGCCCCACATATGTTAAGATTTAATGTTCTCTTTTTCAGATATTTGAGCGTTTCAGGTTTTTTTTTTTCTGTCCATTAAAGAACTAATGCAAAACAAGTACATTCCAGCTTTGGTAACATAGTCAGATTTATGCATATTTTACTATTGTCTCTAACACGGTGTACAGAAGCCACATTTATTTCATGGGGGATGTGGGATTTGTGCTAGAGGGTCACCAGGTAGAAAGCAACACTTTTAAAAAAGGGAGCAGCCCCGATCTCTTCTCACCAGGGATTTCTGGGGAGTGGGGAAATGGGCTACGGAACTCTTACACTTATCTGCATCTCTGCTTCTGCCTAGGAACCCCTGGGAGAACTCTAGCAACCCACTTCTTGCTTAATTGCATATGTTCAGAGACACTCACAGATTGTTCAAAAGGGATGAAAAACGAAACCGAACTTTACATAACTGAAACAAGAACTGTGTTGCAGCACATTTAGTGTTCATTTCCCAAGATTCTGAGAAAAGCAAAGTAAAAATGAAGGAAGAACATGCTATTTAATGCAATTCGACATTTATTTCAGTAGCACTGCAGAAAGCCTAAGTCACAGTGAGGCTTTTTGTGTATTCTATAAAGGTAACCCACCTCCATTTGCAACTGACTTTGCTGTGACTGATATGCAGAGACGGCTGACATCAGTAGCCTGTCCATCAGTGGGTACAGTGAGCTGTTTTAACACTGTTGCGCTGAATAACTAATCACAACAGAATTTCTGAATAACTCGGTTCAGATGGCCCATGCTAACAGCTACAAAGAAACAGTTACTAATAGGAAGAAACTAACCATCATCTCAATCAAAACAATAACAAATGCTGATACTAACAAGAGGAGCCATCACCAGATATTTCAGAGATTTTGCCCATTGCGCTGTTCTTGAGGCTGTTGATAATACTGCTATTAATTCAGTAGAGTCTAATATCTTGTCTCCCGATAGTTGCTCTCCCTAGATGTACATTTACCTATTAGTTCACATAATCTCATATTATGAACTTTAGGAACTCCCTTTTTGAGAAAGAAAAAGATTTAGGATAAGTAATCTGATCCTAATCTTAAAAACAAACCAACAACAAAATAATGGTCCCCAAACTTCTTTTTGCTTGAGGTGATGGATACAACACAAATTTCTCTCTAGCTTCTATGCCTTCAGCCCTAACAAAGTAGCGTGGTGCTTCTGAGTACATCAGCTTCCCCTGGGATCCCACTAGAAATGCACCTTCAGGGACTCCACTTTGGGTGTACTTAGTCAAAACACTGAGGATGTTTCTGCATTGCAGAGATCTCCAATTTATTCTGATATACACCCAAGTCTGAGAACCACTACTGCTACATAATGCTTACTGGAGAAAAGCTATGATGATCTCATAGCTCATGAGAATTTACGGGCAGATTTTAAAATATATACACCTATATCGATATAATGTCTGCCTACCTGCCCTTGCCTCTCAAAATAAGATGCTGTTTTTTTTCTCTTAAGTGGATTGAGAAATGGAAGGGAAGTGTGAATGAAACTAGCATTTATTCAATGTCTGGTACGTACCCAAATCTGTCCTAAGGCTTTCTACTTTAAGATCTTTGTGCCCATGTGTGCTCAGTCACCCAGTTATGTCCAAATCTTTGTGACTCCATGGACTGTAGCCAGCCAGACTCCTCTGTCCATGGAATTTTCTAGGAAAGAATATTGGCGGGGCTTGCCATTTCCTACTCCAGGGTATCTTCCTGACACAAGGATTGAACTTGCATCTCTTGCGTCTCCTGCATTGTCAGGGAGATTCTTTATCACTGTGCCAAAATCCATATAGATCAATCAACATTAATTTTACTTTAAGACCATGGACCTGAGCAATTTCCACTTGCCCAAATGACAGAGCTAGCACATTTCTTTTCTGAGGTCAAAACTGAAAGGCTAGAAGAAGTCAGATACGTAATATAAATGAACAAAAAAAGAAAACAAAACAGATGTTAAATGACAAAAATTACAAATGTGATGAAAAGGCAACTGATCCTCAGCATTGATTTTGGGGAAAATTAGAGAGTGTGTGGAACAATGCATTTTTTAAAAGTAGCATCTTCTGAATCATCCTCCCTTCTTCCAGACTATAGTCAAAAGTATTTTGCACCTAATGTTGCCTGACCTGATTTTTTTTCCCCCAGAGAAGACTAAAATTAAATTTTTTCATAAAATCTTCTGGCATTTAACATTGACATTTAAAATATGTACATTCAAAATGTTTTGAATATCTAACCAAACACATCTGTTGACTGAGTGTGGCCAGGTGGCAGCCTCTGATACATTGTAACATCAAAACCAGCCTGCTTGCCCCAACAGCCTGTTTCTGACATCCCTGCTGTCTGCCAACTTGATAGAAATACTATAGAAAATTCCCCATTGGTATTTATTTTACATTTGTTCAGGCTCATGTCTAGTATTTCATCCCCTGGGGAAGAAATATAGACTTCTATTTCTAACAAAGTTCACTGTGTTCAGTATAACAGGGTTTGCGGGGCAGCTGTCATGGGGAAGGGCAACTAATGGGATCATTTCTTCAGTCCTCTGGACCAACCGAATGTTTGTACCACAATGCAGGTCTCCACACTGGCAAGACTCATTCCAATATCACTGTCAACCAGCAGGAGCAGTGATCAATATTTCTGTAATTACTATGCTTCCTCTTTGGCATAGCTAAAATCCAGTCACGTGCTAGCTTTGCAAACAAAGCTTTTCTCAATTCTTCCTTTTATCCTTCTTTACATATTTATTAGACCATTTTGGACCACTCCATGCAAACTGGCTGAGAGTAAACAGCAGCATGAGCCCCACTGTTGCCTGCTCTCCCCAGACTATCAAACCATCAGTGGAGATTGGACAGGTCCTGATGAAATAAATGTTGGCTGCTGACTCGTCCAATTTTGCTGCACTCCTCCGTGTCACTAGCACAGGCTTGTCCAAGATTGAGATATTTGCAAACTGTCATCTTTCATAAATATCTGCCTTGAGTGACACTTACTCCCTCCAACACTTCTCTTTGAAATGCACCTGGCGGGCTGCTGGCCTGAGAAATTTCACTGCTTGTGATGTGTGATTAGCAAAGAGATGTTTCCTCCTCCTGGTGCCTTTGCCTTTTCTGCTCCACCCCGCTCCTTGACCTTTCCCCCCCTTGCCTTCTTTCCTACCATCTTTAGTAAAGGTTTGAGTCATGGTTCGAAAATGCTAAAAACAGCAAACTTGTCAGAGGTCTTAGGGTATTAACTCCATAGACACTTTTGTTCAACTTACCAAAACTACAGTGAATTACAAATAATCAAAAGTTTGTTAAAGCTTTTCAGGTTAATTTAACCTCCTCTTAACATGCAATCCTCTAAAATCTCCAAATATTAATATCCTTACAGGAATGGGTTTTGCCTTTTCAAATGCCCTTTTATCTCCAACCTCCAATACACATAAAAAAGCGTGTTTAATGATGAAGTTAGTAACAATATTTATCATCTCTGCAGCCTGTTTTTTTTAGGATTGTTATAAGACCCTCCAGCAGCAGTCAACCCTGTCAGCACACAACCGAATCAATATGCTTGCACATAAATGTTAGGATTACTATAAGCACTGAGATATCAAACTCAAATCTCCAACTGGAAAAGGATCACTACATTAAATGGAATTATCTCTTATTAGAAATGAATATATAAAGATTACAGGATAATCAAACATTCTCCATTCCTAATATATCTGATCAGATTTCCCATGCATAATTTATCTGAAGAGGTTTAATATCTTAATGTAGGATTATTTTTTATATATTTGGATAGGAGAAATTTTAATCAATATGATTAAGAGAAATTCTAGTTTTCAGTATAATCTTAGTAGATTTTTAATACACATAAAATATAATTTAGCATCTAAAACCTTTAACAACCTTATTTTGCAGCAAACTTTTGAAGTGTTTCAATCTATTATCAACTGAAAATTATTTTAAATCTAGTGAGTAATGAATAAATTTTCTCTCTAGGTTATATGAGAGTTATAAAGTAGTTTTGATCAGTTATCAAAAGTTATAAAAACAAAAATACACTTTGCTCAGTGTATCAAATTGTAGTGTCTTATGGCTTTGATTGTCAGTGCAAACTTGTGCCAAAAACAATGTGATGAATGTAATATAATGTAAGGGAATTTTATACTACACTATATCTATGCTAAGGGGCTTCCCTAATGGCTCAGTGGGCAAAGAATTCTCCTGCAGTGCAGGAGACATAGAAGATGCAGGTTTGATCCCTAGGTCAGGAAGATCTCCAGAGGAAGAAATGGCAACTCACTCCAGTATTTTTGCCTGGAAAATGCCATGGATAGAGGAGCCTGGTGGGCTACAGCCCACGAGGTAGCAAAGGGTTGGACATGATTGCACATGGCATACTACACTAACTACACTGCGTTACAATGTGACACAATATGGACTAACTACACTGCATTACAGTACGAGGCACATGCTGGAAAGGCTTGATTTCCACTACAATTTTTCCATTTGCTATATAACAATTATCTGTATAATGTGATTAGCACATGATTAATATGGGCTTCTAAGTCTTAATAATATGCATTAAAATTTTATTTTTAAACTTTACAAATTTTATCACATATCATTAGATATTTTGGGAAGTCCCAATGGCTCAAGAGGTAAAGAGTCTGCCTGCAGTGCTGGAGACCTGGGTTCGATCCCTGGGTCGGGAAGATACCCTGGAGGAGGAAATGGCAACCCACTCCAGTACTCTTGCTTGGAAAATTCCATGGACAGAGGAGCTTGCTAGGCTATAGTCCATGAGGTTGCAAAGAGTTGGACACGACTGAGAAACTTCACTTTTACTTTTTTTAGATATTTATTTTATGAGCTATAATATATCTTAATTGTATTTTTGACACACATTAGTCAGCAAGAGTCAGACACGACTGAGCGACTTCCCCTTCACTTTTCCCTTTCATGCATTGGAGAAGGAATGGCTACCCACTCCAGTGTTCTTGCCTGGAGAATCCCAGGGACGGGGGTGCCTGGTGGAAGGCCATCTATGGGGGTCGCATGGAGTCGGACACGACTGGGGTGACTTAGCAGCAGCAACAGCAGATAACTATGGGATTCCCTGGTGGCTTGGATGGTAAAGAATCTGCCTGCAACGTGGGAGATCTGGGTTTGATCCCTGGGTTGGGAAGATCCCCTGGAGGAGGGCATGGCAGCCCAGTCCAGTATTATTGCCTGGAGATACCCCATGGACAGAGGGGCCTGGAGAGCTACAGTCCATGGGGTTGCAAAGAGTCAGACAGGACTGAGCGATTGAGCACTGCACAGTACAGACGACTATGAATTTAGAGTGAGCAATTGACAGAAACTTAAGGAGTCTTTCATTTGATCACAGAGATATAATTTAATAATTCACTGCAGATTCAAAGTTATGAACGTCACTGGAAAAAAAAAGTTCATAAGCATTAATTAACTTTCAGGTCGCATTGTTTATAGAGATATTTTATAATATTCAGTTAAAAATTTCATATTAATTCTGTCCATACTTGATAACAATAATGAGATTCCCAACTGTCTGGTTACATTCAACTGAGAAATTTTGGAGTTTCAATCATGTAGTAGTCATTGATCATTCTAAGCACTATCACGAATTTTATCTCACATTTTCTTCTCAATTTCACATTTTCTCCCCATGAAAATTTCCATTTTGCAAGTGTTTGAACTCTGCTTCTGAGACTTTAAGAAACTTGCCTCCAAAGATTGAAATATGCATATGCCTGATTGACAGTGGAAGTGGGCAACTGACCTGGCCTCCTGATCATGACACCTATGACTTCAAACTTCTCAACATATCTCCTTTCCTACTGTGTTTTGAATAATTGGCCATCATTATTATGTCAACTCAGCACATTACAAAAATCTAGAGCTCTAGCCACTGTAAACCTATGTATACATATTAATTTACTTTTAATCAGATTTGAGGCTTTCTAAAGGCTGCATCATTTTTAAGACTTCATTTTATTTTTTTTAGATCAGTCTTGGTTTCACAGCACAGTTGAGCAGAAAGTACAGAGATTCCCTGTACCCCCCTGGCCCTACACATGCATAGCCTCCCCTTCTCTCATCCCTCACCAGAGTGACAAATGTGTTACCGCTGATGGACATGTATTGGCACATCATAATCACCCCTAGTTGGTAGTTTACGCTAGGTAGGGTTCACTCTTGGTTTTGAATATTCTCTAGGTTTGTACAAACACATGTTGGCACGTGTCCATCACTAAACTACCACACAGTGCTTTCATCGCCCTGACAACTCCCCGTGCGCCACCAGTTTAACAGCCACTGGTCTTTCTACCGTCTCCATGGTTTTTGCCTTTTCTGTAATGTCATACAGTTATAAACATACAGTATGTGGCCTTTTCAAATTAAGCTTGTGTAATTTTTAATCCCTCCAGGATTTTGTTTTTGAGGCTTTGATGGCTCTAGAATATATTTTCATGCTAACCCTTGAGGATGCAAGACATGAACATAATCTTTTTACAATGTGCAGTAGCCGGCCTAGTGATAGTTATTCATTGTTGCTAGACATATATGATCCAAAGTTATATGACCGTCTATCAGCAACAGCAGAGAAGAGATTTCTGCACCAAAAAAGAGGTGATTCTTTTAGACTTGGATATTTTTGAGATCCTTCTAACTTTAGAACTGTACGTCTATAAGAAGGAACATTTAAATTTTTCCTTCATTAATTCTTTAATAAAACTTATATATTTATGTATCCAATGAAGCCTTTTCCAAAGATTCAGTTTAAATTTTATGCTACTGACTGCATTTTCCAGTAGAAGTTTGGATACTTGAAAATTTTAGTCTCCATTTATTTGTCTGACATAGAAGCACTAAATGACTCTGAATGAAGGCAGAACAAACTTCTACAGCAAATCGATAATAGACCCATTTAAAAGATCATTTCTGTGTCTTTATTTCTTTCAATTTAATTTTAAGAATTGTTATTTAATAATTATCTTTGTATCAAAGAAATGGTATATGTCAATTCAATGATGAATTTCCACCAACAAGAAGGCAAATATTAGAATATATCCTTTGAATATACTCTTGAATTATACATGCTTATCAACTGCCTTTACTGTGGTTTTAATCAGTCATTTTGTAATTCTTTTGTTCATTTTTCTTGGAAGTTACTCAATCTGCTTTTAAAATTTGAATATTTTGCTTCAATGTGAAAAACAAAATGAGGAAAATACTTCTTTCAATTTGAAACAAGGTACTTGCTTGTTCAGAAAGCACCTTTTAAAAATATGATAGAGGAGGAGGAGCTAAGATGGCAGAGGAGTAGGATGGGGAGAACACTTTCTCCCCCACAAATTCATCAAAAGAACATTTAAACGCTGAGTAAATTCCACAAAACAACTTCTGAATGCCGGCAGAGGACATCAAGCACCCAGAAAAGCAACCCAAGTCTTCGAAAGGAGGTAGGAAAAAATATAAAAGACAAAAAAAGAGACAAAAGAGGGAGGGACGGAGTTCTGTCCCGGGAAGGGAGTCTTAAAAATAGAGAAGTTTCCAAACATCAGGAAACCTTCTCACTGCCGAATCTGTGCCGAGCCTTGGAAGCACAGAGGGCAACATAACAGGGAGGAAAAATAAATAAGCAATTAAAACCCGCACATTGCGAGCCCTATGGTAACTCCCCCAATGGAGAAGCAGCGCAGACACCTGCATCCGCCATTAGCAAGCGGGGGCTGGGCAGGGAGGTGCGGCGCGGGCTGCATCACAAGGATCTGGCCTGAATACCCCAAGCGCTATCTGAGCGAAATAATCTAGGCTAGCAAACCAGACTGTGGGATATCTACCACGCGAAAAGCCAGCCCTAACCTAAGACACTGCCAGGCCCGCGCACGGAACAAAGGACTGAACCGAGATAGCCGGCGGCAGGCCATCCCCCTCCGGTGATAGGCAGCCAGAGCTGGAAGGGGACAATCGCAGCCCCAGAGAGACATTATTGATAAAACTGTAAGCAGGCTTCTTTGCTAACTAAAACTTCTTGGGGGTCTGGATGGTCAACATCTGCCTGAGAAGGTGTGCCAGTGCACACCTAGATAACCGGACGGCAAGGAGGCGATAAGTCGCAGCAATCGCGCGCGCCAAACACCTCATCACCTGAGCTGCTCAGATCTGGGAAGGGTACAAAACACAGGCCCAACAGAGTCTGTGCCTCTGAGGACTACCCGAGTGCCTGAACCTGAGCGGCTTGGACCTGGAAGTGCAGGCAGCCCAGGGCTGGCCATGGATGGTTCCCGGCAAAGCAACCTAGAGCCTGAGCAGCGTGGGCAGGGAGGCTACACGCGCCATGAACGGGGGGCAGACCCAGTGTGGCTAAGCCACTGCGAGCACACGCCAGTGTTATTTGTTTGCAGCATCCCTCCCTACCTCCCCTCAGTGCGACTGAACAAGTGAGCATAAAAAAAAAAAAAAAAAAGTGTCCTCCACCGTCCCCTTTGCTTCAGGGTGGAAACCAGACACTGAAGAGACCAGCAAACAGAAGAAGCTATAACAGAGGGAACCGCCTTGGAAGCTACAGGCAATAGATTAAAACCCTGTGGTTAGTACCAACTACATAGGAAGGGGCCTATAGATCTTGAGAAATATAAATCGGACCAATGAACTAGCCAAAAATGAACTGAACCCACAATACTCACAACAAAACAGAAAAAAGTCCTAGATATATTTTTACTATTTTTACCATCATTCTTTCTTTTTTTTTTTAATTTTTTTTAATTAAAAAAATTTTTAAGTCCTCTATTATTCCATTAATTTTCACTTTTATAACCGATTACTTTGCAAAAAAAAAAAAAGAAGACCCTATTTTTTTTTAAAAGCAAACTTCATATATACATTTTTTACAATTTTTTGACCTTGTTTTTTTTTTTTTTCCCTTCTTTTCTTTAACATTGTATTTTTGAAATTCCAAACTCTACTCTAGATTTATAATTTTAGCTTTTTGGTATTTGTTATCAATTTTGTACTTATAGTTTTTTTTTTTATAATTTCTGTGACCCTTTTTTCTTTTTCTTTTTCTGTTTCTTTCTCTTCTTTTTTTTTCCCTTCTTCTTTTAAATAACATTGTATATCTGAAATTCCAAACGCAACTCTAGATTTTTAATTTATGCTTTTTAGTATTTACTATCAATTTTGTCCCTGTATTTTCTTTATAATTTATGCGACTTTGTTTGTTCTTGTTTTTTTTTTTTTTTTCTCTCTCTCTTTCATTTTCTTCTTCTTTTTTTAACATTGTATTTTTGAAATTCCAAACTCTACTCTAGACTTTTAACTTTTGCTTTTTGGTATTAGTTATCAATTTTTTACCTATATTTTCTTTATAATTTTCACGACCTTGTTTTTGTTTGTTCATTTTTTCTCTCTTTCTTTTCCTTCTTTTCTTTAACATCATATTTTTGAAATTCCAAACTCTACTCTAGATTTTTAATTCTTGCTTTTATGTATTTGTTACCAATTTTGTACCTTTAAGAACCCAATCTTCAGTACCCATTTTTCACTAGGGAGCGAGATTACTGGCTTAACTGCTCTCTCTTCCTTTGGACTCTCCTTTTTCTCCACCAGGTCGCCTGTGTCTCCTCCCTAACCCCTCTCTACTCTACCCAACTCTGTGAATTTCTTTGTGTTCCAGATGGTGGAGAACACTTAGGGAACTGATTACTGGCTGGATCTGTCTCCCTCCTTTTTATTCCCCCCTTTTATCCTCCTGGCCACCTCTGTCACCTTCCTCCTCTTCTCAGTATAACTCTGTGAACATCTCTGAGTGGTCCAGTTGTGTAGTGCACATAAGGAAGAGATTATTGGATAGCCCACTCTCTCCTCTACTGATTCCACCTCATCTCATTCAGGTCACCTCTAACTCCCTCCTCCCTCTTCTCTTCTCCATATAACGCTGTGAACCTCTCTGGGTGACCCTCACGGTAGAGAAACTTTTCATCTTTAATGTAGATGTTTTATCAATGGTGCTGTATAGAAGGAGAAGTTTTGAAACTACTGTAAAAATAAGACTAATAACTGGAAGCAGGAGGCTTAAGTCCAAACCCTGACTCCAGGGAGCTCCTGACTCCAAGGAACATTAATTCACAGGAGCTCATCAAATGCCTCCATACCTGACTGAAACCAAGCACCACACAAGGGCCAACAAGTTTCAGGGCAAGACATACCAAGCAAATTCTCCAGCAACAAGGAACACAGCCCTGAGCTCCAAGATACAGGCAGCCCAAAGTCACCCCAAAACCATAGACATCCCATAACTCATTACTGGACATTTCATTGCACTCCAGAGAGAAGAAATACAGCTCCACCCACCAGAACATGGACACAAGCTTCCCTAACCAAGAAACCTTGACAAGCCACCTGTACAAACACACACAGGGCGAGGAAACGCCACAATAAAGAGAACTCTACAAACTGCCAGAATACAGAAAGGACACCCTAAACTCAGCAATTTAAACAAGATGAAGAGACAGAGGAATGCCCAGCAGATAAAGAAACAGGATAAATGCCCACCAAACCAAACAAAAGAAGAAGAGATAGGGAATCTACTTGATAAAGAATTCCAAATAGTGACAGTGAAATTGATCCAAAATCATGAAATCAAAATGGAATCACAGATAAATAGCCTGGAGAAAAAGATTGAGAAGATGCAAGAAAGGTTTAACAAGGACCTAGAAGAAATAAAAGAGAGTCAATATATAATGAATAATGCAATAAATGAAATTAAAAACACTCTGGAGGCAACAAATAGTAGACTAACAGAGGCAGAAGATAGGATTAGTGAATTAGAAGATAGAATGGTAGAAATAAATGAATCAGAGAGGATAAAAGAAAAACGAATTAAAAGAAATGAGGACAATCTCAGAGACCTCCAGGACAATATTAAATGCTACAACATTCGAATCATAGGGGTCCCAGAAGAAGAAGACAAAAAGAAAGACCATGAGAAAATACTTGAGGAGATAATAGTTGAAAACTTCCCTAAAATGGGGAAGGAAATAATCACCCAAGTCCAAGAAACCCAGAGAGTCCCAAACAGGATAAACCCAAGGCGAAACACCCCAAGACACATATTAATCAAATTAACAAAGATCAAACACAAAGAACAAATATTAAAAGCAGCAAGGGAAAAACAACAAATAACACACAAGGGAATTCCCATAAGGATAACAGCTGATCTTTCAATAGAAACTCTTCAAGCCAGGAGGGAATGGCAAGACATACTTAAAGTGATGAAAGAAAATAACCTACAGCCCAGATTATTGTACCCAGCAAGGATCTCATTCAAATATGAAGGAGAAATCAAAAGCTTTTCAGACAAGCAAAAGCTGAGAGAATTCAGCACCATCAAACCAGCTCTCCAACAAACACTAAAGGATATTCTCTAGACAGGAAACACAAAAATGGTGTATAAAATCGAACCCAAACAATAAAGTAAATGGCAACGGGATCATACTTTTCAGTAATTACCTTAAATGTAAATGGGTTGAATGCCCCAACCAAAAGACAAAGACTGGCAGAATGGATACAAAAACAAGACCCCTACATATGTTGTCTGCAAGAGACCCACCTCAAAACAGGGGACACATACAGACTGAAAGTGAAGGGCTGGAAAAAGATTTTCCATGCAAATAGGGACCAAAAGAAAGCAGGAGTAGCAATACTCATATCAGATAAAATAGACTTTAAAACAAAGGCTGTGAAAAGAGACAAAGAAGGTCACTACATAATGATCAAAGGATCAATCCAAGAAGAAGATATAACAATTATAAATATATACGCACCCAACACGGGAGCGCCACAAATGTAAGACAAATGCTAACAAGTATGAAAGGAGAAATTAACAATAACACAATAATAGTGGGAGACTTTAATACCCCACTCACACCTACGGATAGATCAACTAAACAGAAAATTAACAAGGAAACACAAACGTTAAACGATACAATAGACCAGTTAGACCTAATTGATATCTATAGGACATTTCATCCCAAAACAATGAATTTCACCTTTTTCTCAAGTGCACATGGAACCTTCTCCAGGATAGATCACATCCTGGGCCATAAATCTAGCCTTGGTAAATTCAAAAAAATAGAAATCATTCCAAGCATTTTTTCTGACCACAATGCAGTAAAATTAGATCTCAATTACAGGAGAAAAACTATTAAAAATTCCAACATGTGGAAGCTGAACAACACGCTGCTGAATAACCAAAAAATCACAGAAGAAATCAAAAAAGAAATCAAAATTTACGTAGAAACTAATGAAAATGAAAATGCAACAACCCAAAACTATGCGACACTTTAAAAGCAGTCCTAAGGGGAAAGTTCATAGCAATACAGGCATACCTCAAGAAACAAGAAAAAAGTCAAATAAATAACCTAACCCTACACCTAAAGCAAATAGAAAAGGAAGAAATGAAGAACCCCAGGGTTAGGAGAAGGAAAGAAATCTTAAAAATTAGGGCAGAAATAAATGCAAAAGAAACAAAAGAGACCATAGCAAAAATCAACAAAGCCTAAAGCTGGTTCTTTAAGAAGATAAATAAAATTGACAAACCATTAGCCAGACTCATCAAGAAACAAAGGGAGAAAAATCAAATCAATAAAATTAGAAATGAAAATGGAGAGATCACAACAGACAATACAGAAATACAAAGGATCATAAGAGACTACTATCAACAATTATATGCCAATAAAATGGACAACGTGGAAGAAATGGACAAAATTCTTAGAAAAGTACAACTTTCCAAAACTGGACCAGGAAGAAATAGAAAATCTTAACAAACACATCACAAGCACGGAAATTGAAACTGTAATCAAAAATCTTCCAGGAAACAAAAGCCCAGGTCCAGACAGCCTCACAGCTGAATTCTACCAAAAATTTAGAGAAGAGCTGACACCTATCCTGCTCAAACTCTTTCAGAAAATTGCAGAGGAAGGTAAACTTCCAAACTCATTCTATGAGGCCACCATCACCCTAATACTAAAACCTGACAAAGATCCCACAAAAAAGAAAACTACAGGCCAATATCACTGATGAACATAGATGCAAAAATCCTTAACAAAATTCTAGCAATCAGAATCCAACAACACATTAAAAAGATCATACACCATGACCAAGTGGGCTTTATCCCAGGGATGCAAGATGTCTCCAATATCCGCAAATCAATCAATGTAATACACCACATTAACAAATTGAAAAATAAAAACCATATGATTATCTCAATAGATGCAGAGAAAGCCTTTGACAAAATTCAACATCCATTTATGATAAAAACTCTCCAGAAAGCAGGAATAGAAGGAACATACCTCAACATAATAAAAGCTATATATGACAAACCCACAGCAAACATTATCCTCAATGGTGAAAAATTGAAAGCATTCCCTCTAAAGTCAGGAACAAGACAAGGGTGCCCACTTTCACCATTACTATTCAACATAGTTTTGGAAGTTTTGGCCACAGCAATCAGAGCAGAAAAAGAAATAAAAGGAATCCAAACTGGAAAAGAAGAAGTAAAGCTCTCACTGTTTGCAGATGACATGATCCTCTACATAGAAAACCCTAAAGACTCCACCAGAAAATTACTAGAACTAATCAATGATTATAGTAAAGTTGCAGTATATAAAATCAACACACAGAAATCCCTTGCATTCCTATACACTAATAATGAGAAAACAGAAAGAGAAATTAAGGAAACAATTCCATTCACCATTGCAACGGAAAGGATAAAATACTTAGGAATATATCTACCTAAAGAAACTAAAGACCTATATACAGAAAACTATAAAACACTGGTGAAAGAATTCAAAGAGGACACCAATAGATGGAGAAATATATCATGTTCATGGATTGGAAGAATCAATATAGTGAAAATGAGTATACTACCCAAAGCAATTTATAGATTCAATGCAATCCCTATCAAGCTACCAACGGTGTTCTTCACAGAGCTAGAACAAATAATTTCACAATTTGCATGGAAATACAAAAAACCTCGAATAGCCAAAGCGATCTTGAGAAAGAAGAATGGAACTGGAGGAATCAACCTACTTGACTTCAGGCTCTATTACAAAGCCACAGTCATCAAGACAGTATGGTACTGGCACAAAGACAGAAACATTGATCAATGGAACAAAATAGAAAGCCCAGAGATAAATCCACGCACATATGGACACCTTATCTTTGACAAAGGAAGCAAGAATATACAATGGATTAAAGACAATCTCTTTAACAAGTGGTGCTGGGAAAACTGGTCAACCACTTGTAAAAGAATGAAACTAGAACACTTTCTAACACCATACACAAAAATAAACTCAAAATGGATTAAAGATCTCAACGTAAGACCAGAAACTATAAAACTCCTAGAGGAGAACATAGGCAAAACACTCTCCGACATACATCACAGCAGGATCCTCTATGACCCACCTCCCAGAATATTGGAAATAAAAACAAAAATAAACAAATGGGACCTAATTAAACTTAAAAGCTTCTGCACAACAAAGGAAACTATTAGCAAGGTGAAAAGGCAGCCTTCAGAATGGGAGAAAATAATAGCAAATGAAGCAACTGACAAACAACTAATCTCAAAAATATACAAGCAACTCCTGCAGCTCAACTCCAGAAAAATAAATGACCCAATCAAAAAATGGGCCAAAGAACTAAATAGACATTTCTCCAAAGAAAACATACAAATGGCTAACAAACACATGAAAAGATGCTCAACATCACTCATTATCAGAGAAATGCAAATCAAAACCACTACGAGGTACCATTTCACTCCAGTCAGAAAGGCTGCTATCCAAAAGTCTATAAGCAATAAATGCTGGAGAGGGTGTGGAGAAAAGGGAACCCTCTTACACTGTTGGTGGGAATGCAAACTAGTACAGCCAATGTGGAGAACAGTGTGGAGATTCCTTAAAAAACTGGAAATAGAACTGCCTTATGATCCAGCAGTCCCACTGCTGGGCATACACACTGAGGAAACCAGAAGGGAAAGAGACACGTGTACCCCAATGTTCATCGCAGCACTGTTTATAATAGCCAGGACATGGAAGCAACCTAGATGCCCATCAACAGATGAATGGATAAGAAAGCAGTGGTACATATACACAATGGAGTATTACTCAGCCATTAAAAAGAATACATTTGAATCAATTTTAATGAGGTGGATGAAACTGGAGCCTATTATACAGAGTGAAGTAAGCCAGAAAGAAAAACACCAATACAGTATACTAATGCATATATATGGAATTTAGAAAGATGGTAACAATAACCCTGTGTACGAGACAGCAAAAGAGACACTGATGTATAGAACAGTCTTTTGGACTCTGTGGGAGAGGGAGAGGGTGGGGAGATTTGGGCGAATGTCATTGAAACATGTATAATATCATGTATGAAACAAGTCGCCAGTCCAGGTTCGATGCATGATATTGGATGCTTGGGGCTGGTGCACTGGGACGACCCAGAAGGAGGATATGGGGAGGGAGGAAGGAGGAGGGTTCAGGATGGGAAGCACGGGTATACCTGTGGTGGATTCATTTCAATGTTTGGCAAAACTAATACAATATTTTAAAGTTTAAAAATAAAATAAATTAAAAAAAATAAAAATATGATAGAGTAATTAAATACTTATTATGATATTGATGATTGGAGGAAGGGCTGTAGTCTATCTAGGTGTTATTGCACATCAAGTAGATTGACACAGTTGCTAGACTGATAGTCCTCATATGATTTAAAAGTTGAAACCATTATGATAGCTTTGCATGGGTGGCTAACTAGCAACCATTAGAAAGGCTTCTCCACTCTGCACAGACCCAATGAGTAAGGCAGTCTTACTTTAGGAAAGGAAAACAAAACAATCAATCAGTCAAAGAAGCAAAAATCCCTCAAGTATGTTACAAAAGCATCTTGTCACTGAACCCAGGTTGGGCTGATCCTACTCATAAGCCAGTACTTTGAGGGGCAAGTGTTAATACAAAGGAAAGGTGCTTTAATTAGAAAAGCTGGCAATCTGGAGAGAAGGTGGACTTGTGTCCAGAGACCAATTTCAAAGATTCTGCTCAGTCAAGACAGTTTTTAAAGTGGATAATGGGGGTGGGGGAGAGTCTCAGGGAATCACTGAGGTGGGGGTCGGGGCTTGGTTTTACATCCTTCTCCATCGCATGTAGACTAGCTGACTCTCAGTTCAGATATTACACTGCCTGAGTGATCTGCCCACAGGACTGCTTAGTGGGGCTGTTGAGGGCAGGGAGTTAGTCTTTTTTTTTTAACCACTTAATTCTTTAGTCTTACTTCTTTTTATCTAGAAAAAGAATCAAGTTAGAAAAGGCATGATGTGTACTAAGAAGAGCATAAGTTGGGAGCTAGATTAAATTGCCTACTGATCTCATTTGTATAATTAAATTCTTTTAAGGTTAGAAGGGAACAGAAATGAGCAAACAGAAAAGGGGCAAAAGATCTGCTTTCAATTGTTCCTTTCAAATGATGTTTTCCTATGTTAGTCAAATTTACCTAAAACCTTTGATGTAATAATTGACTTGTTTATTGGAAAGTAAGTTGAGTAACTGAAACCACTGATTTAGGAAGAATGTTTTCCCACCTCTTTCAGCTAAGGGAAAAATGCAAATTGAGTAGAAATCACAGTGTATCCTTAGCACCTCTGTTGACCCAGGATAGTTCCTATTTCATTGAATAAGTAATAAATTAATCAATTAAAACATGTTGTGGAATTCTTGATTAATTAGAAAATGCCTTCAGTACATTTCATCTTTCAATGTCATCAATTTCACTTCAATTCATGGCCATGTTTATCTGTAGAACATCTACTGCATGAAAGGCTTCTCATTTTGTGTCACAGTGAACATAAGAATAAATGAGACCCAGTCCTTGACCTCAAGGAGCTTACTGATAGCATTTTTGTTTTTCTTTCAAAAGGTGTAGTCAATATTGAAAAAAACCTGAATTCTACTGGGAAAAAAATGCAGCTGTAATTGTAGGGTAGAGTCTCTGGGCTCATGAGTTTGCAACATGTTTATTTTGTGAGTTCATTGTTATTAAATAGAACATTTGATATTTATTTTGTGATGAGAATCTTCAGGGCATTGCCTGCCTTTGGAAATCTCATTTTCAAATGTGGCCGCCTGATTTCCAATGTCCAGATGGATCCTGACTATATGCCAAGTAGTGTTTAGGGACCATGAAATTCATGAGGACTATTACTTCTGGCAATATTTTCAGGGGGAAAAAAAAAAAAAAAACCTTGACCAAAAATAAACCTCATCTTTTGCCTTTATCTGACATTCTGAGTCACCAGCAAAAAGTTTTAAGTGTCTGATCTGAATGCGTGAGGATACCAGATGAACCCTAGGTGCCTTCTTGCTTCACCTTTTGAGAATGAATGCCCCCTCCCTTGTCCATTGTTTAAGGTATTTTGCTTGCATGGAGCTGCGGGGGTACTGCTCTCTCCTTGCTGCCTCTCCTCCATTTATGCTCCATACATCCGTGTTTGGTTTGGTGTGAACCAGCCACTCTGCTAGGCTGAACTTGTACTGTATTTCAAAAACATGCTAGCTTTACAGTAATGTGATTAGAGTCTCAAATCTATCTAGGTATATATACAGACACTTTACATCTGAATCCCTCTTCCCTGACACACAAACACATACATATGCCATTTCTCCTCCAAGTTAATCGAACTGAAAGGGTTGACTAGGGAGTAAATGCAACACTATGGAAGGAATGTCTGGCCCTTGGAACACACCGAAAAGAAAGACTGCTCATTCACATGAGAAGTGGGATGAATCCCCAGAAAATTACATTTTAAGCAACAGTTCATCCATTACCATTATTCGTCTTGAATCTTTATTTCCTGTTCCTTTTGTATTTTTTTCCTGGGTTATTTTCTCACTTGCAATGAAAATAAACAGAGAAACAATGAATGTAGATATAATGTAATATTTTTCTAATGTTTTCAATTAAGCAGCAGCTGCTGTTACCAAGCTGTCATCTCTGTTGCTATGGGGGTTTCGTGTATGTGCCAGTCAGTGTGGGACTGGTTACTTTGATATACTCATTCTATTGCTAGCTCTGTAGTACAGAATCTCTGTTAATATTGTTAACCTAATGGAGTTCTGAAAGGGCTGCCATCTTCTCTATTAAATCTACCTGTAGTTGGCAGTTCAAGACCTCATCATGTGAAACTACCCCATGTGTCAGTTGAGACTTACAGGACAAGGGGAATCCAAGACCTAAGGTTGTTGGTGTTTTGAGATCCAGAGTCTGCCATGCTGCCTTGGTTTCCCTAGTATAACTGAGTACAGCATAGTTGGAAGGTCCCTACAGTAAAGGTAGTTCACATTTTTCAGAGTACAGTGTATGACAGTTCATACTTCATGCTTGGAGGGCTGCCCTACAGGAATGAACCTCCCAGAGAACAGATATAATTCAAGAGTTAAACTTCATTGTTTCAGGACTTGGCACAAAGTCTAGTATACCAGAAGTGTTGGAAAAGATCTTTGCTGCATGAATTTATTGAGTGAATTTTGTATTATAACTTTCAGCTTCTTTGAAATGATGCTGCTGCTGCTGCTAAGTTGCTTCAGTCGTGTCTGACTCTGTGCAACCCCATAGATGGCAGCCCACCAGGCTCCCCTGTCCCTGAGATTCTCCAGAGTAAAGTAATTTTCTCCCCATCCTCAGTATCTTGCCCCTTCATCTACATGTATAAAATCCAAAGTAGCAAAATGCTACATTTATGAAAGGATAGATTTTTTTTTTTCCCTTTGGCCTGGGCTTTATACCCCCAAGTCCCACAGCCCATTTCAAAACTGACTCAAAGGTATCTCTTTCCCACCCCACAGTAAAGTGAGTGCCCCTGGGTTTTGAGGGTGCAGATTTAATATCTGAAAGCTGGTCTGTTTTGTCTTTAGGTTGAATAAACTAACCACCGTAAAGCTTCAAATAAAAGACTGGGAGATAGAACTGCTCAGTCACCCAGCTTTGCAACTCCATGGACCATAGCCCGCCAGGCTCCTCTGTCCATGGAATTTCCCAGCAAGAATACTGGAGTGGGTGGCCATGCCCTCCTCTAGCGGACCTTCCCGACCCAGGGATCAAACATGTCTCCTGCGTTGCAGGTGGATTCTTTACCGTTGAACCCCGGGGGAATCCTGATAGACCTTACACTTGACATCTATTTGTGGCTGGCTTGCCGTCTCATTGGGAACAGGAGTTATGCCTTATGCTTCTTTTTTTGCCCCATGCTGTCTTGCATACAACAGAAGCTCAGTAAATACACTCATTGTGTGAGATTAGGGAAGAGATTGTGTTGGTACCTCCCACACTATCCTAGTTTTATTTGTGGCCATAGAGGCTAACATTGCTCCAGACTTCTCAGCCTTAACCCTGGCCATTGAAAAATGGCCTTTATGCTTTTTGCAAAGTTTTCTTTCTGTTTCAAAGCACTTGAAGATCTAATATAATTTTATCCTTGGAACAAATCTTACGTCTATGAGTGTTTTATGAACAAGTTGCTTTATTGATAGACTGGGGCTAGGACTTAGGTTTCCTGAATGTGCAGGAGGCTGTGAGTGACAAATCAACTTTTGCTGTGATAAGGCACACTTCTGGAGCTGTTTGTTAGTGAAAAATAACCTGCAGCTTTTCCTGGATACAATTTTCTTTCAGCCACACTATTCTGTTATTTATTCCTAATATTTTTGCACCTTTCTTTAGTTAGCTCTATGTCACCTGTGTCTTCTATTTATGCCTGCATGCATATAATCATTAAGAAAAGTGATTGGTTTAAGTATCTCTTCTAACTATAGGTAAATAAATATAGGTATATAACTATATCGGAGAAGGGAATGGCACCCCACTCCAGGACTCTTGCCTGGAAAATCCCATGGACGGAGGAGCCTGGTAGGCTGCAGTCCATGGGGTCTCGAAGAGTCAGACACAACTGAGTGACTTCACTTTCACTTTTCACTTTCATGCATTGGAGAAGGAAATGGCAACTCACTCCAGTGCTCTTGCCTAGAGAATCCCAGGGCTGGTGGAGCCTGGTGGGCTGCCGTCTATGGGTTGCACAGAGTTGGACACGACTGAATGACGAAGAAAAGTGATTGGTTTAAGTATCTCTTTCTAACTATAGGTAAATAAATATAGGTATACAACTATATGGGCTTCCCAGCTGTCACTCCTGGTAAAAAATTCACCTGCAAATTCAGGATACTTAAGAAACTCAGGTTCAGCCCCTGGGTTGGGAAGATCCCCTGGAGGAGGGCATGGCAACCCACTCCAGTATTATTGTCTGGAGAATCCTGTGAACAGAGGAGCCTGGTGGGCTACAGTCCATGGGGCTGCAAAGAGTCAGACAGGACTGGAACAACTTAGCATGCACTTACACATACACGCACATAGCTATGTAACTATAGATAAATTTTATTAGAGATATAACTAAAGGAAAACAAATGCTACAGATAAAATCTCTCTGTTATTACATTTTAATGTATTAGATTCACTTTTGAATTTAAGTCTGCCCTATTCTGCTGCAAAGTACTAGAGTGAATATGAAGAGAAGAGAAGGAGAATGAATTGCAACTTGAGATAAGCTGAACATAGCTGGGTCCCAGGTTCACCACCTATTAATCTGTGATAATGAGCTAGATCTCTTAGTTTTAAGTTTTCCCTTCTGTAAAATCAGAATGATCCTATTGTTTCCTTACTTTGTGGAACTAGGAAAGCAGAAGAAAGAATATTGTAAACATTGTCTGTAGAATATAAAGCCCTGTATAAATATAATGTCATATCTTATATTTTCTGTCTTCTTTCCATCCAGTTGCATAGTGAGAAGTTAGGGGTGGTCCTAAAAAATTCCTATGATCAATGAAAGGTGAGCCAAAGCAGGACACATGCAGAAGATTTAAAATCCAGTTAGTGATTCTTTACCCCTTTTAATCTGCATGGTGTCTAGCAATGTCCCAGATGGTGGATACTCCTTCATCTCGGGACAAAGCTTCATCTCACAATAAGTGGTGACTTCCTGTAGTGCTAAGTTATAGGTTGTTAGATTGCTTTCAAAGTCAGCTGGGAGACTGAGGTCATTCATTAGCAATGTCTGTCATGAGTGAGAAAAGTCATCTAATACAAATTCCATTGTATTCAAGAAGCAGAAGTCCGCACCCTTCTTATTAAAAATGAGAACCTGGGACCCAGAGAAGATCAGTGACTTGTCTAAGTTTACACAGCCAGACAAGGGTTAAGTTGGAATATTAGTGTTTATTTCTTATTTGGGCTGCCTGCTTCCATTAGAATATAGATGTTGTTTAGAAGATGTATATACAATGGGATATTGTTGTTATTCAGTAGCAAAGTCAGGTCCAACTCTCTGTTGCGACCCCATAGATGGCAATATGCCAGGCTTCCCTGTCCTTCACTTTCTCTGGAGTTTGCTTCAACTCATGTCCATTGAGTTGGTGATGCCATTCTCATCCTCTCATCCTTTTCTCCTCGTGCCTTCAGTCTTTCCCAGCATAAGGGTCTTTTCCAATTAGTTGGCTCTTCATATCAAATGGACAAAGTATTGGAGCTTCAGCTTCAGCCTCAATCTTTCCATTTAATATTCACAATTGATTTCCATTAGGACTGACTGGTTTGATCTCCTTACTGTCCAAGGGACTCTCAAGAGTCTTCTCCAGCACCATAATTCAAAAGCATCAATTCTTCGGTGCTCAGCCTTTTTTACACTCCAACTCTCACATCTGTATATGACTACTGGAAAAAACATAGCTTTAAGGAGTATGTCAAGGCTGTATATTGTCACCCTGTTTACTTAACTTATATGCAGAGTACATCATGAGAAATGCTGGACTGGAAGAAACACAAGCTGGGATCAAGATTGCCGGGAGAAATATCAATAACCTCAGATATGTAGATGACACCACCCTTATGGCAGAAAGTGAAGAGGAACTCAAAAGCCTCTTGATGAAAGTGAAAATGGAGAGTGAAAAAGTTGGCTTAAAGCTCAACATTCGGAAAACGAAGATCATGGCATCTGGTCCCACCACTTCATGGGAAATAGATGGGGAAACAGTGGAAACAGTGTCAGACTTTATTTTTCTGGGCTCCAAAATCACTACAGATGGTGACTGCAGCCATGAAATTAAAAGACGCTTACTCCTTGGAAGGAAAGTTATGACCAACCTAGATAGCATATTCAAAAGCAGAGACGTTACTTTGCCAACAAAGGTCCATCTTGTCAAGGCTATGGTTTTTCCAGTGGTCATGTATGGATGTGAGAGTTGGACTGTGAAGAAGGCTGAGCGCCGAAGAATGGATGTTTTGAACTGTGGTGTTGGAGAAGACTCCTGAGAGTCCCTTGGACTGCAAGGAGATCCAACCAGTCCATCCTAAAGGAGATCAGCCCTGGGTGTTCATTGGAAGGACTGATGCTAAAGCTGAAACTCCAATACTTTGGCCACCTCATGTGAAGAGTTGACTCATTGGAAAAGACTCTGATGCTGGGAGGTATTGGGGGCAAGAGGAGAAGGGGATGACAGAGGATGAGATGGCTGGATGGCATCACTGACTCAATGGACGTGAGTCTGAGTGAACTCCGGGAGTTGGTGATGGACAGGGAGGCCTGGCGTGCTGCGATTCATGGGGTTGCAAAGAGTGGACACGACTGAGCGACTGGTCTGATCTGATACAGACTTTGTCAGCAAAGTGAAGACTTTGCTTTTTAACACACTGTCTAGGTTTATCAGAGCTTTTCTTCTAAGGAGTAAGCATCTTTTAATTTAATGGCTACAATCACCATTTGCAGTGATTTTGGAGCCCAATGAAAGAAAATCTCTCACTGCTTCCACTTTTCTTCCTTCTATTTGCCATGAAGTGATGGGATCAGATGCCATGATCTTAGTTTTCTAATTTTTAGTTTTAAGCCAGCTTTTTAATTTTCCTCTTTCACCCTCGTCAAGAAGCTCTTTAATTCCTCTCTACTTTCTGCCATTAGAGTGGTATCCTCTGCACATCTGAAGTTGTTGATATTTCTCCCAGCAATCTTGATTCCAGTAGAGTCATCCAGCCTGGGATTTCACGTCATGAATTCTGCATATAAGTTAAATAAGCAGAGTGAAAATATAGTCTTGTCGTACTCCTTTCTCAGTTTTGAGCCAGTCAGCTGTTCCATGTCTGGTTCTAAATGCTGCTTCTTTACTCTTTACTTCTTTACTTACCTGTCTCCCGAGAAATATTCAGGTTTCTCGGGAGACAGGTAAGGTGGTCTGGTATTCCCACCTCTTTAAGAATTTTCTACAGTTTGCTGTGATCCACTCAGTCAAAGGCTTTAGCTTAGTTAATGAAGCAGAAGTAGATGTTTTTTTTCTGAAACTCCCTTGCTTTCTCCATGATCCAGTGAATGTTGGCAATTTGATCTCGTGTTCCTCTGCCTCTTTGAAACCCAGATTGTACATCTGGAATTTCTCAGTTCACATACTGCTGAAGCCTAGATTGAAGAATTTTGAGCATAATCTTACTAGCATGTGAAATGAGTGCAATTGTAAGGTAGTTTGAACATTCTTTGGCATTGCTCTTCTTTGGGATTGGAATGAAAACTGGCTTTTCCAGTCCTGTGGCCACTGTTGGGTTTTGCAAATTTGCTGACCTATTAAGTGCAACACTTTAATAACATTGCATTTTAGGATTTTAAATAGATTTGGTGGAATTCTGTCACCTCCACTAGCTTTGTTCATAGCAATGCTTCCTAAGTACGACTTGACTTCACACTCCAGGATGTCTGGTTCTAGGTGAATGACCATCTTGCCATCACTTCCTAATCTCTTCTGCTTCCATTAGGTCCTTACTGTTTCTGTCCTTTATTGTAGTCATCCTTGCACGAAATGTCCTCTTGGTATCTCCAATTTTATTGAAGAGATCTCTAGTCTTTCCCATCCTACTGTTTCCCTCTACTTCTTTGCATTGTTCATTTAAGACCTTATTTCTCCCTGCTCTTCTCTGGATCTCTGCATTCAGCTGAGTATGCCTTTCTCTTTCTCTCTTGCCTTTCACTTCTCTTCTTTCCTCAGCTATTCGTAAAGCCTCCTCAGACAACCACTTTGTCATCTTGTGTTTCTTTTACTTAAGGATAGTTTTGATCACTGCCTCTTATACAATGTTTTGAACCTCTGTCCATAGTTCTTCAAGAACTCTGTCTACAAAGGCTAACACCTTTAATCTATTTATCACCTCCACTGTATAATCATAAGAGATTTGACTTAGGTCATAGCTGAATGACCTAGTGGTTTTTGCTACTTTCTTCAATATCGTCCTAAATTTTACAAGAAGCTCATGATCTGAGCCACATTCAGCTCCAGGTCTTGTTTTTGCTGACTGCATAGAGCTTTTCCATCTTTGGCTACAAAGAAGTTAATCCATTTGATTAAGTTGGATTAAAAAAACCATAGCTTTGACTATATGGACCTTTGTCAGCTAAGTAATGCACATTTCTGCTGCTATACCAGATTCAGGAGGATACTCATAGTTGGCTAATTAAATGATTCTCTCTTCTGACCATTCTGGTTGCCTGTCTCAGAGACACTGGAAATTTGAAACAGCTGACTCAATGTATCATTAAGTAGTTTTCGTATACATTTTTTATAAGCTAAGACTTAAAAAAAATTAAAACAGTACTATTATAAAACCTAGGGGAACCAATAATTTCTTACTATAATCAAACATCTTTCAGTGTCCATATGTCCTTAATTATATCATAATTTTTAGATTGGCTGGTTCAACCAAAGACATAGAGCTATGGATTTTCTCTCTTCTTTTTTTTTAAAATTGTGGTAAAAATACTTAACATGAGATCTACCCTCTTAACAAATTTTAAGTGTATAATGCAATATTATTAACTATAGGCACATGTTATGCAGCAGATATTCTAAAACTTACCCATCTTGCATAATTATGCAGCGAGCATGGATGGACCTTGAGGACATTCGGCTAAGTGACATCAGCCAGTCATAGAAGAACAAAGCCTGTGTGAGTCCACCTATATGAGGCGCAGAACACAGTCAAATATATAGAAGCAGAGCAGAATGGTGGTTGCTAGTGGCTGGGCAGAAGAAGAAATGAGAAATTGTATGAACTACTTTAGAGGTTTCTGTCCATGTGTTTTTCCCTTGCAATTTATTTTTGATGAATCTGGCATTTTTTTCCTATAAGGTTTTCCATATTCTGAACTTTGTTAATTTCATCTTTTTTCTCTCATATCTGTAGTTCCTGCCCATAGGTTTTTGGATCAGAGGATGATTAGATTCTGATTCAATTACTTAGCAAAATATATTTCATAGGTAGTAAGTACCATGTATTTTCCATCAAGAAACATAATATCTAGGTTTGTGTGTGTGTGTGTGCATGTATGTGTGTTTGTGTGATATTTTGGGTCTACCTATTTATTTTAAAACTCCCTGTCAGCTCTTACCTAGGGATAAAATTATCCCTCTGAAGAGTAAGAGCCTCTAAGATCTCATAGCTAATAACCTGGTACTTTTCCAACCAAGTAAGTGTTTGTGCCCATAACTAATTATAAAATTAGTTATGAAACTTCCCAGTAATTGAAAAGAATAATCATGTCAACGTACAAACCATGTTAATTCACTCACTGTACTCTTTTGCTAATGGTTAACGATTATAGATTAAAAATAAATAACAATGATAATGTAGAAAGTTATTTATTGAGTGCTCATTATAGTCCAGTGATTGTTCTAAGCTCTGTAGTAAATTTACATTTCCTTCCTTTTTAAGTCTGATAAAGTTTTAGCCAGGGTTTCTTCCCCTACTACTAAAGATTATAGGGTAACTACTATCAACCAGGCACAGGCCTAAGAACTGGATTTATAAAGGTTAAATCACTTACTCAAGGTCACAGACAGGATTTAAATTCTAGGCGATTCCTTCTGTCTGGCGGCAGTTATCAGGTGAGTCAGGTTGGGCACTTGCAAGTCCACCCAGGAGCTATGGAAGAAGCAGCACCCTGACGTAGCAGTGCAGTTTCTGCTTGCGGTGCAGGGCTGAGTTCTCCACCCACACGTGTCTGTCAGGGTCCCCTGAGCTCTTCATTTGCACAGGGCCCCCAGCACCACCCTGGCGACAAGGCACGCAGGCTGGCATACAAGGCCAAGAAAGGAGATGGCTTATTTTGGATTCGCGCATGATGCGGTGGCTGCAAACGCCCAGTTCTTAAGGGGGTCCCCTATGGCAAGTCTGTCCACGATGGTAACAGCCCATTCAAGTTTGGGCAGAAGCCTTCAGTTTGTTGTGGAGGAGCAAGCTGGGTGACTGTGGGGCCCTGGGTGTCCTGCATTCTTACTGTGTTGGTAAAGATTCTACCATACCAATACTTTGATGTTATTCTCATTGATCCCTCCCGTGAAGCTATTAGAAGAAACACTGACAGCCAGTGGATTACCAAGCTAGTCCGCAAGCACAGGGAGATGCTAGGCTAACATCTGCAGGCAGAAGGAGCCACGGCTTTGGAAAGGGCCGCGAGTTTCACCACTCCATCGTTCGTTCCTGCTTTGCAGCTTGGAGAAGGTGCAGGATGCTTTGGCTCCACCACTACCACTGATACTGTGTAGGTAATGTTTGTAAAATTCTTACATATAAGTAATTTAGGATATTCCTGTCTACTTAAAAGTGTTTTTTTTTTTTTAATGTGTTCATTAAAACTAATCTGCAGAATCATTGAAAGCATTGTCAAATTATGAAAGCCAAAGTGCAATAATGTTTGAAGACTTTATTGTTGGTGATGTTGGTATATCTTCTTCTAATAAGGGAAATGACTTTGCTTTTGTTTGGAAATTGGTATGTCTGTGTTTAAAATGCTATTTGGTGCAATAGGTGTAAAATAAATTCTACAAAAGGGGAGTGCAGAAACTAGCCACTAGATTTGTTGGTGCATGCAATGAAACTTATAGCTTTATTGGGGTGATGCAATGTTCTGCAGTTTCATGGAGTTTGGCAAGAACAAGATTTTTAAACTGAATTTTCCTTGGAAATATGAAGGATGTCCTGATCCTTTATCATGATCATATATAAAAAATAATGAAATTTGACTAAGGCCCACATATTTAGACTTAATTTAATATTCCATTTATGTAACCACTGCTTCCGAAAGGTGAAAAGTAAAGGTATGCCACCATACCTGGGCTGGGAAGATCCCCTGGAGAAGGGATAGGCTACCCACTCCAGGATTCTTGGGCTTCCCTTGTGGCTCAGCTGGTAAAAAATCCACCCGCAATATGGGAGACCTGGGTTCGATCCCTGTGTTGGGAAGGTCCCCTGGAGAAGGGAAAGGCTACCCACTCCAGTATTCTGGCCTGGAGAATTCCATGGACTGTATAGTCCTGGGGGTCACAAAGAGTTGGACACGACTGAGTGACTTTTGGAGAAGGCAATGGCAACCCACTCCGGTACTCTTGCCTGGAAAATCCCATGGGCAGAGGAGCCTGGTATGCTGCAGTCCATGGGGTCGCGAAGAGTCGGACATGACTGAGCGACTTCACTTTCACTTTTTACTTTCATGCATTGGAAAAGGAAATGGCAACCCACTCCACTATTCTTGCCTGGAGAATCCCAGGGATGGGGGAGCCTGGTGGGCTGCTGTCTCTGGGGTCGCACAGTCGGACACGACTGAAATGACTTAGCAGTAGCAGTAGCAGCAGCAGCAGAGTGACTTTCACTTTCACCATTTTAAAGAGAATTGAATAAACGTGTTACAGGTCAGTTCTCTTACAAATGAAACAACTCCGGGTTAACCTAAATTAAATTGCCTTGACCTCCATGGTACCACCGAAGTTCACATAAAAGGTGGAGTTCCGGGTTTAATCCCATGACTCTGGGATCTGTAGAATACTGAACTTCATGCAAATAGTCATTGTATTTATACTGGTGTACATTGACACTGATGGAAATTGAACATTAGGTGAATGAGAAGGGAATTCGTAGCTCTAAGGTGTGTAAATTAATGATGCTAGGATAGGGAAATTAGTGTTCATCAGACACCAGTGTGAGAGGATAGGAAAAGCTTGGGTTCCAAATTTGTGAATATTTTATCTGTAGTAGTAGTTTCTGACCATTATGAACTCTATAAGCTTGGCAGGGGGTGAGGGGGGAATAAGGTTAATTTTATTAAAAGTAACATTGCTAAGTCTAATCAGTGTTGTCTTGGGTCAAGCCATTTTATCCATTCCCATATGGCTACTGAGAAAAGTCATGTAGTTGGTGTCAATACCAGTATAATTAGTTTCCAGAAAAAAAAAAATTCTAAGGGGTTTATTAAATAGCCTAAAGTATATCCATACAGTAAAAATACTGTGCAGTCATAACAAGAAAGGGGAAATTAGCTTCATATACTTTTGTGGTTGATTCTCAGCATGTCTGGTTAAGGAAAAAAAGCAAACTGCTGGAAAGTGTTTATAGCACTTAGATATCATAGTAACTAAGGAAGATGAATATCAATACATTATATTTACATGTATATATGGTTAGATTGAAACAAAACCAAAAAAATATATATTACTTACAGTTAGAGGAGGGATGAAGCAAGGTGAGGGGATAGGAGAGGTAGTTGGTCTTCTTTATTATAGTTTTCATTTTGTAGACTTGTTAGAAGGAGAGAATCATCTCTAAAGACATTATCAAGGAACAGAAAGAAAGACACAAAACTATGAGAAATAGAGCTAATTACATAAAGATGACTTTAATATAATTAATTATTATAATTTAAAATATTACAAACATTAATTATAAATTGTATTACATTCATTGTGTTTATATAAACACACAGTATATACATTAATTTGTGTTAATTTAATATTCTTAGCCATGGAAAATGATACATCCATAAAGTACAACCATCCAAAAGTCTGAGAAATTTTAGAATACTTAAAATTTTAAGTAAATGGCAAAAGGGCACAACTGAGGAGAAATGAACTCAAACTTCATTCTGAAGCATTTCTATTAGAACACAGTGCAAAAGAATAGAGAGACATAAGATCAATATAGAAGAAAATATAAGAAATCTTTGGACATTGTCACTTCTTTAACATGGAGTTCAAAGGAAGCAGGTAAAAACTATTGGATGGAGGGAGGAAGTCCTTGAAGCAGCAGTGAGAGGCTATCCCCCACAATGAAGAAAAGACAGAGTTGTGCAAGGAAGGGTCTTGCTCATTTCCAGAGGAAAACAAGAGGAGGTGATCTATATGTCCATATCTATCTTCCATCTATCTATCCTCTTGCACACAACAGATAATACAAGACCATCTATGCTCATGGTTTAGCTGGTTTGGTGGTGCTTCACCAGGGCACACACCATATAACCTGCCATCTAACAGAAGCTCATTCAATGGCTACTGCAGGAAGAGTGCACAAAGCCAGAAGGCTGAAGCTCTGGAGACAATCTCTATTGATTCACAGCTTGCTGTGGGACAGACAGCCTCTGCCCAGTCAGGGACCATCACAGGGAAGGGAAGCTACTACACAGGGGGTCAGGAAGCATGGCTGCTGGGTTTGGTCTTTCTATTAAATAGCTGTGTGACTTTGGGCAAATTTCTAACCCTTGCTAAGCTCCCATATTCTTTCCTATTAATACAAAGATAGGAGTTGAATTTAACAATCTCTGAAGCCCAGTCTGGCTTTACCCGTCCATGTCCAGTGAAGTTCATCCATTCCTCCAGCTGTTATTCTTATGTGAAACTGCTTTGATATGACTCCCATCATGCTTTCTTCCAATTTCAGGGGATTCTCTGCTTTCTTTCTTTACTAGATAATCCATCTTGTTCAAGGCTGACTCTTAGACAAGTGTCAAGAATTTCCTCGAGATTCTGTGCTGACAAGAAGTCTTGACCTCATGTAACGAGAATTTCTCCAATGGAAGATTTCTGTTTTTTTTAAAAAGCAGCTATTAATGTGTGATGCTTTTCCAATGCTCAGGAAACTAAGTTCCATTGAGTCCCATGCACTAAACTATGCCTTAGGGACCCCCTCACCCTTTGGCTATCTTCCCATCTATTTGTGGTTCTAGGTGTAGCAGTGCAATGGCATGTTGTCTTCTAGGGCCATATTTCATGTTGATATGATAACACAGCAATAGAGAAAATGAGAGATTGCTTGCTGAGCACCTTCTATGTGCCAGGCACTTCCATAATGAAAGTCCTTGGCAGTTTGGGGAGGAAGGTTTTATTTCTTCTTTCAGTTCAGTTCAGTTCAGTTGCTCAGTCGTGTCCGACTCTTTGCAACCCCATGAATCGCAGCACGCCAGGCCTCCCTGTCCATCACCATCTCCCAGAGTTCACTGAGACTCACGTCCATCGAGTCAGTGATGCCATCCAGCCATCTCATCCTCTGTTGTCCCCTTCTCCTCCTGCCCCCAATCCCTCCCAGCATCAGAGTCTTTTCCAATGAGTCAACTCTTCACATGAGGTGACCAAAGTACTGGAGTTTCAGCTTTAGCATCATTCCTTCCAAAGAACACCCAGGGCTGATCTCCTATAGAATGGACTGGTTGGATCTCCTTGCAGTCCAAGGGACTCTAAAGAGTCTTCTCCAACACCACAGTTCAAAAGCATCAATTCTTTGGCACTCAGCTTTCTTCACAGTCCAACTCTGACATCCATACATGACCACTGGAAAAACCATAGCCTTGACTAGATGGACCTTTGTTGGCAAAGTAATGTCTCTGCTTTTGAATATGCTCTCTAGGTCGCTCATAACTTTTCTTTCAGTTCAGTTCAGTTAAGTTGCTCAGTCGTGTCTGACTCTTTAGAGGTGCTGAAATTAAAGGTCAAAAGAGGAGGCATTTGGCCAACCAGAATCTCTGCTCCTCCTCCCTCTTCAGAGCTACAAAGTTGCAGTGTGATAATTCCCAGGAGGGGAGCCCTCTTCCCCCAGTTTCTTAATCTTAGGAAACAGGAAGGCTCTAGACTTAACAACTTTCTCTTGTACTGTTTCTTACCATGGACTGTAGCACATTTTGAATATCTCTTAAAACGTTCCTTTGAAAAATATCTAGATGGCATTTAATGTAACAAGATAAGAATTGCTTTTTTTTTTTTTTTCAATGAAATCTGCCTAACAATTTCTTTCTAACCTGGAAGCTTAGAGGCAAGACCAGAAGGGTTCCTTGTAAGAAAAACTTTTACACGATCTGTGCTCTTATCTGTAGTGTTCTATTTTCTGAGTGATGGATTGATTTGGGAAGCCCATTCCCCTTTTCTTAACTTAGGAGCTATTGAAATGATGTGCTTAAGTTTCTGCTTTAAGTTTTTTTTAAGTGTAGCCCATGTTTCTTTAACATGATGGATTCTTAGTGCTTTCTTGTTTTTAAATTGGACATTGCCTCTTGACACTGTGATGAGTGATACCATTTTGTGGCTGATTAATGTGTCCTGGGCTTTTAATAAGGGCCAGAAGCAGGTTAGAGAAGGTGCTCAGCACCCTCTAAGAAGATCCTCTTAAATTTTTGTTGATGTTGGTGAAACAGAAGTGGAGACAGGTCAGGTTAAATTTCTTGATCACAGAAGGACATTAAAAGAGGTTTTCTAACTTACCTCACCTTTAATAAAATGAAGTCATCTTATATATTAATATATTAATATTACAGCTGGACTTAAACTCATGGAGACCAAGCTTTACTTAATGGTTAAATCAAATTGAATCTCAGATTTTATGAGTGATAAAATGACAATAAAACGGGTCTGGTCAGTAAAGATAATAACTTGCTTCAGTACTTTGGATGTAAGTGTTTAAGGTTTCCATGATAAAACTGTAATTTTATACCCCAAAGTGTGTTAATAACATTAAATGAGGTAATAGGCAAAGTGCACTGACAATGCAATACCCGCAGGACCACAGTAATAGAAATAATTTATAATGTATCAGCAATAAAATCTTTAATGTTACCTCAATTCAGACCAGGCACCATATCTGAGGTTTCAGATTACACATGCCCCTTCCCTCCCCCTGCCATGGACACAAGTGTTAACCTAAAATAATTAAGAAAATGGTTTTCAGAGTGCAGAAATCTTTCACAATTATGGGTATAATGACCATCCTATTAACTATTTCCACCCCAAACCATCTATGTTTGATTGATAGAGCTTGGTTCCAAAGTTAGTATGTAAGCATTTCTAAAAATAATCCTCTGAAACTTTGTAATATACTTCTTTTATTTCAAACTAAACCCGTCTCTAAATTTTAACTCACATAAAAGAATATACTTTGAGGACAGAGCTGACTCTTTGTATGACCATAAAATTATTTTATTTTGTAAAATCCTGGCTCAACAGTTTTATGGTTCAGAAACTAGTTCCACAAATTGTGCCTTTCTGGAGTCATCTAAAAAGAATGTTTTCCTAATGATCAAAAATTAAACAATTTTATTTGGTGACTTTACTCACTGTAACTTAGAGGAGTATATCAGCTGATAACAACTTGCTCCAGTGTTTGCAGGAAAGCCATGACTAAAGAGCTAATCCATAAAGCACAGACCATTTCATAGGACACTAGCTTCTTGTATGGCTTAAAAGTACATTTGCAAATAGATGGGAAATTTTGAGCTTCAGTTTCTATAGTTTCACTCCATGTTTTTTGAGTCTGCACCAAATATTCATCTCATAAAATCTATGGGAGAAGCTGCAGAAATTTCATGCTTAAGTATTCAAACTAACTGTAATAATGATAACAATAATCAGAACAGCCTATATTTACTGAGTTTAGCTGTGAAAAGAAGAGAAGCGAAAAGCAAAGGAGAAAAGGAAAGATATAAACATCTGAATGCAGAGTTCCAAAGAATAGCAAGAAGAGATAAGAAAGCCTTCTTCAGTGATCAATGCAAAGAAATAGAGGAGAACAACAGAATGGGAAACACTAGGGATCTCTTCAAGAAAATTAGAGATACCAAAGGAACATTTCATGCAAAGATGAGCTCGATAAAGGACAGAAATGGTATGGACCTAACAGAAGCAAAAGATATTAAGAAGAGATGGCAAGAATACACAGAAGAACTGTACAAAAAAGATCTTCATGACCCAGATAATCACGATGGTGTGATCACTGACCTAGAGCCAGACATCCTGGAATGTGAAGTCAAGTGGGCTTTAGAAAGCATCACTACGAAAAAAGCTAGTGGAGGTGATGGAATTCCAGTAGAGCTATTCCAAATCCTGAAAGATGATGCTGTGAAAGTGCTGTACTCAATATGCCAGCAAATTTGGAAAACTCAGCAGTGGCCACAGGACTGGAAAAGGTCAGTTTTCATTCCAATCCCAAAGAAAGGCAATGCCAAGGAATGCTCAAACTACTGCACAATTGCACTCATCTCACACACTAGTAAAGTAATGCTCAAAATTCTCCAAGCCAGGCTTCAGCAATATGTGAACCGTGAACTTCCTGGTGTTCAAGCTGGTTTTAGAAAAGGCAGAGAAACCAGAGATCAAATTGCCAACATCCGCTGGATCATAGAAAAAGCAAGAGAGTTCCAGAAAAACATCTATTTCTGCTTTATTGACTATGCCAAAGCCTTTGACTATGGATCACAATAAACTGTGGAAAATTCTGAAAGAGATGGGAATACCAGACCACCTGATCTGCCTCTTGAGAAATTTGTATGCAGGTCAGGAAGCAACAGTTAGAACTGGACATGGAACAACAGACTGGTTCCAAATAGGAAAAGGAATATGTCAAGGCTGTATATTGTCACCCTGTTTATTTAACTTATATGCAGAGTACATCATGAGAAACACTGGACTGGAAGAAACACAAGCTGGAATCAAGATTGTCAGGAGAAATATCAATAACCTCAGATATGCAGATGACACCACCCTTATGGCAGAAAGTGAAGAGGAACTCAAGAGCCTCTTGATGAAAGTGAAAGTGGAGAGTGAAAAAGTTGGCTTAAAGCTCAACATTCAGAAAACGAAGATCATGGCATCTGGTCCCACCACTTCATGGGAAATAGATGGGGAAACAGTGGAAACAGTGTCAGACTTTATTTTTCTGGGCTCCAAAATCACTGCAGATGGTGACTGCAGCCATGAAATTAAAAGACGCTTACTCCTTGGAAGGAAAGTTATGACCAACCTAGATAGCATATTCAAAAGCAGAGACATTACTTTGCCAACAAAGTTTCATCTAGTCAAGGCTATGGTTTTTCCTGTGGTCATGTATGGATGTGAGAGTTGGACTGTGAAGAAGGCTGAGGGCTGAAGAATTGATGCTTTTGAACTGTGGTGTTGGAGAAGACTCTTGAGAGTCCCTTGGACTGCAAAGAGATCCAACCAGTCCATTCTGAAGGAGATCAGCCCTGGGATTTCTTTGGAAGGAATGATGCTAAAGCTGAAATTCCAGTACTTTGGCCACCTCATGTGAAGAGTTGACTCGTTGGAAAAGACTCTGATGCTGGGAGGGATTGGGGGCGGGAGGAGAAGGGGACGACAGAGGATGAGATGGCTGGATGGCATCACTGACTCGATGGACGTAAGTCTCAGTGAACTCTGGGAGTTGTCCGGTGATGGACAGGGAGGCCTGGCATGCTGCGATTCATGGGGTCGCAAAGAGTCGGACACGACTGAGCGACTGATCTGATCTGACTATAAGCTGATTTTAAATGACATTAGAAGCTCATTTGACTTCATAAAAACACTATCATTATCCCAATCATGTATGAGAGGAAACTCATAAGGAGAAATGTACATTACTCCACCAAGTCCTTGAGCAGTAGGTGGCGGAGCCATGAGTGGAGTAAGACAGCCCCACTGTAGAGATCATGTCCTTGGACTATACTCTACACTGCTTGGCCATTTTAAAATTCTTTGGGTAAATGACTTTAAAGATAAGGCCATCGTTTCTTTTTTTTATTGATAATGTTTTATTTATTTTTTAAAATAAATTTATTTATTTTAATTACAGGGTAGTTACTTTACAATATTGTATTGGTTTTGCCAAACATCAACATGAATCCATCACGGGTGTACACGTGTTCCCAATCCTGAACCCCCCTCCCTCCCCATACTGTAAGGCCATCATTTCTAAAGGTAACAGAAATAGCTTTCATAGGTGGCACCCAGCAGGAAATTCATAATACTTTGAATATTAGTTTGCCTATTGATTATCTAGGAGGAGTAGAATGCATGAGGAGCATGTATGGGGAAGATGTCTAGAGACAGATTCTATCAGCCTTACTGACTCTGCTGCTGCTTCTAAGTCGCTTCAGTTGTGTCTGAATCTGTGCGACCCCATAGATGGAAGCCCACCAGGCTCCCCCATCCCTGGGATTCTCCAGGCAAGAACACTGGAGTGGGTTGCTATTTCCTTCTCCAATGTGTAAAAGTGAGAAGTGAAAGGGAAGTCGCTCAGTCATGTCCAACTCTTAGCAACCCCATGGACTGCAGCCCACCAGGCTCCTCCATCCATAGGATTTTCCAGGCAAGAGTACTGGAGTGGGGTGCCATTGCCTTCTATGTCCCTATAAAGTTCTTTGAACTTTCAAGGTGCCTTGACCTTCAGGTACAACCCCAAAGCTGGGGTTGGTGGTCTACGGGAGGGACAGCTGAAACACAAAGTCAATTGCATAGTTGGTTCAGCAATACATCCATTTCTTTAGCAATCTTACTCAGATCTTTTTCATCTGCCCCACTTTCACCCACCATGAACCTCAGTTTCAAAAGAGAAAGATCCCACTCATGTATCCCAAATACTGAGTTTCGGTCCAGAGGGCTTTCTTAGAACTTTGTTTATGTTAATATAAGACTGCAGCTCTACACAAATAGCAGGTTCTCTCCTCCAGAGAAATGGAACTCCCTCCTGGGTCCAAGGTCGAGAACTTGCTGCCTGTGGCCAAATGTCTCTAATTGCTGCTTTTGGACAGCTTGCATAAATGTTTGCCTATTTTCTGAGGGGGTGACAATGACAGTCTATTAACTTCTTTTTCTGATCTGACACTTTTCCTGGTACTATATCCTGCTGCCCTGGATGAATTTTTCTCTTTACTTTGCTGGATCTTTTTCAGGAAGATGGAGGGATGGGAGAGAGCAAGCTTTTTCACTCCAGTTCCTATAGAGAGTGTGGGCTGAGAAAAGTGCTTAGGAACCTTGGTCAGATGCATGAGCTCAAATCAGAATCTGCCACTTACTTGCTGAGGGACCTGAGGAAATGCTGAATATGAGCTACTTCTTCCTTAAAACAGGGTCAATCATTCTTATCTCTGAGGCCTGTTTTGAGGTTGATGTGTTTGGTGATTGGCACTTGGTGGGTACCCACCCTGGTGCTTCTCATCCTTAACCTCCATGGTTCTCATGGTCTGAAGCCGCCCACTGGCAGCTGAACTCCCAGGCAGTGTTGCAGATTTAAACCTCTTCACCAAAGAGATGAACAATTCTGAGCTAACTGCAGCCTAGCCCTGGAATTTGGAATTTGGAAGCATAGGATATGGAAGTTCATGTCATACAACTTATTCATAAGACTCATCTAAATGCAACACTCAACACAGAAAGCCAAAAGGAAAGAAACAAATCATTCACATATATTTTCTCTTTTCAGAATTCTGCGACCTGTACTGAAGCTCCAAGTATTGGTTGGTAAAAACCCCATGCTGACTATGCAGTGGACACTTCCCATTGATTCAGGAGTCAAGGAGATATGTGAGCAAGTTTAGAGAGGATGTTGTGTAGTTGCAAAACAGAACATCTCCCGCTGTGTGTCAGTTGGATCTGGTTGTTGTCAGTCTTGATCTCATTTATCTTGCCTATAAGTGTACTTATTGAGAAAAGCTCACCTGTCAGGCTGGGAGCACTTTCTCTAGCCTCTGAACCATCAAATCAGAGCAAAAAGTTTATCATCAAACTCAGCATCACCCATTTTTGGGTTTCAGAAACAAACTTGTTAGAGTGGGGCCAAGGTTGAGCTGAAACCTCCAGATCAGATCAGATCAGTCGCTCAGTCGTGTCCGACTCTTTGCAACCCCATGAATCGCAGCACGCCAGGCCTCCCTGTCCATCACCAACCTGAGGAGTTCACTGAGACTCACATTCATCGAGTCAGTGATGCCATTCAGCCATCTCATTCATGTCGTCCCCTTCTCCTCCTGCCCCCAATCTCTCCCAGCACCAGTCTTTTCCAACGAGTCAACTCTTCGCATGAGGTGGCCAAAGTACTGGAATTTCAGCTTTAGCATCATTCCTTCCAAAGAAATCCCAGGGCTGAAATTCTTTAGAATGGACTGGTTGGATCTCCTTGCAGTCCAAGGGACTCTCAAGAGTCTTCTCCAACACCACAGTTCAAAAGCATCGATTCTTCGGCACTCAGCCTTCTTCACAGTCCAACTCTCACATCCATACATGACCACTGGAAAAACCATAGCCTTGACTAGATGAAACTTTGTTGGCAAAGTAATGTCTCTGCTTTTGAATATGCTATCTAGGTTGGTCATACCTTTCCTTCCAAGGAGTAAGCGTCTTTTAATTTCATGGCTGCAGTCACCATCTGCAGTGATTTTGGAGCCCCCCAAAATAAAGTCTGACACTGTTTCCACTGTTTCCCCATCTATTTCCCATGAAGTGGTGGGACCGGATGCCATGATCTTCGTTTTCTGAATGTTGAGCTTTAAGCCAACTTTTTCACTCTCCACTTTCACTTTCATCAAGAAGCTCTTGAGTTCCTCTTCACTTTCTGCCATAAGGGTGGTGTCATTTGCATATCTGAGGTTATTGATATTTCTCCCGGCAATCTTGATTCCAGCTTGTGTTTCTTCCAGTCCAGTGTTTCTCATGATGTACTCTGCATATAAGTTAAATAAACAGGGTGACAATATACAGCCTTGATGAACTCCTTTTCCTATTTGGAACCAGTCTGCTATTCCATGTCCAGTTCTAACTGTTGCTTCCTGACCTGCATACAAATTTCTCAAGCTGCAGCTTAACCCTGTTCTGTCCTGGAGGCCACATGCCAACTCTGCTTTGGATTCAGTTCTCGAACTTATAGGCCAGATGAATTACTTTTTAAATGTTTGTGCATTTCTAGTGTACAGCAAAGTGATTCAGTTATGTATACATATGTATTCTTTTTCACGTTCTTTTCTATAATGGTTTATTAAAGGGAGGTGAATATAATTCCCTGGTCACATTAGTGTTAAAGAACCTGCCTCCCAATGCAGGAGACATAAAAGACTCAGGTTTGATCCCTGGGTAGGGAAGATCCTCTGGAGGAAAGCATGACAACCCACTCCAGTATTTTTGCCTGGAGAATTCCAAGGACAGAGGAGCCTGGTGGGTTACAGTCCATGGGGTCACAAAGAGTCAGATACGACTGAAGCAAGAGCACACACATATTTAGAGCACTTCCTAGGTGGCACCAGTGGTAAAGAATCCACGTGCCAATGCAGGAGACACAGGAGACTCAGGAGACATGGGTTCAGGTCTTGGGTGGGGAAGATTCCCTGGAGGAGGGCATAGCAACCTACTCCAGTATTCTTGGCTGGAGGAGCCTGGCAGGCTGTAGTCCATGGGACTGCAAAGAGTCAGACATGACTGAAGCAACTTAGCACCCACACACATATTTAGAAACAAAATCTCTCTGACACCTTATAAACACAATTTGCATTCGATTCTGAAGGTGCATATACCATCCTCACTGCTGCATGGCTGTCTCTGCTGACAGATAACACAATGCTTGATCTGTCTCTTCAGGTGGCTCAGGCTAGCTAAGAAAAAAAATGATAATCTTATCTCTTCAGAGCCTCAAAAGGTAAAAATAGCCTGGATGTTTATTGCACCAGGCTTTTAGACCCAGGTGTATCAGAGCAGTGGGGAAAGTGGATTGTCACTTTCCCAGCTGGATAGGATGGCTTCAAAGGAAACAGAGACGTGTAGATTAAAGGGAATGTGGCTGTACTCAGCCTTCTCCAAGAAGGTTTAAAGCCCCCTTGCGCAGGACCTTATCAGGCTGGAAGGGGGATGCAGAAGATAAGCTTTAAAAATAAATGCCAAAAAAAGAAAAAAAAAATCCCGATTATCTGCCTCCTCTACCTTGTCTGGTCAGCAATGTGTTAAGTGAATTGAAACTAGATCTTGGAGAGACAGTCACAACCTGGTTATCAGTGGCAGTAAATGGAAGATAATAGCCCCACTAGAGAGTTATGAAATGGCTTGTCTTTGAGCTGCCAAAGTGTTTAGTCTCTCTTTTATTATATTCACAGCAGTAATCCGATATGTCCTGACTTCTGTCATCTGTATGTAATGCTTATCAACTCTCTGTCAGTGACTCACCCCCTTGTCAGAGACAGTTATTCCTCAAAGTGCCGAGGTTATGACTGAAGCAATATTGTGACTGGAAAGAAAATACAAAAGGTGCAGCCCATCGCAGCAAGCAATCTGGGAGCTGACGTCAAAGTAAAGGAAAACGTGGTCGATGGAAGGAGTACAGAAGGCGACATTCTGTTCCCTGTGCCAGGGCCGCAGCCGGCGTGGCCGAGGTCAGACGGGCAGATGGCCTCCTTCCCGAAGATGCTTGGCCCGTTCAGGATGGCGGGACGTGGGGCCTCTGCCCTCACAGCTGTGTCACCATTTCCATGCCACATCTCCATTGACAGGGCGCTTGGAATCAGGTTGTTACACGGTCTGCTTGGTGAAGAGCACGGAGGGGAAACAGGCTGATGCAGAAACTCTGTTTCATAACAGAGATGAAAGCCCATGGCTCCCTGCACCACCCTTCCTGTTTTAAGATCTTCACTGACACCTGGGACTCATTTTAAGTAAGGCTCATCCCCGCATCACCTGCGAGAAGGGGGCAGGAGTGTGGTGGCAACAGCTGGGGTTTGAGAAGGTGTGGTCTGGTGGCAGAGTGATCAAGAGAACTGGGGTTTGAAATATTAAAGAATGAAAAGTTAGGCAGTCAGAACTCATTTTGAATGTTGTTTCTGATCTTAAACAAACTACCTAATGCCTCTGGCCTAAGTTCTATTAAAGGATAAAATTGTTACCAATAATACATGTTTTGGGCTTCCCTAGTGGCACAGCAGTAAAGAATCCACCTGCCAATGTGGGAGACAGGAGACACACGTTTGATCCCTGGGTGAGGACTATCCCCTGGAGTAGGAAATGGCAACTCACTCCAGTATTCTTACCTGGAAAATCCCGTGGACAGAGGAGCTTGCTGAGCTACAGTCTATGCGGTTACAAAGAGTTGAATGCAACTTAGCAACTGAGCAATAGCTGTCGTATGGCTGGAGAATCCAGAGATGATGGCTATAAAGTACTTGAGTATGATAGTGTGTGACTGGAAATAAGAAACTGTGTATGTTCTTAGAGTCTCATGTGTTCAGCCCCTGACAGGCAGAACACTAAGATGTGGGTGTGGTACTAACGGCTTGACTTTGATGCTGTGAAAAAGCAGCTCCCTGATAATTCCTGTGAATGCAGGGCAGCTATGCCAGTGCGGTTCTTGCTAATTATATGAGTAGAGCACTCTGAGTGAGGAGATTTGATTGGGACCAAGAGAGCAACAGTGATTTCTTTTTTCATATCAGAAATACCATTTATGTCAAGCCATTGCTTGTATTTTATTTATACTTCCTGGGCATTGCCTAACTTTTTATGCCATACGATTGCATGACTGTTGCAGAATTCACAGCCCAATGTATGGCAACTTCACGTATAAGGGTGAAGTTCAAAATATTTACAACCAATGATGCTTGGTCCTATGGTGTATTTAGAGTGGTTGCTGGCTTTATGGGGGGAATCCTGTCTTCTAAGCCTCCTGCTATGCTGGACAAGAATCCTAAATTGCCAGTGAAAGCTGATGGTCTAGAAATGTGGTCCAGCTCCTTAAGCATTGGTCAAGAGCACTTGGGAGACTGAGAAGCAGGCATCTCCTCTAATACACAGGTATTACACGTTTTAACAATCTGTCTGGCTATACTGGTTCATACCTAATGATTATCAGCCCTGCCTATAGGACAACATCAAACTTTATAATAGGTACATTTATATAAGCTTCCATTGTAGGTTCTTAACCATGTTTTATTTTCTCTTTTTAAAAAAATTATTTGTACATTATTAACAAAACATTACTTTTTTTCCCTTTTATTTATTTATTTATTTTTTACAGTTTTTTTTTTTTTTAACTTTACATTATAGTATTGGTTTTGCCATACATCAACATGAATCCGCCACGGGTGTACATGTGATCCCAATCCTGAATCTCTCTCCCACCTCCCTTCTCATACCATCCCTCCGGGTCATCCCAGTGCACCAGCCCCAAGCATCCTGTGTCATGCATCGAACCTGAACTGGCGATTTGTTTCTTATATGATATTATACATGTTTCAATGCCATTCTCCCAAATCATCCCACCCCCTCCCTCTCCCACAGAGTCCAAAATACTGTTCTATACATCTGTGTCTCTTTTGCTGTCTCGCATACAGGGTTATGGTTACCATCATTCTAAATTCCATATATATGCATTAGTATACTGTATTGGTGTTTTTCTTTCTGGCTTACTTCACTCTGTATAATAGGCTCCAGTTTCATCCACCTCATTAGAACTGATTCAAATGTATTCTTTTTAATAGCTGAGTAATACTCCATTGTGTATATGTACCACAGCTTTCTTATCCATTCATCTGCTGATGGACATCTAGGTTACTTCCATGTCCTGGCTATTATAAACAGTGCTGCGATGAACATTGGGATACACGTGGCTCTTTCAATTCTGGTTTCCTTGGTGTGTATGCCTAGCAGTGGAATTGCTGGGTCATAAGGCGGTTCTATTTCCAGTTTTTTAAGGAATCTTCACACTGTTCTCCATAGCGGCTGTACTAGTTTGCATTCCCACCAACAGTGTAAGAGGATTCCCTTTTCTCCACACCCTCTCCAGCATTTATTGCTTGTAGACTTTTGGATCGCAGCCATTCTGACTGGTGTGAAATGGTACCTCATTGTAGTTTTGATTTGCATTTCTCTGATAATGAGTGATGTTGAGCATCTTTTCATGTGTTTGTTAGCCATCTGTATGTCTTCTTTGGAGAAATGTCTATTTAGTTCTTTGGCCCATTTTTTGATTGGGTCTTATATTTTTCTGGAGTTGAGCTGTAGGAGTTGCTTGTATATTTTTGAGATTAGTTGTTTGTCAGTTGCTTCATTTGCTATTATTTTCTCCCATTCTGAAGGCTGTCTTTTCACCTTGCTTATAGTTTCTTTTGTTGTGCAGAAGCTTTAATTTTAATTAGGTCCCATTTGTTTATTTTTGTTTTTATTTCCAATATTCTGGGAGGTGGGTCATAGAGGATCCTGCTGTGATGTATGTTGGAGAGTGTTTTGCCTATGTTCTCCTCTAAGAGTTATAGTTTCTGGTCTTACATTTAGACCTTTAATCCATTTTGAGTTTATTTTTGTGTATGGTGTTAGAAAGTGTTCTAGTTTCATCCTTTTACAAGTGGTTGACCAGTTTTCCCAGTGCCACTTGTTAAAGAGATTGTCTTTTCTCCATTGTATATTCTTGCCTCCTTTGTCAAAGATAAGGTGTCCATAGGTGTGTGGGTTTATCTCTGGGCTTTCTATTTTGTTCCATTGATCTATATTTCTGTCTTTATGCCAGTACCATACTGTCTTGATGACTGTAGCTTTGTAGTAGAGCCTGAAGTCAGGCAGGTTGATTCCTCCAGTTCCATTCTTCTTTCTCAAGATTGCTTTGGCTATTCGAGGTTTTTTGTATTTCCATAAAAATTGTGAAATTATTTGTTCTAGCTCTGTGAAAAATGCCTTTGGTAGCTTGATAGGGATTGCATTGAATCTATAGATTGCTTTGGGTAGTATACTCATTTTCACTATATTGATTCTTCTGATCCATGAACATGGTATATTTCTCCATATATTAATGTCCTCTTTGATTTCTTTCACCAGTGTTTTATAGTTTTCTATATATAGGTCTTTAGTTTCTTTAGGTAGATATATTCCTATTTTATTCTTTTCGTTGCAATGGTGAATGGGATTGTTTCCTTAATTTCTCTTTCTATTATTTAATTATTAGTGTATAGGAATGCAAGGGATTTGTGTGTGTTGATTTTATATCCTGCAACTTTGCTATATTTATTGATCAGCTCTACTAATATTCTGGTGGAGTCTTTAGGGTTTTCTATGTAGAGGATCATGTCATCTGCAAACAGTGAGAGATTTACTTCTTCTTTTCCAATTTGGATTCCTTTTATTTCTTTTTCTGCTCTGATTGCTGTGGCCAAAACTTCCAAAACTATGTTGAATAGTAGTGGTGAAAGTGGGCACCCTTGTCTTGTTCCTGACTTTAGGGGAAATGCTTTCAATTTTTCACCATTGAGGATAACGTTTGCTGTGGGCTTGTCATATATAGCTTTTATTATGTTGAGGTATTTTCCTTCGATTCCTGCTTTCTGGAGGGTTTTTATCATAAATGGATGTTGAATTTTGTCAAAGGCTTACTCTGCATCTATTGAGATAATCATATGGTTTTTATTTTTCAATTTGTTAATATGGTGTATTACATTGATTGATTTGCGGATATTGAAGAATCCTTGCATCCCTGGGATAAAGCCCACTTGGTCGTTGTGTATGATCTTTTTAATGTGTTGTTGGATTCTGGTTGCTAGAATTTTGTTAAGGATTTTTGCATCTATGTTCATCAGTGATATTGGCCTGTAGTTTTCTTTTTTGGTGGGATCTTTGTCAGGTTTTGGTATTAGGGTGATGGTGGCCTCATAGAATGAGTTTGGAACTTTACCTTCCTCTGCAATTTTCTGGAAGAGTTTGAGCAGGATAGGTGTTAGCTCTTCTCTAAATTTTTGGTAGAATTCAGCTGTGAAGCCGTCTGGACCTGGGCTTTTGTTTGCTGGAAGATTTCTGATTACAGTTTCAATTTTCGTGCTTGTGATGTGTCTGTTAAGATTTTCTATTTCTTCCGGGTTCAGTTTTGGAAAGTTATACTTTTCTAAGAATTTGTCCATTTATTCCACATTTTCCATTTTATTGGCATATAATTGCTAATAATAGTCTCTTATGATCCTTTGTATTTCTGTGTTGTCTGTTGTGATCTCTCCATTTTCATTTCTAATTTTCTGATTTGATTTTTCTCCCTTTGTTTCTTGATGAGTCTGGCTAATGGTTTGTCAATTTAATTTATCCTTTCAAAGAACCAGCTTTTGGCTTTGTTGGTTTTTGCTATTGTGTCTTTTGTTTCTTTTGCATTTATTTCTGCCCTAATTTTTAAGATTTCTTTCCTTCTACTGACCCTGGGGTTCTTCATTTCTTCCTTTTCTAGTTGCTTTAGGTGTAGAGTTAGGTTATTTATTTGACTTTTTTCTTGTTTCTTGAGGTATGCCTGTATTGCTATGAACTTTCCCCTTCAGATCAGATCAGATCAGTCACTAAGTCATGTCCGACTCTTTGCGACCCCATGAATCGCAGCACGCCAGGCCTCCCTGTCCATCACCAACTCCCGGAGTTCACTCAGACTCACGTCCATCGAGTCAGTGATGCCATCCAGCCATCTCATCCTCTGTCGTCCCCTTCTCCTCCTGCCCCCAATCCCTCCCAGCATCAGAGTCTTTTTCCAATGAGTCAACTCTTCGCATGAGGTAGCCAAAGCACTGGAGTTTCAGCTTCAGCATCATTCCCTCCAAAGAACACCCAGGGCTGATCTCCTTCAGAATGGACTGGTTGGATCTCCTTGCAGTCCAAGGGACTCTCAAGAGTCTTCTCCAACACCACAGGTCAAAAGCATCGATTCTTCGGTGCTCAGCCTTCTTCACAGTCCAACTCTCACATCCATACATGACCACAGGAAAAACCATAGCCTTGACTAGATGAACCTTTGTTGGCAAAGTAATGTCTCTGTTTTTGAGTATGCTATCTAGGTTGGTCATAACTTTCCTTCCAAGGAGTAAGCATCTTTTAATTTCATGGCTGCAGTCACCATCTGTAGTGATTTTGGAGCCCCCCAAAATAAAGTCTGACACTGTTTCCACTGTTTCCCCATCTATTTCCCATGAACATTCCCTTTAGCTCTGCTTTACATTGTCCCACAGGTTTTGGGTTGTTTTGTTTTCATTTTCATTCATTTCTATGCATACTTTGTTTCTTTTTTGATTTCTTCTGTGATTTGTTGGTGATTCAGCAGCGTGTTGTTCAGCCTCCACATGTTTGAATTTTTAGTAGTTTTTCTCTTGTAATTGAGATCTAATCTTACTGCATTATGGTCAGAAAAGATGCTTGGAATGATTTCAATTTTTTTAAATTTACCTAAGCTAGATTTATGGCCCAGGATGTGATCTATCCTGGAGAAGGTTCTGTGTGCGCTTGAGAAAAAGGTGAAATTCATTGTTTTGGGGTGAAATGTCCTATACATATCAATTAGGTCCAACCGGTCTATTGTATCATTTGAAGTTTGTGTTTCTTTGTTAATTTTCTGTTTAGTTGATCTATCCATAGGTGTGAGTGGGGTATTAAAGTCTCCCACTATTATTGTGTTATGGTTAATTTCCCCTTTCATACTTGTTAGCATTAGTCTTACATATTGCGGTGCTCGTATGTTGGGTGCATATATATTTATGATTGTTATATCTTCTTCTTGGATGGATCCTTTGATCATTATGCAGTGTCCTTTGTCTATTTTCACAGCCTTTGTTTTAAAGTCTATTTTATCTCATATGAGTATTGCTACTCTTGCTTTCTTTTGGTCTCTATTTGCATGGAATGTCTTTTTCCAGCCCTTCACTTTCAGTCTGTATGTGTCCCTTGTGTTGAGGTGTGTCTCTTGTAGACAACATATATAGGGGCTGTGTTTTTGTATCCATTCACCCAGTCTTTGTCTTTTGGTTGGGGCATTCAACCCATTTACGTTTAAAGTAATTATTGATAAGTATGATCCAGGTGCCATTTACTTTATTGTTTTGGGTTCGAGTTTATACACCCTTTTTGTGTTTCCTGTCTAGAGAAGATCCTTTAGAATTTGTTGGAGAGCTGGTTTTGTGGTGCTGAATTCTCTCAGCTTTTGCTTGTCTGTAAAGCTTTTGATTTCTCCTTCATATTTGAATGAGATCCTTTCTGGGTACAGTAATCTGGGCTGTAGGTTATTTTCTTTCATCACTTTAAGTACGTCTTGCTATTCCCTCCTGGCCTGAAGAGTTTCTATTGAAAGATCAGCTGTTATCCTTATGGGAATCCCCTTGTGTGTTATTTGTTGTTTTTCCCTTGCTGCTTTTAATATTTGTTCTTTGTGTTTGATCTTTGTTAATTTGATTAATATGTGTCTTGGGGTGTTTCGCCTTGGGTTTATCCTGTTTGGGACTCTCTGGGTTTCTTGGATTTGGGTGATTATTTCCTTCCCCATTTTAGGGAATTTTTCAACTATTATCTCCTCAAATATTTTCTCATGGTCTTTCTTTTTGTCTTCTTCTTCTGGGACTCCTATGATTCGAATGTTGGAGCGTTTAATATTGACGTGGAAGTCTCTGAGATTGTCCTCATTTCTTTTAATTCATTTTTCTTTTTTCCTATCTGATTCATTTATTTCTACCATTCTATCTTCTACTTCACTAATCCTATCTTCTGCCTACGTTATTCTACTATTTGTTGCCTCCAGAGTGTTTTTGATCTCATTTATTGAATTGTTCATTATATATTGACTCTTTTTTATTTCTTCTCGATCAGATCAGATCAGTCGCTCAGTCATGTCTGACTCTTTGCGACCCAATGAATCGCAGCACGCCAGGCCTCCCTGTCCATCACCAACTCCCAGAGTTCACCCAGACTCATGTCCATTGAGTCAGTGATGCCATCCAGCCATCTCATCCTCTGTCGTCCCCTTCTACTTTTGCCCCCAATCCCTCCCAGCATCAGAGTCTTTTCTAATGAGTCAACTCTTCACATGAGGTGGCCAAAGTACTGGAGTTTCAGCTTTAGCATCATTCCTTCCAAAGAAATCCCAGGGCTGATCTCCTTCAGGATGGACTGGTTGGATCTCCTTGCAGTCCAAGGGACTCTCAAGAGTCTTCTCCAACACTACAGTTCAAAAGCATCAATTCTTCAGCACTCAGCCTTCTTCACAGTCCAACTCTCACATCCATACATGACCACAGGAAAATCCATAGCCTTGACTAGACGGACCTTTGTTGGCAAAATAATGTCTCTGATTTTGAATATGCTATCTAGGTTGGTCATAACTTTCCTTCCAAGGAGTAGGCATCTTTTAGTTTCGTGGCTGCAATGACCATCCGCAGTGATTTTGGAGCCCAGAAAAATAAAGTCTGACACTGTTTCCACTATTTCCCCATCTATTTCCCATGAAGTGATGGGACCGGATGCCATGATCTTTGTTTTCTGAATGTTGAGCTTTAACTCAACTTTTGTACTCTCCACTTTCACTTTCATCAAAAGGGTTTTTAGTTCCTCTTCACTTTCTGCCATAAGGGTGGTGTCATCTGCATATCTGAGGTTATTGATATTTCTCCTGGCAATCTTGATTCCAGCTCATGTTTCTTCCAGTCCAGCGTTTCTCATGATGTACTCTGCATATAAGTTAAATAAACAGGGTGACAATATACCGCCTTGACGTATTCTTTTTCCTATTTGGAACCAGTCTCTTCTTTCATGGTCAGTTCTAACTGTTGCTTCCTGACCTGCATACAGATTTCTCAAGAGGCAGATCAGGTGGTCTGGTATTCCCATCTCTTTCAGAATTTTCCACAGTTTATTGTGATCCATAGTCAAAGGCTTTGGCATAGTCAATAAAGCAGAAATAGATGTTTTTCTGGAACTCTCTTGCTTTTTCCATGATCCAGCAGATGTTGGCAATTTGATCTCTGGTTCCTCTGCCTTTTCTAAAACCAGCTTGAACATCAGGAAGTTCACGGTTCACATATTGCTGATGCCTGGCCTGGAGAATTTTGAGCATTACTTTACTAGTGTGTGAGACGAGTGCAATTGTGAGGTAGTTTGAGCATTCCTTGGTATTACCTTTCTTTGGGATTGGAATGAAAACTGACCTTTTCCAGTTCTGTGGCCACTGCTGGGTTTTCCAAATTTGCTGGCCTATTGAGTACAGCACTTTCACAGCATAATCTTTTAGGATTTGGAATAACTCAACTGGAATTCTGTCACCTCCACTAGCTTTGTTCATAGTGATGCTTTCTAAGGCCCACTTGACTTCACATTCCAGGATGTCTGGCTCTAGGTCAGTGATCACACCATCGTGATTATCTGGGTCGTGAAGATCTTTTTTGTACAGTTCTTCTGTGTATTCTTGCCATCTCTTCTTAGTATCTTCTGCTTCTGTTAGGTCCCTACCATTTCTGTTCTTTATCGAGCCCATCTTTGCATGAAATGTTCCTTTTTGCATCTTCTCAATCCTTGTCTCCAGGCTATTTATCTGTGATTCCATTTTTATTTCAAGATTTTGGATCATTTTCACTATCATTGTTCGGAATTCTTTATCAGGTAGATTCCTTATCTCTTCCTCTTTTGTTTGGTTTGGTGGGCATTTATCCTGTTCCTTTATCTGCTGGGTATTCCTCTGTCTCTTCATCTTGTTTATATTGATGAGTTTGGGGTGGCCTTTTTGTATTCTCACAGTTTGTGGAGTTCTTTTATTGTGGAATTTCCTCGCTGTGGGTGGGGTTGTATTGGTGGCTTGTCAAGGTTTCTTGGTTAGGGAAGCTTGCGTCTGTGTTCTGGTGGGTGGAGCTGGATTTCTTCTCTCTGGAGTGCAATGAAGTGTCCAATAATGAGTTATGAGATGTCAATGGTTTTGGAGTAACTTTGGGCAGCCTGTATATTGAAGCTCAGGGCTGTGTTCCTGTGCTGCAGGAGAACTTGTATGGTATGTTTTGCTCTGGAACTTGTTGGCCCTTGGGTGGTGCTTGGTTTCAGTGTAGGTATGGAGGTGTTTGATGAGTTCCTGTCAATTAATGTTCCCTGGAGTCAGGAGTCCTCTGATGTTCTCAGGATTTGGACTTAAGCCTCCTGCTTCTGGTTTTCAGTTTTATTTTTACAGTAGTCTCAAGACTTCTCCTTCTATACAGCACCATTGATAAAACATGTAGGTTAAAGATGAAAAGTTTCTCCACGGTGAGGGACACCCAGAGAGGTTCACAGAGTTATATGGAGAAGAGAAGAGGGAGGAGGGAATTAGAGGTGACCCGAATTAGATGAGGTGGAATCAAAAGAGGAGAGAGCAAGCTAGCCAGTAATCACTTCCTTATGTGCGCTCCACAGTCTGGACCGCTCAGAGATGTTCACAGAGTTACACAGAGAAGAGAAGAGGGAGGAAAGAGACAGAGGTGACCAGGAGGATAAAGGGGGGAATGAAAAGGAAGGAGACAGATCCAGCCAGTAATCAGTTCCCTAAGTGTTCTCCACTGTCTGGAACACACAGAGATTCACAGAGTTGAGCAGAGAAGAGAAGAGGGAAGGAGGAGACAGAGGCGACCTGGTGGAGAAAAAGGAGAGTCCAAAGAGGGAGAGAGCAGTCAAGCCAGTAATCTCGCTTCCAAGTAAAAATGGGTACTGAAGATTGGGTTCTTAAAGGTACAAAATTGATAACAAATACCAAAAAATGAAGATTAAAAATCTAGAGTAGAGGTTGGATTTTCAAAAATACAGTATTAAAGAAAAGAAGAAGAAGAAGAAGAAAAAAAACAAAGTCACAAAAATTATTTAAATATATATATATGAAGTTTGCTTTAAAAAATAGGATCTTTTTTATTTGAAAAGTAATAGTAGGTTATAAAAATGAAAATTAAAGGAGTAATAGAGGACTTAATTTTTTTTTTAATTAAAAAAGAAAAGAGTGATCATAAAAATATATCTAGGACTTTCTCTGGTGTTGTTGTGGGCAGTGTGCAGTCAGTTCATTTTTGGATAGTTTCTTGGTCCAGCTTATATTTCTCAAGATCTATAGGCCCCTTCCTATGCAGTTGGTACTAACTACAAGGTTTTAATCTATTGCACCTGTCACTTCCAATGTGGTGCCCTCTGTTTTAGCTTCTTCTGTTTGCCGGTCTCTTCAGTGTCTGATTTCCGCGCTGACACAAGGGGCGCGGTGGTGGACACTTTTTTTAGGCTCACTTGTTCAGTTGCGCTGTGGGGAGGGAGGGACGCTGCAAACAAATAACACTGGCATCTGTGGGGAGTGCTTGCAGTGTCTCAGCCACACTGGTTCTGCCCCTGCTTATGGCGTGTGTGCCCTCCCTGCCCACACAGCTCAGGCTCTAGGTTGCTCCACCGGGAACTGTCCGAGGCTGGCCCTGGGCTTCATGCACCTCCCAGGTCTAAGCCGCTCAGGTTCAGGCACTCAGGTAGTCCTCAGAGGTGCAGACTCCATTGGGCCGGCATCTTGTGCCCTTCCCAGGTCCGAGCAGCTCAGATGATGAGGGGTTTGGTGAGCGCGGTCGCTGCGACTTATTGCCTCTCCTGTCCCTGCCGCTCAGTTTTCTGGATGTACGACTGGTGCACCTTCTCAGGCAGGTGATGACTGTCCAGAACCCCAAGAAGTCTTAGTCAGCAAAGAAGCCTGCTTGCAGTTTGGTAGATAATGTCTCTCTGGGGCTGCGATTGCCCCCTTCTGGCTCTGGCTGCCTGTCACCGGAGGGGGATGGTTTGCAGTCAGCTAGTTCTTTTCAGTCCTTTGTTCTGTGCAGGGTCCTGGCAGTGTCTTAGGGCTTTTCGTGTGGTAGCTATCCCACCGTCTGGTTTGCTAGCCCAAGCTAGTTCGCTCTGATTACCCTCGGGGCATTCAGGCCCAATCCTTACTCTAAGCAATGCAGCCGGAGCCTCCCTGCCCAGCCCCCTCCTGCCAGTGGCGGATGCAGGCGTCTGTGCTGCTTCTCCGCGGGGGAAGTTACCGTTTGGCTCGTAATCTGTGGTTTTAATTATTTATTTATTTTTCCTCCCTGTTATGTTGCCCTCTGTGCTTCCAAGGTTCGCCACAGACTTGGCAGTGAGAGTGTTTCCTGGTGTTTGGAAACTTCTCTGTTTTTAAGACTCCCTTCCCAGGACAGAGCTCCGTCCCTACCTCTTTTGTCTCTTTTTTTGTCTTTTATTTTTTTTTCTACCTCCTTTCAAAGACAATGGGCTACTTTTATGGGTGCCTGATGTCCTCTGCTGGCATTCAGAAGTTGTTTTGTGGAATTTACTCAGCATTTAAATGTTTTTTTGATGAATTTGTGGGGGAGAAAGTGGTCTCCCCGTCGTATTCCTCCACCATCTTCCAAACATTACTTTTTAAATCATTATAAGGGTGAAATCTGATCACTATGATATATTTAGAAAATAGAGATAATTAAAGGAGAAACAAACTGTCTAAACACCTCAACACTCAACAATCACCATCATCTACTTCTTGAAACATTTCTCGGATCCTCCGTATGTACATGTTTGACATGTTCTTGATTTTCATGGGAATACACTTCATATTCTACCATCAGACATAAATTCCATGATTGGTTTTAGAAATTCTATAAGCTATCTTGGAATATCAATATTTTATGTTAGTAATTAATATTTTTTCTTTTTTTAAGTTAAAAAGTATGAAATTTTACAAAATAACTTTTTGGCATTTTTCAAGATTCTTGCATGGGATTTCTTCTCTAACATAATAAATGATTTAACTTGGATCCCTAATTTTGGACCATCTTCACATTTACTAGTTTAGAAATTGTGTATGAGGGACTTGTGTTGCCTGACATCAGGGTTGCATATGCTTTGGGAAAATAAGTAGGGAGTTTTCTTTTTTTCTTTTTTTTTTTAATGCTCTGGACAAGTTCATAGGGGCATGATCACGATCTGAAGTCTAAGAATTTAAAAGTTTGAAAGGATGCAAAAAAAGAAAAAAAAAAACAATTCTGAATTTGAGTTTTAGAGTTAGAGCCCTGATATTTTCAATTTCTTGTATAGTTATTGGCTTATTCATGTTTCTTTTTCTTTTTATTCAAATCTTAACACTTACTTTTCCCCCACAAAACTTTGTTAGGTTCACATTGCTTTATTTTTTAGGACAGAATTGCACATAGTTGTCTATTATTGTAAAATTATCTCAGTAATGGGGGTGATTTTTGATTCCTTATTAATACTATAAGTTATTTCTTTTTACTCACTTTTCCTTGGGTAAGCTATGTCCTTTGGTGTGTGTTTTAAAAGGAGAAAACAAGCTATCTCTTGAATTTTTCATTTAAAAAAGATTTTTTTTTTCCTAGTTAATTTTACCTTATATTCTTGTATATATTTCCTCTTGTTTTCCTTGGACATCTAGTTGTTTTTAGTTAAATATTGTAACCAGATTCTCTGCTTAATTGTTTGTTTATTATTTCTTCTTAATAATGAAAACATTTAGGATATGGAGCTGCATCTGTCTTTAAAAATCTGCTTATTACTCTGCATCTTATTATTATTTTCTGACTGCTATTTTGATTTCCACTGTGATATAGAAATAATTTTTTAAAGACTATCTTCTAATTTCTAGTGGACGCTGCTTTTACTTAAAATTTTGATTAGTTTCTAGCTATGTTACTGTGTTTTATGAATGTGACTACTTCACATTATACTTTGGACAATTTTTTAAGGTTTTATTTTTGGAGTGTAAAAATTTTTGTAAATATCCTACTGGTTCTCTGAAAGCAACAACTTGTTCAAATTATCCTTCATACTGCCGTTTTTACTTTTTTTTTTTTCTTTTATCTTTGTATATGTTATGAGGTCCTGTAAGTAGGGAAGCCAGTTGATTTGTCCTCTTAGTGGGTACACTTTTGAGAGTGAAACAGGGTTGTTAATAATTATTTCTAGACAGCAAGCTAAACTGAGATATGGTGGGCAAACTGAGACTTAAGTTCACACATTCCATAACCCACATTAAATTCTGAGATAATGTGAAGTATTAATTAAATAAAGAAAACTTGCAGTCATTATTTGTTGTAAGGCTTAAATAATATTGACAAAGTATTTGTTATATATGGTCGCTTGTAAGTAAACCCTCAGTACTGAAAACAAAAGTTCCTACTTAATTGGCTATTTAGATGAATTTTAATACATCACTGAAAGCAACTTTAAGTCCCTCCAATTGGAAAAGGTGTAGTATTAAATAATTAAAGATTTTCATATCTAAGGTTTAACTGACCAATGTGTAAAATATCTAATTCTCACCTAGTACATAATAAATGGGACTTTTGGGTTTAAACAAAACGTTATATGCAAAATGTACAGCACAGTTAAAATATATCTTGTTGTTTAGTTGCCAATACATGTCCAACTCACTGTGACCCCATAGACTATAACCAGAGATCAAATTGCCAACATCTGTTGGATCATAGAAAAAGCAAGAGAGTTCCAGGAAAAATACCTACTTCTGCTTTATTGACTACACCAAAGCCTTTGACTGTGTGGATCACAACAAACTGTGGATAATTCTTAAACAGATGGGAATACCAGATCACCTGACCGGCCTCTGGAGAAATCTGTATGCAGGTCAAGAAGAAACAGTTAAAACCAGACATGTAACAATGGACTGATTCAAAATTGGGAAAGGAGTACATCAAGGCTGTATATTGTCATCCTACTTATCTAACTTGTATGCAGAGTACATCATGAGGAATGATGGATTGGATGAAGCACAAGCTGGAATCAAGATTGCCAGGAGAAATATCAATAACCTCAGATATGCAGATGACACCACTCTTATGGCAGAAAGTGAAAAGGAACTGAAGAGCCTCTTGATGAAAGTGAAAGAAGAGAGTGAAAAAGTTGGCTTAAAGCTCAACATTCAGCAAACAAAGATCATGGCATCTGGTCCCATCACTTCATGGCAAATAGATGGGGAAACAATGGAAACAGTGAGAGACTATTTTTTGAGCTCCAAAGTCACTGCAGATGGTGACTATAGCCATGAAATTAAAAGACTCTTACTCCTTGGAAGAAAAGCTATGTCCAACCTACACAGGACAATAAAAAGCAGAGATATTACTTTGCTGACAAAGGTCCATCTGGCCAAAGGTATGGTTTTCCCAGTAGTCATGTATAGATGTGATGGCTGGACCATAAAGAAGGCTGAGCACCAAAGAATTGATGCTTTTGAACTGTATGACTCTTAAGAGTCCCTTGGACTGCAAGGAGCTCCAACCAGTGCATCCTAAAGGAAATCAGTCCTGGATATTCATTGGAAGGACTGATGCTGAAGCTGAAACTCCAACACTTTGGCCCTGATGCAAAGAACTGACTCCTTAGAAAAGACCCTGATGCTGGGCAAGATTGAAAGTGAGAGAAGTGGCCGACAGAGGACGAGGTAGTTGGATGACATCACTGACTCAATGGACTTTAGTTTGAGCAAGCTCCAGGAGTTGGTGATGGACAGGGAAGCCTGGCATGCTGCAGTCCATGGGATGGCAAAGAGTCGGACATAACTGAGTGACTGAACTGAGACTGTATCCTGCCAGGCTCCTCTGTTTATGGGGTTTCCTAGGTAATAATACTGGAGTGGGTTGCCATTTTCTTCTCCAGAGGATCTTCCTGACCCAGGGATTGAACATATGTCCTGCTTGGTAGGCAGAATCTTTACCACAGAACCGCCTGGGAAGCCCAAAACATATTAAGTTTGGTCATTTTTCTCTTGATATGTTTTAGAATTTTAGAAATGCCTGAATCATGTTTATAAGATTATAGGATCTAATTCTTTTTTATATGGTCTTAAATGCCAGTTAACATGCTTTCAAAACTTAAAAGAAGATTTATGTTTAGTTGTAGAAAGCTATGCTCATTTTCCAGAAAATAAAGTATTTAAATGAGGTTTAAAAAGTATAATTCTCAAATAGTATTAAGCTATTAAATGCAAAACATTGGTCTTTAAAAATATAAAATTAAAAGGAGCTGAACAAACATAGATGATAAAATACATAGGAATAAAAACGATTTCAATGCTTAATAGCTCTTGAAATTCAGGGCCTATGCCAAAGACAAATTTTAGGAATAAATGAAGTTTCTTTTCTCAATCTTGTGCTTCTCTACCACAAGATTGTGCTTCTGTATTAAATTTATAAATTAGGACCTAATTTATTTAGCTCTCAGAAATTTGGCCTTTTTTTTTTTTCTGTTGAGTTTTTCAGGCTAAATTGCTAAAATGTTTTTTAAAAATTCAAAAATTGTAAAGCTATATTAAAAGATACCTAAATGTCAAACAACTGAACATGAATATAATATTATGTGAACACATTATATTGATACATACACTTTACACATAGACACGCATTTGTAGTTGTGAAGTTATTGTACAGTACTTTCTCTATACAAGGCCGAGGCAAAAATTTGTTTTTCTTTTGGTGGTAGAGGTCAATGTGGGTAATTCATTTGCTTGTGAAAAGTAAGGCATGGATGAAAGGACTACCTCCAGTCATTAATAAAACCCCTGAGGTCACATTTCTTAGAGTGGCTTTCAATCTGATTAGACATTTGAAGTGTTGCTGTGCACATATATGGGCACGATACCGAAGACTCTTGAGGAGACAGAAAAACTCTGGAAGACATCAGGACCACAGTTAGCTGACAGCAGTGGTACCTAGTCACTATTCACTCGGTCCTTTGATCCTCTCTCAGGAGCCCACCAGAAAACAACGACATTATAACAAGGTTGGTAACAAAAACGGTGTCCTAAATTCCTTCATTCCTGACCACCTTCCTCCATTTAGCCCCACTTTCCAGTTTCTCCAGCACTGAAATTCCACATTAGCAGGAGCACTAACAATGCAGGGCCCTTCTCCCCGCCTACTATGATTGAGTCAAGTTTTGGGGCCCGCAGGTCTCTATGGCAACTGACTAATTCACCAGCGAAAGGTGATAGGGCATCTCAGATTCCAGGACTCTTTTGAAAGACCTTATCACTCTCGTATTCTGAGTCACAGATCAATTGTGCAGGGTCACAATTGGTAAAAGGTCTTTACAAACAGGTACAAGAATGCAACATTGGCAAGAGAGTGTTTTGGTGCTTGTAGATACCAAGTGTATCAGCCAGTGTTCTACCAGAGAAACAAACCTATAGATGATACCTAGAGAGCTAGGTAACTGGATAGATAGATATGCAGAGAGACAGAGGCAGAGACTTTAGTGCAATAAGTTGACATATTTAATTGTGGAGGCTGATGAGGCAAAGCTATCATCTGCAGGGCAGGACATTCTCAGGCAGGAGCTGATGGATGCTCTGATGATTGAACATAATCTATTTTACTTAAAATTAGCAGATTATAGGGACTTCCCTGGTGGTCCAGTGAAGAATCTGCCTTCCAATGCAAGGGATGTAGGTTTGATCCCTGGCTGGGGACCTAAGATCCCACATGCTGTGAAGCAACTAAGACCAGGCACCACAACTAGTCAGACCCTGAGCCACAATGATGCACCTGAAGATCTTGTGAGCCGCAACCAAGATGCCCAATGCAGCCAAATAAATACATAATTTTAAAAAATTAGTTGATTATAGATATTCATCACATCTAAAAGGACCCTCATAACAATTATTTAACTCTATTCTATATCCTAGCCAAATGACCCATAAAATTAACCATCACACCGACCATAAATATCCTGAGGTCCACTCATTAGAATGTTTTGGGATGGTCATCAGCTCAGGTTGAATATGTATCAGTGGGAGGGGGAACTGGTAATTCTTTATTTTATTTTCCTAAGTCAAGTTACTTATGGCTGTGGAGTCAAGGGCATTGTGCACACTTCTCTGATGAAACCATAGGAGCCCATGCAGACTAGTCACCACCTTGGGTTTTGGACAACAGTGGCTACACAAACTTCCAGTAGGAGGTATGACAAGCAAAAGCACTCTCTAAGATCTACTACTTCCTGAGTAAAAGAGGAGATCTGTTCCTGTTCCTTGGAACAGCCCTGGGTTCCAAGCATCAACCAGAGCAGTGATTATTTGGGGTCATGGGGGACCTGGGTCATGTGAATTGGTGTCATACACCAGAAGGGTAGAAACCACTTACTTGTAAGGCAGAAACTTCCCATTAGCTTCTGGGCTTAAGTTGTTTGTGAGAGGAATGGATGAAAAAGGAGTAGCGGGACTCATGCTGCGTTTAGCTTTCTGCCTTTGCCATAACTGATTAAAGCTAGTCTTTATGAGGCTGCGTGGTTCACCCAAGGACTCTGGAGTCAGACACATTGACTGAGTGCCTTGACATCACCGCTTCACCGGACAGTGATCTCAGCACAGTGGTCTGGAGCATGGGGAGCAGGAATGCATTAACTTGAAGGCAGTTGTGAGGAAGACATGAGTAAGTACATGGGAAGCCTGTTACTTGTGTAGAATAGTGTTGGATGTGCAGCAGGTGTGTGCTTAGTCAATCAAGCGATGCCTAGTATTGATTCTAGTGGTGAAATGGCTGGAAGAAGGACCTCAGTCCTTGTCATCTTTGAAGAAAGAGTTCAGCAAAGAGAACAAGATTGTGAAATAGAGACAGTATTTATTAGAAGTAAAGTATGTGTGGAAGAGCACACAAGTGAACTTAGTGTGAATTGCCCACAATAGGGGTGGCTTGGGGGGCTTCTATGGGTGCAGTTTTCTAGGTTGTCTCTGGCCAATCATCTCGAAGGGTCATCAGAGAAGCAGATGGGGCTGCTCACCCTGGGGCCTATCTGCCTCCTACTTCAGTATCACTGATGCTATGGTTAATGCTTCCCTATGCAGGCACTGCACAAGCTTCAACCTGTTAAAGCTTCACAATACACTTATGGGATCTTCAGCATCAAAGGGAGGATCATAGAGGATATGAGCTTTCCCACTACAACAGAGGTATAAGTGGAAGCATTTGAATGCAGATAATTTCAAAGCTGACCATCTGAGTTGCTATGCTGCTTTTCTGACAGAGAATTAAAACATCAGGAATAAACTCTACATTTCTGATCGATAGAAAAAGCCTCTAATGTGCTACTCCAGCCCTTTGTTTCTGCTTAGTATAATTTAGATTCAGTCTTTGTCCATCTTATATTCTTTACTAGTCTATGCTTAGAGACCAGAAGGGTCATTCATTGGTGACAGAATCCAATGTCATTTATTATTGCATCTCCACTGCTATCAAGATATCAGTGAATCAGAACATGCACAAGCTTTCGTTTTTATGGCAGATCAGAATTTTAATAATGTTATCATAAATATGATCTTTATCTGGTGGTACATAGCTTGTTTTTATCCTATTGACAGGGAGAAATGAAGAAGTCCACTATCTCGTGAGGAAAGAAAGATGAGGGCACAGTCCTAATGGAAGAAAGACAGAGGAATCCATCTGAAAACTACAGGTTTTCAAGCAGACTTCTTCTTCTTCAAAAGCTGCAGTAATGGAATAACCAATATATGCAAGTGACAGAAATCTGAGATGCTAATGCCTGGGTAGCTGAAACTCCAAAGAAGCTCAGGGGCAAGAGTACAGGGTAAGGATGAGCAGAACAGTCAGTCCCCTGGCTGTCTCTCTGATTCAGTTCCATTCGGAGCTAGAAAATGGAGCAGCTGCTTACACTGTGATGTCCTCAGCAGTTGCAAGGAAAATGTAGACACTGTCAATTTCTCTTTCACATCTGTACTCTATGTGGAGAGCTCTGGAGTCAACTTGTGCACAGTGAGTGATGATGAAGGGGAACAATCTCCTGGAGAGTGAAAAAGCTGGCTTAAAACTCAACATTCAAAAAACTAAGATCATGGCATCCAGTCCCACCACTTCATGGCAAATAGATGGGGAAACAATGGAAGTAGTGAGAGACTTTATTTTCTTGGGCTCCAAAATCACTGCAGATGGTGATTGCAGGCATGAAATTAAAAGACACTTGCACCTTGGAAGAAAAGCTATGACCAACCTAAATGGCATAATAAAAAGCAGAGACATTACTTTGCTGACAAAGGTTCATCTAGTCAAAGCTATGGTTTTTCCAGTAGTCATGAATGGATGTGAGAGTTGGACTATAAAGAAAGTTGGACTATAAAGAGAGCTGAGCACTGAAGAATTGATGCTTTTGAACTGTGGTGTTGGAGAAGACTCTTGAGAGTCCCTTGGACTGCGAGGAGATCAAACCAGTCAATCCTAAAGGAAATCAGTCCTTAATATTCATTGGAAGGACTGATGTTGAAGCTGAAACTCCATACTTTGGCCACCTGATGCAGAGAGTTACTCATTTGAAAAGACCCTGATACTGGGAAAAATTGAAGGCAGGAGGAGAAGGGGACGACAGAAGATGAGATGGCTGGATGGCATAACTGACTTGATGGACATGAGTTTGAGCAAGCTCCGGGAGTTGGTGATAGACAGGGAGGCCTGGTGTGCTGCAGTCCATGGGGTTGCAAAGAGTCACACATGACTGAGTGACTGAACTGAACTGAACTGAACTGAAGGGAAAATGACTTGAATGTTTCCAACAGGATAAAATGAAGAAGATGAAGGTGTGAATGGCATTGAGACAAGTTTGAAATGATGTTGCAATGGATGCCTTTTTCTTTTGTCTTTATGGGATCCAGGAAAATGTTGAAAGGTAAAAATACACTAGTTATTCTTCCCATAAAAAGAGAGGAGTACTTCACAAAGGAGCAACTGGGAAAATTGATAGTAATTCGAAGATTCCAGAACTAATTTTTGGAGAGAATCAATACAAATTCCCTAAGAACAGTCACATAAAACCTCTGTCTGCTTTTTTCCTCATACAAAGTTATTATGACAGCCATAATATAGATGGGTTTCAGTGAGGTACCCACATGCCTTCTTCATAAATACCTATAAACAAAGAAGAGTACATGTATGGATGTCACTGCAGTCTGATTAGTGCATCATGAGTGGTTGAATGGTGAATTGAGGTCAAACTGAAATGTGATTGCCAGTGGTATATTACAAGAATCTATGCTAAGCTCCACCTACGCTATTCAGCACTAGATGAAATTTTTGGAAAAAACAAACAAACTGGAGAAACCAAAACTGGAGGGTTCACATGTTAGGAAAAGTTAGAAAACATTTCATAACTTGACCAACTAATCCACAAACTAAGTAAAATTAGATAAAATTTCATAGGTATCAATGCAATGATCAAAACTTGGACCCCACCCCCACCCCCCCAACTCTAATCCACAGTACAAGCCCAAGAAGGAGATGGAGTGATTGTATAGAATCCTACTTAGGTGACCCTAGATTCATGCATAAGAAGCCCAGGCAGTGATCTGCAAGCCAGACTTCTGATTTGGACTTGAGCTGTTTCAAAGAAGAGTAGAATCTATCATAAGGAATGAGAGAACTGCATAGAGTCATGAAATATTTCTATCACATCAAGAACTTGGAGTCTATTTTTTACATTCTATAGACTCTGGAATATGATAGATCAGGACTTTATTCCTCTTTACTTCTATGTTTTCTTGGGCAAACCACTCAATTTCTCTTTATCTGTAAAACAGAACTATGAAGATATTACCCATAATGTCCTTGTGAATACAGTACATATGTTAAAAAATATTACACATAATAAATACTTGGTGAATTTTAGCTAAAATACAATACAAAATAGTATTGCTTTCTCAAATATTTCCAAGTTAGTATGGAGTGGGAGGGCAGAGCAGGGCCCACACTTTGTCTCTCCTGTGATCACTCTCCACACTTTGCCCTCTCCCTCACACCCAGATTCTTTTATCTGCGCCTCTGTGAACAGAGAGAAACAAAAACCAAGGAGTTGATCTAGATCTGGATGTGAGACAATATTCAATAGCATGTGACCAGAAATATGTCACTGGAACCAGAATTTTGTGGCCAGATTCAGAACCATTTCTCTGAAACTGATTGACCTTCATGGACTCAGGACTAGCTCCCTGGGACGGGATCCTGATATGGGTTCACCAATCATTCACTTTATTCCTTTTTCAAGCCTTTCTCCTCTCTCTTCATATATGATACTTGTGTTTCTAGGGACACAAGAAGTTATCCTGAAAACTAAAACCTTCATAGAAAGTTCTTCAGGCCACAAAGAGGAAAATACTATTCAACAGAGTTGCTCAAGAGTGGAATCGGCCACCTCTAATGTAGTGATTCCTGGTTGCTAGATGTGTGTAAAAGAGGCTGTATAATGTCTCACCTCAGGTGTTAAAAAGGAGCATGGGCACTAACACCTAAAGATCTTTCCAGATGGAATTTCATGTTTTTAGTTACATGAGTGAGCATTGAGCTATTTGCATCGATTCATGCCTTAGCTTTTTAAAATTTCAATTGACAGAATATTGAATGATTTATTCAATACTGGTATATATATTTTTTAATATTATGCAACTAGCTAAAATGTTTTCACTAGTTGAGGTATCATATACTTTGAAACAAAGTCATATATAAAACTACCCACAAGTAGGTAGATCATTGATTACCACAACTCTTACATAAAACCATCATTAAATTTTTGGTCCACCATAAATTTTTTTTTATTAAAACACAAAATCATGTCATTTATCAATGCATGTATAAATATACATCTGTTTAAATATTTTTTAATCTTTTTACTTCACACCATGGCCTGAGGGATCTTAGTTTCACAAACAGGGATAGAACCCATACCTTCTTCAGTAGAAAGACAGAGTCTTAACCACTGGACTGCCAGGAAGTCTCACATCTGTCTTTTACAAAAAACGAATTTTTTTTTTAGGTAACCATTCTTCATGGAAATAATCTTACAAAATTCATTACAGTATTTATTGCATTATTACTGTACAAAAGTTATATTATTATTACAACACTCAAACTACCACACAATTGTACTCATTTCACACGCTAGTAAAATAATGCTCAAAATTCTCCAAGACAGGCTTCAACAGTACATGAACCGTGAACTTCCAGATGTTCAAGCTGGATTTAGAAAAGGCAGAGGGACCAGAGATCAAATGGCCAACATCGGTTGGATCATCGAAAAAGCAAGAGTTCTAGAAAAATATCTATTTCTGCTTTATTGACTATGTCAAAGCCTTTGACTGTGTGGACCACAACAAACTCTGGAAAATTCTTCAAGAGATGGGAATGCCAGACCACCTGACCTGCCTCTTGAGAAATCTGTATGCAGGTCAGGAAACAACAGTTAAAACTGGACATGGAATGACAGACTGGTTCCAAATCAGGAAAGGAGTACGCCAAGGCTGTATATTGTCACCCTGCTTATTTAACTTATATGCAGAGTACATCATGAGAAATGCTGGACTGGAAGAAACACAAGCTGGAATCAAGATTGCCAGGAGAAATATCAATAACCTCAGATATGCAGATGACACCACCCTTATGGCAGAAAGTGAAGAGGAACTAAGAAGCCTCTTGATGAAAGTGAAAGAGGAGAGTGAAAAAGTTGGCTTAAAGCTCAACAATCAGAAAACGAAGATCATGACATCAGGTCCCATCACTTCATGGCAAATAGATGGGGAAATAGTGGAAACAGTGACAGACTTTATTTTTTGGGTTCCAAAAGCAGATGGTGACTGCAGCCATAAAATTAAAAGACACTTGCTCCTTGGAAAAAAAGTAGTTATGACTAATCTAGACAGCATATTAAAAACCAGAGTATTTGCCAACAAAGTTCTGTCTAGTCAAAGCTATGGAATTTCCAGTAGTTATGTATGGATGTGAGTTTGGCCTCTTGTGTGAAGAAGGCTGAGTGCTGAAGAATTGATGCTTTTGAACTGTGGTGTTGGAGAAGACCCTTGAGAGTCCCTTGGACTGCAAGGAGATTAAACCAGTCCATCCTAAAGGTAATTGGTCCTGAACATTCATTGGAAGGACTGATGCTGAAACTCCAATACCTTGGCCACCTGATGGGAAGAACTAACTCATTTGAAAAGACCTTGATGCTGGGAAGGTTTGAAAGCAGGAGGAGAAGGGGATGACAGAGGATGAGATGGTTGGATGGCATCACCAGCTCAATGGACATAAGTTTGGGTAAACTCCAGGAGTTGGTGATGGACAGGGAAGCCGGGAGTGCTGCAGTCCATGGGGTCACAAAGAGTCGGACACAACTGAGTGACTGAACTGAATTCATTGATATCATCTAGGATCCAGAATACATTTAAACACTATAGCTTTTCTCAAAAATATCACTTTTAGTTGATATTATATTAAGGTACCATAGTCTATTCAATTATCACTTTGTTGAAAGTTATTTGGAGTGCCTTGAATATCTTGCTCTGGGAGTAGGTGATGAACAGGGAGGCCTGGTGTGCTGCAGTCCATGGGGTCACAATCAGACATGTCTGAGCAATTGAACTGAACTGAACTGAATACCTTGCTTTTAAAATAATATAAAAAATAATCTTATATATTAATTTGTTACTTTTGCTAGGTAAAATTGGGATGGATTTCTAACACTAAGATTGTGCAATCAAAAAGAAATTATGTATGTGATTTTGAACCATGAACTTCCAGAAGTTCAAGCTGGATTTAGAAAAGACAGAGGAACCAGAGTTCAAATTGACAACGTCTGCTGGATCATCGAAAAAGCAAGAGAGTTCCAGAAAAACATCTACTATTGCTTTATTGACTATGCTAAAGCCTTTGACTGTGTGCATCACACCAAACTGTGGAAAATTCTTCAAGAGATGGAAATACCAAATCACCTTATCTGCCTCCTGAGAAATCTGTATGCAGGTCAAGAAGCAACAGTTAGAACTGGACATGGAACAACAGACTGGTTCCAAATATGGAAAGGAGTACATCAAGGCTGTATATTGTCACCCTGCTTATTTAACTTATATGCAGAGTACATCATGAGAAATCCTGGATTGGATGAAGCACAAGCTGGAATCAAGATTGCTTGGAGAAAAATCAATAACCTCAGATATGCAGATGACACCACACTTATGGCAGAAAGTGAAGAACTAAAGAACATCTTGATAAAAATGAAAGAGGAGAGTAAAAAAGTTGGCTTAATAACTCAACATTCAGAAAAGTAAGATCATGGCAGCTGGTCCCATCACTTCATGGGAAATAGATGGGGAAACCTTGGAAACAGTGGCAGATTTTATTTTGAGGGGCTCCAAAATCACTGCAGAAGTGATGCAGCCATGAAATTAAAAGATACTTGCTTCTTGGAAGAAAAGTTATGACCAATCTGGACAGTTTATTCAAAAGCAGAGACATTACTTGCCAACAAAGATCTGTCTCGTCAATACTATGGTTTTTCCATAGTCATGTATGGATGTGACAGTTTGGACCATAAAGATGAGCACTGAAAAACTGATGCTTTTGAACTGTGGTATTAGAGAAGACTCTTCAGAGTCCATTGGACAACAATGAGATCAAACCAGTCCATCCTAAAGGAAATCAGTCCTGAATATTCATTGGAAGGACTGATGCTGAAGCTGAAACTCCAATACTTTGGCCACCTGATGCATAGAAGGGACTCATTGGAAAAGACCCTGATGCTGGGAAAGACTGAAGGCAGGAGGAGAAGGGGACAACAGAGGATGAGATGGATGGACGGCATCATCAACTCAATGGACATGAGTCTGAGTAAACTCCAGGAGTTGGTGGTGGACAGGGAGGCCTGGCGTGCTGCAGTCCATGGAGTCACAAAGAATCAGACACAGTTGAAAGACTGAACTGATGTGATTTTGCTAGATATGATGAATATTTTTCCATATGTGTAGCATTTTGCATTCCCACCATCAATTCAGGAAGGTATCAGTTGACTCACCATTCTTCTACCTGAGATGGTGTCAAAGCTTTGATGAGATGTGGTCTACTTTAAATTCTCTTATTATAAAGGAGAATGAGCATTTATTATGTGTTTCTTGGACATTTATATTTCTTCTACTTTGAAATAACTTTTCATATCACCTTTTCAATTTTTTTAAATCAGTTTGTTGATCTTACTTTGGGACTGTTGTTATCTTTTCTAAGTTGCAAAATTATTTTTTTCTTTTTGTCTTTGCTTTTGTTTGTTTTCCATGCAAATACTTTTTTGGGAAAAAATTATTTGAACTTAACAGTCCTTTTAAAATAATAGTTTCTTAACTGTACTCCAATAAAATTTGTTTTAAAAAGTTTAAAATCTAAAACTTAGAAATAAGTATAGATACTTATTTGCCTTAAATACATTAAACACATGTGAAAATTAGTAAAATTTATAAAATAAAAAATTAAGTCCTTTGAGACATAAAAAATAATAGCTTCTTGATTTTGAGTAATTATTAGGAAAACATTTTTCCCTCTGCTCACAAAATAGAAATGTAATCACCTATGTTTTCTTCTACTTGTCTGATTTCACATTTAGATCTCTGATTTATTTGGATTTTTCCTGGTTTATCATATAATCTAGCCATTATATCTTTATATGTATAGCTATTACATGGCACCCAATTGTCCCAACATGCTTTGTTAAAAATTTTTCTGATTTAAGGTGCCATTTTCATCACATCCCCCAGAGAAGGAAATGGCAACCCACTCCAGTATTCTTGCCTGGGAAATCCCATGGACAGAGGAGCCTGGCAGGCTACAGTGTATGGGGTCATAAAGAGTTAGACACGACTCAGAGGCTAAACAACAACAACAAATACATCATATACTAAAATTTCACGACACTTGGATATATTTCTGGATTTTCTATTCTGTCCCGTTGGACTGTCTGTCTATGCATAGGCAAGTACTTGTTGATGTGATTAAAGTGGCTTTATGCCTCACACTCCCTTTTTTAAGGATTAATCTGCTTATTCTTATTCACTATTTTCTGTGGAACTTTATTAGCAATGTTTTAACTCCAGGAAGGAGATATGTTTGGATATTATTATTGAGATTGTTTTAAACAAATTTTATCTTGGGGCATATTATCCTCATGACATGTTTGTATTCCAAAGCATATGTTTCTCAATTTGTTCTTGTCAACTTTTGTGTCTTTCCATAGTGTTTTAAAGTGTTCTTTAGATAGGTTTTGCATATCCTTTGTACAAATGTTTCCCTAAAGAAATTTATCATGTTTGTCTGTTTTTAGATGTGATATTTTATTACATTATTGTATATCATAATATTTGCATTTATTTTCTTGAATTTTTACAGATATTCAATCATCCTAAAGATTATTTACCTCTATGTTTCCAGTTATCATGTCTCTAAATGCTTTCTCTTATCTACTTGGTTATTTCCTCCAATATCTCTATAGAGTCTTGGCAATATAAATATGGGTGGACAAAGTCAACTGAAAGCATTAATTATAATTTTATTACAATTATAATTAATTATAATTTTATTATAAAACTGAAGCATTTTTGCTAAACTTTACTGATTCATTTTTTATTATTTAGAAAATTTGGTTGAATGCTTTTCCTTAACATGCCCTCTAAGCATTTACAGGATAAAATCTGGTAAGCATAATAGATTACAGGTTGTTTAACATTGTAGACAGAGACTGGACTCAGGTCTGTAATAAACCTAAACTTGAATCTTGATTCTGCCTCTCACTAAGTCTTTCACTGTGGACATAGAACTTGTGAAGTCAGTTTTCACGGTCACAAAATGAGAAATTCTACATAAAATGCCTGATAAAATATCCAGCACTCACATACGTCTATTAACATTATTTTCCTGCATCCTTCCATGAGGGCAGGTAAAGTAACTAATCACAGCATCCTAGTTGAACATTTTGATGGTACAGGTGGTCCAGATACGTTTGGTGAATTACATTTTTGCAGATGGAAAATGTCTGATAAGCAGGATCATTTTTCTAGTGTTTCTAAGATATACTTAGAAGAAGTGAAGGAAAAAATAATTTTCATGGGAACTTTGTATTTTCACTTTTTACCCAATGACAAACCTGGCACAAAGGAATTATAGTTATTTTATGAATGACATAATTCTGACTCAGACAAATGAAGTCGAACTAGCAAAAGTTAGATCCAGCAATTGAACCCATTACATCAATTCCCTTTTAAAAACATGTCCAAGTATTTCACTTAGGATGAATATAAACAAAACTCTTCCCTGCTCACTCTACTGTGTTCTTTGCCCATAGGAACCACTGCCAGTTCTGGATTAACCTACACACTCTTGTATCTCTCAGCCTTCTCATCTGATATTCTCTTTGCTTGGAGCACCATGAGTTCTTCCCTCCCATCTTCTATCTGATGAAAGTTTTGTACTCATCCTGTAAGTTTCCACTTAGATGTTTGGTGCATGTGTGTGTGCTCAGTCACTTCAGTCATGTGCAAATCTGTGTGACGCTATGGACTGTAGCCCGCCAGGCTCCTCTATCCAAGGGATTCTCCAGGTAAGAACATTGGAGTGGGTTGCCATGCTCTCCTGCAGGGGAGCTTCCAGACCCAGGGATCAAACCAGTGGAGTCTCCTGCGTCTTTTGCATCGCAGGCGGATTATTTATCGCTGAACTACCAGGGAAACCCCGTTTAGAGCTTTAGTTAGTTAGTTAAGTTTCTCAGTCGTGTCCGACTCTTTGCCACCCCATGGACTGTAGCCCACCAGGCTCCTCCATCCATGGGATTCTCCAGGCAAGAATACTAGAGTGGGTTGCCATTTCCTTCTCCTCCCAAAAGACTTCTGATTCCTATTTCTAAATAGATGGTCTTATGATACTCTCTATTTCATGTGTCATTCATTGCCTTATGCTTTATCCAAACTGCCTATTTAATTTCCATAAATGTTATGAGAATAGTGATTGTATCTGTATTACTTATTCCAATGTTCAGTACATCAGTCCACATGATAAATGTTCTACCAACATAAACCAAATGAAAGTTTTCCATTATATGTTGTTTTCAATAGTAAAACTTTGAAGATAGTGTAAATTTTCAAAGATACAAACATAGTTTTATATAGTTTAGTACATCCAGATTATGAAAACTTATACAGTGATTTAAAAAGTATCATATTTTGACATTCTTTTAATAAAAAGATTTTATGTAAAAATATAGGTCAAAATCAATTTATAATATATTCATGATTTTAGCTATGGAAATAGCTAATGTTCTGGAGACTGTGTTTGAAAACATTGTGCTAGATCTCTTAAATCAATTATCTTGTTTAATTTTCATAAGTACAGAATAAAATGGTTATTATTATCCTCATTATATTGGGGAATCACCCAGGTGGAAAGTGATTGAGTAAAAGTAATTTTCTTTACTCATGGTTTCAAAATCAGGTTTTGTCCAACTTTGAAGTTTACACTTTGAAATCTAGAAAGAAATAGATGCATAGAGCTTTGCATATACATACACACACAAACACACGCAGGTGCTCCTCAAATATAGTATTTTCCTATTCTTCAACTGAGTTAGCTTCCCTTGTGGCTCAGTGGTAAAGAATCTGCCTGCAATGCGAGAGACCTGGGTCTGATCCCTGTATTGGGAAGGTCCCCTGGAGAAGGGAAAGGCTACCCACTCCAGTATTCTGGCCTGGAGAATTCCTTGGACTATATAGTCCATGGGGTGCAAAGAGTTGGATACTCTTTGCACACACACACACACACACACATGCAGGTGCTCATCAAATATAATATGTTCCTATTGTTCAACTTAGTTGATGTGAACATTGTAACCTGTTAACAGTTCTTATCTCTGGATTTGACTCTAATGTTTTGTATAATTTTTTCCCCTCCCACTTTTTCCACAATAAGTATGCATTATCTAAAAATGGTATTAAAATAATACATTTAAAAAAGAAATCTTGTCATCAGTCCTCTTCCTCAAAGCTTTTCTATCTTATTTGTAGACCTACAAAGAAGCCTTTTGAGTTTCAAGGGTGAGAGTCCATTCTTCTTACAGATCATCATTTTTCAACATATTTATTATCCAAACTTGAGCATTTGAGTTATGGTTTCCCGAATCATCTGATTGATAGAGATTTTCTCATGAACAAATGGAATATGGTCATGCATATAATCATGGGTATATTGTTACTCTATGGACTACATTTAGGTTTCAACCAAATGACCAGAGCTGACTGTTTGAGTCAAATAATGAGAATTGATATCTTCTTATTCATTCACTATCACTTGGCCAAATATCTTTGGAATACTGTATATGCCAAATTGATGCAAGCATGTGGGGATTTGAAGATAAGTAAAATTTTCTGCCCTAGAGAGAAGAAATACAAAGTAGGGCTGGGAAGGAAGTCATATGAGCTGAAATAAAGAAGTGTAATGTTTGGCATGAAGGAGAAGTGAGGAGGAGGGTGGAGAGCAGAGAAGAGGAGTACTCAATTCAAAAGGCCTGGTAGGAACTGAGGGCCCGTTACTGCATGTAACACCAATCCTTTTCAAGTGCCTTCACTGAGGTTTGTATTTCATTTTAGGTGATACTCTCAACATATGTCTCAATTAACATTGCTGTGGATAGCATAGCCACCTTCTCCTCTTCTGGAAATATGCAAATTGACAACACATTCTTTGCAACCACTGGTTTGTGTCAGAGTTGGCATAGAGGTCAGTTTTTACCTGTTCCTTTTTCTTGCCCCCGACTCTCTGGACCTTTTGCAGATTTAATTGTGTCCAGCTGGGTGCACTTTGCCCTTTCTCTGAATAGGACAAAGGAATACTTATCCTCACCCATTTTCAAAGCCTTTCCCTTTCCCTTCGGATTTGCGGTTCAACAAACCACATCTTCCTTTGACTCAGCTCCCAAATTACCTTAATAGCCTATGGCATCCAAAGGGTGACCTCCACCCTGTCCTGGCTTCTCTAGTGCCTTTAAGTCACACCTGCAGCCATTTAAAACAGTGTCATCAAGCTGTGGTCAATTCCTGGCACCAGCTGCTAAGCAGTATTCAAACCTTTTCTTCCTTACCAGACAAAACTGAGATTTACAATTAGGAGAGTTGTCTTCCGCTCTCAAATATTAAAAATATATTACTTCTAAACTCTCTACTCTCTTCTCTCTCTTCCTTACCTGCTACCTCAGAGCTTTGTGCACGCATGCATGCTGAGTTGCTTCCGTTGTGTTCCAGTCTTTGTGATTCTATGGGCTGCAGCCGCCCACCACCCAGGCTCCTTTATCCATGGGATTCTCCAGGCAAAAATACTGTTGTGGGTTGCCCTGCCCTTCTCCAGGGGATATTCTCAACCCAGGGATTGAACACATGTCACCTGCATTGCAAGTGGATGGATTGTTTACCACTGAGCTACAGGCAAAGCCCTCATGGCTTCACAATCTGATGAAAAGAACCTCCATTGATTTCAAAACCTTGGGTCTAAGCTTCCAACCTCATAGTGTCCACTGTCACTTCAAAGCTTCAGTTTTCTCACCTGTAGAAAAAGTAACAGTTTAGGTTTGAGGGAAGATATAGGGAAGTAACCTGTTCGAGGTAATAATCACTATAAATAAAATAGAAGCAAGAGAACAGAGAGTATTGGTGGTTAGTTTTAGATTTAGGAGTCAAGGAAGGACTCTGTGAGAATATGACATTTGGGCAAGAGTTCAAAAACAGCGATAGAGTGAGCCACAAAATTATCTGGGAAAAGAGCATTCTGGACACAGATGATAATAAATGTGTGTGACTTCACTAAGAAGAGCTTGTTTGATGTGATCAAGGAACAGTAAATCAACAGGTATGGCTCAAAGAGTCTTGGCAAACATGGGCTTAGAGCCAAGAGGAAGGTTTTGGATTGGGGTCTTAAAAGTCATTAGAGAATTTTTAGCAGAGGGTGGGGGAGTGACATGATAAGCATTTCACATTAAGAGGAACTTGGAGCTGCATGGAAAATAGATTGATGATTGATAGGAGACAGAAATAGAAGTTTGGAGACAAGGTTGACACTCTTGCAGCCTACCAGAGGAGTGATGACAAGGGCATGGACTGGGTGTTTATCATGGCATCTTGGATCATTTGATTCAGGATAGGAGTGTGAGAGAGAAGAATCATAACTATGAGGCTTTTGACCTGAGCCATTGGGTGAATGGAGTTGCCATTTACTGTGTGTGTGAATGTGTTAGTTGTTTAGTCATGTCCGACTCTCTGCAGCCCCACAGACTGTAGCCCACCAGGCCCCTCTGTCCACGGGAGTCTTCAGGCAAGAACACTGGAGTGGGTTGCCATTTCCTTCTCCAAAAGGAACTATAGAAAGAAAGAAAGTGAAGTGGCTCAGTCATGTCTGACTCTTTGTGACCCCATGGACTGTAGCCTACCAGGCTCCTCCATCCATGGAATTTTCCAGGCAAGAGTACTGGAGTGAGTTGCCATTTCCTTCTTCTTGCCATTTACTGAGGTAGGTAAAACTCAGGGAGGATTGATGTATTGGGCTGGAAACCAAAAAGGTGATTTTACAATACATTGATATGATTGACAGATGCTCAAGTAGAGATGCAGAGGAGGAAACTATATATGCAAATTCAATTCAGAGATGGGATTAGTGAACAAAATCTGAAGTCATTAGTGTATGCACCAAATGCTGTAAAGCCATCTAGTAAGACTGAGGCTTAAAACTTGGACTTGTTGGTGACTGAGTTGTGTTTGAACTGAAGAAGTGGGCACTAGCCCAACAGGATTTTGTCTTAGAAAATGCGGAGTTTCTGAAATTAGTATGCATTACTAAATTGATGAGTTTTGAGATTCAAAGGATGATGCCCACTTATAAAATGGAAATTTTCTGTTAAAATAGGTGATATAGGAATACAACTTAATATTATAATGATAAAATGAAAAGTATGCCAACATTTTTTCAGCCATTCTGATTACAAATAGATGATATGTAGAGACCATGGAAGAAAATAATTCCCAAATATAAGGGCTTTTTTGTTTTTTAATTTTATGGAGGTGTTACCAAACTCAAGTTCAGCTGTTTATCACTTAAGAAGCCAATATTTGAGAGACACGTGTTGAAGGAAAGAAAAGATAGCTTTATTGAGAAAGCCAGCAATTCTGGGGAGAAGGTGGACTCATGTCCCCAAAAAACAACTCCTTACAGATAATCAAGGGCAAGAGCTTTTAAAAGGGAGTTTCAAAGGTGTACAGGCAAAAGAGGGGGCTATATGCAGAACAGCACAGCCAGCTCCAAGAGTAATCTTGAAATTAGGCATGGGCTGTCTGATCAGCATCACCTTGATTGCTTTAACTACAGTTAATCTGTAGTTCCAGGGTTGGCTTGTCCTCATTTTCTTGAGGCCAGTTCTTAGAACTGTGCAAGATGAAGCAGTTTATGTCATGGTTACAGTCAGGTTATCATGTAGTTAACTTCATCTACCTGGTGGGGATTTCAGTATCTGTAAAATGGCTCAAAGGATACCAGTTCAGTTCAGTTAAGTCGCTCAATCATGTCTGACTCTTTGCGACCCCATGGACTGCAGCACTCCAGGCTTCCCTGTCCATCACCAACTCCCGACAGTTACTCAAACTCGTGTCCATTGAGTGGGTGATGCCATCCAACCATCTCATCCTTTGTCATCCCCTTCTCCTCCCACCTTCAATCATTCCCAGCATCAGGGTCTTTTCAAATGAGTCAGGTCTTCATATCAGGTGGCCAAAGTATTGGAGGTTCAGCTTCAGCATCAGTCCTTCCAATAAATATTCAGGACTGATTTCCTTTAGGATGGACTGGTTGGATCTCCTTGCTGCCCAAGGGACTCTCAAGAGTCTTCTCCAACATTACAGTTCAAAAGCATCAATTCTTTGGCACTCAGCTTTCTTTATAGCCCAACTCTCACATCCATACATGATTACTGGAAAAACCATAGCTTTGACTAGACGGACCTTTGTTGGTAAAGTAATGTCTCTGCTTTTGAATATGCTGTCTAGGTTGGTCATAACTTTTCTTCTAAGGAGCAAGCGTCTTTTAATTTCATGCCTGCAATCACCATCTGCAGTGATTTTGGGGCCCCCCAAAAATAAAGTCTGTCATTATTTCCATTGTTTTCCCATCTATTTTCCATGAAGTGATGGGACCAGATGCCATGATTTCCGTTGTCTGAATGTTGAGTTTTAAGCCAACTTTTTCACTCTCCTCTTTCACTTTCATCAAGAGGCTCTTTAGTTCTTCACTTTTTGCCATAAAGTTGGTGTCATCTGCATATCTGAAATTATTGATATTTCTCCTGGCAATCTTGATTCCAGCTTGTGCTTTATCCAATCCAGCATTTCTCATGATTTACTCTGCATATAAGTTAAATAAGCAGGGTGACAATATACAACCTTGGCTTACTTCTTTCCCTATTTGGGACCACTCTGTTGTTCCATGTCCAGTTCTAACTGTTGCTTCATTTTTTTAAAATATAAATTTATCTACTTTAATTGGAGGCTAATTACTTTACAATATTGAATTGGTTTTGCCATACATGAACATGAATCTGCCATGGGTAACTGTTGCTTCTTGACCTGCTTACAGATTTCTCAGGAGGCAGGTCAGGTGGTCTGGTAGTCCCATCTCTTGAGGAATTTTCCACAGTTTGTTGTGATCCACATAAAGGCTTTGGCATAGTCAATAAAGCAGAAATAGATGTTTTTCTAGAACTATCTGGCTTTTTCAATGATCCCGCAGATGCTGGCAATTTGATCTCTGGTTCCTCTGCCTTTCCTAAATCCAGACTAAACATCTTGAAGTTCCTGGTTCATGTACTGTTGAAGTCTGGCTTGGAGAATTTTGAGCATTACTTTGCTAGTGTGTGAGATGAGTACAATTGTGCAGTAGTTTGAACATTCTTTGGCATTGCCTTTCTTTGGGATTGGAAGGAAAACTGATCTTTTCCACTCCTGTGGCCATTGAGTTTTCCAAATTTTCTGGCATATTGAGTGCAGCACTTTCACTGCAACATCTTTTAGGATTTGAAATAGCTCAACTGGAATTCCATCACCTCCACTAGATTTTTCAAAGGATATGGTTCACAGTATTAGCCCTTGAGGAAAAACTAAAAGTCCTTGACTTTGTTTCATGGCTGCTGCTGCTGCTGCTAAGTCACTTCAGTCATGTCCGACTCTGTGAGACCCCATAGATGCCAGCCCACCAGGCTCCCCCGTCCCTGGGGCTCTCCAGGCAAGAACACTGGAGTGGGTTGCCATTTCCTTCTCCAATGCATGAAAATGAAAAGGGAAAGTAAAGTCACTCAGTCATGTCTGACTCTTTGTGACCCCATGGACTGCAGCCTGCCAGGCTTCTCCGTCCATGGGATTTTCCAGGCAAGAGTACTGGAGTGGGTTGCCATTGCCTTCTCTGTGTTTCATGGCTAAAGTATTATAATTTTGTCTTTTTAAATATTTGTTTTGTGTCTCCATTTTCTCATTTTTCTCATTAAATTTATTCTTTGGCTAAAGTTTTTCCACATGTAAGAGACAGGTGGAGGACATGGTTGGGTGGGGGGTTTTGTCTCATAGGGTAGAACATCTCATAGGGTCCTACTTGGTTACAAAGAGATTATAGGTAATGCAATTGTTTTCTTGTTTATTTAGTAAGTGTACCTTATAATTCTTATATCCTGCTTTTATTTACTCATTAATTTTTATTAAAATTCAATAATCCATCTCCCTATTAATAATTGAAACACTGCAATTAAAATTAATTTGATCCATATTCCCAATCCTTCATCAAAATATATTCCAGGATCTTCCCCCAGATATAACTACCATTGTGGATTTGGGCAGTACTCTTTCTAAACTTTTCTTTGTATTTTCTAACTACTTAAGTATCTCTAGTGTCTTAATTATAATATTCAGTCCTTATTTCATCACTATTTATATCCTACATCTGAGTAAACTTGTCCTCTCTTTTCTCACATTCCACATTTCTACACTTTAATATTGTGGAATAAATTTTCCAATTGGTAAAAACATGCTATCATTTTCCATTTTTGTTTAAAGTAATTCATGAATATTACCTGTTCCATTTTTACTTTGAAGTAAATTTTCTTATAGTTCTTTCAGAGAAATTTCATACATTGTAAATTGTTCACATCTGAAAAAAGTCTTTATTATCCCTTTCCATTTTAAATTATGGTTTGGCTGGTTTGGCTGAATATAGCATGCTGGGTTCAAAATACTTTTCTCAGAACTTGGAAGGTGTTACTTTATTGTGTTCTTGTGTTCAGCACTGCTGATGTGAAATCTGGTGTCAGTATGATTTCCATTCCTTATAAACAATGATTCTTTTTCTTCTGGCATCTTTTAAGAGTATTTTCCTTTCAGTATTAATATGAAATTTCATTTCATTGTGTTTTGATGTGACTTTTGATTTGTTTTTAGTTAAATTTATCCTGCTCAGTACTCTGTGTACTCATTCAATTTGAGAATATATGTCATTTATTTATGTATATATGTATGTATTTTATTAGTAATATTCATATAACAGTCTGGGATATCTCTTGCTACCTTTTTTTCCAAATAGTTCTTCTTCCTCATTCTCTCTGCTCAATATACAAGTGTTTTTTAGAAGAATGTTAGAAAATATGTATCTATCTTTAAAATATTTAGACTTCTAGTTGGCAGCTTTTTCCTACCTTTTCTGTTTTGTGATCCACACACATTGCTCAGTTTAACTTTAGATCTTTTTGATTTGGTGTTCAATACTATACTTGCTATTCAGTAGATACAACAATTATTTAGACATGATTATTTATGCAAATGTTGACACTAATCATTACAGACATCTCTTGCAAAATCTCTATTTTGTTCTTTTCATTATTAATTGCTTAATTATTTATTTCTTTTCTTTTAATGACAGTCATTCCACCCTTTATTGCTCCTAATTTAAGGATTTCTTTATTTGTGTATTTGTTCAATTACTTTTGTTATCCTGGGTATAAGTTTTTCTTATCTTTGGATTTGCTGATTCTCTATCATGTAAATGGACTTTCACAAATGTTTGATGAACCCTGATTCTGTATTCAGCTTCCGCGATAGACTTCTCTGCATATTTCCTACTCAGCAGCACATCCCCTGATGTGGAAACCTTAGCTTCTCGTTCAGGCTTGTTGCCTACTTTATTTCTTCATGTGATGCCTCATAGTTTTGTGTTCACTGTGATTTCTCCATTGTTTTTCAAGTGTATGCATTATCAATTTTTCATGTCTAATTTATTAGTTAATTTCATATACCTTGTTTATATCCTCTGTAGTGGTTTTCATGAATGAACTCAGCATCTTAAAACCATGACGAGCAGAACATACCCTTGGCGGTAGGCAATCCCACCGTTGACACGCTCTCCAGTGATTTCATGTGTTTCTGCTGTTCTCTTGGCCTCGTTTTCCTGATACCAGTGTGGCTGCCACAATCCAGATGTTCCATCTTGCCACCAGTACCCTAATCAGGGAAGAATCAGGTTGGGACTGAAAGGTTTCTCCTTCCCAGAAATGTCATTTTCTCTTCTCACTTTACAGGCCAGAAATGGTGGCAAGTACACTCCTTAATTCAAGGGAAACAGAAATAAACACTGTTTACCAAAAGAGAATAGGATATTGTAATGATTGACTCTGGTAAACCATACCTCATCTGTTGGGTATGGGCAATTGCAATTCCAAAGTAATATACTTTATGTTTTTATTAAAAAGAAGAGGTGTGTTGATTTTGGATAAACAGATAAAGTATTTGCCGTGTTGGAATTCTAATCTAGTTTCTTAAAATCCTAGATTTTTAAAAGAATTTTATTTTATATTTTTAAAATCCTAGACTTAGAAAATTCAATAGTTTCACTTTTATGATTATTATCTCTGTAACGTGCTTCAGAAATAATAAAATAAAAATCTATTTATGAGACTGATTTTGAATCTACAAGTTTGACTTTAAGTTTCTCATCTAGTTGTCATCCTTATTTTATATAGTGAAAGAAAATCTTTGCTTGGTGAGTGATGGACATAATGAGGACTTTATGGATGAAGAACCACAGCTTTATTCTTAATTTTGCCTTCCTTTCCAACCAGAAAGTAACATTTTCTTCAAAATACATTACATGTTTAGATCAGTCAGGATCTAACTTATATGTCTTGAGTAAATGGGTCTTTCATTGAATACCTGTTGATTGCCTGAAGTTAGGGCAGAACTATATGTGTGGAGACTGTAAGCTTTATTTCAGCTCCAAACAATAATAATAATGCTTTCCAGTGGGAGAGGTCACAAATGAAATGTGCTATCATTCTTATCATTTTGATAAAATGAAGAGGAAAACTTTCTCTGCAGTGAAAACTAGCATAAAGCAAATTCAAACACTTTAAAAAACTGAAAGAAATTATGTTGGGCAAATAAAATATCTAAAAAGTTATGGTCTTAATATTTTAATAAGCTATACAAATCTTTAGAAATGTATGAATAAATAAATGGGAAATGGAATGAAGAGACTAGTCAAAGGAGGATAGAAATAACTAAAGTAAGAACCAGATTTCTAAGTTACTAAATAAATGCAAAAGAAAATAATGAGAACATTAATTTTTAAACATCTAAATATGCAGTGCTGACAAGGAATGCTGAAACAGATTTACTCACACATTGATGATGGGCTTACAAATTAGTGCAGATTTTGAGATATTAGCTTGGAATTGTGAATCAAAAACTTTGATGGCACTTATATATTTTGATCCAATAATGTAATTCTTATATATTGCTAATTAAAAATTTTGAGATCCTGATAGAGTTTTATGCATAAAGCTAAAGTTTATAAATGAGGCATCTATAAATTGAAAAACTTGTAGACTTTATGGAAACTTTAAATACGTAGCAAAATTATTTTGATAACTAGAATCTACAGGTTTAAAATTATTTCTAACGTATCACCTCATTATGTAAAAGGTAATTCAGGGAGATTTAATCCACAATTTACATGACTTCTCTCTAGGAATTTCTTTTTGCTTACCTGTATTTTTCTGCTGGTTCCAACATTGCTGCCTTAAGGAGAGTTTCCTTTGCCAAACTGTAAAATCAAAAAAATAACGAACAGCAACAAAAAGTCTGTGATTCATCTTTGTCTGTGTTTCAGGCTTTAAAATCCTTCTGCACTGATTTGGTTCTCCTGATTCTGTGAGTACAAAAAAAGAAAGCATTACTTTATCTCAAGTTAAGGAACATGAGTTTCAAGTTTGTCAATTATATGAATGACTTCCTGATCATCTAACTAGTATGCGGCAGGACCTCAATGCTGGTTTGTTGGTTTCTAGTTCAATGTTCACTCCACTTCTCCAAGATGTCTTTCCTTTGTATGAAGTGTGTACTTTATTGCTTGTAGACTTCACTGAAGATTATTTGTGTTTGGCAGATTAGCTGACTCTCCCTTTTGGGTGCCAAGTGAATATTTCTGAATTATTCCAGTTTTCTCAGTAACATAGCTGGAATGGAATTTTCTATGATAAAATGAGAGAACACGGAATCTGTCTATCAGACCAGGTCTGCACATAAATACAGAGGAATGCTCTGGATTGGTGCCGACCCTGGAATCCTTTGAGAAGCCATTTCGACAATCTGGAGAGAAGTAACCTAGTGCGGGTCATGAACACTTTCTTTCTGTCACCGTGACCTGAACATCTGTGTGCTCTATTCTCTTTAAAATTGGGGAAAACTTCTCTGTAGCTGGCATTCTGGGATGGCATGAGAATTAATCATACTTTTTACCTGAGTTTCTTCTTCAAAACAAAAACACCTGTGCATGCAATAAAATATAAACTTATGAAAGCAATTGTTTCCACTTGGTCTTTATGGTCTAATGAATGCTATATTAGTACATATCCTCTGGGACTGCTAGCCTTTGTGTAATGTATTATTTCAAGAAAATATAACTATAGAAAATATAATCATATGGTCATAAAATTATAGAAAAATGGCCTGAAGAATTAATGACTTAGAAAAGCTTTGACCATACTGTATAAAATAAGAAAAATGAATGAATTTAAGTAGCCGGAAATAATTCTGAATTTGATATTCATTACTTTCATTGGAAAATATTTTTTAAAAACTTAAATTAATGTGTCTCATGCCCACTTCTTTCCAGCCACTGAGCGGATAAGTCCTTCCTTCACAGTAGTGGTGGTTGCAAAGCACTCAGTGATCCAACGCTACCAGGCTGGGTCCTAATCTCTCTATGCTTAGTCGCTCAGTCATGTCTGACTCTTTGCGACCCCATGGACTGTAGCCTACCAGACACCTCTGTCCATGGGGATTCTCCAGGCAAGAATACTGGAGTGGGTTGCTATGCCCTCCTCCTGGGATTCTTCCCAACCCAGGGATTGAACCCAGGTCTGCATTGCAGGCAGATTCTTAACCTCTGAGCCACCAGGGAAACCCTCCCAACCCTTCAAAACAATATAAATTTCACCTTGTCTAGGAACTTGCCCTTCTCCATAAGCTCATCTGTTGCTCACATGGGATCCTTCTGAATATCTTTCACACTCTAGCACAAAGTTAATTTCTCCCTGGAAACTTTATGATTACCCCTTGACCATACCTCATACACTTGAATAGTGCAGTTATCTCAAAGTATTGCAGTTATTGTGCACACACTGGTTTTCCCACTAATCGTGAATCCTTTGGTGCTATGGACACTATTCAGGCATTCTTATTACTAGGAATGTAACAGAAAGTAAAATAATATGTATTTATTTGATAAAAGTGAATGAGAATACCCTGTATCTCATATTTTGATGTGTTTCCCAAAGGATTTTCTCTCATTTAATATGAGAATATACTAAATGCAAATATTTCAAAAAATGACTATCATATTTTCTATACTCAAAAGAGATTTGAAATGAAAATTGATTCAGATAGATATTTAAGTTAAAAATGATCTCTTCAGTCTTTAATAGCAAGTGGGGCAATATGAATTTTATTTTCAAAAAGTCTAAAGATAATGATGATAAAAGCATCAATAATGCATAATCAAAGTCTGTATATCTAAAGTTTTTGACCTAATAATGGTGCTCAGTAATGTCTGACATCGGAATAACCTGGGGCTATATAAAATACTGATTCGTTGGCCCCACCCAGTTGGTTGGAGAAGTGGAGAGCATCTAAAAGCTCCCTAGATGTATTTAATTTGCAGATTACTAAGCTCTGCCTTACAAGAAAATAACTTCCAAATGTTATATGTGCTGCATCTGGAAACAAAGTGGACTTTACAGATAAATTAGTTCTTATCTTCTTGTGAATCTCTAAATTTTTTCATGAGTCACAGAATTCAAGCTGAGAAGTATGTCATCTAGCTATGAATAAAACCCCACTATATAAGGTAAACCCTTTTCTTACCCACTGAGTGTTGGGTCATTGGTACACCAATAAACCCAAAGCACAGAGTTGGAGATGCAACATGGAATCCTTATGGCTCATTATTACAGACATATGAGAAGCTGTGGCAGTTTACCCTTTACAAAATTCCCTTTGAAATAGTAACTTCTACAGTCTTCATGGATGGACTGGAGATAATTATCCACAGATTCAAAAATTAATAATTTCCTATGTAGTGATTGAAAAAAAAATCCATTTGAGAAATAGCTTCCTCTTTGCCTGGAGTCAACTATCCAATAGCTACTTCAATGAAAAGAAAACAAAGACATATCCAGTGATGATTTTAAGCAGCAGCAAGTGATCTGTATTTTATTATGGTAGTCAGCTGTTTTATCACACACACACACACACACACACACATAAATAACCACAGTTAAACAACTTTGGGAACAAAGAATCTGAATCAGGACAAAATGAACTTTTCCCAAAAAAATCCAGATATGTGTTTTGCTTATCCTTGCAACAAGCTGTGATTCCCATGTGAAAGGTATCAATCTATTTCCTCTTCCTGTCAATCACTTGTGTCACACAGGGTCCTGGTATGTGGGGTCATGACCTTCTTCCTGGATAGGAGCCAAAAGCCACCAGTAATTTGACTGCTATAATTATTTAGACCGTTTCTAATAAGCCTAAAAATGTGATGTTAACATTTTTCACATGTTTGTAGTTTTCTGGCCTTCAAGTTATTCTCAGCTTGCCATTGTACACTTTAGTTATACTGGAAGAAAACATAATTTTCAATAACTAAACTTTGATTGTTGCTTTACCTTGGAAACAGCCATGCCTCTAGGACCATAAGATACTATTTCTTTAGAATTTTTTCCTAGGATGGGGCAAACTTTGACAATAATCAAAATCTATTCAACATAAATTTACTGAGCATTTACTATGTGCGAGGTTCTCAGGATTAAAAGAAAAATATCAAATCCAGGTCTTCAAGTAGATGAACTGACAAAAAATTAATTGACCCTTTGTGTGATTAGTAAAGGCACATCATTTAAATCCCTGATCTATGATGAGCAAGTACATGACTTTGGATATATTATCTGTGTACAAACTGGGTAACGAGGTGAATAATCACACTACTAGTATGGAGAAGGAAATGTCAATCCACTCCAGTCTTATTGCCTGGAGAATCCCAGGGACGGGGGAGCCTGGTGGGCTACCATCTATGGGGTCTCACAGAGTCAGACATCACTGAAGCGACTTAGCAGCAGCAGGAGTAAAAGGAAAAAATGATATCTAGACTTAGGAAATTTGAATCTAGAGACTATTTCTAACCACTATGCCATTCTGATTCTGGAGTCTGTGTTGATTGCTTGGTTTATACATGGAAGAATGTCAAATGCCATTTTGAAGAAGTGGAACATGTGGATATATAATATATATCAGAGATCAGATCAGATCAGTCGCTCATTCGTGTCCAACTCTTTGCGACCCCATGAATCGTAGCACGCCAGGCCTCCCTGTCCATCACCAACTCCCGGAGTTCACTGAGACTCACGTTATATATATATATATATATTATATATATATAAACTGGGTAGATGTGGATATATGTATAATACATAATTTATTTATATATATATACATACATATATAATTTAGCAGTATATGGGAAATATGGAAAGAATCCTATAGCCTTAATCTGAATAAATGAGTCTTTACCATCTCTTTAGAGAAGTTTGTCTTCAAGATGAACTTTTACATACCAAAGACCCAGGAAGAACGAAAGACCGGGTGCTTCTGAATGATTCTGCAGAGGCAGGTCCCATCATAAATGTTCTTCAGGATCAGTCTTCCTGGCTGACCTGGAGCCGTGTGTTTGGTTAACGACATGGGTAAATATACTCAGCCCATCACAGACAGCAGAAAACAAAACCAATCATTGGCAGTTGAATGATTTGGGTTCAGTTTCAAAAACATTTATTGAATAGAAATTAAAAAAAAAAAAAAAAACAGTCTGGGTGTGATTATATCAACTTGAATGGCCCAGGGGTACCCAGATTAAATATTACTTTTGGGAGTGCTTCTGAGGGTGTTTCCTGATGAGATGAGCTTTTGAATCAGTGGACTCAGTAAATCATCCTCTTCAACATGGATGGCTTCGCTGGTACCTCAGCTGGTGAAGAATCTGCCTGCAATGCAGGAGACCTGGCTTCCATCCCTGGGTTGGGAAAATCCCCTGGAGAAGGGAGAGACTGCCTACTCCAGTACTCTGGCCTGGAGAATTCCATGGACTGCATAGTCCATGGGGTTGCAAAGAGTTGGGCATGACTGAGGAATTTTCGCTTTCACTCTAGGGAGTGTCATAAAAGCATAAGAACACATGGATGCATCCAATCTGTTGAGGGCCTGGATAGAACAGGAAGTAAGGGAAGGAGGAATTTGTACCCATCTTCTGCCTCACTGCTTGAACGGGACAGTTCACCTCACCTTCCCCTGCCTTTAGACTGAGATTAACAGCATTGGCTCCCCAGTTCTCAGACCTTCAGATTCAGACTAAATTATATCACCAAATTCCAGAGTCTTTGGCTTGCAGACAGCAGATTGTGGGACTTCCCAATCTTCATAATCACATGAGCTAATTGCTAAAACAAATATCTTTTAGTATCTTATTGGTTCTGTTTCTCTGGAGAAGTCTGGTTAATACAGTAAATATACAAAGGCAAATGGAAAAGCACCCTTTCCCTTTAGCTGCCTCCTTTAGCCGAAGGGACAAATGCATGGACAGGTAACATGGTTCAGGTGGGATGTTCTCTGAAAAGGGAAGTGAAGGTATTAGCAGGGAGATATCCTATAAACATGAAAATAGAAAAAAGGCAGGAAAAAGTTACCAACTGTTTTATCTCCTTTGGGCTTCCCAGGCAGTGGTAGTGGTAAAAAACTTGCCTGCCAGTGCAGGAGACTTAAGAAATACAGGTTCAATCCCTGGGTCGGGAACATCCCCTGGAGGAGGGCACAGCAACTCACTCCAGTATTCTTGCCTGGAGAGTCCCCTGGACAGAGGAGCCTGGTGAGCTACAGTCCATGGAGTCACAAATAGTAAAATGACCAATTAAATACACATGCAGTTTCAGGATGAGTGCTCTTGGGTTTTAGTCTGGGCTCCCTCAATTTCTAGCCATATTACTTGGAGAGTGTGAATTACTTAACTCCTCTGTGACTCAGCTTTCCCTTCTCTAAAGTGGCATCTGTCTCATAGATATATTATGGAGATAAAATACGAAAAAAGTAAAGCTTTTAAGTATAGAGCCTGACAAACAGTGAAAGCTCTATAAGTTGCATTTTGTAGCCAAATGGAAATGCCCTTTGAGGACATAAATACAAAAAGAGAAATTATCCCAGCTAGTGGTCTTCTCTCTGACCAGACTGAGATTTTTACAGTCTTATCAGAGACTGTAGGGGATTTTTACAACCTTCTTCCAGGAAAAAATAAAAGAAAGGTTCATGCAGAAAACTGCTTGTCTGAAAGGTTCCCTCTTAGTCATCTTTGGCCTTTAGCCTATGCCTTGCCCCCTCCACCTATATTTATTTCTATTTAGAAATCTCTCAGATATGATTTTGTGGGTTGACAGTCTAATTTCAGAAGAAAATATTTGGGCCTGAAACAAAAATGCAAAATAGCAGAAGGCTGAGACTGTTGTTCCCAGCAACTGGCACAGGAACTGAAAACACGGTTGGCTTCATATTTCAGGTTCAACTTGAAGCAGGTACCCGAGGCAATTAAGTTTCCTTGCCCCTTGAGTTTGAATATTTCAAACTTGTCTGCAGAAGCGAGCGAGGTGACCTAATTGTACCTCTGCTTTTCACATGAATTTATCTTCTTGAGTGACAGGATGTTGCTTTTTTAGGCGGGGGCCTTCCGTTTAATAATTCAGTAATTAGATGCACTGCTGTCAGCTGTGAAATCCCTAACAGCTTTGCAATGACAACATATTGAAGGCTTTGTGGTCCTCCAAGGTCTCTCTCGATGTCTTTAACAGGAAGGACAGAGGTAGGTGAGAGCCTCATTCAGGTGTGTGCCAACCCAGGTGTGGAGGCGGCTGTGGGTTTATAGCCAATGCCTTCATTTCCTCTCTTTCAGATCACATTAGCTGGGAAAACCTAGGTATGGCCTGAGAGAGTGGAAAAGAGTAAAAGTAAAATGCCTTATCATCCATGCACTATGTCTCTGGCTGAGACTTTCGCCAAGGGGTCATTCAGTGAACATCACCTTGCTGGCGATGCACAGAGCTGTCTCAACATGTCATCGTGTAAAGTCTGTCTGCACAAAGGTATGTGCTTTTTTTTTGAGCCTCAAAAAGTTTTTTTGCAAGTAATGTATAATTTTTTTCTTTCTAGCAGAAATCACCAAAGGAAACAAAGAAAGGGGGAAAGTGCTAACAGCAGCATGTTAATTAGCAGATACACCCCAGCACTTTGCATTAGCCAACTTCGGCACATTATGTTTTATGTCTTTGTTCACTGGCCAGGACTTCCAGCAGCCTAATAATTCACTCACAGAGCAGCTTTATCAAGAAGACACTGTGTTTTAGAAACTCTAAAAGATCATTTAGAGCAGTAACAAATTACTGCTTTTAATAAAATGCTTTTTTTTTTTCACTCAATAGGATACTGTAAAAAAAAAAAAAAGGAGTCTATAGAGAAGTAGTCTATAGAGAAGGAACATTTTTATCTTTGAGAAAATAATACCAGGGAAATGATAATGTAGTTTAGAACTCATAGTACAAAAGGCGGATAAAGAGACTCACTCTCTGACATCTCTCTCTCTCTGTTGCTTTCCCATCAACCTGTCTGATCATTCCTTTATAGTCTCCTTCACAGGCTGCTCTGTCTGGAAGCTCTCTCTCTCCAGTGCTGGGTCCCAACAAAATCAGCGCTTAGCCTTTTGTTTTTCTCACTCTCCATATCCACCAATGTAATTCAGTTCAATGGTTTTTCAAAATGAAGCACATGTCAGAATAATTCCTCATGATTTCTAATCCACTTTCTAACCATGTGGATTCCTGGCCATCACACCTGCTCTGCTAAGTGAGAATTACTAGAGGCTGAGCCCAGGAATCTGTATTTTCACAACTTTTCCAGGTGATGCTAGATCTGGCAATCTTGTTTGTAACCTCCTAGCATCCTATAGGCTGCCAAAGATCATAAAAGTCATTTGTATTTTCAGCTCTAAGCTCTCTCCCTTCAGCTTCAGGCGTGGCTGTCTAACTCCTGATAAGTGGATAAGTGTTTATGTCCGGATGTCACTCAGATTCTTCATATGCAACACACGCCAAAGTGGTTTCTTCCTTTGTGTTCACTGAATGATTGTTATATCCAAGCTGGCAAGCAATGCCTTAGACTCCTTTCCGTCCCTCATCCTCCACATTTACCCATCAAAGTCATTTTCTTCTCCCAGTCCTAGTCTAGGGTCTCAACCTTTGTGTGGACCAGAGGAACAATCACAGACTCCTAAGTTCCGAATTTAAAGTGAGTTACCTGGCACTTCTGGTTTTAGCTGCCTCATTGTCGTACCTGAAATTTCTATTTTCTTGCTTTGGCAGACTCTGAATCTAACACCTGGGACATGAGATTCTTGCCCCTAAAAGGACTCAACTAACTTCCAAGCCTTAGATGTGTGCTGCCTTAATTACTTCAAGTTCCTCTGGCCCAGGGAGCCTCTCTCTTTCTGTTTAGCAGGGACTGCCTTTAAGTTTTGCTGGCTTACAGTGAACCTCTGTGATCAGACCCCCAAGCTCCATTAGGGATATGTAGAAGGAAGTTTTTGAAATTTAGAAATCTTTTATTTGCTTGACAAAGCTAGGCTTTTAAGACCATGGACTTAAAAAAAAGTTAGTGTGAAATTCAAGCTGAGCAATGAGTTCTTTGTCCTACATGGCATTTGCTGTCCTCTTGAAACAATTAATGCCATTGATCCAATGGGTGAGAAACCTCAGGGCAAAGTGATTGACAGCGAAGGAAAAATACATTGTTTTCAATATCACCCGCCCCTGCGTCCCCACTTTCTCCCCCTGCCAGACCTTTGCACCTTTGAAAAGCACATTTGTTCTCAGGAAAGTGTTCTTCACTCTCCCTCCCAGGAAGGAGGGTGTCAGTTTTCTGTGTGGACTATCCCAGTGAGGGAAAGCCTGCCCACCCTCAGAGACTGTGTTGAGTCCCATCTGGGTCAAGCAGACCCCATCTTTAGTGGCACAGGACAGAAATAAACTCCCTGAAATGAACAGGAGATCCTTTACCCCCAGAGGAGGCCGAAGTGATATGGCAGGGGAAATTCCTACTGCCTGAGTTCTAGGGATATAGGACCCTCATCGTGTGTGGGTTTGTATTTGTATAGCTTGTCTTTTAACATCACTCTCTATATCCATTCCTGTTGTGTGACTAGAAAAAGCAAAATGAAAACTGGCAACAGAAAATGGGAGAAGCAGAGAAACAGACAGCTGAGGTGAAGCCAGATGTTGTTTTTTGTTGTTGTTGTTGTTACTGTTTTATTTACTTTTTTTTTTGAGTAAACCCTAGGAAAAATAATGCCAATGGGAGAAAGCTTGGATTTTAATGCTACTATCTGTTGAGAAGGGAGCTGACACATACCTATCAAGGGCTGATGCAAAGTACTTTGTCATAAAACTATCTTGAGTAGAATTAAATCTGTATAATCCTGTATTCCTGAGTTGGTCAAATACTCAAGCTGTTTCTTGATCCTGAGACCATACTGTCAACCCCCTGCCACACACACACAATGTTGGGAGAAATAAATCCCCAAAATACATTGTCCATGTTAGGTTCAACAGGGCAAACAAAATTTATAAGCACTTTGTTAAGCATAAGTGAAGTTAAATCCTGCAGGTATTTCAAGCAATTAATGATCATAGATTATATTATTTGTTGTAATTATATTTGTTCAAAAAGAATTATAAAGTATAATGAATAGCATTTGTCATGGACTATCCAGATACTTTTATTTTAGCTAGATCTTCTATGCATTCCCATAAAATCTCATACAAGAGGTGGATTTCACAGTACAAATTAATGAAACAGAAACTCCTTGTTTCATTCACAAGGGATCCACCTATGAAGTACTGGGAAACAATTTTAGAAATCCCCTTTCCTCAACTATTCATGTGCTTTAGACTTCAGTTATGCTAGCACCTCTTTGCTCCAAAATTGTCTTGCTTTTTCTTTTCCACCTTTTTTCTTTTTCACCTTTTCTATCCCCATAATCCCTTTTTCTATATTTCTCCTCCTGCAAACTATCATTACTTTATGGCTTACTGTCCTAAGTGATTTCCTCACCCCTACACAGTATTGTTGGTTCTTTGCTTTCTTAGGTCTCTAGATTCTGCCTCATAAAAATTGAAAGTGCAGACACTGACAATAATGTTCTGTACATCATCATTCTTTGTACAGATCCCTGGCACACAACCACAATACCTGGGACACAGTAGATGCTTGACAATGGGGCCAAGAGGGAAGAAGAGAAAGGAAGGCTGGACCAAATGAAAAGGAAAGCTAGATTGGTTTATTAATTTTTATCAATAAAATTTATTTATTTATTAATTATTATTTTAGTTAATTAAATTTATTTTTTTCAGCTGTCTTTACATGAAAATTTTACAAAAGAAATTTTAAACCTGATGAATGCCCACTTTTTGCATGAATCTTCAAAGACATGAAACTAACATGGATTATTTTTTTAAGACTTGCATGTGGATAAATGGATGGTTAAACACAGTTGATTGCAAAATAACAGGGGATGTTGTAGAAAGTCAATTCAATGTCAGACATTTTCATTTTATCTGGACTCTTGGCATTTAGTTGAATCAGAGCTCCACATGCCAGAGCTATGTAGGGCTTATTTCTGGCCCCACACAATGAGCAGAAGTGATGGTGGTGGAGATATTTGTCTTAGTTTTATCTTCTATACATTCAGAGACCTGTGTGGTCAGTCTCAGAGCTGTGTCATTGTGCAAGAGGGAACAGTTAACAACACAACTTAAGAATAAACTCCTTATCTTATTCAGAGGGCATCCACATATGAAATACTTAGAAAGACTGATTAAAATCTCCTCTCCACATGGTGAATATTTTGGCGTTGGCAGGGATAGGAAGTTGGTCATAACTTTCCTTATGACCAACTTCCTATCCATGCCAACCAACAAAGGTTCGTCTAGTCAAGGCTATGGTTTTTCCTGTGGTCATGTATGGATGTGAGAGTTGGACTGTGAAGAAGGCTGAGCACCGAAGAACTGATGCTTTTGAACTGTGGTGTTGGAGAAGACTCTTGAGAGTCCCTTGGACTGCAAGGAGATTCAACCAGTCCATTCTGAAGGAGATCAGCCCTGGGATTTCTTTGGAAGGAATGATGCTAAAGCTGAAACTCCAGTACTTTGGCCACCTCATGCGAAGAGTTGACTCATTGGAAAAGACTCTGATGCTGGGAGGGATTGGGGGCAGGAGGAGAAGGGGATGACAGAGGATGAGATGGCTGGATGGCATCACTGACTCGATGGACGTGAGTCTGAGTGAACTCTGGGAGTTGGTGATGGACAGGGAGGCCTGGCGTGCTGCGATTCATGGGGTCGCAAAGAGTCGAACACGACTGAGTGACTGATCTGATCTGATCTGATCTGATGGATAGGAAGTTAGAACTGAGTTGGGTGAGAGACGGTGATGAGTCATCATGAAAATGCTTCAAGTACACGAGAACTCAATGCTCAATTAACAAAGAAAATTCAAGGTCATAGGAAAACAAAGAGCAAACCCTAAGAACCCATCTAAGATAACCAGAGGGTTGATTCCCAGGGTTCAGCCCTATCTCCCCAGTATCATTTCATTTTTGTTTTGGATATAATGTAAGTGACACAGATAATTTTGCTTCCATCAGGATCTATAACTAATGCAACCAACAAAAGCATTTCTTGTTTCTTTAAATTTTTACATAGATTTACATTGCCTGTTTGCTCTTCATTTTCAGAATTTCTTAGAGTAAGGGTGTTAATGGGTATTGACATTTTTTGAAGTCACTCAGTCGTGTCGGACTCTTTGCGACCCCATGGACTATAGCCCACCATCCATGGAATTTTCCAGGAAAGAGTACTGGAGTGGGTTGCCATTTCCTTCTCCAGGAGTGGGTTCCTTCTCCAAGAGTGGGTTGCCATTTCCTTCTCCAGGTTATAATGGGTATTATAACCTTCTAAATCAAGTTTAGGATTTCGTGCCTTGTAGAGCTCACCATTTGTTTCTTGATGTACTTAGGTGGCAGTGAAACACACAGGTCTCACACGGACTTGAACATCTTCCAGCAGATTATATTTGCTTTATCATAAGCTTTTAAGATGTCTGTATACATTTAGTGTGTGTGTGTGTGATGTCTTTTTATTGCCACTTCCTCTTGTACTTGCTATTTTCTGTCATCACTGCCTTTGCATATGTGGATATGTGACAAGAATCTATACCACTAGCCACGGTCAGGGTAACAGAAGCCCCCAAAAGTCTGTAAGTAAATTGCAATCTGGAGCCTTTTCTTGTATAGCTTTATTTTCAACACGTGAGACCCCAGGGTCTGTCCTCTTGTAACACTAATTGAGAAGTTCTCATGTGACAGAAAGCAGGGGAATGGAATGCAGCATAGGAGTCTAAGCAGTGCCAGGGATAAACCTACATGTTCACAGGCTGTCTTCTGGAGAACCTTGTTACCAGAGAAGCAGTAGATCAGAGTTGTGGAATCACTCAGTGCTTAGCCAGGTAACCCAGACTCGCTGTACTCACTTTGCGTCATTCCTTTGCATATGCTTTTCCCTTTTTTAGAAATGTTCTTTCATGCCTTCTTCATTGCAGAAGCTCCTGCTTATTCTTAGACTTATTTCACGTGTAATCCCTCTGCATGCTCTTCCTGTGTTCAACAGCTGCTTTTGAATTCTTGACTTCCTGCATGTAGTAGGCAGAAAATTGCTCACCCTGACAAGGTCTCAAAGATGTCCACACACTAATGTCCAGAACCTGTGAATATGTTATCTAACATTGTAGAAGGGAATTAAGGTAGTAGATGGAATTATGATTGCTAATCAACTGACCTTAAAATAATGCTATCCTGACAAGGGGTGGGGGCGAGGAAGAAAGAAAAGATTATACTGGTTTTCTCTGCCTGGGTCCAATGTAATCAGACAGGAAAGAGGAAGGCAGAAGAGGCAGAACCAAAAAGATGCTGTCACAAGAAAGATCTGATCAGTGTTGCTTGATTGAAAGATTAGCATTAAAATTTAAAAATAAATTAAATATTACCTAAATCAAGCTCTGAAACCATGAAATTCTTTCAGTGAGTTCTGTTAAGCTTCCATGGAAAATATAATTTCCATACCAATTAAGTTATTCCGTATGATGGGAATATAAATTGGTGAGTTGGTGATGGACAGGGAAGCCTGGCGTGCTGCAGTCCATGGGGTTGCAAAGAGTCAGACACGGCTGAGCAACTGAACTGAACTAAACCGTGCCACTATGGAAAAGAGTATAGAAGTTCCTCAAGAACCTAAAAATACAGTTACCATATATGATCCAGCAATCCCATTCCTTGACATATATTCAGACAAAACTGTGATCAAAAAAGATATAAGCACCCCAATGCTCGTTTCAGCACTGTTTACAACATCCAGGACATGGAAACAACCTACATGTTCATAGACAGATGAATGGATAAAGAAAAGGTGGTGCATATACACAATGGGATATGCTTAGCCATAAAAAAGAATGAAATAATTCCATTTGCAGCAACATGGATGGGTCTACAGATTATCTTACTTGTTAGTGAAGTAAGTCAGAAACAGACAAATATGATATCTTATATGTGGTATCTGAATTATGACAGAAATGAATTTATCTACAAAACAGAAACCTGCTCGGAGACATAGAGCACAAACTTGGGATTGCCAAGGTAGGAGGGTAGGGAAGGGATGGACTGGGAGTTAGGAAGTAGAGCCAATTATTACATGTATGTAATTGATCAACAACACGGTCCTACCGTATAGCACAGGGAACTGTATTCAGTATCCTATTATAATGGAAAAAAATAGGAAAAAGAATATGTAACTCAATCACTTTGCTGTACAACAGAAATTAACCCAACATTGAAAATCAACTATACTTCAATAAAATAAATTCGAAAAAGAGTTATTCCATACTAGATATGGAAAAGTTCAACATGCTGCTAATCCCTTTTCTGAAGCTAGTCCAATCTTATTATTAAATCCTGAGGGAGACACAAAGGGAAATTAGGAATTCTCATATCTCATAAAAATAAAGCCACAAAAGTTCTAAGAAAAATGCTAACTCTACCGCTATTACTACTAACTCTACAGCTATTACTACTACCATTATTACATTATTTATTGTGCACTTGTTGTATGTCTGGAACCAGGTTAAGAAGCATCATCTCAAGCAATCCTTGCAATTTTATTAGTCACAGTTTATAAATTACAGAACTAAGGCCTAGTTTTCTAAGCCTTTTCTTAAACAAATAATTCAGAGTTAGAAATCTAACAATTGGTAGGGTGAAATATTCCCAGAGATTTATCAAACTATAAATGTATTAAATAAGAGTAATAATGTCTTAAAATAATCATCCTTGATTCCCAAATAGTGTGTATCCCAGGGATATATAGGATGCTTCATATCAGGAAACACAAATACACCTAAAGAACAAACAAAAGCTACCAGAATCTCAGAATCCAAACATCCATTTTCAATAAAAAAATTAAACAACAGAAAACAAAATCAATATACAAACAGGCAAAACCAGAACCCAGTAAAATGAGAAAAAGATTGCTTTCTTAACCAAAAAGGACAAAAATTCCAGTTGTAGTTAGATAATAAATAGAGAAAAAATTTAACAATTCCTATTAAAGACAGAAGCATGACTATAATACCTACAATTTGTTCACTGCTCAATATTTTTGAAACTTCTAGTCAATATAATAATACATTAAACAAGAATAATGTTTATTAGGTAGAATGAGACAAAAACTTTATTTGAAAATAATGTGGTAACGTACCTAGTAATTCCATGAAAATCACTGACATGTTGAGAACTAATGGCATTTTATAAAATGATAAAATAGCTGGTACATACAGAAAAATTGATAACTTTCCTATAAGATATCAATAAGAATCCAGAACCTATTAAAAGAAAAAGAATAAGATCTTACAGCAGTCCAAAACATTAAATTTTTAGGATTAACAGAAGTGGTAGCTCAGATGGTAAAGAATCTGACTGCAATAGGGAAAATCCCCTGGAGGAGGAAATGGCAACCCACTCCAGTATTCTTGCTTGGAAAATTCCATGGACAGAGGAGCCTGGGGGGCCACAGTCCATGGGGTCGCAGAGTCGGACATGACTAAGCAACTAACACTTCAACACTTCAAAGAGAAATATATAGGTAAACTTACAATTAAATCACAGAAACGTACAAAGGAAGGTACAAGAAGCACAGAATAATTTTTTAAAATAAAATATACAAATACAAATGCATATATTAGCATCCCAATGTCCCTTTGTTCCTGGAAGGTATACTGAGACTGGAAGAAATAGCAATTCTTATAACCACTTGCTATATGGTTAGTGCAAACTCCAATGAAATGCTCTAAAACTTACAAATATATTCTAAGGTTAATCTAGAAGAATAAATATATGAGAATAGAAAGACATACTTGAAAATGTACATAAGTAGAGGCATACTTACTTTGCTAACTGCTAAGTCACTTCAGTCATGTCCGACTCTGTGTGACCCCATAGATGGCAGCCCACCAGGCTCTCCTGCCCCTGGGATTCTCCAGGCAATTATATTAAAACTTAAAGCTACAACAATTAAAGAAGTTACTTGGGAATACACTTAGGGATTAAAAACAATATTTATGATTCTAAAGTAAATATCTTTTGGTCGGTGTGTTTGTGTGTTTGTATTTCAATTTACATGATAGTGAAAACATTTCAAAGACATGGAAAGTGATCAAGTACTCAATAAATCATCATGTGAAAACCGGTTACTATTTTTCAAAAGTATGTTAAATATTTATATTACAGTCATGCATAAAATAATTTTTCCTTTAAGCTCAGAACAATTATGAACAATTATATTACTTAATTTGAGGAGGGAGAAGGAATTGCTACAGTGTAAAAGTACTGGGAAAATTTCAGGTAGATATTAACATATAAAATTTTTATACTTCTTGTAACCTTAAGGCAAAGCTAAAAATAAAAAAAATGGAAATACATTTACAACACATTAAAAAGACAAAGAATTATTATCATTTATGCTTAAAGACTTAAAACCCAATGAATAAGATATTCAACATTCCATTTAAATATTCAAAAGATTTTAATAAAAATTTACATATGCAAGGTCATAAATCTTCAATAAGCAAATATTGAATGCTAGACTTTCAACCTAACAATAAAGAGAAAAGTTAAGAACAGTGTAATATTGGAGTTTGTTTTTTGGCCTAACAATTAAAATAATTCAGCTAAATTTAACCAGATTTGTTTCTGATGAATTATGCCACTTTCTATAGGTGAAAGTATAAATTATCAATAGTATCTTAAAAGCAGCTTGTCAAAAATCAAGAATATTTATGCATTTTGTTTTATTAATTTAATTTCTATATATCTACCATACTACCATAAGTAGTATGTTTACAAACTTTGAACATAGGATGTTTATTATGGTGTCATTCTATTTATTTAGTTTTGGTTGTACTGGGTCTTCATGGCTGCATGCGGGCTTTCTCTAGATGCCGAGAGTGGGGGCTACTCTTCCTTTCTGTGGTGTGTTAGCTTCTCACAGTGGTGGCTTCTCTTGTTGCAGGGCACAGGTCCTAGGTGCCTGGGCTTCAGTGGTTGCCACACACAGGCTCAGAAATTGTGGCTTGCAGGCCCTAAAGTGCTCAGGCTTTAGTAGTGATACACGGGCTCAGTTACGCTATGGCATTCCTTCCTGGACAAGGAATCGAACCTGTGTCTCCTGCCCTGGCAGGTAGATTCCTATCACTGTGCTACCAGTGAAGTCCAATGGCATCATTCCTAAAAGAGCAAAACATTGTTAGCAATTTTCATGTACAAAAGTATGATAGGTTTCATGAACAAATAAAGATATCATTTGAGGAATATTTTCTGACACAAGAATTATCCTAAAAAGGCATAATGATCTCTGTTTTGCATCATATATATATATATATATATGTATATGGGCATTATATATGTATATGGGGATATATATATATATATATATATATATATACACATACATACGTACATACGTACATGTGAAATGTTAGGTAGAGGCATGTTAACCTGTTAACAGCAAGTATCTCTAGTTGATAAGAAAATTTTATTCTTTTTTGTTTCTTTATTTTCTAAATTTAATGCAGTGTCTTTTCCTTTAGCTTTATAAGTAAGACACAGACATGGACACTGACAGACAGATACAAATTTCTAAAAGAAAGACTGAAAAAATTGTTTCACTATTAGTATTGCCCATTTAAGTCATGGATGAAACGTTTAGAAACTTTATTTTGACACACATGAAATATCCATTTTCTGTCTTTGTCATGAAGCCAAATATAGAATTAAATAAGATAGTGAAGGGATTTACACAGTAAGCTTTGCACTATCATTTTATGAGTTCTAGTAAACTTTACTCTGCTTATAGTTCCTTGCAACTGATGGAGACTTTAAGACTATAGAAAGACCTTAAAAGTGTAAGAAAATTCAAAGTTCCACAAAGAAACCTTGGATCTTACTTAAGAAGTATCTTGAAGTCCTTGGGTGAAACTGCATGGCTGTGAATTTTTATGTGAGGGGGTGTCAGTCCAGAAAAATTCCTAGAGGAAATTATGGAGGGCAAAATATAGGAGAAAGGGGAAAGAGTAGAGTGAAACCTTGACAAAACTTTGACTATAACAATAGAATGCAAAAAAAAAAAAAAGAAACAAAAAATAATTTTTGATAGCTAGAATTATTTGTTTAAAATATTATTTTGTAAGAAGCAACAAATCATTTTGAGCTATGCTCAGTTCTTCTTTAGTTAGCACTCAATTAACTGCTGAATCTCAGAAAGTGAATTCATTATTTTTCTGATTTGCTTTTAAAAAATGAGAAAAAAAATGTCTTGGAATACATAAGGAATGAAGAAAATATCCAAATAAAAAGAATTTTACACTCTGAGTATTAGAAACTATGGCTCAAGTTTCCTCAACTAGTCTAGTAGAGTTTTTTACACTGTATTTCACATCTTCCAATGGGTGTTGGACCATTAAAATTGTATTTTGCATAGAGGGGAAAATGTAGAAAAATCAACAACTTAGGGAGGAAACAATTTTTAGGTTTGTGTTTGCTAGGTTTTTTCTCATTAATCAAGTAAGTTAGTAATGTTTAAAAAAGACAGTACTCTGACTATGGCATTCAGGAGTCACAGAGAAATTCTTCTGAGAAGTTGGAATCTTTTTATTTGTCACTACATCAAAGAGTGTTTCAAAGATTAAGGGGCTGTGTTTTTTGCTTTTCTCCAAGTTTGCAAGATAATGAAGATTATTTTGTTTTTGCAGATGTTTAAAAACATGATGTTAAAGACAAATTTTTCAACTAGAACCCTCAAGAAATGTCACTTCTGTGTCTTGCAAAGAGAGCCAGCATTTTCTCTACGTAAACATCTGCTGGGAACATTTTAAGGGGGAAGTATTTTAAATAATGACATTTGTAGCTTCTTGTCTTTAATAAGTTTGAAAAAAAAGGGAAATGAGTTTGTGATACATTTCATTGACATGGATCAAATTGGCTGATCAGAAAGTGAAAACTTTAACATTATGTTAGGTGGAAATGGTTAAAATTGTCTGTATCAATCATACCTGAGAAGCACTCATAAATCATGGGTTTCTTTAACTCCAAAAAACGCCAACGGTTCATTGTAATGCTCACTTGCTTGTGGCAATTATACTATGTTTATATGTAAACAATTGGATTTTCTATTAAATTAAGAGAAAAAAAAAACCAACAAAAGCAAGAGTCAGGGAACCATAAGTTAGCTATACAATATGAACAAAGCAAATTCATTTGTGATTAGAATGGAAACTTCATTTTATCTTAACCAATGTAGATGTTTGGGGATAATTCTCTGTAGAAAATGCAAGATATATAGCTAGGCTTTTTAAAGTTCTAAGAAAGAGACACATGCAGATTGCCTTTGGTAATAGGTATTTATGGCCAGGATACCCTAGGATGTAATTTCAGAAGTAATGCTGTCTTGTACTCTGGATTTCACTACTTAAAAGAACTGGGGGTACTGCAGGCATTATGAAGTATGACAATGACTCAGTATAAAGGTAGTTTAGTAGCTTTCAGATTAGAAACTAAGTTCAAATGATTTATCTTTATTCACTTTCCCAACCTCATTACTTCTTCAAATAAATAATCTGATTGACGGCTTTGTAACTATCCCAGAAGGAGTACCTTTGTCATCAAGAATTCAGCTTAGGGTACTTATGTGATGGTCTCTAAGTGGAAGGTTTATTTTCTCTTGACACATGGAGTTCAAAAAATAAATGACTGACTCAAGTACTTATTTGGGCTCCTCTTAGAAGTTAGCAATGACCATGGTTTATACAGTTATCCTGGAGTCTTCTGGTAGTAAGTTCAATAAATTAGCAATAGAAAAAAGGTACATAAAGCAAGGATTCAAATGGACCTCATAGATGTCCCCTGAAGCTAAATTCAGAGACAAATTTTATACTGAAAACTGGTGTTAATGATTAGTACTTTCAGAATGTTGGAGTAGAAGCTTGTTGAGCCCTCTCTGTAGTAAAACAGCAACTTAACTGGTGAAAATAAGAAAAAAAAAAATTGTAGTTTATGAAAAGTATCCCAAGAGCATGCACAGGTTAAGAAATATTTGTTCAAGAAAATCTACTGAAACTCAGTAATAGCAGTGAGAATCTGCGTTGATGAAGCCTCTACCTGCTCCATTAACCCCTCTCTCCTCTCCAGGCTTGATATCGGAGAAGGATTACTGCAAGTGCTCATGCTGGACCAGGGTGACAAGGAGATAAATGATTACTTGAAAGCATGCCCAAACCACCTACATAATTATCAACATGGAACTTCATGGGCACGAAAGCCTTAAATACAACTTTCGACCAAACACTGGCTGTGTAATAACTAATCCTAATAACTTATTCTAACCTAAATGTAACTCCCACGAACCCAAACATAAAAATTATATCATCATCCTTGGTAATCTGGAAAACTGTGTGCATGTTCAAGATGGTGCCCTTTCAGGAGAAATCAGAGACGATACTTCTAAGGGCCTAGTCACTGGCTGAAACATATTAAGTAAATACATAGATATACAGATAGATAAACAAACAAATGAACTCCCTGAACCGTGGTAGCTACCTTCAAGCTACATATACATCCAGTGGTAAAAGGTAAAATTAGCCTTGCTAAGTGGGCTTAAATATGGCCTTTGACTAATAAGTGGCTTATGTTGATGCAGGGTCAATGCCTAGCAAGCCAGACAACAATATAAAAATGAGGTTTATAATCTGAGTGGGGAGATTTGAAGTTTCAAATTGTAAGAGAACCAGATTTCCAAAATTAGTTCAACAGGGTCATTAAACAAATAAGCAAACAAACAGGCAAAAAATAATGACAACCTCTGGCATGTGTGAGTTGGGAAAATATTATATGGAGCTGCTAAAACATACAATTTAAGTTTTCAGCTTTTAATAACAACAAAAAATTAAGAACTACAAAGAAAAAGGAAATTTTGAATCATGCATAAAAAATCAAAATGGAAGCTGGTTTTGAAGAGACCCAGTTGTTGAATTTAGCAGACAAATACTTCAAAGCAATAATTGTAAATAAGTTCAAATACTATAGTTAACTATGTTTCAATAATTAAAGGAAGATATAATGATAATATTATAAAATAATGTAAATCAATACAAGATATAGAAATGATTGGATGTTTCAATTTCCAAATTTCCAAATGGAAATTCTGATATTAAAATCCAACTACATCAAAAATTTACTAGCAGGACTGAGAAATAGATATAAGCAGGCAGAAATAAAGAATGAGAAAACTTTAATATTGATTCAATAGATATATTACAATCTGAAGAATAGAGAAAAAGGAATGAAAAGAAAATAAGTCTTGGAAAAATGTGGGACACCAATAAATACACTAAAATTCATATAATGGGGATATAAGAAGTAAAGGTAGCTCATTTGGTAAAGAATCCGACTGCAATGCAGGAGACCCCAGTTCTATTCTGGAGTAAGGAAGATTCACTGGAGAAGGTATAGGCTATCCACTCCAGTATCTTGGGCTTCCCTTGTGGCTCATCTGGTAAAGAATCCACCTGCAATGTGGGAGACCTAGGTTTGATCCTGGGTTGGGAAGATCCCCTGCAGAAGAGAAAGGCTACCCACTCCAGTATTCTGGCCTGGATAATTCCATGGACTGTACAGTCCATGGGGTTACAAAGAGTGGGACACAACTGAGTGACTTGAGAAAAGGGCTTCACTGAGAGCTCAGTTGGTAAAGAATCTGCCTGCAGTGCAGGAGATCCCAGTTTGAGACCCCAGTGGTCAGGAAGATCCACTGGAGAAGGGATAGGCTACCCACTGCAGTATTTTGGGGCTTCCCCTGTGGTTCAGCTGGTAAAGAATCCACCTGCAACGCGGGAGACCTGGGTTTGATCCCTGGGTTTGGGAGATCCCCTGGAGATGCAAAGGTCACCCACTCCAGTATTCTGGCCTGGAGAATTCCACTGGGGTCACTGAGTCAGACACGACTGAGTGGCTTTCACTTTCATTTTCAAGAAGTAAAGGAGAGAAATGGACAGGGAAAATATTCAAAGAAATATAACTGAAAACTGCCAAAATTAGATGAAAGCTTTAAACATCCCCCCAAATCAACAAACTAAGTAAGATAAAAGCAAGTACATATATTAACTCCCAGACACATCATAGTCAAGCTGCGAGCAGCCAAAATTAAAAATATAACTGTGAAAGCAGAGAGACTAAGGACACACACATGAGGAAATTACACAAAGATTAACAACTGACTTTCTATCAGAAACAATGGAGGTCAGAAGCAGTGGGGTGACATATTCAAAGTCCTGAAAGTGAAAATAATTATCAACTAGTGTCATAAAAAAAAAAAAAAACTCTCTCTGAAAAAATAAAGGTGAAGTAAACATCTCCTGCTGTTGCTGCTGCTAAGTTGCTTCAGTCGTGTCCGATTCTGTGCGACCCCATAGACGGCAGCCCACCAGGCTCCCCCGTCCCTGAGATTCTCCAGGCAAGAACACTGGAGTGTGTTGCCATTTCCTTCTCCAATGCATGAAAGTGAAAAGTGAAAAGGAAGTCGCTCAGTCGTGTCCGACTCTCAGTGACCCCGTGGACTACAGCCTACCAGGCTCCTCCATCCATGGGATTTTCCAGGCAAGAGTGCTGGAGTGGGGTACCATTGCCTTCTTTGAAACATCTCCTAAGTGAAACAAATTCCAAGATAATTGTTTCCAGAACACCTGCTGTATAAGAAATACTGAAGGAAGTTCTTCAGATGGAAATCAAGTTTCAATAGTCAGAAATTCAAATCCACAGAAAGAAAAAGAAAAAAATGAGCACTCAAAAGAGAATTATGTATTCAATTACAAAAGACAAGGTAATTGCCAATTTTATACCTTCTTCTCTTAACTCATTTAAAAAGAAATTAGTAAAACAACATGTAAGCAATTATATTGTTGAGAATTAACATATAGAAATGTAATATATTTGACAATAAGGGGGTAAAGTGAGTGTAAATAAAACTGCACTGAAGTGAGGAAATGGTACCAGACTGAAACTCAAGTACAAAGGCAGGAATAAAAACAAGAAATGGTGAATAAGTGCCCTATTATTATATGTATCACTATCAAATTCTTTATTTATATCCATTAATAATACTTGCTTTATATATTTAGGTATTCCTTTATAGAGTGCAAATATTTTAGAGTATAATAGCCTCTTCTTTATTGATCCCTTTGTGTGTGTGTATGTATGTGTGTGTGTTTGTGCACGTGTTCTCAGTCGTGTCTGACTCTTTGTGACTCCGTGGACTGTACCCACCAGATCCCTCTGTCCATGGAATTTTTCAGGCAAGAATAATGGAGTGGGTTGCGATTTCCTACCCCAGGTGATATTCCCAGCCCAGGGATAAAACCCACATCTCTTCTGTCTCCTGCATTAGCAGGCAGATTCTTTACCACTAAGCCACCTGGGAAGCCCTATTGATCCCTTTCAGTTCAGTTCAGTTCAGTACAGTTGCTTAGTGGTGTCTGCTTCTTTGCGACCCCATGGACTGCAGCACTCCAGGCTTCCCTGTCCATCACCAACTCCCAGAGTCTGCTCAAACTCATGTCCATCGAGTCTGTGATGACATCCAACTGTCTCATCCTCTATTGTCCCCTTTTCCTCCTGCCTTCAATCTTTCTCAGCATCAGGGTCTTTTCAAATGAGTCAGCTCTTCAAATCAGGTGGCCAAAGTATTGGACTTTCAGCTTCAGCATCAGTCCTTCTAATCAATATTCAGGATTGATTTCCTTTAGGATGGACTGGTTTGATCTGCTTGCAGTCAAAGGGACTCTCAAGACTCTTCTCCAACACCACAGTTCAAAAGCATCAATTCTTTGGCTCTCGGCTTTCTTTATGGCCCAACTCTCACATCCATACATGACTATTGGAAAAACTATATCTTTGACTAGATGTATGTTTGTTGGCAAAATAATATCTCTGCCTTTTAATATGCTGTCTAGCTTGGTCATAGCTTTTTTTCCAAGGAGCAAGCATATTTTATTTAGTATGGCATTATATAATAGTTAAAGGATCAATATAATAATAATAATATTGATCCTTTAACTATTATATAATGCCATATTTTGTTATAGACATTGCTTAAAGTCTATTTTGCCTGACATGAATATTTACCCTGGCTTTCTTAGCATTTCTGTTTTCATAAAATATCTTTTTCAATCCCTTACTTTTAGTCTCTGTATATCTTTAGCTCTAAAATGAGTCTCTAAAATAAGCAGCGTACATATGAGTCTCCTTATTTTATTGTTTGTGTGTGTGTGTGTGTGTGTGTGTGTGTGTGTGTTTTAATCCAGTCAGCCATAGTATGTCCTTTGACTGGAGAGTTTAGCTTAACATTTTAAATAGTTATTGATAGGCATGTACTTGGAGAAGGCAATGGCAACCCACTCCAGTACTCTTGCTTGGAAAATCCCATGGACGGAGGAGCCTGGTAGGCTGCAGTCCATGGGGTCTCTAAGATCGGACACGACTGAGTGACTTCACTTGCACTTTTCACTTTCATGCATTGGAGAAGGAAATGGCAACCCACTCCAGTGTTCTTGCCTGGAGAATCCCAGGGACGGGGGAGCCTGGTGGGCTGCCGCCTATGGGGTGGCACAGAGTCAGACACGACTGAAGCGACTTAGCAGCAGCAGCAGCAGCAGCAGGAATGTACTTATTGCCATTTTATTACTTGTTTCTGGTTACTTTTGTGGTTCTTCTCTGTTCATTTTTTCCTTTTCTTTCATCCTTTCTGGTTTGATTATTTTCTTTAGCAGCATTCATGTGTTCCTTCCATTCTTTTTGTGTACTGTCCAATTTTGATTTGTGGTTACAATGGAGTTTATATGTTTACCTACAACTATATCCACTTATTTTAAACTGGTAGTCATTTAGGTTCTAACACATTCTAAAAGATCTACACGTTTTACTTTCCTCCCTCACATTTTATGTCTTTGAAGTCATGTTTGAAGTTTTCATGCTTATCCCTTTACTGTTCATTTTAGTTATAGAGTCATCTACAATATTTTTGTCTTTAATCTTTGTTGCATTTCTATACACTAGTAACAAACTATCAGAAAGAGAAATAAATAATTCATTTAAAATTGTATAAAAGAATAACATACTTGGGATAAACTTAGCTAAGGAGGTGAAAAACCTATACACTAAAAAGTATAAAATACTGAGAAGGAAACTGTAGTTCCGACAGCAACTACTAAGGAGATAACACAAAATACGACTAAAATCAGTAAGATATTTAAAGCATTTCATTAGAAAATACTCAAGTAACTATAAGAGAAGGAAAAAATGAGGAATAGAGGGGAAATACATGAGTTATATAGAAAACAAAAACACAATAGCAGAATACACACAACCATGTCAAAAACATTAAATGCAAATTAACACTCCATTCAAAAGGCAAAGATTGTCATATTTGAAGTACAGTAACACACCTTATTTTTTGATATTTATTTATTTTATTATTTGACTGCCCTGGGTCTTAGTTATGGCACACAGAATCCTTAGTTGCAGCATGGGAACATAAGAATACTTAGTTGCAGCGTATGGGATCTAGTTTCCTGACAAGCATCAAGTCTGGGCCCTTTTCTTTGGGAGCATGGAGTCTTAGTCACTGGACCATCAAGGAAATCCCATGCAGGAGACACACTGTAGATTCAACTGTGCAACCTGAAACAACCTGCACACTATAACCACAAAGGAACTGAACATCAGAAAAGAGAGACATTAAAGCAAAAAGAGCTTCTAGAGATGAAGAGTGACTTTTTATAATAATAGAGAAAATTCATCAGAAAAGTACAACAAGCATAAACATGTATGCACCTACAAACAGAACCGACATGAACTTGAAGCAATACTGACAGAATTGAAGAAAGATGGGGACAATTCAATTACAATATTTGGAGACTTCAATATTCCACTTTCAAAATGGATAGAACAGCTAAATGAGAGTCTCAGCAAGGAAACAGAATGCTTGAGCAACAGTATAAAACATCAGGACTTCATAGCAAACTCTGAAACCTTCACAGAACAAGAACAGTATATACGTTCTTCTCAAATGCACATTGAACATTTTCCAGGATATACTAAATGTTTGGACATAAAGCAAGTTTCAATAACTTTTATTAAACATTAAAATTAACACCAGAAGCATGTATTCAATCCACAACAGAATAAAAGTAGAAATCAATAACAGAAGGATATTTGAGAAATAAAAAATATAAATTCTGAAAGAGATGGGAATACCAAACCACCTGATCTGCCTCTTGAGAAATTTGTATGCAGGTCAGGAAGCAACAGTTAGAACTGGACATGAAACAACAGACTGGTTCCAAATAGGAAAAGGAGTACATCAAGGCTGTATATTGTCACCCTGTTTACTTAACTTATATGCAGAGTACGTCATGAGAAACGCTGGACTGGAAGAAACACAAGCTGGAATCAAGATTGCCAGGAGAAATATCAATAACCTCGGATATGCAGATGACATCACCCTTATGGCAGAAAGTGAAGAGGAACTAAAAAGCCTCTTGATGAAAGTGAAAGTGGAGAGTGAAAAAGTTGGCTTAAAGTTCAACATTCAGAAAACGAGATCATGGCATCTGGCCCCATCACTTCATGGGAAATAGATGGGGAAATGGTGGAAACAGGGTCAGTCTTTATTTTTCTGGGCTCCAAAATCACTACAGATGGTGATTGCAGCCATGAAATTAAAAGACACTTACTCCTTGGAAGGAAAGTTATGACCAACCTAGATAGCATATTCAAAAGCAGAGGCATTACCTTGCCAACAAAGGTTCGTCTAGTCAAGGCGATGGTTTTTCCTGTGGTCATGTATGGATGTGAGAGTTGGACTGTGAAGAAAGCTGAGCACCGAAGAATTGATGCTTTTGAACTGTGGTGTTGGAAAAGACTCTTGAGAGTCCCTTGGACTGCAGGGAGATCCAACCAGTCCATTCTAAAGGAGATCAGCCCTGGAATTTCTTTGGAAGGAATGATGCTAAAGCTGAAACTCCAGTACTTTGGCCACCTCATGCGAAGAGGAAAAGACTCATTGGAAAAGACTCTGATGCTGGGAGGGATTGGGGGCAAGAGGAGAAGGGGATGACAGAGGATGAGATGGCTGGATGGCATCACTGACTCGATAGATGTGAGTCTGAGTGAACTCTGGGAGTTGGTGATGGACAGGGAGGCCTGGTGTGCAGCGATTCATGGGGTCGCAAAGAGTCAGACACAACTGAGCGACTGATCTGATCTGATATGGAAATTAGAGAATCCACTGCTTATTAATCAATGAATCTGAGAAAAAATCATGAAAAAATTTAGCAAATGCTTTGATATGAATGTAACTGAAAACAAAATGTACCAAAGTGTATGTGATGCAGCTAAAACAGTAAGAGGAAACTTAAGAGTGATAGTAATAAAAAGGAAAGATCTCAAATGACTTAGTCATCTACCTAAAGTAGAAAAGGAAGATGCAAACTAAATACATAGCTAATAGAAGAAAGAAAATCATAAAGATAAAAGAATAAATAAATAAAGCATAGAATAGAAAAAAATCAAGAAAGTCAATATAATCAAATATTAACTCTTTCAAAAAATCAACATAAGTGACAATCTCTAGCTATACTGACCAAGAGAAACACATAGACTTAAACTGCTAAAACTGGACATGATAAAGGGCACCTTCCTACCAACCCTGAAGAAATGAAAATGAATAAAAGAGAATGTTAGGAGTGATTGTATGACAAATTAGATGACCTAGACAAAAATGGGCAAATTCCTAGAAAATATTTATCACTTAAATTGACTCAAAAATCTGATGCAAATAGCCAACTCATTGAAAAGACCCTAATGCTGGGAAAGATTGAAGGGAAAAGAAGAGGGCAGCAGAGGATGAGACGGTTGGATGGCATCACCATTTCAGTGGACATGAACTTGGGAAAACTCCAGGAGATGGTGACAGAGAGGCAGGCCTGGTGCGCTGCAGTCCATTGGGTCACAAAGAGTCTCAGACATGACTTAGTGACTGGACAACATCACCAGCTAAAAAAAGAAAGTTATGAATTATTCTATGACAACAAATTAGATGACCTCGACAAAAAGGGGCAAATTCCTAGAAAATAATAATCAAATTGATTCAAAAATAGAGAATATAAAAATTATAATATGTAAAAACATTGAATTAGTAATAACCCCCCTCAAAGATATCACAAGTAAAGATTTATATGCCAGTATTCCATATAAATACAGATACAAAATACAGATTAGTATTTTGCTACAAAGTAGTATCAAACTGAATCCAGAAACACATAAAATACAAACAATTATAACTCAAACAATGTACTGTACCACATTAACAAAATAAGGGATAAAAGCTATATGATCATTTCAATACATGCAGAATAAGCACTTGGCAAGATCTAACAGCCTTTTCTGATTAAAATGCACCGCAAATGGGAATAAAATAGAACTTTCTCACACTGATATATGACATCTATGACCAGCCTAAGCAACCTGATATTTAATGGTGAGAGACGTAATGTCTTTCCCTTAAGATCAGAAACAAAACAAGGCTATCCACTCTCACCTCTTCTGTTCAATACTCTGCTGGAGGTTCTATTCAGGATAACAGATGAGAAAAAAAAACAAAAGTCATTGAGATTGGAAAGAAAAAAGTGATACTATCTATACTAGCTCATGACATGATCTTACATATGGGAAATTCTATGAAATCAACACAAAAACTTTTAGAACTATTAAGATCAGCAAGGTTGCAATACAAAGGATAAACAAAAATGAATTGTATTTCCATGCACTTGCAATGAGTACTCTGAAAATAAAATTAAGAATTGGTGATTTGTACAAAGTATGTTTATTAGGAAAGAACAAAAGCTGACTTAAAACTCGGCACTAAAAAAAACTAAGATCATGGCATATGATCCTATCACTTTATGGCAAATAGTAGAGGGAAAAGTAGAAGCAGTGACAAATTTTATTCTCTTGGGCTCCAAAATCACTGTGGACGGTGACTGCAGCCATGAAATTAAAACGTGCTTGCTCCTCAGAAGGAAAGCTACGACAAACCTAGACAGTGTATTAAAAAGCAGAGACATCACTTGGCCAACAAAAGTCCATATAGCCAAAGTAATGGTTTTTCCAGGAGTCATGCACACATGTGAGAGCTGGATTGTAAAGAAGGCTGAGCACCAAAGAATTGATGCTTTTGAATTGTAGTGTTAGAGAAGACTCTTGAGAGTCCCTTGGGCAGCAAGGAGCTCCAACCAGTCCATCCTAAAGGAAATCAGTCCTGAATATCCATTGGAAAGACTGAAGTTGAAGCTGAAACTCCAGTACTTTGACCACCTGATGTGAAGAGCCAACTGATTGAAAAAGACCTTGATGCTGGGAAAGACTGAAACTACAGAAGAAGGGTGAGGCACTGGATGAGGTAGGTAGATAGCATCACAGAGTTAATGCACATGAATTTGAGCAAACTCTGGGAGGTAGTGCCGGACAGAGGAGCCTGGAGTGCTACACCCTTGGGGTCGCAAAGAGTTGGACACAGCAACTGAGCAACAACAATTAAGGTCATCATGAAAGTATAAAAATAATGGTTTAGTGTTATATATGTAATATATACATATATAATGTATTGTATTTTATGGGCTTCTCTGGTGGCTCAGATGGTTAAAAAGTCAGCCTGCAGTGAGAGAGACCCAAGTTTGATAACTAGGTTGGGACGCTCCCCTGGAGGAGGGAATGGCTACCCACTCCAGTTTTCTTGCCTGGAGCATTCCATGGACAGAGGAGCCTGGTGGGCTATAGTTCATGTGGTTGCAAAGAGTCAGACATGACTGAGGGACTAACACTTTCACTTCACACTGTATATTGCATAATTAATATATTAACATAATATTAACCATTATATCAATGCATATATAATATTAGTATATTTATCATATAGTATATGAAATATATATTACATATAAAATATAACATTATATGTATGATGTTGAATATATTTTATGATTATACATAAAAACCTAAATGATATAGTACCTTTTATATTATGGGCTTCCCTGGTAGCTCAGCTGTAAAGAATCTGCCTGCAATGAGGATTTCCTGCAATTATATATTATATAAAATAATATTTATATATATTATAATATATACAACATATATATAATACATACTATATAATACATTTTAATATAGGATATATAATATACATATACTATCTATTGTATATGAGCTACTGTATAAAAGGTATATATAATACATATTATATATAATGGTCAAGTCACAAAGAGTCAGACACGACTGAGTGACTGAACTGAACTGAATTATATATAATCTCTAACCCTAACCATAATATATATTTGATATATGTTATATGATACATAATATGTAATGTATAATAATTATAGAATATAAAATATGGAATAATTGTATAACATCATATATAATACACCTGCATATCTTATGCATATATATTATATAATACGTATATATTATATATATATATATATTGCATTGTAGGCTTCCCAGGTGGCACTAGTGGTAAGGAATCTGCCTGCCATTGCAGGAAACATGAGACATGAGTCTGATCCCTGTGTAAGGAAGATCCCCTGAAAGAGGGAATGGTAACCCATTCCAGTATTTGTATGTAGACTCACTACAGTCCATAGAGTCTCAAACAGTTGGACACAACTGAAGCGACTTGGCACGCAGGCACGTACATATAATTTATATTATATATGTGTATATGTCAAGTAATATACTTTTGTTATGTTAAATATATATGTATATGTATATATGCCTATATACACACACACACACACACACTCACATACCAACACACCTGATTTTTCACTATGTTAAATGATAAAATGAGAAACTCATGCTTAGGTCAAATAACTATTCTACTATTTCTAGAAAATTTGCATTTGGTTTGGAAAGTTTAGTACCCAGATTAATCTGTATATACTCTGAGATAGGACCTACTTTGTGTGAAGAAGTTGAAGAATACATTATACTCCATTCCACAGATATTTGACAGAACAATATTTTTAAAACACAGCTTGTCCCTATTTAGAAGTCTTCATGTTTGTTATAGTTCCAGGTTTAATGCACATGTGGAAACAGAATGACAGAGTGTTTTTTCTACATTTACACTGAAAAATTCTTCATCAGAGGTATTGGTATACTGTGGCAGATAGGATCAGGTCAGGTACTGCTACTCCCCTGCTTCTAAACACCCAATGACTTCTCATCACACTGCAAATAAAAGTGAAGCTCTTTCTCCAGAGCCTGACCCTGCTTCTACTGTGGATTCCCTTCTTTTCTAACAGCTTCTGTATATTCAGCCACACTGGCCTTCTCTCAGCTGCTAGCACTGCCCAGACTCATTCTTTCCTTGGGTTTTTCTGTCCTTGTCTGTCCACTCCTCTGGAGTGGTCCTTGTAGAAACCCCTTCATGGTTCTGTGATGTCCTCAAGGTCTTCACTTTGATATGCCTTTGTGTTCTCCATGCTCTACCTGAAAATACCCCCATTTCCATTCACTTGTCTCCTTGACCTACCTTCCTTCTCTTTAATGCACTTACTGCTACCTAAAATTATATATGTGATTATACACTTAATTATTTGCTTACTTATTTTCTCTCTTCTTCACTAGAATGTCATCTCTTTGAGGTCACAGATATTTTGTATCTTGTCTACTCAGACCTAAGGGAGATCCTGGTATATAATAGATACTCAATAAATATGTTATTAATGGATTAAATTGTGATTCTGTCTAGTTATCGCCCATGAACAAAGAATTCAAGAGATTGATTGTTCATTTTTTTGATTTCTCAAACTATATTTTTAATTCATTGCATGAAAACCCAAGATCAGTGAGATACAAAATTTAAAAAAAAATCTCTTGGAAAGAATCTAATATTTACTGTTGGGTTAAAAAATTCCCAAAGACAAGAAATGAGAAATTAAAAAATTCATAAAATGAATAGTGTTCTCCTTCAGTTTAGTTCAGTCGCTCAGTCATGTCCGACTCTTTGCAACCCCATGAATTGCAGCACGCCAGGCCTCCCTGTCCATCACCAACTCCCGGAGTTTACTCAGACTCATGTCCATTGAGTTGGTGATGCCATCCAGCCATCTCATCCTCTGTCGTCCCCTTCTCCTCCTGCCCCAATCCCTCCCAGCATCAGAGTCTTTACCAATGAGTCAACTCTTCACATGAGGTGGCCAAAGTACTGGAGTTTCAGCTTTAGCATCATTCCTTCCAAAGAAATCCCAGGGCCGATCTCCTTCAGAATGGACTGGTTGGATCTCCTTGCAGGGACTCTCAAGAGTCTTCTCCCCAACAGTTCAAAAGCATCAATTCTTTGGCGCTCAGCTTTCTTCACAGTCCAACTCTCACATTCATACACGACCACTGGAAAAACCATAGCCTTGACTACTGGAAAAACCATAGCCTTGACTAAAAGTTAAATCCATTTTATTTTTCTTAACCCAGAGAAATACAGAAACCAAAAAAAAACTAAAATAAACACCACAAATGATGTTTTTAGATTACATAAGTTTGTTTAAATCTATATTCATTTACATGTGTACACCAATACATACATGTAAATTATATTATGTACGTATTCTGAACACAATTAGAGGGATGAAATTTTAACAGTGAATCAGATACATCTGGTCCAAACCTGGGCTCTGCCATTTCCTCACTGCTTGAACAAATTATTTAACTTCAATGAAACTGAATTGGTTTTTCTTTAAAATAGGGATCAAGCCTAATTCACAGGAATGGTGTAAAGACTAAATTTGACAGTAAATGTTCTATACCTGGCAGAGTGCCTTGAACATTGGAGGCTTTTGCTAAAAAATAATTCCTCATTCTCCCTGCAGAACCTTCTGGGCTTTTTCCTCTCTATGTAAATCCTCCTCAGCTTTATAAAACGTACAGTTATTGAATCTGAATCTTCCAGAGTCATGTTTCTTTTCATGTATTTCTCATATGTACTACAAATTTACCTGTGATCTGATAAAAACTTAAATTTGGTAAGTTAGCCCCTACAAACAAACAAACAATAAATAAATGGAATAAATTATAGAAATTTGCATACATCTATTTGCAATGGAAATGTTTTATTAGACTTTATAACAAAATTTAAAAACAATATCAGAAGTTACTGAGTTTCTTAGGTAAGTAACCGGATAAACCATATGTTACAAGATATTGAGTTTTATCCATACGGAAATGCCTTTAGGATGCTGTAGTAATGTAAAACTTGAAGGTAGACAGAGAAGGGCAGAAAGGTTCTGACAGACAGAGCATGAATTGTGGCCTGCTAACCTGGATCCAGATGCTAGCCAGAAGAGAACTTTAGTCTATAGGCTACGGAGAAAAAAATCAGGAAGTTCCTTAAATTCAATATTTATCCAATCATATTGTTCCATTCTGATTCGCTTACTAAAAGTCCCAAATGTGTTTAGCTGAATATTCTCAATAGTATAGACAAAATTAAAATGATCTGTCATTTCCACCTTCCTGAAACTAGTGTGATGGAAGATTTTTCCACCCTTTCCTGTGTATAAAACACCTCCACAAAGGGAAGACAAGACAGTAATTCAGCCAGGGCTGCAATATGCTGCTGCAACCAGAACCCAAATCCGAAGGGTGCAACACCATTAAAACCATGTGATGAACTGAAACGCTGCCCAAACTTGATCTTCAACAACAGTCTTCTTCAAAAGGCCTACTGGGCCGACAAAATGTCTTTCTATGAAGAGGCTGACATTTCACAGTTCCATAAAATATATTTCTTATAATTCCAAACAGATCTTGTAAATCATGTGTTTCTCTGGTTTCTCTACAACTCTTTCCTTTTTGTGTCTCTTCTCTATTTTTTTCTCTCACTACCTCAGCAAAAATAGAAAAAAAGTGTGGAGGAAGCATTTAGCAAGTTGCTAAAGTGCACTTTCGAGGATTACTAACAGAACAAATATCCAACCCCTATCCGTTGACTGCTTTTCAAGTAAGTCTATTCCTAATCCTAAGGATGAATCTTCTCCCAGGAAGGGGACCAGTCAGTCCCCTTGACGGAGAGATTAAGATGCTGAGTTCAGTGAAGTGTCTGTGAAGTGTGCGTGTTCCCCTCTCCTTAGGAGACTACTGAGAATACAGGAGTGTGATTTCGTTATGGCCCAAAGAGAGTTCCCCGCCCATATCACCTGCTGAGAGCCTGTCTTCCTATTCTTTGCCTTTCCTTATGTGTTTGTGTTCAGATATGTTTTTTTATTTTGATAATTCTCTGGGTTTCAGGCGGAGGAAATTTGTCTCTGAGAAGAATTTTTTATATATTTATATTTTTATATATCTAGTATGGATCTTTTAGGCCCTTCACAAATAACCCAAAATGTTATCAAACAAGTTAAAAGTTATGTTCCACACATTAGGAAATGGCAACCCACTCCAGTATTCGTGCCTAGAGAATCCCAAGGACAGGGGAGCCTGGTGGGCTGCCGTCTATGGGGTCGCACAGAGTCGGACACAACTAAAGCGACTTAGCAGCAGTAGCAGCAGCAGCATGAATACAAACACTCAGAAATAACATTAACGTCATTATAATTCAGTATTGAAATACGATAACTACCTTTAAATTCCTGCTTACCTAAAAATATGTCAGTAGATACACACTTGAAAAATTAGTTGCTGCTGCTAAGTTGCTTCAGTCGTGTCCGACTCTGTGAGACCCCTTAGACGGCAGCCCACCAGGCTCCCCCGTCCCTGGGATTCTCCAGGCAAGAACGCTGGAGTGGGTTGCCATTTCCTTCTCCTGAAAAATTAGTTAGCATTTTGTAAATACAGTGTTAATATTAGCCCACATTCTCTGAAACTCCTTTTCTTATTACTCATGTAAGATGTTTGTAACAAACAGATTTTCATTTATTCACTGAACTATTGAAAATTTCTAGTTTACAATAAATTGTATATGAAATAAATGCTATGTGTTAAAATAAAACAAACAATTCTATTATAATGTATTAGGAAGTTATCTTAGAAACTCTACAATGTATACCTTGCAAATCGGAGGATATGTTTAAGTTATTCATTTGGAGGGAAAGAAAGAGGGGAAACAAATATTAATAAAAATACTTCCTTTGCTCTTCTTTCAATTCAAGAAGCAAAACAGTTGAGAAGAAAGATAGTTTCTTTTAAAAATTTCAGTATGGAAATCTATAAACAATGTGACTATCTATTCAAGTGGATAGTCCCTTTGATGGTGGGTCCTGGACTCAATAAAGAAGCCAGAACAGCTTATACATTACTATTTTTGAAAAATCAATCTAAAGAAGGAATCAAGGAAGTAACTACAACATGAAAGTTACCAAAAAATCATGTCCAAACCTCTCCAAATATATTGATATTCTTTGGGATGGTAATAATAATAATAAAAATAAAAAGCATTACATGCTTAGTTCCAGAAATTCTCCATTTCCATTATTGCTGGAAAAGCCATCTAAAAAGCACTTGAAGTTGATGATGTATGTTGTTTACTCTCTTGAAAAAACATCCTCTCCAAATAGGGGGAAAGGTTAGAAATGATTTGTACTGCACCGATCAATTTATCTGAGTTGTCTTTCGGCAGATTGTATTAATGGAACTTCATTTTCTTTTATTCAGTTGACGGCCAATTTTTTGTTGTCTCCTAAAAAGATCAATGAACATGTCTCGCCATCTTTTCACAAAACAAGATGATTTTCCCCTTAAACTTTAGAAAAGACATTATTTTGTTGTAATAGATTTTTTGTCCCCCTCTTTCTTGCTTTCAGCCCCCTGCAGTGAGTTTTTTAATGCCTGTCTATTCTGCTATATCTTTTGTAGTTTCAACTTCAATACCTTGAATTTCACTTTTTTTCATCATTCTGGGTGCACAGATATCTTCAGGGACAGCAGTTTCTCCACTCTTTGAGCTGTACTGGGGAGACAGGCTGATGGTATTCACCACTGCAGTGCAAAAGCACAATCAAAACAAACATGCAGAAAAACAGAAATGCATTTCGATCAGGACATTATGCACCACACCCTTCACATTCCTTGAAACTAAAAGCTTGCCGCTCTGACCAAAGCCAGGTGGGAATAGCCGATTTTCTCTTTGCGTAAGGAGAGTAGGGGGACAGGTCGCCCTCATTTGCCATTTTTTGATATTTAGAATATTTCTGAGCATGTGGATGCATCTTTCTGGTGATAGAAACATTCTATTTTGTTTGTTTGATTTTGACTACAGTTGAAAATATGATAAAGACCATAAAACTCAATTTATCTACATGTCTCTCTTCCTAGTAGATGCTGATTCCTGGTTCATTATGCTTCTTCTCTCCCTCCTCATAATCATCCTCACAATCCCATGTTGGTTTATCACATGCGCAGACTCCTGGCATTCATAAGTGAAGTGACGTGAAGTGAAAGTCTCTCATTTGTGCCCGACTCTTTGCTACCCCATGGACTCGTCCATGGAATTCTCCAGGCCAGAATACTGGAGTGGGTTACCTTTCCCTTCTCCAGGGGATCTTCTCTACCCAGGGATCAAACCCAGGTCTCCTGCATTGCAGGCAGATTCTTTACCAGCTGAGCCACAAGGGAAGCACAAAAACACTGGCGTGCGTTTGTAAGGGGTAACCATGGCACCTGCAATGCAGGAGACACTGGTTCAATTCCTGGGTCAGGAAGATACCCTGGAGACAGGATAGGCTACCCACTCCAGGATAGCCTATCCCTGGTGGCTCAGATGGTAAAGAATCCACCTGTAATGCGGGAGACCTGGGTTCAGTCCCTGGGTTGGGAAGATCCCCTGGAGGAGGGCATGGCAACCCACTCCAGTATTCTTGCCTGGAGAATCCCTGTGGAAAGAGGAGCCTGGCGGGCTATAGTCCATGGGGTCACAAAGAGTTGGCCACAACTGAAAGACTAAGCACAGCTCAGCACAGTCATTCCTGGAGCCAGTTGGTACATTCAGCAGGAGATTTTTCTAGATACTGAATAGCAGTGTAAGCCATATACTAACTTCTCTTAACCTCCCCTTTCCAAAATAAGGAACAAACACATACTGAGAGACTACAGCACGGTTTCAATACATATATTAAGCACAGCTGGTATGAGTATCTACATCGTGAACACAGTATTTCATTTCTTCATTCTTATACACTCAAAAAAATATTTGAAACATAATCCAGGGGAGGAAAAAGAAAGTGTTGGTGCATCCATGCATGCATTTCTTTGCAGTGTCTTTAAATTAAAAAAAAAAAAAAAAGTAAAATCTTAACTTACTGAATTAAAGGCCCATTCCTAAATCATTGCATGTTGGAGAGTGAGTTAACCATGCTTGGCTTAGGACCTATCATGAATCACCCCTCCCCTCCAGGGCCCCACAGCATACTAAGGAGGACACGTGATATCTGGGCCAGTGGGCTTCTGATAGGGAGAAGGAAGGGCAGACTCATTTCCTTTCGCTGGTGATTGTCGTCTTTATTACTCAAGTGATACTTGTATGAGGATTCTACATTTCTCTGTCTTATTTAATGCACAAATATAATCAATCTCCATGTTTAATAAGTTCTTTTCCTAAACATTTCATATTCATCACTTTTTCTATTATTATTGCCATCATTTCAGTTCAGGGTTGTATAATTTCTGGCCTGGATGACTGGGTTAGCCTCCCAACTTGTCTCATTTCCTCTAGCATGGCCCTTGTTATGATTCCCCACATTTGGCCAAAAACAAAACAAAAAAAAACCCACCTCTCTCAATTGCGAATCTAATCATCTCACTGTATTCCTCAAACTCCTGAAAAGTGTTCCTTAGTTTTGGGCTTATAGCTTTGCCATTTCTCCTCTGGAGCCCTCTAGGGTACTCTCTAGTCCTGCTCACACATGGCCCTGCACAAATAGTAATTCTTTGCAATTCCTTTATTAACTCTGATATTTTGCTCTTCTCAACTTTCATATGTACTCTAACTCTTCCTCTTTTATACTGAGCAGTTTCACGCTTAGTCTCAAAAATAAAGCAATACCAAAAATGCTAAATCTATCGAGCACAAAGTACAATCTCTAATTAAATATTACTTTATTAGAAGTCCCACCTAGATTCCTAAGTGCAATGAAATGCTCATTTTCTATGTTTTCCTAGCAGCCTTTTCTAGGTCTTCATATAAATGACCACAGTTCTCTGACTATTGATTTAGTTGATACTGGAAACTCCCACTGTTCTGTTAGTTCTGAAGTCCTAGTGCAGAGTGTTCGGCACATAGTATCACTCAAGAAATATTTGAGGGACTTAGGCTAAACATATGTTTCTGTTAGGTTTCTTTGATTTCCAACCAGAGATTATGGAATACTAAAAGGGCATTTGAACTTTGCAAGTGGCTCAGTGGTAAAAAAATCTCTTGCCAATGCAGGAGACCTGGGTTCAATCCTTGAATTGGGAAGATCCCCTGGAAAAGGAAATAGCAACCCACTCTAGTATTCTTGCCTGGGAAATCCCATGGACAGAGGAGCCTGGAGGGCTACAGTCCATGGGGTCGCAAAAGAATCAGACTTGACTTACTAAACAACAGCAAAAAGGGCATTTACTTATGAGAAAACACAGGCATCAAAGTAGTTAAAAGAATGGATTAGCTGGTCCAATGGGGGTTAGTGCCAGTGAGCAGAGGAGAATCAAGCTTTCTTCCCTCCACATGCACTTATGTCTCTGCTTCTCTGCCTGTTTTATTCTTCTCTACCTCTGCAAACCAGTTCTCCAACATACTCTGGTTGACAGCATCAAACCCAGCCCAGTCTTAGTTCTGCAGAACATTCTAATTTGAATTTGAGCATTCACTAGACACAACTTAGAATATTGAATCTTTACTCGAAAATCCCAGTTGAAAGGAACTGATTACCCCAACTTGGAATTAACCACCTTGGCTCAGAAAGTGCTGTATCTGCCAGTAAAAGTGGATTTAGCATCTATTCCTATGGTCAGGGGCAGAGGAATGGATCAGTTCTTATAGGAGGAGTGTTGTAGATCAGCAAGTGTCAAAACAATGGATGACCAATTCTTATGCCCATTTCTCAGGGCTTACATAAGCAACTTGTATTTCACAACTTCTATAAGCAACTTCATATGTCCTACACTAGAAATGTATCTTATCTTTCTGCTTAATGTGCTTCCCTCAAGGCCACTTAGTACTTCATGATCCCTGAAGTCTCTTCCCAGTTTGGACATTTGGTGAGGTCAAATTCTCCAGAATTAAAGAACACACATTCTGGAGGTAAAACGGATTGTCAGAAGGAAGGGAAACATATTATATTAGAGTCACTGTTAGTAATTCAATAAAAATAGTGACAAGAATGCAGACCTAAACCAATCTAAGTTATTTATATTTTAATTAATAAGACTGCTAAAGAGCCTAGTTTAGGATGTCTCTCACTTTAAGTACCGTGCTTTTGCTTAAATTTTTTTTTTCCCGAAAGCATAATGTTATGAGTGGAATTCTGCCACCGCCCCCTCCAAATTTGTATGCTTAAATCCTAACCCCCATTATCCCTGACTTTGACCTTATCTCGAAATAGGATCATTGCAGATGTAATTCATTAAGATGAGATCATATTGGAATAGTATCGCCGAATCCAATATGACTGATGCCCTAATAAAATGGGTGAATTTGAGCACAGACACATACATAGGGAGAAAGCCATGTGAAGATGGGACAGAAAACAGGGTGATGTGTGTACATGCTGCGGAGTGCCGAGGGCTGCCAGACAGCCCCCCGCCAGGGCCAGGCCAGAGGCCTGGGAGAAGCTCTTCTTCACAGCCCGGAGAGCAAACCAGTCCCAGAAGCACCTCCATCTGGGCTTCCGACCTCCAAAGCTGTGAGACGACACATTTCTGTAATTCAAGTCACTCAGCCTGTGGTACTTTGGTAAGACAGCCCTTGCAGACTAATATACACAATAATGATAAAACTGGGGTTTGTAAACTTGAAAAATCATTCAAATATTAAAAACAATAAGAAATTCCAAGATGACCACTAACTCTTCCAAAGAATGAGGTTTGTTTTTTAAGATCAGCATATATAATGAGTTCAGGTCACAAACAGAAGTCTGAGGATTAGAAGTGGTGTTGCCTCTGTAAATCTTTCTGGAACTGTTTGCTCCCTTCTTCCCTTCTGTTACATTTAACCCTAATTAGGTCCCACAAAATTACCACTTATGAAAGTCATCTAAAGTTATACCAATGCATGCTTTCCAACCTCAGTTTTCTTATCTACAAATGAAAGCTGTAAAGGAAAATATCTCAGTGTTTATGCGAGGACTGGATAGAAAAACAAAAGTAAAATGCTCTGTTGTTCTGTGTCTAGCACAAAGTAAGTGCACAGTAAAATTGATTTTTCTCAAAGTCAGAAAATATTAATACCCTCTAATTAGCATTTTGATACCCATAGCCTGGGATGGTTATGTGGGTTTCTATGTTTGCTAAGCCCCATCTTTCCAAGTAAATTATATTACAGGCAGATGTGTTCTCCAATTTGATCACTCTTGGAGCAAGAGGATAATGGGTTTACTGTCTATGTTTCTTCATTCTCCTCAACATCTAGCATAGTTCTGAGCACAAAGTATATTTTAAAAGGCTACACAAATAGTATGATGGGCAAGGAGACTGATGGATAGGGTAGAGTTGAGCTGAAAAAAAAAATAATAAAAAAACCTAACCATCTAGACGGTTCAAGTATCCTGTGGGAAACTAGATTTATAGCACTACTCTTAATTCTAAAGTTTCGAAGTACATAGAAAAAAAATATGAACTTTGTAGTAGTAAGTGAAATTTGTATCATATTCTGCCACTGATTTGCTCTGAGTACTGGGAATTGAATTAGCTTTCCTGAACTTCATCAAACTTATCTGTAAAATGCTAGATCTTTTGTGAAGATGGGAAATACAAGGTGAAAATGGAAGAAATGCTGACATAGCATATCTGCCATTTAGTAGGTGCTCAGTAAGGTAATTGCCAATTACCTAGTTAATGCTTGAACTCTTAGGAAATGAGATAAATAGGGAAAAACAGAGGGAGAAAGAGAGACAGAAAGAGAGAGAGAAGGGGTAAAAAGAGGGAAAGAGGGAGGAAGGGAAAGAAGGAAGGAAGAAAGGAAGGTTTTGTAAAATTAGCTCATGTGATTGAGGAGGTTGGATAAGCAAGTCTGAAATTCATAAGACAAGAAGTCAGTAAAATAAGAAAATGAGCAGGGCAAAACATGGGCATGGGACACAACTGGTATCCTCCATTCCAGCCTCATAGTTTCACATCACGTAGATACATGAACAGCAGTCGTGTGCTGCTGAAGCTCAAGCTCCAATACTTTGGCCACCTGATGCAAAGAGCTGACCCATTGGAAAAGACCCTGATGCTGGGAAAGATTGAATTCAGGAGAAGAAGGACACGACAGAGGATGAGATGGTTGGATGGCATCACCGACTTAATGGACATGAGTTCAAACAAGCTCTTGGAGCTGGTGATGGACAGGGAGGCCTGGCGTGCTGCAGTCTATGGGGTCGCAAAGAGTCGGACATGACTGAATGATTGAACTGAACTGAACTGAATATATGGCTGAGTCCGTTTGCTGTACAGTGGAAATTAACACAACATTGTAAATCAACTATACTTCAATAAAATAAATTAAAAATAAAAAAATAAAAAGTCATGTGTAGAAAAAAAAAGTTTTGAAGAGAAGAAGCTGCTTCTCCTCCTTGCCTTCTTTCATAGTAGTGATCAGCTCACAGTGAAGAAAGTACTTACTTGATGCCTGTTCTATGTCTGCTTCCAAAAGCCTCATCCTACGTGCATATCCTCTGTTTGCTCTGTTTATATATCTGAACTTTTGTTTTCAATCAAGATAAAAATAAAATTGTATGAAAATATTACTGTGCAAAGAAATTGAAGAAGGAGTGGGATGTGGAGAAGAGCAAAATGACATAGCAGAGGTATAGAGAGCATCTATGTTATAAAGGGTACAGAATGCTACCCTCTCACTTATTCAGCGGGGGCTACTCAGTGGTACCATTTAGACACTTTCATTTTCTACTTTAAAGAGATCAATGAGTCTCAGTCTAAACATTTCCTGCTATTTCTTCTTATGGTTCAATGCCAAATTGTGACTTGGTTATAAATTTCCAGGAAAAAACTACAGATTTTTGTATTACATCTAGAAATATGAAGGTTTTGCAAGGAATACAAGGCACTATAAGTGCATATAGAAAAGGTGTAAGGCTTAAGACAGCAAAGACAAAGAAATAAGGTTAATGAAAGAAGACAAAGGTAGATGTGAATTCCAGTTCAATATGGTGAGCTCCTCTATTCTGGATCATACAAATGGAAGTGGAGCGATAGTGAAAAGAATGAGCAGAGGGTGGATTTACTGCAGGTGAGATATTTCAACAGATTCCTGGAAGATGGAAAGCAGATGACATAGGCAGAGGGATAAAGGCTGCAGAGAAATCTGAGATTCAGAAATTGTACAGAAAGCCTGCAGCTAAGCAAGTCTCCTTTATCTTTTTCAGCTGAACCCAGAGAACCTCTAAACTCAGGGTTGACAGATATTGAATCAGAATTGGTCTGAAAACAGAGAAAATCTGATTACAAAATAGTTGTGCCAGGCACTGCTCTTCCCTGTTGACTGTGCCTTATTCTCCTGAGCCAGACATCCAGGCATTTACTACCCAGAGGGTTTATTTGAAGAATTTAAATCAAAAATGGGCAGAAGACCTAAATAGACATTTCTCCAAAGAAGACATACGTATGGCCAAAAGCCCATGAGAAAGTGCTCAACCTCACTAATTATTATAAAAATGCAAAACTACATTGAGGTATCACCTCACACTGGTCAGAGTGACCATCATCAAAAAATTTACAAACAATAAATACTGGAGAGGGTGTGGATAAAAAGTGAATCCTCCTACACTGTTGGTGGGAATGTAGACTAGTATGGACACCATGGAGAACAGTATGGAGGTTCCTTAACAAATTAAAATTAGAGCTACTCTATGATCCAGCCTCCCATTCCTGTGTGTACACCCAGAGAAAGCCATAATTCAAAAAGATACATGTATCCCAATATTAATTTCAGCACTATTTACAGTAGCCAGGACATGGAACCAACCTAAATGTTCAGCAATGGATGAATGGATATAAAAAGATGTAGTGTGTGTGTGTATGTGCCTGCTCAGTCACTCAGTCGTGTCTGACTCTTTGTGACCCCATGGACAGTAGCCTGCCAGGTTCCCCTGTCCATGGGATTCTCCAGGCAAGAATACTAGAGTGGGTCGCCATGCCCTTCTTCAGGGGATCTTTCCCACTCAAAGATCGAACCAGCATCTCTTACATCTCCTACACTGGCAGACAGTCTTTTAAGCTCTTTACCACTAACACCACCTGGGAAATGTATAGAATGGAATATTACTCAGCACTAAAAAAATAATGAAATATCGTCACTTGCAGCAATGTGGATGGACCCAGAGATTGTTTTACTGAAACAGAGAAGAATAAACACATACTGTATGATATCACTTATATGTAGAATCTAAAAAAAAGGTACAAATGAACTTATTTACAAAACAGAAAGAGAGGTACTGATGCAGAAAACAATTTTATGGTTACCAGGGAGGAAAGGGCAGGGAAGGGAAAAATGGGGAGATTGGGATTGACATACACACATTATTATGTATGAGACAGATGATTAATAAGAGTCTCTTGTACAGCACAGGTAACTCTGCTCAGTACTCTGCAGCGTCTTGTACGGGAAATGGATCTAAGAGTGGATATATGTATAACTGATTGACTTTGCTGTACAGCAGAAAGTAATACAGCATTGTAAATCAACTGTACTCCAATAATTTTTTTTTTAAACAAAGAATTTAAAAGAACCACTTCAGGAGAATGTGGAACTATGTTGAGAGCCTTGTTGGCCCTGAATTAACCCAACTGCTTCCTGTCCCAGCTTTGGGAGAGCCTCAGGGTAAAGGTTGGTTCTCTGCTCACCAACCGGGAGAAAGGCAGATTTTCAGCTATTCCTGTGTATTTAACTGCCAATCGGCTTTCCATTCTGGGAAGAAGAGTTGAAGAGTTTGCCATACACACACACACATACACACACACACACACACACGTGTGAAGCCATCACTGCAGAGAACATATTCATCATAACCAAAAGTTTCCCCAAGTCCTTTGTAATTCTTCTGTCCTGTCGCTTCCTGGACACTGATTCTCTGGTCCCAGGCAACAAATGATCTGCTTTCTGTCACTGTAGATAAGTTACATTTTCTTTTTTTCTAGTATTTTACATAAGTGGAATCATATAGTACATACTTCTTTTTTGGTCTGTCTTCTTTCACCTCTGTGTTATTTGAGATTCATCCATATTGTTGTATGTAATGGAAGTCTATTTCTTCCCAGACTAAAATGAGCAGAATAAAACTATCTTTATTCCTAGAAGATATTATCACTGATGTGTAATATTTGGTGAAATAAAATAGTAGTAACATAAAAAGTGAATTTAGCAAGATTTTAAAATGTGCAGAAACCAATTGTATTTCTATATCTAGCAGAAAAATTGAAATTGGATTCATTTTGATATTTGGCAAAACTAATACAATTATGTAAAGTTTAAAAATAAAATAAAATTAGAAAAAAAATAAAATAAAATGTGCAGAAACCAATTGTATTTCTATATCTAGCAGAAAAATTGAAATTGGATTCATTTTGATATTTGGCAAAACTAATACAATTATGTAAAGTTTAAAAATAAAATAAAATTAAAAAAAATAAAAATAAATAAAAGTAACTTCTAGAATAGCACAAATTATGAAAAGTTTAGGTATAAATCTGACAAAAATGTGTAAAGTTTATACAGTAAAAATGAAAAAAATGACTAAGATAAATTAACAAAGACATACATAAGTAGGAAGATGTACTGTGAGTATCTTGAAAAAACTCAATATTTTTAAGGTGCCAATATTCCACATTACTAAATATTTTTGTAAAACTTGAAAAGATGTCTTAAAAATCATACAAAAATTCTAAGGACTTAGAATAGCCAAAACAATTTGAAAAAGATCAAAGTTTGATAACTAATACTGCCTGATTTCAAGGGTATAAAGTGACAGTAAACAAAGCAGTGTTGTATTGTTATAAAGTATCTAAATAAGTCAATGGACCACAACAAAGTCCATAAATAATCCACCCAATAATGTGAACAACTTATTTTGACAGAGATGGAAAGGTAATTTAGTATAAAGGATACTTTTAAAAAAATAAATAAATAAATGATACTAGAATATTCTATAGGCTTCCCAGGTGGCGCTAGTGGTAAAGAACCCACCTGCCAATGCAAGAGAAGGAAGAGACATGGGTTCAATCCCTGGGTCGGGAAGATTCCCTGGAGGAGGGCATGATAACCCACTCCAGTGTTCTTGCCTGGAGAATCTCATGGGCAGAGGAGCCTGGTGGGCTACAGTCCATAGGGTTGCAAAGAATCTGACTTGACTGAAGTGAATTAGTATACAGGCATGCACTAGAATATTCTACATCCATAAGCAAAATATGAAGTCTTATTGATATCTCACACTATACGAAAAGTTAACTCAAGTGTATCATAGACCTAAATGTACCACATAACTATGACTTTTCCAGAATATAGGAGAAATTTTTATGGCCTTGAGTTAGGCAAAGATTTCTTAGCAATGACATTAAAAGCATGATGTATAAAAAATAAATTGATAATTGAGATTTCAGCAAAATTGAAACCTTCTGCTCTTCCCAATCTGTGAAGAAAGAAATGATCACAAGTTATATATTTCAAAGACTTTTACCCAGAATACATAGGAAACTCTCAAAATTCAACAATAGGAAAAAATGCAATAAAATATGGGCATACAATTTGAGCAGACACCTCACCAAATTAGATATGGCTAATAGGCAGAGGAACAGTTACTGCCTATGATTAGTCATTTAGGAAGTGCAAATTAAACCCACAATGAGGCACTAGCGAACATCAATTAGAATGACTAAATTAAAAAAAATATATTAGTCATACATACTTGGTCTTGGAGAGAAAGTGGAGAAGTAGGAATTCTCATATGCTTTCTCATATGCTACTGATTGGAGAAGGCAATGGCACCCCACTCCAGTACTTTTGCCTAGAAAATCCCACGGACGCAGGAGCCTGGTAGGCTGCAGTCCATGGGGTAGCTAGAGTCGGACACTACTGAGCGACTTCACTTTCACTTTTCACTTTCATGCATTAGAGAAGGAAATGACAGCCCACTCCAGTGTTCTTGCCTGGAGAATCCCAGGAATGGGAAGCTTGGTGGGGTCGCACAGAGTTGGACACGACTGAAGCGACTTAGCAGCAGCAGCATGCTACTGATAGGAAGAGAAAATGGTATAAATACACTGAAAAACACCTAAATCATATGCCTTATGATTATACAGTGGAAGTGACAAATAGATTCAAAGGATTGGATCTCGATTCCAGCTTGTGATTTTGAACCAGGCTGTTGTTGTCAAGAAGCAACAGTTAGAGCCTGACATGGAACAACAGCCTGGTTCAAAATTGGGAAAGCACTACCTCAAGGCTATATATTGTCACCCTGCTTATTTAACTTCTATGCAGAGTACATCATGAGAAATGCTGGGCTGGATGAATCACAAGCTGGAATCGAGACCGCCAGAAGAAATATCAGCAACCTCAGATATGCAGATGATACCACTCTAATGGCAGAAAGTAAGGAGGAATTAAAGAGTCTCCTGATGAGGGTGAAAGAGGAGAATGAAAAAGCTGGCTTAAAACTCAACATTGAAAAAACTAAGATTATGGTCCCATCACTTCATGGCAAATAGATGGGGAGAATATGGAAATAGTGACAGACTTTATTCTCTTGGGCTCCAAAATCACTGCAGAATTTAAAAGACACCTGCTCCTTGGAAGAAATGCTACAACAACCCTAGACAGGGTATTAAAAAGCAGAGACATCATTTTGCTGACAACAATCCATATAGTCAAAGTTATGGTTTTTCCAGTAGTCATGTATGGATATGAGAGTTGGACCATAAAAAAGCTCGAATGCCACAATTTGAATGCTCTCAAATTGTGGTGCTGGAGGAGGTTCTTGAGAGTCCCTTGGACTAAAAGATGATCAAACCAGTCCATCCTAAAGGAAATCAGTCCTGAATATTCACTGAAATGACTGATGCTGAAGCTGAAGCTCCAATAGTTTGGCCACCTCCTGCAAAGTGGCCACTTATTGGAAAAGACCCTGAGGCTGGGAAAGACAGAAGGCAGAAGGAGAAGGTGGTGGCAGAGGATGAGATGGTTAGATAGCATCACTGTCTCAATGGACATGAGTTTGAGCAAACTCCGGTAGATAGGGAAGGACAGGGAAGCCTGGCGTGCTGTAACCTATGGTGTGGCAAACAGCTGACATGCCTTAGTGACTGCACAACAGCAGCAATAAAAAGGAGTGGACTATAGATATATGAAATGAGAGAGCTGGATCTCAGAATAAAAGAGTACCTATTTGTCATTTAATTTATATAAAGCTCTAGAAAATGTAAATTACAGTGACAGAATGCAGCTCAGAGATTGAGTAGGAGAGGAGGATGGAGAGATTAGCAAGGGGCAGGAGAGAACTCTTGGCTGATGTATATGTTTATCATCTTGGTTGTGGTGACCCTTTCATAGGCATGTAGCTGTGTCAAAACATAAAGTGTACTGTACATCAGTTATGCTTCCCAACAAAGCTCTTAAACTAGCAAAAATGGTAATGATAATAAGGTATAAAATAAAATCTGAACATGGAGTCAAGGGAGCCAATTCCCCAACGAGGGAATGAACCTGCGCTCTTAGCAGTGAAAGTACAGACTCTTAACCACAGGACCCCTAGTGAATTCTCGAAATGGAGTTCTTGCCTTGGCAAAACGAGTCCAAGGTGATGGCAGTCAGAGTAGTTCCTCCTTTGGGAGGGGGCAGTTGGGGGTTTGGGGGGGCAATGAGTGGGAAGGGACAGGTGGGAAACTTTTCAGGGCAGACTGTTTATATCTTGATCTATATGATGGTTAAAAAAAAAAAGCATTTAAATGATAATTGAAAAATAAGAAAAAAAATCTTTTAGAAACACTAAGATGTGATACAATAGAATAGAGCACAAAGAATTGGACTTTCCATACTGTTTTCTATGAAAAAGTCAGTGCTTCTTGTCTGCTTTCCCCTCCCTTGGAGATTTTGATGCAGTTAGCATTTTAGAGGCTCTAAGGATTTTGCCATATAGCAACTGGCTTAACTTTGTTTTAAACCAGAGTTTCTAAGACTTATTGGACCACTGAAACATGTTTTTTTTTTTTTAATTTTTTTTTTTATTTAACACTTTTAAATATCTAATGGAACACGTGTTCCAAAGGGATATAATTTAGGAAACACTAAACAAACCAATTAAAAATATACTGTTAAAATCTCTGGCGGTTTAGAGAGGTTAATTGTTTTTGTCAGTGCTCACACAGCCAGCAAAGGGCAGAGGCAGGACTGAAAACACAGGGAAGACTGATTCAAAGGCCAATCCTCTTTCCTCCAATCCTCACTTACCCGCCCCAGGCCTCGGTTTTCTCATCTATGGAATGAGAAGGGAGAGCCCATAGAATGTGAGACAGCAATCAGCAGGTAGCTTCCTTCAGGTGCATTTTGGGTAGCTTACTTAAACATTCTAAACTTCAGATTCCTCAGCTGGAAAATGAGAATAATAATACTGTCAATGAAATGAGAATTAAAATAACTTCTATAAAGCATCTGTGTTTTTCTTACTTTTTAATCTAAAAAATAACCTGATAAAATAAGAGATATTTTAATATATTGTAAGACCCGGGCCTGTCCCTGCTGGGCTATTCTGTGTGTGAAAGGTCAGCAATTATTCTTCTGCTTTAGGTTTTCATCAATAAATACCAGGCTTGGCATGCAGAGATACTTATTAAATATTCCACCTAGCCCATCTGGCTTTTAAAAAGCATAATTTAAATGTTAATATTTGATGCATTTATTAATAAGAAGAACAGACATCATTTATGATGTAATATGCCTAATGATCATCTACTAATATGTTTCTATAAAATATTATTTCATTTAATCATCATAAAACTCTAAGAGAACAGTATTATGCCCATTTACACACTGGAAAATTAAATTCCAGAGTAGTCAATCAAAGGCCAGAACTTTGAAGGTATTGAGAAGTGGAACCCCAGTTTCATTCAGATCCCTCTGCCTCTCACCTCTGTTTCGCTCTAGGATATCACTGGTCTGAGTGCTTCATTGTGGTGGATCAGGTATCTGTTTGGAACTTATTGCTCTATTTTATTCTTTATATCACAGAGAACAGAACTCATTTAAGGCACCTCTGTAATTTAAGATGGAAAATGCAGTGTTTTTCAATATACTTGTCATTAACCAAGTTCTCATGCTGTCTCCAAATTTCTCTTTGAGAAAAATAACAATCAGTTTTGATATGGAAATGGATTAATAAAAAGAGTATAGAAACATGCCCCCACCTCAAAAAAAAGAACCCAAACCATATAGCCTATTCTTTAAACATAATGGAAAATAATATTATTGTAGCATGTCCTTCCAAAATATCAAGAAATAAAGGTGTGCTTTTAACATTTTAATTTACAATGAAAAATGCATTATGATGAGAAGGCAATATGTGACAGTTACATCATCTTAACATGTGAATAACCAGATGTTATCAAGTGGAAGATTCTCTAAACATTGCTCTGCCAACACTAAGTTTTTATATAAGCTAAATAATAATATTAGCTAGCCACTTTTCACAAGAAACTCATGCTTTTGAGTATCTACAATATATCTTGTCCTGTGGTAGATGGACCCAGGAAGATAAAGTCATTCATGATTCTTCACTTACATAATATATTAATATTAAAAAAATTAAAAGCAAATGAGAAAAACAACTTCATTAAATAAAATAAATCTAAAAGGAAAAAAGTAAACTAAAATAATAGAAAGTCAACAGATTCAAACTGCCATGATGCAGATTTCAGCCTATCTGGTCCTTGTGGACTCTTCAAATCTCTCCCATTGCTATTGTTCCCTGCTGTAGCTTTCTCTGCTATTTTATTATGATTAATGTGGTATATTATATTTTAAAGTAAGCATAAATTATAGGCCTTGACCTAAGCATTTGTTGACCTAAGCATTTATTCTCTAAATATTTACTGAGAATCTGACTAGGTGAAGAGGCCAAATGAGGTGTAAGACTAAAGGAGATCTCTCTCTAGTTTAGTAAGTCTGAGGCTTCGTGTCAAAGATCAGCCGTTCTCACCAGCTCCCTTCAAGAGTACACCGATGAACTGATGAATGCCCTTACTTTTAAATATCAGCAAACATCCAGTCTCCTGAGTCATGCCTAGTACTTTGGGAAACCATTACATTTGGCATAGAATGAGTACTTTTAACAGCTACCATGTTGGTTAGAGTGATTGGTGCATTTAAGTCTATAATTATCTCCTTAAGTTTATTCTAACTTCCCAAAGCATACTGCCTCAAGAGTGTTTCTCCCTCCCTCCCTTTTTCCTTTCTTCTTATTCCCTCCTTTCTCCCCTTCCTTCTCTCCTTCTCTTTAATACTGTCTAAGATATACATTATAAGCAAGTAACTTACAATCCAGAGTGGCAAACAGACAATTCCAGAATTATAGCAATTTATGAAAATGCGAGATAAGGCTAAGAAGTAGAGGAATGTCAGTCTAAGCAAAGTTGTGTTCTTAAGATCTGATAGGCTTGTTTTTATGAGTACTATAGGCAATACTTGGCTGGCTACCATAATTTTTATATTCAGGAATCCATGAGTTCTGGTAAGGAGCATAGTTTCCAAGAGGTCATTGGCCCTCAATAACAGAGCAGAGGGAATGCTGACTGACATTAGATATCTAGCTTTTCAAGCAGAACTGACTGGTTGCTGGGCTGAGGATGTTAAGCAACTTATTGATCTAAAGTTCTGATTTCTCAAGCCTTTTACAAAGAACATGACTAAGACACGATAAAGTGCTAAAACTGAAGGAAGACTTGCTGATGAGAAACAAATGATTCTACCATTAGCATTGATTGTTAATTGATTAAACAGGGAGTAAGTGCAAACCTACACAATCACTTCAGACAAGAGACACATTGACTAGCAGCCACAAAACGTCTGCTTTAATCTTCTTCTACAAGATGTTTCCCAGGAAGGGGTGTTTCCCAGGAAGGGCTGTTCTGGCAGGAGACATGGACCCTTTAGTATAAACGGAGATTCTAAGGAATGTAGACAGAAATACAGAAGAATGTTTCTTAGAGATGCTTCCCAGGTGTCTTAGTGGTAAAGAATCACCTGCCAAAACAGGAGATGGGTTCGATCTCTGGGTTGGGAAGATTCCCTGGAGAAGGAAATGGCAACCCATTCCAGTATTCTTGCCTGGGAAATTTCATGGACAGAGGAGGCTGGCGGGCTACAGTCCATGGGGTAACAAAGAGTCAGATGTGACTGAGTGAGCATGGCATGGCACAGTTCCCTATAGATTATAGGGTGAACTGAGCCTTCTTTGTTGTGGAACGGTATTAAATAGGTCCTTACCAAGCCACTTTCATTTCTGAAAGCTTCACTATGGCCATTACCCAAATCCTTAATGTATTTTTGAAACCGGACATCGGCTTGGACAATGTCATATAGAGCTGAAGAATGACATCTGACTTTTTTGATGTAGAGAGTTTGGCAGTGGATTAAAACTAAGAAAGGAGGACCTGACATCTGCTATACATGGTTGCTTTGAGTGGGGAAAAGAAATAAACCAAACATTTGTGGTATGAGACAAGAGTGAAAATTAATATTCTCTTTGGTCTTCAGGAGAGTGAAGGACATAGCTTCTTCCTCATGCCCTAAAATTCAACGAGCTTAGTTGTAAAAGACCAATGAAGAAGAGATGCCATCAGCTTTTAGAAAAGAATGTTATTTTTTAAAAAGAGAGTAGAAAAATAACCTTAGTTTCCAACAATAAAAGAATGATTGTATGGTAAAGAGAAAGTGAAATGCTATAAAGAATGAGATATTTCTGGCAGAAATGAACATATCTACAAAACAGAAACACACTCACAGTCATAGAGTGCAGACTTCTGGTCACCAAGAGCAGGGGATGGATTCAGAGTTTGGGGTTAGCAGATGAAAAACATATACAGAATGAATAAACAACAAGGTCCTACTGTATAGCACAGGGAAATACATTCAATACTTTGTGATCAACCATAATGGAAAATAATCTTTAAAAATGCATATAATTTTGCTATACAAGAAAAATTAACACATTGTATATCAGCTGTGGAGGTGAAGGAATTCCAGTTGAGCTATTTCAAATCCTGAAAGATGATGCTGTGAAAGTGCTGCACTCAATATGCCAGCAAATTTGGAAAACTCAGCAGTGGCCACAGGACTGGAAAAGGTCAGTTTTCATTTCAATCCCAAAGTAAGGCAATGCCAAAGAATGCTCAAACTACCACACTATTGCATTCATCTCACATGCAAGTAAAGTAATGCTCAAAATTCTCCATGACAGGCTTCAGTAATACATGAACCATGAACTTCCAGATGTTCAAGCTGGTTTTAGAAAAGGCAGAGGAACCAGAGATCAAATTGCCAACATCCGCTGGACCATTGAAAAGCAAGAGAGTTCCAGAAAAACATCTATTTCTGCTTGATTGACTATGCCAAAGCCTTTGACTGTGTGGATCACAATAAACAGTGGAAAATTCTGAAAGAGATGGGAATGCCAGACCCCCTGACCTGCCTCTTGAGAAATCTGTATGCAGATCAGGAAGCAACAGTTAGAACTGGACATGGAACAACAGACTGGTTCCAAATAGGAAAACGAGTATGTCAAGGCTGTATATTGTCACCCTGCCTATTTAACTTATATGCAGAGTACATCATGAGAAATGCTGGACTGGAAGAAGCACAAGCTGGAATCAAGATTTCTGGGAGAAATATCAATAACCTCAGATATGCAGATGACACCACCCTTATGGCAGAAAGTAAAGAGGAACTAGGGAGCCTCTTGATGAAAGTGAAAGAGGAGAGTGAAAAAGTTGGCTTAAAGCTCAACATTCAGAAAACGAAGATCATGGCATCTGGTCCCATCACTTCATGGGAAATAGAAGGGGAAACAGTGGAGACAGTGTCAGACTTTATTTTTCTGGGCTCCAAAATCACTGCAAATTGTGACTGCAGCCATAAAATAAAAGACACTTACTCCTTGGAAGAAAAGTTATGACCAACCTAGATAGCATATTCAAAAGCAGAGACATTACTTTGCCAACAAAGGTCCATCTAGTCAAGGCTATGGTTTTTCCTGTGGTCATGTATGGATGTGAGAGTTGGACTGTGAAGAAAGCTGAGTGCTGAAGAATTGATGCTTTGAACTGTGGTGTTGGAGAAGACTCTTGAGAGTCCCTTGGACTGCAAGGAGATTCAATCAGTCCATTCTGAAGGAGATCAGCCCTGGGATTTTTTTGGAAGGAATGATGCTAAAGCTGAAACTCCAGTACTTTGGCCACCTGATGCAAAGAGTTGACTCATTGGAAAAGACTCTGCTGCTGGGACAGACTGGGGGCAGGAGGAAAAGGGGACGACAGAGGATGAGATGGCTGGATGGCATCACTGACTCGATGAATGTGAGTCTGAGTGAACTCCAGGAGTTGGTGATGGACAGGGAGGCCTGGCGTGCTGCAATTCATGGGGTCGAAAAGAGTCGGACACAACTGAGCAACTGAACTGAACTGATCTTCAATTACAAAAAAAAAAAAAATGAGATATTTCTATTCTTACTGATATTTAAAGGTATTCAGTACAATTGCAAATGAAGAGGTACTACATAATTCCATTTTATAAAAGAAAAACACGCATACTTATTTGTCTATAAGTATAGACCAACCAACAATTCAGGGGCACCAAACTTATTAAGGTTGGAAGTAGAGGGTAGAATAATTCCTGTGGACAGGGAATTGTACTTTATAGTTTCTCTGTGTATATGTTTGCGAATGTCCTTTTGTGTGTGTGAATGTGTGAGTGTGTATTTGTGTGTGTGTGTGTGTCTGCTTCCAAAAAGCTAATAGAAGTAGTTATTCTTTGATTAATTGTATAATTAAATAATTTTACATTTCAGTGTTCTGATATAAGAATAGCAAGGAGATATAAGAAAGCCTTCCTCAGTGATCAGTGCAAAGTAATACAGGAAAACAATGGAATGGGAAAGACTAGAGATCTCTTGAAGAAAATTAGAGATACCAAGGAACATTTCATGCAAAGATGGGCCCAATAAAGGACAGAAAAGGTATGGACCTAAGCAGAAGATATTAAGAAGAGGTGACAAGAATACACAGAGAACTATACAAAAAAGATATTCACAACCCAGATAATCACGATGGTGTGATCACTCACCTAGAGTCAGATATCCTGGAATGCAAAGTCAAGTGGGCTTTAGGAAGCATCACTATGAACAAAGCTAGTGGAAATGATTGAATTCCAGTTGAGCTGTTTCAAATCCTAAAAGATGATGCTGTGAAAGTGCTGCATTCAATATGCCAGCAAGTTTGGAAAACTCAGCAGTGGCCATGGGACTGGAAAAGGTCAGTTTCCATTCCAATCCCAAAGAAAGACAATGCCCAAGAATGCTCAAACTACTGCACAATTGCACTCATCTCACATGCTAGTAAAGTGATGCTCAAAATTCTCCAAGCCAGGCTTAAGCAATATGTGAACCGTGAACTTCCAGATGTTCAAACTGGATTTAGAAAAGGCAGAGGAACCAGAGATCAAATTACCAACATCTACTGGATCATCGAAAAAGCAAGAGAGTTCCAGAAAAACTTCTATCTCTGCATTATTAACTATGCCAAAGCCTTTGACTGTACGGATCATAATAAGGTGTGGAAAATTCTTAGAGAGATGGGAAGACCAGACTGCCTGACCTGCCTCCTGAGAAATCTGTATGCAGGTCAGAAAGCAACAGCTAGAACTGGACATGGAACAACAGACTAGTTCCAAATCGGGAAAGGAGTACGTCAAGGCTATATCATCACCCAGCTTATTTAATTTATATGCAGAGTACATCATGAGAAATGCTGGACTGGAAGAAACACAAGCTGGAGAGCTCAAGATTTCCAAGAGAAATATTAATAACCTCAGATATGCAGATGATACCACCTTTATGGCAGAAAGTGAAGAAGAACTAAAGAGTCTCTTGATGACAGTGAAAGAGGAGAGTGAAAATGTTGGCTTAAAGCTCAACATTCAGAAAACAAATATCATGGCATCCGGGTCCCATCACTTCATGGGAAATAGGGAAGCAGTGGAAACAGTGGCTGACTATTTTGAGGGACTCCAAAATCACTGCAGATGGTGACTGCAGCCATGAAATTAAAAGACTCTTACTTCTTGGAAGAAAAGTTATGACCAACCTAGAGAGCATATTAAAAAGCAGAGACATTGCCAACAAAGATCCATCTAGTCAAGGCTATGGTTTTTCCAGTAGTCATGTATGGTTGTGAGAGTTGGACTATAAAGAAAGGTGAGCACTGAAGAATTGATGCTTTTGAACTGTGGTGTTGGAGAAGACTCTTGAGAATCCCTTGAACTGCAAGGAGATCCAACCAGTCCATCCTAAAGGAGATCAGTCCTGAATAGGCATTGGAAGGACTGATGTTGAAGCTGAAACTCCAGCACTTTGGCCACCTGATGCAAAGAGCTGACTCATTTGAAAAGACTCTGATGCTGGGAAGATTGAACACTGGAAGAGAAGGGGATGACAGAGGATGAGATGGTTGGACAGTATCAGTGACTCAGTGGGCATGAGTTTGAGTAGACTAAAGGAGTTGGTGATGGACAGGGAGGCCTAGCATGCTGCCATCCATGGGGTCAGAAAGAATCAGACATGACTGAGTAACTGAACTGAAGTGTTCTGATACCACATCACAAGTGAAAATGAACTGCCATGAACTCTCAACTTATATTTGAGTTAACGGAAACTATTATCTGGAAATAAGTTACATCAGACCTAGAAATGTTTTTAATCAACTCTGACGACTGCATAGGATGTCTTCTGGCATCACTGTTGTCACAACAAGATTTCCTCTGTATCAAGACATTCTCTACATTTGCGACCTTAAATCAACTTTTACATACCAAAGTGAAAGCAGCTCTGAAAGGGAATCTAAATTCATTTTGTTTTAGGTAGAAGGTAAAAGGAGTCCTAGATAATATTTGTTAGTCAGATATAATAGAGACCATAGTATTTCGTCCTTTTCAGTTTTGCACCTGTGCAACTTCTGGTGCTGGACAGGATTCCCCACAGTGCGGAACTTTCTAACAGTGTTTGAATAAAATCAATATATAATATTGATTTGTTCCCAATCCCTGAACAATTGGTGCATTTTCCAACTACCTTCACTCCAGTCTGTCCTCTAATTTAGCCACCCATTTCCCAGCTCTTCATGTCCACTTCATCCATCCTCCAGCTCATGTGTCTGGCTGTTGTTTAGTCACTCAATCATGTTCAACTCTTTTGCGATCCCATGGACTCCTAACCCATCAGACTCTTCTGTCTGTAAGACTTCCCAGGGAAGAATACCAGAGTGGGTTTCCAGTTCCTTCTCCAGAGAATCTTCGCAACCCAGGGAACAAACCTACATCTCCTACACTGGCAGGCAGATTCTTTCCTACTGAGCCATCTTGGGCCCTGTGTCTGGTACTAGCCCTGATGTAGAGAACTTCATCACATGAGACTCTGAAGGCAGAGTAGAATTGGGTATGCATTGTGGTAGTTTTTTTATGGACCAGCTCAGCAGACCTGGAAATATGACTCCCAGAATTGCCTTCCTGTTATGGTTTGAGTTAAGGTTGACCATAGAGAAATTTGTGCATGATGGGGAAAGTGAAATGGAACAGTCGTTGTGCTCAGAATTTGGAGCAAGGCTCCCAGCACCCCTGCAGCTCCTGTATGTTGTTGCTGTCTCACCTGTCCCTGTGCGGGGTCATCGAGGCCCCTCTCCTCTGCTCCCATTGTATCTCTTCCTTCAGTCTCATCAAATCTTAGGCCAAGTTCATGGACTGATCTGTGGCCGAGGTTATCAGCTCGTTCTGTAGACCTCCTGTGCCATCGACGCTGCAGGCAGCAAGAAAGACAAACAGGAAGTCGTCATGGGTTCCCAGTCATCATCATGGTTTCCAATTTGTCCCGTGGATTTCAATGTGCCCTTGCCTTCTTCCCCTCTAAGTTCAGCTTGCCTTTCCCACCACCAGTTATACTGACCTATGTGACTCCAGGTCCATTGCCAGATCCCACAGTTTTGTCAGGTCCAGTGCCCATAATAATCTCCTTACTTTATATCACTCGATGGGGTTCTGTTTCCCTTATTGAAAGCTAAAGAACACAGTGGCATAAACATTCTTCCTCTTCTTTGGTATATCAGGAAGTTCTGAGCAAAAGAATAGGAGATCTTGGAGCTGACGTTGCTTCATTATTTATGTAACTTATTTTCACTGCATGTGTAAGCATTTGACCCAACTGATGAAGTAACTCAGAGAACCCTTTGTCGGAAATAATTCAGAACACTTAAAAACAAGGCTTCGGACTCTGAGCAAACTTTTCTTTAGTACATCCTGATGAGAAAGAAAAGTTTTGTGTCCCGCCCCCCACCTTGTCATATGGGAAAACATTTGAAGCACCAAAGTGTATATAATAGTCTCATTGTGCTACGGAAGTTCTAACAGTATTTACCTGAAATGTTTCTATCACTCCCAAACTTTGGTTGGGGTTTCTGTTGATGATTGACAAGGAACAGATTGCACTGTCCTGAGCTACTGAAATCTAATGAATGCCACAAAGTGAATATGAACTGGAGACAGTCGAAAAAAAGAAAAAAAAAAAAAACTCACTTCAAGAAATCTAAGCTTTTTTTTGCTTTCCCCCTCACTTGCAGCCAACTAATCTCCCCACGCATTCTGATCGGCTCCCGCCTGGTGTCTGCGGTGGTGACAACTGATTCATGTGTTCATTTGCATTTCCCCTGGTGCCAGCAGCGGAATACAGAACAGGCCTCCTGCTCTGGCAGCCGACACAGCACTGGCAAATCAGGGGGGCTGTCAGAAACAGCTGTCCATTAACAGAGTTGGTGGAAACAACCAGGAGCTGTTTGAAAATGCTAGGTGGGAGAATTTAATTGGAGTAGCAACTGTTCAAAATTAAGATTAAAAGGACCAGTCAGTCAGTGTGGATTTCATGACACCTTAAAAATAACGTTTCAGGTGTGATTAATGCTGCCTCAAGTTTGCACATTTCTCTCCTATGCCGATAGGGCCTATTTGCTGCTGGGTGATTCCGTGAGTGTCTGTAGCCATGAAAGCGCCGGGGTTCTCAGGGTCGGGATTTTATTCCCCATGCTGAGACCACTGCTGCTTTAAGAAAACAGGATTTTAATAAAAAGGAATCACATGCAGATTAAATAGCATGGAGTCTAGTGGCCCTGGAAGAAGCTAAGTGGCAAGTTTTAGGGACAGACTCTTCTCCTTATCCACTCTGCCAGGGGGGCTCAGGCATGAACAGTCCCACCCCACCTACTAGGACCTCTGTGCCAGGTAGGGCACATGTCCTTCCTTCTGGCCCTGAGTTGTGCAGAAAGGGAGTCGGTCTCTATGGCCCATTTCATCTTTGGCTCTTCTGAGTTTGTCAAAAAAGGATATCATATGCGCCAGCATTGAAGTGAAGATGAAGGGATGGGGTGGGGTTGGAAATGGGGGCCACTAATGGAGCTCTGAAAGCATTTTTTTTCTCTTGAAAAAAATGTCAACTTCAGCATTTCATTAAGATTAGAAAACATCAATGACTTTAACGTTCCAGAAATAGTTCCGTATCATTTGGAACAGAATTCATCACTTCAAACTCTGATTTCTAACTATTTTAAATTCATGATTGAACTCTTAAGTACTCCAGTCAATACTCTCTGTTCCACTCTCATGATTCCTATTGTCGTCGGTGAAACTGGACATTGGAACTGGTCGTTTAGTTTATTTCTTTGACGTTCACTATTAAATAGATTGAATATTACATCATTGCCTTACAAGCATCCATTTTAAGTCACTTTGAAAGGGAGCTTATTGAATCTACTTGATAATGAAAGCAAGTGTATAGTATGGTTACATATGAAGTGATTTGTTCTTTTTTGCTGTTGTCTGTTTGTTGTGTTTTTTTGTAGACTTAAAAACAAACAAACAAACAAATAGAAAACATCCAAGCAGCTATGCCACAGAGTAAGAACAATTGTGAAGCGGCCGTTCTGAATAGGTAGCTCATGGTAGCCAGGAGAGGAAGTGACAGCTGGTGGCTTAGTAAACAGATTTCAGTTTAGGATTTCCTGAATATTTTAATATGCTTCTCCATTGTATCTTTTGTTCTCAATTTGATAACAAAACCATTTTCTATTTTTTTTTTTGCCTTGAATTATCAAATCAGAAACCAGATATAGAGAAAGATAAAATAGGTGACACTAAAACATGTTTCTAAATGTTGGACGCAATGTTATAGCAATATTGGGAAGGTGAGGGGAGAGAGAGTTATCCAAAAGGAGAGAGCATGAGAGCATTTCTGGTGGCAAGTCATGTTCAGAACTTCATTCCTCCAAATATGTTTTCCTTAATTTATATTCTCTCTCTCCACATACTGAGCATCTCCCCACTTCGACCAAACGGATCAAGAGGCCAGTTGACTAGTGCTGGTTTGAAGGAAAAATAGAAATTGAGTAGTCGAACTGACAATGGCATGGAAGGCATTGCTCGTTTCAAAGATGTCAGACACTGAAGAGAACACACTACGTGCGGCATGCATCGGCTTAGCTAGATGAAAGTGCCAATTTGTGTTTGTTGTAAAGATCTGTAAATACGGTCTTATGGCAGCTAGTTTTTAATCGTTGCCAGCCTCGGGGGAAAATGTGATTGAGATCTCTGTGCTGCTCGCACAGTCTGTATGCGCTGTAGGAAGGCAAGTAGAGCTGTTCTTTGAGCGGAAATGTGCCCCTCCAGTGTGAGGGAGGGAGAAGACTGCTTTAGAATTCAACACTCCCCCTTTCTATTTTCAGTTTAGTTAGCTTTATGTCCATGAGACAGGGCTGCTGCATCGGCCCAGGATATGACCAAAGTAAACTGCTAGTATTCCTGTAACTTAGAGACATTCTAAGTGAAGTCACTGTTGGGAAATCCTAGTTTTTAAGTAAAAAGATAACTGAAATCAAGTATTACCCATAGCTTGGAAGTTAACATTTCATTTCACTGCTTTCTACTGAGAATCATGGAAATCATTTTTTGATAGTGTCTTGGTTTCAATTTTCTCAATTCTAGTTTGAACATACAGGAAAAAAGTGCAGATTTTGTCAATGGATTTATATAAAGTAAGTTGACAAATTATCATCCAGTTATATGTCTATTAATACTATTTTTATTTAATCGCTGTCCCCTTCTAACTCTACACTTCTGGGCACAGTGCCTTTCTTTGGTTGCAGGAAATGAGAATGAGAACTACTCATGCCAACTCTGTTAAAGGGCAGCATATCAGGATTTTACGTCTGTTTTCTTCCACCCTGAATGACTCAACCATCTCCTTATGACTCACTGTAACTCTGGTTCGCAGATAGCTTTTGGTTTGGGTCTATAGCAGGTCATCAACTATTCTATTTCCTTGTCTTTCTACACATACAGTGCTACTAATTTCTAAGCATCCTCTGCACTTAACGTCTTCTTTAATGGAATCTGAAGGGAAGCAACAGCTTCAAGCCCAAGCTTTTCAGAAGCCTATGTCCTTCATGTGCAATCCCTTTCTCTCTGAGGGATAGCAGGGCCACAAAGTCCTTTTAGCATGATAAAGCACAAGGGGAAGGATCCTAAGTCTTTGAGCCATCACTTGAGGAATGCCGTCTACTGATTAGAAGTGCCTAACATGGATTCTTATAGGAGTGATTCTTTCTTGTGTTTGAGGCACTAACAGTTTTCTCAGATGTTGCGTTCTGTCCAAAGTGAACTAATATCCATGATCCTGATTCTCAGAACACAGTTTCTCTGTAAGTCCAGCTCGGTTCAGTCACTCAGTAGTGTCTGACTCTTTGCGATCCCGTAGACTGCAGCACACCAGGCCTCCCTGTCCATCACCAACTCCCAGAGTTTACTCAAACTCATATCCATTGAGTCAGCGATGCCATCAAATCATCTCATCCTCTGTCATCCCCTTCTCCTACTGCCTTCAATCTTTCCCAGCGTCCTTTCTAATGAGTCAGTTCTTCACATCAGCTGGCCAAAGTATTGGAGTTTCAGCTTCAAAATCAGTCCTTCCAACGAATATTCAAGACTGATTTCCTTTAGGATAGACTGTTTGGATCTCCTTGTAGTCCAAGGGATTCTCAAGCCTTCTCCAGCACCATAGTTCAAAAGCATCAATTCTTCAGCACTCAGCTTTCTTTATAGTCCAACTCTCACATCCATACATGACTACTGGAAAAATCATAGCCTTGACTAGGCAGACCTTTGTTGGCAAAGTCTCTGGTTTTTAATATGCTCTCTAGGTTGGTCATAGCTTTTCTTCCAAGGAACAAGCATCTTTTAATTTCAGTCACCTTTTGGAGCCCCCCAGAATAAAGTCTTCCACTGTTTCCACTGTTTCCCCAGCTATTTGCCATGAAGTGATGGGACCAGATGCCATGATCTTAGTTTTCTGAATGTTGACCTTTAAGCCAACTTTTGCACTCTCCTCTTTCACTTTCATCAAGAGGCTCTTTAGTTCTTCTTCACTTTCTGCCACAAGGGTTCTGTCATCTGCATATCTGAGGTTATTGATATTTCTCCCGGAAATCTTGATTCCAGCTTGTGCTTCATCCAGCCCAGTGTTTCTCATGATGTACTCTGCATAGAAGTTAAATAAGCAGGGTGACAATATACAATCTTGACATACTCCTTTCCCGATTTGGGACCAGTCTGTTGTTCCATGTCCAGTTCTAACTGTCATCTACCACTAATTCCTCTGCCCATCTATTTCTTACTACCACCAATCTCATTAGCCAGCTCATAGTTGTGATTCAGATCTCACGGATGAGAGGTTTCTGACCAGCTGATACGACAGCTACAGTTGCTGGTCCACACATGGTCCAGTCAGCCCATTATTGTGGACAGCACAAACTGCTGTATCACCTGTGGACGCAGAGAAGGAAAATGGCTCCTGGGTGGCAATGCCGCAGAAATAGTGGAAAGCATAGCAGTAGCCCATCCTTGCTATGAACTTTCAGCAAAAAATATCAGTCTTTCTGAAATCAATCTTTTCTAGTTCTGAGTATAAAAACTGAACTCAACACTAGCACTGCACGCATTTAACCTTTCCAAGCTTCATTTTGAACTAAGCCTGCATGTACTCAAATTGTAAATGGAGGACAACTGCTATTATCCTCAATTCTTCCCCTTCCTAATAATGACTCTTCTAAATGAAGGTAGACTTTTCTGAACACTCATTACTTTACATTAGGAATATGATCTTTTCTCTGTCATGCAGGTGTTCATAGTGATGAAGAAGGACATCAGAAGCTGAGCACTAGAGGTACAGAGAAGGGTGACACATCCAGGACTTCCATTCACAAATCTTTGCACAAGTCAGGCACCTACAGGGATGTGTACTCCACAGTCTGTACAAAATACTATGAAATCACATGGTGAGGGGGCAGCCATCTGTAGTTACAACTTATCAGAACCAGCCATGAAGACAAATCAATTCACTTGAACTTACGACTAACAGGGTAGCAGGATACAAGGATATGGGGGGAAGAGAAGGTCTTAAGGACTTTTAAGCAGAGGGGAATATCAGATATGTTAGATTTTCAGTGATAACAGGAATAGCAAGTTGGTGACTTTTTGTTTTTCAAAAAATGGCACTTGGTACCACCCAAGAGACTATCTTTCAAAAGGATTAATATTTCTTTTTCAATCAATAGCTTCTTCTATTAGAATCTTTGAATTCTCAACAAAATTTACAGATTGGTTTTCATTTACTCTTAAATGAACGTGATTTTAAGACATTTTCAACTGAACCATCTCTACTGAAATACAAGGAACACAGTAGGCTTTTTCTCATGTGAATAGATTGGAACCCACAGATCAAGGAACTGTAAACCCTTATCCCTGAGATTCTTTAATCTGCCCTGTATTGTGTTAGTCCTAGCACTGGTGGAAGGATTTTGACATGTTGCTTTCAACAGCCACTGTTAGGGCTCCCTGTGCCACATCCTTGTATCACGTGTGTGTCAGCAATTGATTGGGAATCTATATTACCTAACTTTCCAGTAAAATCACCTATCTTGAGATTAAAGCTATCTCAAGATAGAATAATAAACTGACATAATTTTTTACATAGAGGATAAGAATACATACATGTTTATATATGGATGTTTACACAATGACATCTAAATTTTTTTTTTTCAGCTTGTCTAACAGACTGTGATGTGAACGTCCTACACTCAATATGCCAGCAAATTTGGAAAACTCAGCAGTGGCCACAGGACTGGAAAAGTCAGTTTTCATTCCAGTCCCAAAGAAAGGCAATGCCAAAGAATGCTCAAACTACTGCACAATTGCATTCATCTCACACGTGAGTAAAGTAATGCTCAAAATTCTCCAAGCCAGGCTTCAGCAACATGTGAACCATGAACTTCCAGTTGTTCAAGCTGGATTTAGAAAAGGCAGAGGAACCAGAGATCAAATTGCCAACATCTGCTAGATCATTGAAAAAGCAAGAGAGTTCCAGAATAACATCTATTTATGCTTGATTGACTATGCCAAAGCCTTTGACTGTGTAGATTACAATCGTGGAAAATTCTGAAAGAGATGGGAATACCAGACCACCTGACCTGCCTCTTGAGAAACCTGTATGCAAGTCAGGAAGCAACAGTTAGAACTGGACATGGAACAACAGACTGGTTCCAAATAGGAAAAGGAGTACGTCAAGGCTGTATATTGTCACCCTGCTTATTTAACTTATATGCAGAATACATCATGAGAAACACTGGGCTGGATGAAGCACAAGCTGGAATCAAGATTGCCGGGAGAAATATCAATAACCTCAGATATGCAGATGACACCACCCTTATGGCAGAAAGTGAAGAAGAACTAAAGAGCCTCTTAATGAAAGTGAAAGAGGAGAGTGCAAAAGTTGGCTTAAAGCTCAACATTCAGAAAACAAAGATCATGGCATCCGGTCCCATCACTTCATGGCAAACAGATGGGAAAACAGAGGAAATAGTGGCAGACTTTATTTTGGGGGGCTCCAAAATCACTGCAGATGGTGACTGCAGCCATGAAATTAAAGGACGCTTACTGCTTGGTTATGTACGGATTTGAGAGTTGGACTATAAAGAAAGCTGAGCAATGAAGAATTGATGCTTTTGAACTGTGGTGTTGGAGAAGACTCTTGAGAGTCCCTTGGAAACTGTGGTGTTGGAGAAGACTCTTGAGAGTCCCTTGGACTGCAAGGAGATCCAACCAGTCCATCCTAAAGGAGATCAGTCCTGAGTTTTCATTGAAAGGAATGATGTTGAAGCTGAAACTCCGATACTTTGGCCACCTGATGTAAAGAGATGACTTATTGGAAAAGACCCTGATGTTGGGAAAGATTGAAGATTGAAGAAGAAGGGGACGACAGAGGATGAGATGGTTGGATGGCATCACCGACTCAATGGATCATGAATTTGGGTGAACTCTGGGAGTTGGTGACGGACAGGGAGGCCTGGGGTGATGCTTTCCATGGGGTCACAAAGAGTCAGACACGACTGAGCAACTGAAATGAACTGAACTGATAGTACATAATAAACTTCCAGAAGAAAGTTAGGACTGTCGGGACAACTTGAGTAGCCCTAATCAATTGTATTGTGAACTTCTGAATAGACTGTCTCTGTACTTATTAAGACTGTTCTGACCACAACTAGCCCAGAAATAAGAGCTGAGAAATTTATCTGGATGGCAGTAGAGACAAATTTTCATTTCTGAGTAATTTTTATTTGTGCTGATCATGACTGTGCAGGCTGGCAAATCAACAGAATATCATGAAACAGATTATTTTTTGACACAAACAAAGAGGAATTTTTAAGTATATACCTTTTCAATGGAGCGAGAACACTTTAAGATTCAGTCAGTTCAGTCGCTCATTCATGTCCGACTCTCTGCAACCCCATGAGCTGCAGCACTCCAGGCTTCCCTGTCCATCACCAACTCCTGGAGCTTGCTCAAACTCGTGTCTGTTGGGTTGGTGATGTGTACAAATATGGCATGATTCTTCTGAAATATATTAAGCTAAGTAAGTTTTTCTTTGTTTGTTTCTAACAGGCAGCTGTTTTTCTCAGATACATATCAGTAAAATCTCCCCATAGATTTGGTACTTTACTACTTACTATTTGTCCAACATTATTCTATTTAAAGATACAATGGAGTTTTTAAAATGTGAAGGGCCACAGGGGGAAAAAAACGATATTCATAGTATAAGAACTAGATAATAGATTAGCTTTCAGATGTGATGTGACCTATTAAAAGCCATGCAAGGCTGAGTCCTGTTTTAATTGTCTGTGTTTGGTTTAATCCATGTAGTAATAATGCCAACCATAGAAAAGTAGGAACATAAAGAAGGGAAGAAAATTAGGAGGAGCAAAATTGTGTAATGTTTGAGAACTCTGACTCAGAAATCAGAGAAATAAAGAGCCATTAACTGTAAAATCATAATCATGAATTTGGACATTTTGAACTTCCCCTCTGAGCGTCAGATTACTCCTTGGTGAACTAAGAAAAATGTGTTTTGTTAGATCAGCAGAGAAGTTATTGCATGCTAAGTGCTACAGGGCACCTGGCATGAAAGTGGTCAGCACATCTTATTTGCTTTCTTATTGTAAACGGGCACCGCTCCTGTCATTTTCATTTCAATCTCCCACCCTCCCAGCTCTTGAAGATACTGAGATTTCTTTCTTTCCCATCCTTTGTTCTGTTCTTATTTGTCTTAGATGTTTTTAATGTATCATATATATGTACCCCTTTGGGTGAAGCATTTTAAAGCTAATAGTGCTCCATTAAAAAATAAAAGTTTCTCGTGCTTTGTAAAATTATAATTTGATTATAGGATATATTAAGGAAAATGTAATACCATACAACTTTGTTTCAACACAAAAAATTTAACATATTTTATTATGCTATAGGACTTTGTTCTTATGTTCCGATGGAAAATCATTTGTTGTTGTTTAGTCACTTAGTCGTATCCAGCTCTTTTGCAGACCTAGGGACTGTAGCCCGCCAGGGTCCTCTGTCCATGGAATTTCCCAGGCAAGAATACTGGAGAGGGTTTCCATGCCCCCCTCCAGGAGATTTTCCCAACCCAGGGATGATCCCTTATCTCTTACATCTCCTGCATTGGTAGGCAAGTTCTTTCCCACAATTGCCACTTGGGAAGCCCTTCTTATGGCGCACTTGCATTAATACACACGTGCATGCCTTATTCTGGTACAATTACATTAATGCACAAATATGCAACTTTGAAAAAATGATCCATTAAACCTATGCATACCAAACTTTAGGGTAGTTCCTATATCTAAGCTCCAAATTAAAATAAATAAATGATTGAAGATGCCATCTATTACATGGAACTGCATGGGTCGTGTCGCTTATCCTGACAACAAAGATCCTAGCTCGAGCTAAGATGACAATAAATAGAAATCCAAATTTTAAGAAAGAGACAGAAGCGAAAGCATTAGGAGGAGAGACAGGCTGAGAGTGAGCGGGGTTGTGGCTGAAATTGGAAGCTGCAGCAGGTCACATCACCTACCCATCTGTGCGTGCGTTTCGTGATCCTCATTCAGTTCGGCAAGATCCTCAAACAAAGTCCAGTGTCCTAAAAATATTTGGAACTATTACAAAGCATAAATTATAAATGTGTCAGGGAAATGGAAAAAGGTGTCTTGGGCCTACTTCAAGCACAAAATGATCTCAACCATTATTCAACAATGATATGAACATCTTTTATTTCATCTCTCCTTAACAGTTCCTTCTGTTTGCTATCATTTCCTGCTCAGCACCATGTCAATAATTACTAAATTAGTGGGACGCCTGTACAATTTCAGCTCAAGTGTTATTACTGACAAGTCAAACAATGGGGCTGATCGAAAAGATGGGACTCCATCTCCTTATTTAAATGGACTGTGTTCAGAAGGAAAGATTGAATCCCCCTTTTTCTTCAAAAGAGGGAGGGAGGGAATGGTTTACATTTTGTGCCACTCAAGGACATGGAGTCAGAGGAAATGCCTTTTTAATGTAAAGCTCTTTTCATTTCCAAGGGACAAAAATGAAGGTTATTGAAAAGAATCAGGCTTGGTGGAAGAAGTAATTACATTTTTTTTTTCAAATCTCAGAGGAATAATGCTTTTATATTTTCTGAGATGACCCAATTTGCACTGTGATATGCTCCCTTAAATGTAAGTGTGCAGATGTCTTTACCCCGCATTGTTTTTTACCAGTAAGGACGCCCACGTCTCACCTCTGATTAATTTGAGTCCTGATTTCCCAAAGAGCAAAGGTGCCTGCACCAGAGTTGTCCCTCCTTACAATGATGACTTAAAAATGAAACACTCCTTGGCCAGTTGTTCCCTCCTCCACTTCCTAAAAGTCAGAGAGTCAAGTAGCTTCAGCTCTAAATCATCTTCTCAAACTTCTCAAACGTACACCTCGGCTTTCTCCTCCCACTTCAAGCAGGGAAGGGGTAGCCTGACATATTATTGTTCCGAAGAACCTAGGATTCTGGGTCCGGCAGCCAGTGAGTGGCTGTGGGTCCTAATGGGCAGGTTTCCTTAGCCCCAATTTATTTTTCTCCAGCCCTACGTACATACGTGTATATGCAAAGGATAGTTGCTCAGTTGTTCAGTCGTGCCAACTCTTCGTGATCCCATGAACTGTAGCCCACCAGGCTCCTCTGTCCATGGAATTTTGCAGGCAAGAATACTGGAGTGGGTTGCCATTTCCTATGACACAGCATTTCAGGAATATCTTTTCTCTACAAGTAGTGTTTCTTAAACTTTATTGAGTATTTGTTAAAATGTGTATACCTGAAAACATCATTGCTAACAAAGCATTTAAAAAGGTTTAAAGTGAAAGTCGCTCAGTTGTGTCCACTCTTTGTGATCCCATGGACTGTAGCCTGCCAGGTTCATCTGTTCACTGAATTTTCCAGGCATGAATCCTCAAGTGGGTAGCTATTGCCTTCTTCAGGGGATCTTCCTGATCCAGGGATTGAACCTGGGTCTTCTGCACTGCAGACAGATTCTTTACCAGCTGAGCTACCAGGGAAGCCCAACAAAACATTTACATGCCTTTAAACATTCTCTGATTATTTCAGTTAAAATGCCTCAAGCACTTTCTGGAAATTGATTTGCATTTGGTAGAGATATGACCTCACTAGGCATAACAAAGCTTAGTTTTGAAATGTCAAGCAAACTTTCTGGGACCTCTGGCTTGCAGTGAGGTAAATATTTATTTAGGAATCAAATATGCTTGTTCTAGTGAATTCACTAACAAACTCTTGATTTCTGAGGAAGTCATCATTCATGGAGTCATTTTCCAGATCATGAAGCCGTAATCTTAACTCTTTCAACATCTAGGAAAAAATAGTTGGTCACTTCATTAATGTTGATCAGATTTCTGTCTTTCTTAAAGAAAGTTTTAGTTCTTTATTTTTTAAATTTATTTTAAATTGGAGGATAATTGCTTTTCAACATTGTGTTGGTTTCTGCCATACATCAACATGAATCAGCCAGAGTTATACACACATCCCCTCCCTGTTGAACCTCCCTCTCACCTCCCACCCCATCCCATCCCTCTAGGTTGTCACAGAACATTGGATTTGAACTTCTTGCATCATACAACGAATTCTTGTTGGCTCTCTATTTTACATAAGGTGGAAAGAAAGTGATGTGGACAATTTGGGGTGATTTATTTTGAAAGCTGACAGGGAACTGGGGTTTCTATCACCTGCAACAGCTCAAAGGTGTTAACATAAGCACTAAGGTGATCAGAAATTCAACAACCGTGCAGTGAGAGGCTCAGAAAAGAGAAACAGCTTCTGTCCCTCTAGTCTGAACTGGTAACACATTGACCTAAACGATCATAAACTTGGTGTTTAGTGGATAATGAAAGTGTTTACTTCCCTTTAGAAAACATGCAACATTTCATTACTTATGCTCAAGAACTCAATTGTGGTTTTTGGTGATTTTAATAATAATTTATTAATAAATTTGGTAAATTTAATACTAATTAATATTTATTAATATTAGATACGAAATGAAATATTACTATTTTCCTATGTTTGGAGTTTACTGGTGATCTCAGAGCCCTGGGCACTGGTTGAGAAGATTCATAAGGAAAGGGAAGAAGAGAGGAAAATAAGAAAATCTAAGGTTATTATTGGGCTTCCACTGTGGCTTAGCTGGTAAAGAATCCACTTAAAATGCAGAAGACCTGGGTTCAATTCCTGTTTTCAGAAGATCCCCTGGAGGAGGGAAAGGCTACCCACTCTAGTATTCTGGCCTGAAGAATTGCATGGACTGTATAGTCCGTGAGGTCGCAAAGAATCTGATGCAACTTTCACTTTCAAGGTTATTATTTGTAACATTTGAACTTAGTGATTTTATCTGGATTTGTGTACTGGTTGCCCATTCAGTTGAATGTTTTTTCAAAATTTTTTTTAGATTATAGTTGATTTGCTACATTATTGTAGTTTCTACTGTACAGAAAATTGTATCAGTTATACATATACATATATACACTATTTTTTAGATTCTCTTTCCCATGTAGATTCTTCTTCCCACATAGAATATTGAGAAAAGTTCCCTGTGCTATACAGTAGGTCCTTATTAGTTGTCATATTGAGTGAAATAAATCAGAGAAAGACAAATATATGATATCACTTGTATGTGGAATCTAAAAAAAATGGTACATGTAAACTTATTTGCAAAGCAGAAATAGAATCACAAATATAGAAAACAAACTTATAGCTACCAAGGGGAGAGCGATACAGGGGAATAAATTGGGAGACTGGGATTGACAAATGCACAGTTGAGTGTATTTTTCCTCTCACAGAACTGACTGAGTTCTCTGATTGTTTTCACAAGTATCGACCCTCTGGAATCCTCCAGTGTATATTTTTGTGTGTGTGCAGGATATGTGAAAACATTTTTTTGAACTATCAGCTATTTGAGTTGTTTTTCCAACTAGGATCTGATTCTTTTATTCGTTCAAATACTAATGTCTTTTGAAAGAAGGCTCTGATTTGTGAAGTGCTGTCTGAGACTTTGGATAGATTTGTAGTTAGAAACTCCATCGGAATATCATAGGGACTTGACTGTAAGAGGTATTTCATTTGCACTAATAGGGATTAGTGGTATTAAGAAAATGTAAGTCAGCAGATTCATCAAAACAATGATTTTCAGAGAGCGTAATTGAAGATGCTGCTGTCAGGGACACATAGGAAGACTCATCTCTTTATGTGGGATTCCTCACCGTTGAAAGTTTCACACACACACACCCATTTCCTTCGGTCAGAGCTTGCCAAAAAATGTTTTCAAATGGTAGCTATTAAATAATAGTTTAATTAGATAGTATTAATTTGGAATTTCCTAGAAGACCACATGTGTAAAACGAAGCATGAGCCTGCCTAGTAAAGTCTAACTGTCCTGGGATGGTCTCGTGCAAAACCTTTTATTTCACACAATGTGACCAGATTTCCCAGCTCCCCCATGTCCTATCTGATGACTTTGATCCAGTTACTTAACAATCTTTCCTTCTGTAAAATAAAGATGATAACTCAGCAATAATGCCCACCTCATGGGGTGATTATAAGAGTTGGATCATTCTATGAAGATAAAGAGCTCAGAATCATGATGAACACGGAGTATATGCTTACCAATTTAGCGATTATTATTATTATTACCATCATGAGAAGTGATTTGAAAGACTGTCCTGGTTACATCATGTTCTCCATGTATGAGTTTGTTCTTTCTAAATCAAGCTGAAATGGGCCTTTATCAGTTGCAGTCTCCACAAAGCAAATGATTTATCTCTAACACAGAAGCTGCAGAAAGTGATCCACTGACATGAACTAACACAGTAATTTATATACCATTCCCTATTCAACCCGTAATTACTTAGTGTTCATTATGTGCAGGACAGTATAGAAATGAGGATGCTCAAGTATTGTCAGTAGCATAAAGAAATGACATTTTAAAAATATGTTTATACACATAAACATATATGTATGTGTGTGTATAAATTACAGTATACATGCATACATATATGTGATTTTGATAGGGGAATGAAAATTTTTGAGGATCTTGTAATTTTCCATTGAAAAGGAAAAGAGACATTAGTTTGTTTGTAAATGTATTGGACATGTTTGTCAAACACCTAGAAGAGGTTAGTAATGGTGTTCTAGATGACAATTAACAACCCATTATCCTGGAAGAATGAAGAACAGACTAATGGTTGATGCATGTACCCATGAGTGCACCATGCGCAAAATCAAAGAAACTTCTTTACAGTCTTTTTAAACTTAATCTTAAAAAGCATCTATGAAGTGGCATAGGCAGGCAGTTAAATGATATAGTTTGGAAAGCCTTAGAAGTCAAGGCGTTTCATATTTCCTTTGGTCATGGCAATGTCAGAGGACCCTTCCATACAGCAGCTTGTATCAAAAAGTAGTTTAAATGCATATTAATACTTTGAAGGTTCCTAGCAAGCCACAGGGCTTCCCTGGTGCCTCAGTGGTAAAGAATCTGCCTGTCAATGTAAGAGACACAGAAGACGTGAGTTTGATCCCTGGGTCTAGAGAAGGAAATGGCTGCTGCTACTGCTAAGTCGCTTCAGTCGTGTCCGACTCTGTGCGATCCCACAGACGACAGCCCACCAGGCTCCCCCTTCCCTGGGATTCTCTAAGCAAGAACACTGGACTGGATTGCCATTTGCTTCTCCAATGAATGAAAGTGAAAAGTGAAAGTGAAGTCGCTCAGTTGTGTCCGACTCTTCGAGATCCCATGGACTGCAGCCTACCAGGCTCCTCCTTCCATGGGATTTTCCAGGCAAGAGTACTGGAGTGGGGTGCCATTGCCTTCCCCAAAGGAAATGGAAACCCACTCCATTATTCTTACCTGGGAAATCCCATGCTCAGAGGAGTTTGGCGGGCTATAGTCCGTGGGGTCGCAAAAGAATTGGACACAACTGAATGACGAGACAACACCACAGCAGTCCACATGTCTAAAACAAAGCGTTCCTGCTTCACTTCTGACTGTTTCACATAGACACCCTTTTTCACCATTTACTTTCTCTTTTAGGGGCCACTGCGCCATCTCTGAATTTTATCTTTAGTGGTTATTTCTTGACACATTATAGTTAGCCCTATGTATTAATTTCCTATTATCTTTTCCCATCAATTTTAGAGTAACTCCAGGCTCCCTAATTTGTAACTCCCACTTTTTCCTTGTCACCGCGTCTTACTGCCCAGACTCTATAATCTTATTTTCATTTTAACATTGCCAGGAATGTTGAGCTTTATACTTTCTTGTGCATTTCTACAATAAAACCTGCTATGATTTCTAAAGATTGATTATGAAAGTTAAAAAACAATAATAAATAAGATTTTTGACAATGTAAACTTATTCCTAGTATGTATTCATATTTTTGCATTAATTTTTTTGGATTTCTATTTGTATTTCTTGGAGATTCCATTTGTCTTTTTCTACCTTTAAAGTGATATGTCTTCTTTCAATATGCCAAGCATAATGTAATCCTGCTCCCCTTCCACCTCCACTGAGATATCAGCCTCTCTCCTGGAGCCATCCATCCTCCTGTTCTGACCTCGGACACTCTGAGGATCATGTTGAGATGTACAAAGGAAGTCAATATCAGCTTCATTAAAATCATTGCTGCTTAAGAAGCCTAATAAAACAACCCAAGAACTCTGTTCTTCCCACCATCTAAGATTTGTATTTGCCCTTTGATCTGACCTTCCATTTGCATGGGAGTAATATGATTAAATTAAAATACTAAAACTATGTGATAAATAAGTTTGACTATTTCAGATCTTTAAAAACAGTTAGGGTCAAACTGGGTACTTGCAGAAACCCTAAGGATGTATTCTAGAGTTCAAACTTTTGCAACACAACCTTCTTCTTTCCAAAAACCATCATATCTCAACACACAGTACAGTTATTTGTGATAAGTTTCCATGTTGTCACATGATAATTAGAATACTTTCAAATTTAATAATTTTGTAAACCACATTATTCACTAAGTCACTGATTCAGCTCACTTTTTTTTTCCCCCCAAAACACTCTCAAGGATGGAAACAGTGCTTTTTTGAAGTATCTAGTTGGGAAAAGATAGACAATAAAAAGTAATTAAATAAATTGCTAAATACATTAGACAGTAAGTGCAAAGTAAAAAATTAAGCATAGTAAGGTAGTTGGTGGTGTTGAGGCAGGGAATGGTATAATTATTAACATTTTTATAAGGTAGTCAGGAAAAGCCCCCACTAATGTTTCTCTTCATATGCGGGCAAAGGAGTAAAAAGGTGAAGGAAAGAGCCATGAAGCTATTTGAGGGAAGAATACAAAATATTTGGGGCAGAAAGGAGCTTGATATGTTTGAGGAGTAACAGGGAACCTAGCTTCAAGGCAGTGAGCTAGGGCGGGAGTAGTGTGGCCTTGGTAGGAGTGAGGTCAAAGAGGCAGAGCCCAAGCCTAGGCTCCAGCTGTGGACAGTTTGAATCAATAGATAGATGGTAGGAGGTCCCATGGATTTTATTTCTAAAGAGTTCACAGGGGACATCAGTGCTGCCAGTAAGAAACCACACTTTGAGAAACAGAGTATTAGTTTGTACAATCTAGGCTGTATAAATAAGATGTGTTCTCTTCTCATAGAACTTAAATGTAGTGACAGAGAATGAAACATTAATAGATAAATAGGTACATATATTCATCACTATAATATATTCAGAGTGATATCCTAGTGGTGAAAATTATGCAGAGTAAATTGAAATAGAATTGGAGAATATTTTTCATAGAGTGGTTAGTGAAGTTTTCTCTAGGGGGTTGATATGTAATGTGAAACTGAGATATGAAAAGAAAGAAAGGGGTGTGGAGAAAGTAGCAGGTCATTCATAATAGGAAATATTCAGTGCACAGGCTATGGATGGGGAAAAGCTGGATATGTTGCAGATTGGAGAGTAGGCGAGTGAGCTGGAGGGGAACATGAGAAATGAAGTCAGAGAAGGCAGGGGCAAATCAGTCTTGACTATTTTAGGGTTTGGAATGTGTTCCGAGTATGTTGGAGGACTGTAAGAAGAGTAACATAAACTTACTTTTATGTTTAAATGAACTTCTAGGTGTTATGAAGAACTAACCGTGGGGACAGAAGACAAAATAAAGGTGGGTTTTGTTTTCACATGTATTGAAATATGCAGGAGGTGTTTCAAATGTGGGGATCAGTCATGCTAAAACCACTTTGGAGCATCTTGTACCAACAGCTGTGAGTCACTTTATCACTTCACATCTAGATCATAAGACTGTGACTCATCAGTGTTGTAATTTCTTCTCTGTAGAATATATTCCTTCTGTAATTGGATTTCATATCTAACTGACCTGTTTCTAATAAGAGCATCTTCCATTGATGCATTAGGGATAGTTTCTGTGTTGGCTGAAAATAGCGTCTTTGCTAGTTAAGACATTTTCTTTTTGGTGCTGACTTTCACATTCATTACTGGAGTTCAGCAACTATAATATTTCTAGTAGAAAGAAAAATCATGGCCAAGTTTTTGGTAAGTCAATGATTTAACCTGTTTGCTGCCTCTATGTCAGATAATTTAACAAGTACAAGGGGATGCAGTTTTTTTGTTGGAAATACAAACCCTGAAATTAGTTTCCAGCCTTCTATTCAGAACAAGGAAGCTAATGCAGGATGATAACGGGGCACAGGGTTTCAGCAGTAGAATGAAAAGGGCCAAGCTTCAGGCCACATCCACAGTTTTCATGTTTTAGTTTGATTCTGATTTAAATGTCAAAGAATACAAAGAATTAAGTCCTAAAAAATGACATCACTTGTTTTAAAGAATGGAAGACTAAGAAGGGCCTCAAGTGCTCTTAGGATCAGAAAATTCAGATGATCTTTCACCTCTTTCACTTACTAATTTAGTTTTTTTGAGAAATTTATTTATCCTCTCTGCATCTAATTTTATCTTCTAGAAAATGGAGAAAAAAATTGTTCCTAAAATGTTACCAAAAATTAAACATATTAAAGAAAGTAAATGTGAAAGTGCTTTATTAACAGGACACTTTATAGGGATATACTAATGATATACTTGTTAATCAAGTACAAGTATTTATAATCTTGAATGAATTTTAAAGTTCATATTTTGGGATTTGTTTCTCAGTTCAGTTCAGTTCAGTCACTCTGTTGTGTCCGACTCTTTGCAACCCCATGAATCGCAGCACACCAGGCCTCCCTGTCCATCACCAACTCCCGGAGTTCACTCAGACTCACGTCCATCGAGTCAGTGATGCCGTCCAGGTATCTCATCCTCTGTCGTCCCCTTCTCCTCCTGCCCCTGATCCCTCCCAGCATCAGAGTCTTTTCCAATGAGTCAACTCTTCACGTGAGGTGGCCAAAGTACTGGAGTTTCAGCTTTAGCATCAGTCCTTCCAAAGAAAAACCAGGGCTGATCTCCTTCAGAATGGACTGGTTGGATCTCCTTGCAGTCCAAGGTACTCTCAAGAGTCTTCTCCAACACCACAGTTGAAAAGCATCAATTCTTTGGCGCTCAGCCTTCTTCACGGTCCAACTCTCACATCCATACATGACCACAGGAAAAACCATAGCCTTGACTAGGCAAACCTTTGTGGCAAAGTAATGTCTCTGCTTTTGAATATGCTATCTAGGTTGGTCATAACTTTCCTTCCAAGGAGTAAGTGTCTTTTAATTTCATGGCTGCAGTCCCCATCTACAGTGATTTTGGAGCCCCCAAAAATACAGCCCGACACTGTTTCCACTGTTTCCCCATCTATTTCCCATGAAGTAATGGGACCAGATGCCATGATCTTCGTTTTCTGAATGCTGAGCTTTAAGCCAACTTTTTCACTCTCCACATGCACTTTCCTCAAGAGGCTTTTTAGTTCCTCTTCACTTTCTGCCATAAGGGTGGTGCCATCTACATACCTGAGGTTATTGATATTTCTCCCAGCAATCTTGATTCCAGCTTGTGTTTCTTCCAGCCCAGCATTTCTCATGATGTACTCTGCATGTAACTTAAATAAGCAGGGTGACAATATACAGCCTTGAGGTACTCCTTTTCCCATTTGGGACCAGTCTGTTGTTCCATGTCCAGTTCTAACTGTTGCTTCCTGACCTGCATATAGGTTTCTCAAGAGGCAGGTCAGGTGGTCTGGTATTTGCATCTCTTTCAGAATTTTCCACAGTTTATTGTGATCCACACAGTCAAAGGCTTTGGTGTAGTCAATAAAGCAGAAATAGATGCTTTTCTGGAACTCTCTTGCTTTTTCTATGATCCAGCGGATGTTGGCAATTTGATCTCTGGTTCCTCTGCCTTTTCTAAAACCAGCTTGAACATCTGGAAGTTCATGGTTCACATATTGCTGAAGCCTGGCTTGGAGAATTTTGAGCATGTGAGATGCTAGCATGTGAGATGAGTGCAATTGTGTGGTAGTTGGAGCATTCTTTGGCATTGCCTTTCTTTGGGATTGGAATGAAAACTGACCTTTTCCAGTCCTGTGGCCATGGCTGAGCTTTCCAAATTTGCTGGCCTATTGAGTGCAGCACTTTCACAGCATCATCTTTCAGGATTTGAAATAGCTCAACTGTAATTCCATCATCTCCACTAGCTTTGTTCGTAGTGATGCTTCCTAAGGCCCACTTGACTTCACATTCTAGGATGTCTGGCTCTAGGTCAGTGATCACACCATCATGATTATCTGGTTTGTGAAGATCTTCTTTGTACAGTTCTTCTGTGTATTCTTGCCACCTCTTCTTAATATCTTCTGGTTCTGTTAGGTCCATACCATTTCTGTCCTTTATCCAGCCCATCTTTGCATGAAATCTTCCCTTGGTATCTCTAATTTTCTTGAAGAGATCTCTAGTCTTTCCCATTCTGTTGTTTTCCTCTATTTCTTTGCATTGATCGCTGAAGAAGGCTTTCTTATCTCTTCTTGCTATTCTTTGGAACTCTGCATTCAGTTTCTTACATCTTTCCTTTTCTCCTTTGCTTTTTGCTTCTCTTTTTTTCACAGCTATTTGTAAGGCCTCCCCAGACAGCCATTTTGCTTTTTTGGATTTCTTTTCCATGGGGGTGGTCTTGATCCCTGTCTCCTGTACAATGTCACGAACCTCATTCCATAGTTCATCAGGTACTCTATCTATCAGATCTAGGCCCTTAAATCTATTTCTCACTTTCACTGTATAATAAGGGATTTGATTTAGGTCATACCTGAATGGTCTAGTGGTGTTCCCTACTTTATTCAATTTAAGTCTGAATTTGGCAATAAGGAGTTCATGATCTGAGCCATAGTCAGCTACTGGTTTTGTTTTTGTTGACTGTATAGTGCTTCTCCATCTTTGGCTGCAAAGAATATAATCAATCTGATTTCGGTGTTGACCATCTGGTGATGTCCATGTGTAGAGTCTTCTCTTGCGTTCTTGGAAGAGGATGTTTGTTATGACCAGTGCATTCTATTGGCAAAACTCTATCAGTCTTTGCCCTGCTTCATTCCGTATTCCAAGGCCAAATTTGCCTGTTACTCCAGGTGTTTCTGGACTTCCTACTTTTGCATTCCAGTCCCCTATAATGAAAAGGACATCTTTTTTGGGTGTTAGTTCTAAAAGGTCTTGTAGGTCTTCATAGAACCGTTCAACTTCAGCTTCTTCAGCATTACTGGTTGGGGCATAGACTTGGATTACTGTGATATTGAATGGTTTGCCTTGATAATGAACAGAGATCATTCTGTCATTTTTGAGATTGCATCCAAGTACTGCATTTTGGACTCTTTTGTTGACCATGATGGCTACTCCATTTTCTGAGGATTCCTGCCCGCAGTAGTAGATATAATGGTCATCTGAGTTAAATTCACCCATTCCAGTCCATTTTAGTTTGCTGATTCCTAGAATGTCGACGTTCACTCTTGCCATCTCTTGTTTGACCACTTCCAATTTGCCTTGATTCATGGACCTGGCATTCCAGGTTCCTATGCAATATCGCTCTTTACAGCATCGGACCTTGCTTCTATCACCAGTCACATCCACAGCTGGGTATTCTTTTTTCTTTGGCTCCATCCCTTCATTCTTTCTGGAGTTATTTCTCCAGTGATCTCCAGTAGCATATTGGGCACCTACTGACCTGGGGAGTTCCTCTTTCAGTATCCTATCATTTTGCCTTTTCATACTGTTCATGGCGTTCTCAAGGCAAGAATACTGAAGTGGTTTGCCATTCCCTTCTCCAGTGGACCACATTCTGTCAGATCTCTCCACCATGACCCGCCTATCTTGGGTTGCCCCATGGGCATGGCTTAGTTTCATTGAGTTAGACAAGGCTGTGGTCTTAGTGTGATTTGTCTCTAAGAAAACATAAATCCTTTATTCAACAAAGCATAACTATCACTAAAACTGAGACCATGAATTATGCCAATTTGTTTATCCCTCTAAAGAAGATAGTATAGTATACTAAATATTACCTTTAACAGATCACCAAAAAAAATAAAGAGTAACCTTTATAAGACTGATCCTTATCAAGTTCTTTAATGTTACAAAATATCTTAAAAAGAGTAGCTCTCAGTAGAAATCAATGTCATGGCATAGCCTACAATTAAAACTTTTTACTGCCCTTTGAATTCTTCATTAGTGGCATTTTGGTATCTTGGGTGAACACATTGCTAGACTAAGGGTACTTTGGAGGAATATACTATGTATCTGACAAATACTTCTTATATATTTTAAAAGAATAAGTGAGTAAAGAACAATTTTCATGTATTTCTCTATTTGCGGTATGTATCAAGTTCCCTAAATAGATGTGTTCTGATTTTAAAATATCAATTCAATAACTTGGATCCCAAATTATTTCTTTTTGACTCATCACAACACATAATTTGTATTATTCATGGACAAGCTGAGTCATTCATGACACAGTAGCTGTTTTATTAAGACAATGATCTTCTAATTTCAAACATTAATTTTTAAAGAGGAGGCTGCTTTTTCAGAATGGAGGTGAATAAAACGATGAATATTGATGAGCCAGTAATGATTTTTTTCAATGTGAGAACCAAGTTACTTGGCACTGATTTTTGGGGCGAACCATTTTTTTAATACTTTTAAGCTGTATATATTTCTGTCCCTGGCCTCAAGCAAGAATTCTAAAGAGGGAAATGAAGCTGTTTCATATATTCAGTCGGAGGAAATCTCCAATCGGCTCATTTTAGAGTGGGAAAAATGGCATCTCATTCATATTTGACAAGTTTCAGTGCCCTATTTTATTGAGCGTCTACTATGACTCATGTCCTGTTATAGACATTAGAGATTAAAAAAGTAAATAATAAGTCATGAATAATGAGAGCAGTGCTTGGTGGTAAACATGCATGTATTAGTTCAGTTCAGTTCGGTCACATAGTTGTGTCTGATTCTTTGCAACCCCATGAACCGCAGCACACCAGGCCTCCCTGTCCATCACTCACTCCCGGAGTTTACCCAAACTCATGTCCATTGAGTCGCTGATGCCATCTAACCATCTCATCCTCTGTCACCGCCTTCTCCTCTTGCCTTCGATCTTTCTCAGAATAAGGGTCTTTTCAAATGAGTCAGCTCTTCGCATCAGGTGGCCAAAATATTGGAGTTTCAGCTTCAACATCAGTCCTTCCAATGAACACCAGGACTAATCTCCCTTAGGATGCACTGGTTGGGTCTCCTTGCAGCCCAAGGGACTCTCAAGAGTCTTCTCCAACACCACAGTTCAAAAACATCAATTCTTCAGTGCTCAGCTTTCTTTATAGTCCAACTCTCACATCCATGCATGACTACTGGAAAAACCATAGCCTTGACTAGACAGACCTTTGTTGACACAGTAATGTCTCTGCTTTTTAATATGCTGTCTAGGTTGGTCATACTCTTCCTTCCAAGGAGTAAGTGTCTTTTAATTTCATGGCTGCAGTCAACATCTGCAGTGATTTTGGAGCCTAAAAATAAATAAAGTCTGCCACTGTTTCCATCCATTTGCCATGAAGTGATGGGACTAGATGCCATAATCTTAGTTTTCTGAATATTGAACTTTAAGCCAACTTTTTCACTCTCTACTTTCACTTTCATCAAGAGGCTCTTTAGTTCTTCTTCACTTTCTGCCATCTGCATAGTGGAGGTTATTGACATTTCTCCCAGCAATCTTGATTCCAACTTGTGCTTCATCCAGCCTAGCATTTCTCATGATGTACCATGAATATAAATTAAATAATCAGGGTGACAATATACAGCCTTGATGTACTCCTTTTCATATTTGCAACCAGTATGTTGTTCCAAGTCAAGTTCTAACTGTTGCTTCCTGACCTACATACAGGTTTCAAGAGGTAGGTCAGGTGGTCTGGTATTCCCATCTCTTTCAGAATTTTCCACAGTTTATGTGATCCACACAGTCAAAGGTTTTAACATAGTCAATAAAGCAGAAATAGATGTTTTTCTGGAACTCTCTTGCTTTTTCAATGATCCAGCGAATGTTGGCAATTTGATCTCTGGTTCCTCTGCCTTTTCTAAATCCAGCTTGAACATCTGCAAGTTCATGGTTCACATATTTGCCAAGTCTTCATGGTCTTAATTTATTGAGTGTCTGCTATGACTCATGTCCTGTTATAGACATTCAGTTCAGTTCAGTCACTCAGCCTTGTCCGACTGTTTGTTACCCCACGAATTGCAGCACGCCAGGCCTCCCTGTCTATAACCAACTCCCGGAGTTCACTCAAACTCACATCCATTGAGTCGGTGATGCCATCCAACCATCTCATCCTCTGTCATCCCCTTCTCCTCCTGCCCACAATCCCTCCCAGCATCAGAGTCTTTTCGAATGAGTCAACTCTTTGCATGAGGTGGCCAAAGCATTGGAGTTTCAGCTTTAGCGTCACTCCTTCTAATGAACACCCAGGACTGATCTCCTTTAGGATGGACTAGTTGAATATCCTTGCAGTCCAAGGGACTCTCAAGAGTCTTCTCCAACACCACAGTCCAAAAGCATCAATTCTTTGGTGCTCAGCTTTCTTCACAATCCAACTCTCACATCCATACATGACCACTGGAAAAATCATAGACTTGACTAGACAGACCTTTGTTGGCAAAGGTCTCTGCTTTTGAATATGCTATCTAGGTTGGTCATAACTTTCCTTCCAAGGAGTAAGTGTCTTTTAATTTCATGGCTGCAGTCACCATCTGCAGTAATTTTGGAGCCCTTCAAAATAAAGTCTGACACTTTTTCTACTGTTTCCCCATCTATTTTCCATGAAGTGATGGGACCAGATGCCATGATCTTCATTTTCTGAATGTTGAGCTTTAAGCCACCTTTTTCACTCTCCTCTTTCACTTTCATCAAGAGGCTTTTTAGTTCTTCTTCACTTTCTGCCATAAGGGTGGTGTCATCTGCATATCTGAGGTTATTGATATTTCTCCCGGCAATCTTGATTCCAGCTTGTGCTTCTTCCAGTCCATCATTTCTCATGATGTACTCTGCATATAAATTAAATAAGCAGGGTGACAATATACAAACATTAGAGATTTTAAAAAATTAATTAATTAATAAGTCATGAATCATCTGAGAGCAGTGCTTGGTGCTGAACACACATGTATCGACATGTTCAATTTACTTTCTAAGAGTTCAGGTAAGTGTTATAGGGTGAGTTTCATTCTTGCACTTGGTAATCTGCAGGCTGAATTATAATAGCAATAATAAAAATAATAAACATTTATTAAGTGTTAACTGTGGGTAACTATATAATATATTATTTCTAATACCTAGAGTAATTCTAACTAGAAGGTGTTATTATCCAGTTTTATAGTTTCAGTAACTTAGAGAGATTTAGCAACTTGGTCAAGGTTCTATGAATAGTAAGTCTGAGAGTCAGATCTAACTTCAAAGGCTATTTATTTTCTTTCCTTGTTCTCTAAACATCATACAATCTACTGTTATGAAATGTCTTTTAGGAGTTAGGTAGTTTGGGTGAATATTGCATGTCACAGAAATTAATACAAAGCAATTAATGAAGAAGAAAAATATTCTCCCTCATGTGTTTAACTTAGTTTCCATTTTGTTCCCCTCAAAAACCATGTTTTATTTTCTACCTCATGTTACAGTTCTATCATACTGCTCCTAAAGTACTGAAGAAGAAAGTAAGGGCCAGGAAGATAATGTACCCTACTTGCCTAACTTCATACAACTAGAAATTTTCAGACCTAGGGATGATATTTTCCTTTTCACTCTTTCTGTTGCACCTCACATGTTGGATTATGATATTCTCCACATGAAAGCATCACTTTGTATAGTTCTCTGGATGGTTTTGTTGTCCAGAAGAGGAACTTGCTGAACTTAGAAGATAGAAGTGAAGTAAAAGGTTACACACAGCAGAAACAACTTCCCAATAATATTTTTTGTTAGCTCTCCCTGTATGATTCTAATTGGGTACTCCACATATGTGGCAACTCTGATTTTCCTTTCAGCTCCAATTTTTCACCCGTGCCAGCACTTCAGACAAATTGGTTAGTGACCCTCTGGTCTCTGACTATCCCTTCCAGCCATTCTTACCCCCGTTATTCCCTCACTTGTGTAAGCAAGGTGTAGTCCTATAACCAATCCATTACTCCTCGAATATTCTCCATGGGTCTACTTCCCTGAGTAAACTCTGGCTAGCACAGTTACTGTTCTTAGAAATGCTCCCATAGAAACAGAACCTTAAAGATGATTTTGGTCCTCTGATCTAACTAAATTAAAAAAAAAAAAAAGGCTTTGATGTCACCTGTAAATGGGACAGGGGTGGTTTATGGCTTGCAGTGGCTAAATATAGGTTATCATCTAACTTATCTAGAGTCAACTGCCCATAGAAGCAAAGCTTTCAGGAAGTAGCTGATAACAAATAGCATTTTAATAAAAATAAAGGGTATATGGCATTTGGACCTGTTATTTACAACAGATAATTTCAATAAGAAAATTCTAAGTTCAAGGCTTTAAATTCCGAACTTAAGATGTGGATAAGGAACCAAAAAATATTTATGACAAACCTACAAAAGGCCCTTGTCTCCTGTAGCCACAGATTTAAGATTCCTGAAAAGCAAACATCAAAGCTAATCCTGAAGGGGACTGAATAATATGGCAAATTTAATTCGTACTTTTTCAGGGCCTTTTACTAGGAAGAAGGGGGAACCTCAAAATTAGAAAATCAATCAGAAAATGTTGGACTTAAACCCTAATTAAATCAAATGTCCAACATACATAAAAAGGACACTCCATTCAACAGCAGCAGAATGAACATTCTTCTCAGGTGACCCACGAGCACCCACTCACGTTTATGCTCAGTGTTTAAGTCATGTCTGACTCTCTGCAACTTCATGGAGCCCGCCAGGCTCCTCTGTCCATGGGATTTTCCAAGCAAGAATTTTGGGGTGGGGTGTCATTTCCTTCTCCAGGGGAATCTTCCTGAAGCAGGGATCAAACCTACGTCTCTTACATTTGGCAGGCAGATTCTTTACTGCTGAGCCACCTACACAAGTCTTTAAAAATTCAGAAGATTTAAATCATACCAAGTATTTCTTCCCTGGTGGCTCAAACAGTAAAGAATCTGCCTGAAATGCAGGAGTCCCAGGTTCAATCCTTGGGTTGTTAAATCCCCTGGAGAAAGGAATGGCTACTCACTCCAGTATTCCTGCATGGAGAATTCCATGGACAGAGAAGCCTGGTGGGCTATAGTCCTTGGGGTTGCAAATACCTGGACCAGACTGAATGACAAATTGCACACAAGTATTTCTTATGTCCACAGTGGTATAAACTAGAACAATATACAGGAGGTAAGCTGGAAAACTCACAAATATATGCAAATTAAACAACACTCTCCTGAATAATCAATGGGTCATAAAGATGATCGAAAGAGAAATTTTTAAAATTCTGAAACTAGAAAAAATGGAAACAACTATATCAAAACTCATGGGATGCTGGAAAGCAGTTCTAAGAAGGAAGGTAATAGAGATGAATATCAACATTAAGAAAAAGAGAACCTTAAATAAATAAATAACATTTTTACCTTAAGAAAATAGAAAATAAAGACCAAACTAAGCCCATTGTGAGAAGGCATACATTTAAAATATCAGAGCAGAAAAAAGTTAGAAACCAAGAAACAACAGAAAAATTTAGAAAAGCTAAAAGCTGGTGTTTTGAAAATATAAATGTGAAGTATCATAAGAGATTACTATGAAGAATTATACACTGATAAATTGAGTAACTTAGATGAAATGTATACAGTCCAAGAAATATGCAGCATACAAAGACTGAATTAAGAAGAAACAGAAAATTTCAAGAGAACAATGAGTGAGGAGATGGAATCAGTAATCAAAACACTTCCCAGCACAGAGAATCCCAGGATCAGATAATTTCACTGGTGAATTCTACCAAATATTTAATGAAGAATTAATTTTTAATTTTTTTTCCAAAAAGTGGAAGAGGATGAACATTGCCAAATTTATTTTACAAGGCCAGCATGACCCTGATACCAAAGCCAGCTAAAGATCCTACAGTTCTGTTCAGTTGCTCAATCGTGTCAACTCTTTGCGACCCCATGAACCACAGCACGCCAGGTTTCCCTCTCCATCACCAACTCCTGGAGCTTGCTCAAACTCATGTCCATTGAGTTGGTGATGCCATTCAACCATCTCATCCTCTGTTGCCCCCTTCTCCTCCTGCCTTTAATCTTTCCCAGCATTAGGGTCTTCTCCAATGAGTTGGCTCTTTGCTGATGGTGGCCAAAGTACTGGAGCTTCAGCTTCAACATCAGTCCTTCCAATGAATATTCAGGGCTCATTTCCTTTAGGATTGACTGGTTTGATCTCCTTACAGTCCATGGAGCTCTCAAGAGTCTTCTCTAGCCCCACAGTTCAAAAGTATCAATTCTTTGGTGCTCAGCTTTCTTTATGATCCAACTCTTGCATCTGTACATGGCTACTGGAAAAATCGTAGCTTTGACTATATGGGCCTTTTCTGGCAAAGTAATGTCTCTGCTTTTTAATATGCTGTCTAGGTTTGTCTTAGCTTTTCTTCCAAGAAGCAAGGATACTGCAAGAAAAGGAAACTATAGGCCAACACCAGTGATAACAATAGATGCAAAAATTCTTAACAGAGTATTAGCAAACTGAATTTAACAGCATACTAAGATGATCATACATTATGGTCAAGTGGGATTTAACCCTGGCATGCAAGGATGGCTCAAAGCCACAAATCAATACATATGATGCTGCTGCTGCTAACTCACTTCAGTCATGTCTGATTCTGTGTGACACTATAGATGGCAGCCCACCAGGCTCCTCTGTCCTTGGGATTCTCCATGTTAATAGACAGAGAGATAAAATTAATATGACCATCTCAATATATTTAGAAAAAAATGACAAATATAACATCTTTCCATGAAAAAAATGGTCAAAAAGTAGGTATAAAAGGAATATACTTTAGCTTAATAAAGGTCATATACAAAAAGCCAATCAATGGTAAAATGTTGTAAGCTTTTCCTCAAAGATCAGGAACAAGACAAGGGTGCCTACTCAGACCACTCTGATTCTATGTAGTGCTGGAAGTCATAATCAGAGCATATGGCCAGGAAAAAAAAAATAGAAGTAATCCAAATTTAAAGGTAAGAATTAAAATTTTCATTATTTGCAGAAAATATGATCTTACATACAGAATAACCTAAAGACCACCAAAAATCTATCAGAACTGATAAACTATGCAAAGTTGTAGGATACAAAGTAAACATAGAGATATTAGTCATATTTCTGCACACTAATAAAAAATACCTGAAAAAGAAACAAAAAAATCCCAATCACTATAACATCAAAAACAAACAAACAAAAATACTTAGGAATGAATTTAATCAAGGAGGTTTCACTGAAAATTATGACCATGAGGGAAGAAATTAAAGAAGACAAACAAATGGAAAGGTATCCTGGTTTCATGGGTTGAAGGAGTTAATATTGGTAAAATGTCTAGAAAATTAAAAGTCATTATTCAATTCACTCTATGTCAAATTTCCAGTGATAATTTTCACAGAAGTAGAAAAATTATTTTAAAATTTGTATGGAACCTGCAAAGAACCTGAATAGCCAAAGCAATTTAAATGCAGAGTATATCATGTGACATGCCAGGCTGCATGAAGGACAAACTGGAATCAAGGTTTCCAGGAGAAATATCAATAACCTCAGATATATAGATGACACCATCCTTATGATAGAAAGTGAAGAGGAACTAAAGAGCCTCTTGAGGAAGGTGAAAAAGGAGAGTGAAAATCTTGCTTAAAACTCAACATTCAAAAAACTAAGATCATGGCATCCAGTCCCATCACTTCAGGGCAAATAGATGGAGAAACAATAGACACAGTGACATACTTAATTTTCTTGGGCTCCAAAATCACTGCAGATGGTGACTGCAGCCATGAAATTAAAAGATGCTTGCTCCTTGGAAGGAAAGCTAGACAGCATATTAAACAAACCTGACAGCATGCAAATGCAGACAGTGTACTAAAACCCAGGGACATTACTTTGCCAACAAGGGCTGTATAGTCAAAGCTATGGTTTTTCCAGTAATCATGTACAGATATGAAAGTTGGACCATAAAGAAGGCTGAGCGCCAAAGAATTGATTCTTTCAAAATGTGGTGCTGGAGAAGACTCTTGAGCATTCCTTGGACTGCAAGGGGATCAAACTAATCAATCTTAAAGGAAGTTAACCCAGAATATTCATTTGAGGGACTGAGGCTGGGGCTGAACCTCCAATCCTTTGGCTACCTGATGCGAAGAGTCAACTTGTTGGAAAAGACCCTGACGTTGGGAAAGAGTGAAAGCAGAAGAAGGAGATGACAAAGGACGATATGGTTGGATGACATCACCGACTCAATGGAGATAAGGTTGAGAAAGTTCTGGGAGATGGTGAAGAATAGGTAAACCTGGCATGCTGCACTTCATGGGGTCGCAAAGATTCGGACAGGAGTGAGTGACCAAACAACAACAAAAACAAGCAAAAGCAATCATGAAAAAGAAGACCAAAGCTGAAAATATGACATTACCTAATTTCCAACTACACTACACAGATACAGTAATCAAAAGCAGTGTGTTATTGGCATACAAATAGACATATACATATTGGCATGCTGCAGTCCAAAGGGTGGCAAGAGTCAGACATGACTGGGTAACTGAACAAAGAACATAAACATAACACCAATGGGACTGAACTGAGTTCCTAGAAATAAACCTTGTGCATACAGTTGACCAATATTTGGCAAGAAAGACATGACTACTAAATGGGGAAAGGATAGTCTCTTCAATAAATAGTGTAGTGAAAACTGGATTATCACATACAGACCAATTAAACTGGACCTGTGTTTTACACCACTCACAAATGTGAACTCAAAATGGATTAAAGATTTATACATAAAAAATGGAAACTGTAAAACTCCTAGATGAAAACTTAAGGAAAACCTCCTTGATATGGAATGATTTTGGGTCTTAGAAATTATTTTTTATATATAACACCAAAAGAATAAACAACAGAAATAAAAATAAATATGTGGGACAACATAAAACTAAAAAACTTCTGCATAGCAAAGGAATCAATGAAATGAAACCTATGAAATGGGAGAAAATATGTGCAAATCATATATCTGATAAGTAAATAATAAATAAATAATTCATATAACTTCAAAATCAATAAATAATTCATATGACTCAATTGAAAAAACAATCATTTAAAATAGGAAGAGGAACTGAATAGAAATTTTTCTAAAGAAGATATGTGGTGACATCTCATTACACTTTTGATTTGCACTGCCTTGGTGATTAGTGATATCAAGCACCTTTTCGTGTCCCAATTGGCCATTGGTATATCTTCTTTTGGAGAAGTACTGGAGTGGGGTGCCATTGCCTTCTCCGAAAGAAGATATACCAATGGCCAATTGGGACATGAAAAGGTGCTTGATATCACTAATCATCAAGGCAGTGCAAATCAAAAGTGTAATGAGATGTCACCACATACCTTTGAAATGGGTAATTTCAAAAAGTAATAATAAAGCACAGAATAGAAGCTAGCAAGTGTTGGCGAGAATATGGAGAAAAAGTTACCAGAGCCACTATGGAAAACAATATGGAGGGTTCTGAAAAAATTAAAAATAGAACTATTTTTTGATTTTGAAATCTCATTACTGTGTGTATATCCACAGGCAAGGCAAATAGGATCTCCAAGCAGTATATGCATTCACATGTCCATTTCAGCATCACTTACATACCCAGATGTGGAAACAACCCAAGTCTCCATTAACAGATGGATGGATAAAGAAGCTGTCACTCACACACACAGAGGAATATTATTCAGTCATGAGAGAAAAAAAAGAAAGTCTGACATTTGCAACAACATGGATAAACCTTGAAGGGATTTTGCTAAGTGAAATAAGTCAGACATAAGACAAATACTGTATGATATCACATATGTGCATTCTAAAAAAGCTGAACTCTTAGAATGTAGAATGGTGGTTTCTAGGGATTAGTAGTTAGAGGACGTGGAAATATACTGGTCAAAGGGTACACACTCCAGCTTAAGATGAATAAATTCTGGGGATCTAAGATAGAGCACAGTGTTGTATTGTATACATGAAAGTTGCAGTGAAAGTAGATCTTCAATGTTTTTACCACAAAAAAGAAGTGGTAATTATATAACAGAAGTGTTAGCTAATGCTATGGTGGTAATCATTTCACAATATCATATATACATATTGTATACCTTATATTTACACAATGTTATATGTCAATTTTATCTCAGTAAAGCTGGGAAAAAGGAAAAGATATAATAAAAATTAAACATTAACTAAACAGACAAATAAATTGATGGTCTATTCTAGGCCTGTTATTCAGCTTTCTTCCCCTGTCTTTGCCCGATGGTCTTATGATTTTTAGAGAAGTATTTGTGATTTTGCATGGGTTCATCTACATGGGAGTAAACCCACCAAGCCCAGTATAATTGTAGTTACTCTAGAGTTCCTAACTTGCCCCAAGAGTAACAGTAAGTGCTTGTTAATCCTCTGTTTTCTGAATGAAACTACGGTTTTTTTCTTTTGCACAGAATATTCTTCCAATGTTAATGACTGGAAAATATTATTTTGCATCTCTTAACCCTTCCAAGTTTTGGAAAATTAATTTATCTTAAATAATTACAAGTATTTTGAACTTACCAAAATGGAAGTAATTTTTAGTAGAAAGAGTGATAGGAAGTAATTTTTATCATTTATATAACTACAACAGATAATTTTCCTACATAGTAATGCAAAGAGTACCATCAAATAATAGAAGTGTTCCTTCAATATCTGATGTTTTGGCCAATATACTATGGGGAACAGAAAGTAAGCAAGACTAGCTGATTTAAAGCTCTCCAGGGTCTAGAGACTGTCTTGCTAATCCTCAGGTATAATATTTATTCCCCTCGCCCATCATGATTTACTCTATAATTTATAATCACACTTGAACTGCCAGTGTTAAATCAAAGAGCATTTTTGAGATGGTAACACAATCCTAAATCTCTCCCTTAAGCATACTTGAACTTTCCGATACTCCTTGGGGAAGACTCATAAGATGCTGCACCATGGTATGTCATCTACTCATGTGAAAATATTATGATTTTTGCTAATTGGACCATTAAAATATAGGTTTCGATAAAATGTGAACTATTCCTTAAATAGGCTCAAGTGTGATCACGCTTTCCATATACCATTCTCTGCAGAGTCAAACAGAGCAACTCATTCAGCTAAACAATAAACATACATTGGGTGGTCAAATATGACTGCCTTGTCCGGTCAAGCCAAACAGAAATGAATTCTCTGAGCGCCAAACTGACTGGAACAATCAACAAACTAAGTAAATATACATTTGAAATTTCTGGACAAATTTAATGACATTGAGTAAAAAGGAAATTGGAACTATGTTTCTGAGATGAAGCCAATTGAATTTATCATCACTCGGTGTGGGATATCAGGAAGAAGGAGCTGAGGATGACATCACTGCCTGTGTCATTCTCCATGAACAGATTGCACCTTTGGGATGCTTTCATGGCGAACTTTCTTTCTAGTTAGATCAACCTGCCTGGTCAGAATTTCAGCTACTTTAATTTGTGGAGGAAGAAGAAAAGGAGTCAGACATCTGCAAGCCTCCCCTTATTCTTTTCAACATCAATTTCCTTTTGAAACTTGGGAAACCCATGCTCAGGGTTGAAAAGCGAAGGTGCTGACAAGTATATCTAAATTGAAAATAATTGGATGCTTGTGGGTCAAAGCAGTAGGCACAGAAAGTCAAATATCTGAACATCAATGGAAAGGCAAGTGGGTCAGAAGATAACCTGTATCTTCTATATCTCTCTATATCTCTTCTAAAGGCTCACTTTGGGATTCATGGTGTTCTCTTGTAACCCAATGAAGTGAAAGCCTCTATAGTATGTTAATAGTGCTGGACAATTTAGCTAAAACCCTTGGAATGGGAAGCCTTTTAAGGCTCAGAGAATGAAAATAAACCTGAAATAAACTTGACAAATCCCCACATTATAAAATATTTGAAAATATTCCTAAACCATAAGGAGAATAAGGAACTTTTCTAAGCTATTAAGGTGGGAATTATTTTGAACAAGTTCAAATCAGTTACTTTCATGTGGTGATTAAACAACAAAATTATGTGTGTAGTTGTCACAGAAGAGGGGGAAAAAAAACAGTTAAATTTCACTCAAGACTTATTCTTCAAAAGATATCGAAGTAAAAGACTCATCCACTTCTTGACACACTTTAGTTTTTATAGTTCTTTAGTTCTTTATAAGTAAATGTTATATACATTTTGACTGGAGTGTAATATTTTGACTTAAGAAATTCCCCTCAATAGGTGTTAGTCGCTGAGTTGTGTCTGACTCTTTGAGACCCCATGGACTGTAGCCCATGAGGCTTCTCTGTCTATGGATTTCCCAGGCAAGAATACTGGAGTGGGTAGCCTTTCCGTTCTGCAGGGGATCTTTCTGACCCAGGTATTGAACCCAGGCTTCCTGAATTGCAGGCAGATTTTTTACTGTTTGAACCACCAGGAAAGCCCTCAAGGGATAAATGTATGTGATATTAACAGTCTTCACTTTTATTTCAAGTTTTTGATGACAACGAAGTCTGGTATGAAACATTACAGATCTTTAGTTCAGTTCAGTCACTCAGTCTTATCTGACTCTTTGTGACCCCATGGACTGCAGCATGCCAGGCTTCCCTGTCCATCAACAACTCCTGGAGCTTACTCAAACTCATGTCCATCGAGTCGGTGATGCCATCCAATCATCTCATCCTCTGTCGTCCCCTTCTCCTCCTGCCTTCAGTCTTTCCCAGCATCAGGGTCTTTTCCAATGAGTTGGCTGTTCACATCAGATGGCCAAAGGATTGGAGTTTCAGCTTCAACATCAGTCCTTCCAGTAGACATTGAGTTGATTTCGTTTAGGATAGACTGGTCTGATTTCCTTGGAGTCCAAGGGACTCTCAGGAGTCTTCTCCAGCACCACAAATCAAAAGCCTCTATTCTTTGGTACTCAGCCTTATTTATGTTCCAACTCTTATATCCGTACATGACTACTGGAAAAACCGTAGCTTTGACTATATGGATATTTGTTGGCAAAGTGATATCTCTGCTTTTTAATACACTGTCTAGGTTTGTCATAGCTTTTCTTCCAAGTGGCAAGTGTCTTTTAATTTCATGACTGCAGCCACCATCCACAGTGATTTTGGAGCCCAAGAAAATAAAATCTGTCACTGTTTCCACTTTTTCCCCTTCTATTTGCTAGTAAGTGATAGAACCAGATGCCATAATCTTAGTTTTTTTTAATGTTTAATTTTAAGCCAGCTTTTTCATTCTCCTCTTTCACCCTCATCAAGAGGCTTTTTAGTCCCTCTTCACTTTCTGCCGTTAGAGTGATATCAACCACATATCTGAGGTTGTTGATATTTCTCTCAGCATTTAAGCTTGAGCTTCATCCAGCTTGGCATTTTGTATGATGTACTCTGCATAGAAGTTAAATAAGCAGGGTGACAATATACAGCCTTGTCATACTCCTTTCACAATTTTTAATCAGTCCATTGTTCCATGTTCAGTTCTAACTGTTGCTTCTTGACTACATTCAGGTTTCTCAGGAGATGGGTAAGGTGGTCTGGTATTCCCTTATCTTAAAGAATTTTCCACAGTTTGTTGTGAACTACACAGTGAAAGGCTTCAGTGTAGTTGATGAAGCAGAAGTAGATGTTTTTCTGGAATTCCCTTGCTTTCCCTATGATTCAGTGAATTATGGCAATTTGATTTTGGTTCCTCTGTCTTTTCTAAACTCAGGTTGAACATCTGGAAGTTCTTGATTCACATACTGCTGAAACCTAGCTTGAAGGATTTTGAGCATTACCTTAGGAACACGTGAAATTGGCACCACTGTATGGTAATTTGAACATTCTTTGGCATTGCCTTTCTTTGGGATTGGAATGAAAACTGACATTTTTGTGTCCTGTGGCCACTGCTGAGTTTTCCCAATTTGCTGGCATATTGAGTGCAGCACTTTCACAGCATCATCGTTTAGGATCGGAAATAGCTCAGCTGGAATTCCATCACCGTTGCTATTTGTAGTGATGATTCCTAGGCTCCATTTAACTTCACTACACCATCATGGTTATCTGAGTCATTAAAACCATTTTTTTTTTTGCGTAGCTCTTCTGTGTATTCTTGCCACCTGTTTTTTATATCTTCTGTTTCTGATAGGTCCTTAACATTTCTGTCCTTTATTGCACCCTCTTTGCATGAATATTCCTTTGATATTTCAATTTTCTTGAAGAGATCTCTACTCTTTCCCATTCTATTGTTTTCCTCTATTTCTTTGCATTAATCACTTCAGAAGGCCTTCTGATCTCTCCTTGCTCTTCTCTGGAACTTTGCATTCAGTTGGGTCTATCTTTCCCTTTCTTCTTTGCCTTCTGGTTCTTTTTTTCTCAGCTATTGATAAAGCCTCCTCAGGCAACCACTTTGCCTTCTTGCATTTCTTTTTCTTTAGCACAGTTTTGATCACTGCCTCCTGCACAGCATTACAAACTTCCCTCCATAGTTCTTTAGGCACTCTATCTACCAGATCTATTCCCTTGAACCTACTTGTCACCTCCACTGTATAAATCGTAAGGGATTTGATTTAGGTTATACCTGAATGGTCTAGTGGTTTTCCCTGCTTTCTTCAAATAAGACTGAGTTTTGCAATAAAAAACTCATTATCTGAGTCACAGTCATCGTCAGGTCTTGTTTTTGCTGACTCATAGAGATTCTCCATCTTTGACTGCAAAGAATACAATCAATCTGAGTCTGGTATTGACCAGTGGTGATGTTCATGTGTACAGCATTTCTTGTGCTGTTGGAAAAGAATGTTTTCTATGTCCAGTGTGTTCTCTTAACAAAACTGTTAGCCTTTGCCCTGCTTCATTCTGTACTTGACGGCAAACTTGCCTATTACTCCAGGTATCTCTTGACTTTCTAGTTTTGCATTCCAATCACCTATGATAAAAAGGATGTCTTTTTTGTGTGTTAGTACTAGAAGGTCTTTAAGTCTTCATGGAACAGGTCAGCTTTAGCTTCTTCGGAATTAGTGATTGGGGCATAGACTTAGATTACCTGTGATGTTGAATTATTTGCCTTGGAAACAAACCCAGATCATTCTTTCATTTTTGAGATTGCACCCAAGTACTGCATTGCAGACTCTTGTTGACAATGAGGGCTATTCCATTTCTTCTAAGGCATTCTTGCCCACAGTAGTAGATATATGCCCATTCCTGTCCATTTTAGTTTACTGATTCCTAAGATGTAGATCTTCCGTCTTGATTCCACAATTATATGAACCAAATCATTATAAAAATGTATCTATATCTATATATCCATATCCAATCCATATCAATATTTTTAATCCATCTATACCTATCTATCTATTTATCTACCTATCTGTCTATCTAACTTGGGAAATATAGCTTCTCTCTATTGGTCATATATTCAACTAGAAATAGAATTTTTAATATATATATATTTTTTTAATTTTATAAAAAATAGAGAACAGATATGATGGAAATTTCTACTCTCATATATTTCTCTCCCTCATTTCACATTCACCACCTGAATGGAGTCAAACATTTCAACTAGGGAACTATAATAAATATTTATTTCAAGAAGTACAGTTTATTTCTATAAAACCAAAGTATTCCTTCGTGCAATGTTCTATATGGAGTGGAAGATTGAATGAATCCATTGATTTGGCATTTTAAAGAGTAAATTCAATTGAAATTATGCCCTTTATTAATAATCCAAGGAGTTGATGACTTTATTTGTGTCTACATTGGCCCTATCTGCTGAGAAACTTAGAAAATAATGAAGAGATATCATTATAAATTCATATCTAGAGATATCAACTTTATAATAATAATAAAAGCTTTATTTTTAGAAGAATGAGTTGAGATTTTAATAAACAAACATCACCTTTTCACACATTTCCTCCAAATGAAAAAGAAAAAGCAAGATATGTCTTTGCACTAAGAATCTAATTAACAGATGAAAACCACCAACTAAATCATTTTTCTGCTTTCATAGGAAGAGAATTTCTGGATAACTGATTTAACTGTATGTAAGTGGGCTTGAAGGAAGTAAAAATAAATTTGGCAGGAATATATTTTATTCAGGGGTTTAGGTATGTAAGTTAGAGAAATAATGCTGTTTTGAAATGAAATTATACATACTTAAGAGTATGAATGTAAAAGGTTTGCATTTGGCTGAAAACTTGGAAATTTCATCTTCTTTGTCGTTACAGTACCTGGCATTTGACTCTTTGGCTTCAGCTTTAACAGGCTTGGATTAGCAGGAGTGGGTTCTAGGCTGGATCTTTCTCCAAAGAACTTGGCCTTGGAGACTTCCCTGTGAAATGACGAAAGAGTAGATTATTTCAAGACAGCTCTTTCTAGCTCTAGGATTCTTTGTGACTTTATGATTTGAATTTCCCAACAATTTACCCACTGTTTGGGGTAGGATAGAAGACTTTTGTCCAAGGTGACACAGAGTCCTGTGGCATCTCTGCTTGGCGCAATCCTTCTAGCGTTTGAAAACCTGTCTGTCTCCTGTGCAGTGTTACTTTGAGTTTGCAGGATTTCCCACAGCTACTATTTAAATGACAACAGCAAGTTCAAGTGATTTGCAAACTGTAATAAAAATGACCTCAGACACCCCCATCATTTTAAGCGACTGTAGATACACCCTTAGGCTAAAGCCACAGCAGAATTTTAAATAATGCAAGATAAATCCAAGCTAACTTCCTGACTTCTGACACTTCCAACAGTAAAGGTCCCATCAATCCCGCTCTAGTTGCTCCTCTGTTAGAAATGCCATGTGACCTGTGGAGGGACACCCAAGAATTTCCACCTTTTAAGGAGAAAAATGTATTAAAGTCTAGACTTTAAATTTTGATTATTAATCTTCATTCCTAGATATCTGACAGGAAGATATCCTCTTCCTGTCAGCTGTCCCCAAATATACTTAGGATATTATCAACATACTTAACAATTCTAAGTGGTTTAATTATTCTTTCTTTTTAAAATCTGACTTCCTATGTTATAGAGTAGGACCTGTTGTTTATCCATCCTATATGTACTAGTTTGGGCTTCTCTGATGGCTCAGAGGTTAAAGAATCCACCTGCAATGCGCGAGGTCTGGATTGGGAAGATTCCCTGGAGAAGGATATGGCAACCCACTTCAGTATTCTTGCCTGGAGAATCCCCATGGACAAGGTGGGCTACAGTCCATGGGGTCACAAAGAGTCAGATGCAACTGAAAGACTAAGCACAGCACAGTACATCTGCTCATTTGCATCTGCTAACCCCAGCCTCTCAGAGAAGTATATTCAATATCCTTTGATAAACTGTAATGGAAAATAATATGAAAAAGAATGTGTGTATATATATATATATATATATATATATATATATATACCTGAATCACTCTGCTATATAGCAGAAATTAATGCAACATAGTTAATCAACTGTACATCAATAAAATAAATGTTAAAAATCTGACTTTCCTACTAAAATTTCATCTTTCTAAAGGCCCATACCAAGATATCATTTGACCATACTTGCATTGATTCCTAAAACATAAACCATCTAGCCCATATAGATGGTCAATAAATATATGTTGAATCAATCAATCAGTACAAATTCAGAAGGAATGGCTTATGTAAAAGCCTGAGAAATAGCACAGTTAAGGTTAACAATCTATTTGATCAGTGTTACTGCATCATTCTGACATAGCCATGACCTTCTACCAAGCTGTGCAAATTTCTGCTCACAATTAAGTTCTCTTGTTTAATTTGGTTTCAAAGCACATCATTTTTCTCTCTGTGGTGTTATACTTTTTATTGCGCTATAGATTTTCTAAATGTATGCAAATGTAACCAAGATGGCCCATTTTGTCATCAATTCCCCAACTGCTGACTCCCTAATCATTAACTAATTGTCTCTGTGCTCTATTGACAACTCAGCCACCTTCTTACTAATTTTTGCTGACACGATGGAGGCCCCAAGAACTGGGCTAACCTTTGCCTGTTCACTGAAGAGCCACAGGTGGGATGATGATCGATAGGCCTGGCTTTTGTGTTCAAGAAAACCTCATCAGCGTTCCAAGTGATTTGTCTAATGAGGCATCGTTCATTGGCAATGAGAAGGTAGATGAAGAAGTTCCTTTACTCTGATAATAATTTTTCTAGAAAGGACCAGAGCTTACAGAGACAGAAGCATGTGTGAGAGTGGAATGAACAATGGGCTAAAGACTACATTTTTGGCTAAGGTAAGAAACAGGGGCAGCTTCCTCAAATTTCTGGTCTCACATGAAGTTTATACAAGATGGAGACAGAATACATCATAAGCACACCACCACAAGGATTTCACAGTTATAGTTTGTGAGGTGGCAGCACAGAATTAGGGATGTGGATGATTGTCTATTTCCTTAAAAATATCTTGGAGTTATATAGGCCTATAGCTTTGAAGTTACTAATAAGAGCTCATAGTGGACTTGGAAATGATACAGACCTTTGGACTAAGCAGCCAATTGTACTTTCACTTACATATCATCTTTTCTCATTATCCTGCTTTCCTAGTTGTTTAAAGATTTGGATGCAGTTAAACAATAAACCAATAAGCAAAGAGGCTCAGATGGTAAAGAATCCACCTGCAATGTGGGAGACCTGGATTTGATCCTTGGGTTGGGAAGATCCCCTGGAGAAGGAAATGGCTACCCACTCTAGTATTCTGGCCTGGAGAATTCCATGGACAGCGGAGCCTGGCGGGCTACAGTCCAAGGGATGGCAAAGAGTCAGACATGACTGATTGACTTTCACTTTCAGTCAGTTCATGAGATCGTTCTTTTCCTGACCTGTGCTGTCTTTTGGGCAGCCCCGGTACAGACTGATTAATACATATTAATAAATTCCCTTAAAATTTGGCTTTATTAAGTGCCTGAACTTGAAAGATAATTTAGTTTATATCTGAGAAAGAAAATGTGTAAATAGCTACTATAAATATTGTGGTTATAGACATTTATGTAACAGGAATTCAAATCCATAATCTTGCTATTTTCCAGTCAAGAGAAGGTATACTTCATTCAATAGAGAGAAAATAAACAAGAATAGATCTACCAAATAATGTAATATTCTGAAATTCAAGATTATTCTGAAACCACCAAAGCAAATAACAGAAAAATTGTTGACATAATATTATTGCTGATTGTTTTATATAGAAATTAAATCTATGTCTTTGTAACCACTTTCAGCTTAGACTCCTCACTGGAGTTTGACATTACAACAAAGGGTTATTCTAATTTTTATTTTTAACTTACTGTTAAGGACTCAAATCAGTTTCTGATCCTTATATGCCAACCCTGTGTAAATGACATTTTCTTTTCCTTTATTATTATTTCTCATTTTGCCAAAAGATAATTTTTACCTCTCCTTTAACAATTTTTTTTCTAATACCCTGATAACTCTCAATCACAGTTGGGATGATTTAGTTTTAAAATGTTTACAATGCAGTATCTTGACCAAAACATTGACAAGAAACTTCCACTGCAGTCCCCTTTATGTTGAGATGACTTCTATTTGGTTCTGTCCCTGGGTTTCCATGGAAATAATTTATTTTTGTCAACAACGGACAGTTCACATACATTTTAAACAAGGATAATGTAGAAATTTTCATATTAAAAAAAATAGTTTGTCATGATCTTGAGAACCTAGCTCTGTGAAGCAGTTCATGACATTGGAGTTTAATTATGGGCACCATTAGCATGAAATTTTGTAAATATTTTCAAGGATATTTTAAAACATAATTCATCTTTTTGAAATCTTCTGCTTTTCTATTGCTTCTCTAACCAATTCAAGATGGAAAAAAGATAGAAGACTGAACCTATTTATATCTTATTTGCATTACGTACTGCGTAACTCTGGGAGGTGGTGAAGGACAGTGAAGCCTGGTGTGCTGCAGTCCATAGGGTCCCTAAGAGTTGGACACGACTCGCTGACTGAACAACAAACTATATAGATCAGACCATAGCCAAACACACACTCACATGTGTATTTAAATTAGATAATCAGCTGATTTCTCTTCTGGATAATATCTGGCTAGTAAAATATGGGACAGAACACAACCTGTTGTCTTACAAATGGACTACCAATAAGTGCCTATTTGTTATACGGTTCCTTCAGCAGTAAATATGTGTATCCATCTGTGATCACAAATTTTTAAGTGTGTTTGGTAACTTTAATTTCCTTATTGTGTGACCTTTTGAGGGTCTCTAAAACTGACTCATGCTTATACTTAACGTTGCCATTAAAATTGTTTCTCAGATATGCAGAATCTCAATAAACTGGCAACTGTACAAAACAATGCACATGGCAAGGGATGAATTTCCTTCTCTCTGGTTTTCCTGATCAAATGGTAGAGACCAAATGTTGCACAAGTCCCTACCAAGAGGATGTTATGGTCACAAAAAAAAGTTGTTCTCTGTTTTTTATAGTAAAAAGTAGGCAAAAGAATTTGCTACTGATGGTCTTCCAAGCCCTCTCCATAATTAATATAAACTGAATTTTAAAATATCACTTCCCTGGAAAGGTGATAACACAGAAAGGTGACCAGTTCAACTCAGTTTGCCAGGACTATGCTGTTTCTAAAACTGAGAATTTCGTATACCAGGAACCCATCAATTCTAATAAACCAAGGTGGTTGGTCTCCATATAGCATAGTTGGAGATTTAATTATTTACCTGTATGTCAATCTATCTATTACCTAATCTTTACTATGTGTAGTACGATTGCCTTAATACTTCTATTTATTATTATTATTTTTTAATGATGCCATATGACACTGTGATTCAATCAAGACTGCTTGTTTGTTTTGGAAAGAGCCTTTGAATTTAGATCTCCTCCTTTCAGAATTCTGGAGAGGCCAGTGCGGGTGGCCAGCATGGGGAAGCAGCACACAGAACAGGGTCCCTGTGGCCTGAAGCTGGCCTGCCGTTCTTCCACCCCAGAACCCTGTAGGTGGAGCCCTGTGCTAATTCCTGGGGTCTCTCCATGCAGACTGACTTCCTTTGGGTTGATGATGATTGATTATGGTGCTTTCTTCATTACTTTAAACCTAATCAGTGCTTGGAGTAATTTGAGTAATGATTGCTCATTATTGGCAATTGTGAAGTTTAAGTCTTTCTTTATTTTGCTCCACAAGGCAGCCAGTCAGGAAACACTGTGAAGCATCCTGGTTCACACACACTTTCAAGGAAAGAGTGGGAATAAATGATTCAGAAAGGTCAGTGATGGACTGGAAGCCACAGAGGTTTTGCAGAAGTCATATTACATATTTTCTTGGCAGGGAACAGTGACAGTTCCCACTAGATCAAATGTGATAATCAAAGAGACAGTTTTTACTGGATTTGAAAGCAATTCAGCCTCTTACTGAAATTCCCAAGTTCAATAAATCATGCTATTTCATATAATATTGTTATATCCCTCTGTCTTATAAATGAAGATCTATGATTTTCCAACCAATCTGTTATTGTTAAAAAAAGATAATGAATGACACTAGATTATAAACTAATGAAGTTTTACCTTACAACTTATTAGATAGCCTATTTTTAAGATGCTTTCCCCACCCACCTCAGGTAAATCAAGTTTTTAAAGTAAGTTTTCTTATATTAGTTGATTGATTTACAGCCTTAAAATTAGCTACACAAGAGAGACATTTTAGGTTGTTCAGCAAATAAATAATTAGCAAAGTCATTAGATACCTAAAGTTATTACATGTAGTAGGTTTATTAAATTATGTTCCAATAATGCTAGAAGGCCCACAAATTCCCAAAAGAAACAAAACTTTGAGATACTACATTCACAATCTGAAATGGAAGGTGATGTTGCCAGTTTGTTGTGAACGAGGATGACGAAAATAATCTTGTGGCATTGTAAAGGCATTTATTGTTTTAGACCACCATAAACAAAGTGGTTATCCACTAGAAAGGTTTCCAGTTTGATACTTACATTTAAAGCATTTCTGTTTTAGCATCTAAGAAATGCTTCAAAAATTCTTTAAACATATAAATATGTAATATAATATAATATAGCTATTTACACTTATTTATTTAGCAAGAACAGTTAACTATGAGATGTCCCCTCTTAATTTTATGTGTACATTACTGTTGCCTATAGGTATGATGTTGTACAGCAGACCTCTAGAGCTTATTCAGTTTGCTTAACTGAAGCTTTGTGTCCAGATAAGATATTCATAAAGATGTCAGCTCCTCATAACTTGAATTAGAAATTTAATACTATTTCAATTAAAAACATCATATATTTTGTAGTGCTGGATTTGCTGTAAATTTTATTTAAAGAAGAGCTGAGCAAAAAAAAAGAAAAAAAGGAGGATGACTTCCCAGGCATTAAAGCGTATTATACACATTTTGTACCATAGTAGTATAGAATTGCTATACTGACAGGCAATCGAAGTAAGAGAATAGACAATGGAGAGCTAATTGTATATGGAAATTTATTGCACAATAAAATGTGACACCAAAACTAGGTAGAAAAAGGTTTTTTTTTAATGATGTCATGGAATGTCTGGCAAACCTCTAGGATTAGATCTATTTGTCAGAACTTATGACAGGATAAATTCTACATGAATAATGTACTTGAGGATTACATGGTTGAATTACTTCATAACATATAAGATGGGAAAATTTTCATAACTAGGAATTTAAATCTAGAACCGATGAAGAAAAGCATTAGTATATGTACATTCATATTATATGCATATTATGTAAATATATATTAAATTATAATATGCAATACATTATATAATACTGTTGTTAGTATATATTACCATATAACATTGTTATATTAAACATTATATTTTATTATGATTACATATTATATAATATATATAATGCATCTCTAAATTCAGTTTGGTAAAATATAATAGTAATTTTTTTAGTGTTTAGCATTTTGCAAGTCATTGGCTTCTTTTATTAACCCAGGTGGCTTAGTTGGTAAAGAAACCACCTGCAATGCAGGAGACCTGGGTTCGACACCTGGGTCGGGAAGATCCCCTGGAGAAAGAAATGACAACTTACTCCAGTAATATTGCCTGGGAAATCCCATGGACAGAGGAGCCTGGTGATCTACAGTCCATGGGGTTGCAAGAGTCAGGCACATCTTAGCAACTAAATCACTACCACCTACCCCACCACTAAACCCAAATGTATGCAGTTATAGATCAAAGAACCACATTCTGTCAGTGGTTGGAAACTATTATCCTGAATTTTAAAAATGTTATGTTAAAACTATGGACTTTAAAAATCGTTCATAAATCAAATGTTTAAAATACAAAACACTGTGATGGGCTTTAAAGGGATTTTTGTTACTCATTTATACTTTTATGAAAACAATTTAGGTAAATATAGATCAAAATAATTCACAGAGCGATTGATTACATATTAAACTTTAAAAGTAATCTTACAATTAAAGTTTCAGTGCATTTTATATTGAGGCTAACTTGTTTTTAAATGTCCAACAATGAACTGAATGGCTCCACAAATTGCTTAATGAACTTATTTATACCTTTTAAAAATAATAATTACATCCATATTGTCCATCAGTGGATGAATGGATAAAGAAGTTGTGAGATATAGAAATGTGTGTGTGTGTGTGTGTGTGTGTGTGTGTATAAAATCCAGCCAAAAAATGAGGAAATCCCACAATTTGCAACAATGTGGGTGGACCTTGAAGGTATTATGTTAAATGAAATAAGTCCACCAGAGAAAGACAAATATTGTATTATCTGATTTACATGTGGAATCTCCAAAAATAAAAACCAAATAGAACGACCAAACTTATAGAAAAAGAGATCAGATTTATGGATACTAGAGGCAGGGAGTCGGGGGAGGGGAGTCAAGTGAAGGTACTCAAAAAGCACAAACTTCCATTCATAAGACAAATAAGGATTAGGAGAGTAACATACTTGATGACCATAGTTAACACTGCTGTATGCATACATGGAACTTGTTAAAACAGTAGATCCTAAGAGTCCTCATCACAAGGATAAGGTTTTTTGGTATATGCATGAAATAGTGGATGTTAAACTAAACCTATTGTGGTAATCACTTCACAATATATTTAAATCAAATCATTATGCTGTAAATCTTATACAGTTAAGGGTGTAGGTCAATTATTTCTTAATGAAACTGGAAAAATATAATAATCATTAACATAGTAAACGTTTACAATGTGACAAATTTTTTTAAAAAACAAAATATGGTATAGTCAACATAATTATAATTATATAAATTTATAAGTATATTAAAAAACTAAGAATATATAAAAGAAAAACAAATTTTTCTACTATTTGGTAAATTGTAGGTACTTTTTGTGTTTCTTTCTCCAAACTTGATTTAGTATTTGCTGTAGATTGAATGTTTATGTCCCCCCGCCCCAAATTAATTTTGAGACCTAATCTCCATATGTTGGTATTAGGGGATGGAGGCCTTTGAAAGATGATTAGGTCATGAGAGTAGAGACCTCATGAATGGAATTAGTGCCCTTATGAAAAAGACCCCCAGAGAACTCTCTCCTCTATTTCTCCATGTGAGGACACAGCCATCTATGAATCAGAGTGGACCCTCACAAAGCACTGAGTTTGCTGGTACCTTGATTTTGGACTTCTCACCCATCAAAATGTGAGAAATAAATTTCTGTTGTTTACAAGTAATCCAGTCTATGGTAATTTTGTTAACAGCAGCCTGAACTGACTAAGACAGTGTTATAAGTTTAATATTTATATTTTATTTTGGAAGAATCATCTCGTGGTACCAGTTCAAATATAACATATTATATTGCTAGCCTGGGGAAAGGTCAAATTTCAGTTTGGTTTCTACTGAATGCCTATTGCTTTTGTACCATAGTAAAATTAAAAAAAAAAAAAACAAAAAACTGTTAGGTAGAACCATTGTAAGCATGGGATTGTCTATAGAATAATAGAACCTAAAAGAGAAAATGATATAGACATTTCTCCAGAGAAGATATACAGATGGCTAACAAACACATGAAAAGATGCTCAACATCACTCATTATCAGAGAAATGCAAATCAAAAGCACTATGAGGTACCATTTCACGCCAGTCAGAATGGGTGTGATCCAAAAGTCTACAAGCAATAAATGCTGGAAGGGTGTGGAGAAAAGGGAACTCTCTTACACTGTTGGTGGGAATGCAAACTAGTACAGCCACTATGGAGAACAGTGTGGAGATTCCTTAAAAAACTGGAAATAGAACTGCCTTATGATCCAGCAATTCCACTGCTAGGCATACACACCAAGGAAACCAGAATTGAAGGAGACACATGTACCCCAATGTTCATCGCAGCACTGTTTATAATAGCCAGGACATGGAAGCAACCTAGATGTCCATCAGCAGATGAATGGATAAGAAAGCAGTGGTACATATACACAATGGAGTATCACTCAGCCATTAAAAAGAATACATTTGAATCAGTTCTAATGAGGTGGATGAAACTGGAGCCTACTATACAGAGTGAAGAAAGCCAGAAAGAAAAACACCAATACAGTATCCTAACACATATATATGGAATTTAGAAAGATGGTAACAATAACCCTGTATGCAAGACAGCAAAAGAGACACAGATGTATAGAACAGTCTTTTGGACTCTGTGGGAGAGGGAGAGGGTGGGATGATTTGGGAGAATGGCATTGAAACATGTATAATATCATATAAGAAACGAATTGCCAGTCCAGGTTCGATGCAGGATACAGGATGCTTGGGGCTGGTGCACTGGGATGACCCAGAGGGATGGTATGGTGAGGGAGAGGGGAGGGGGGTTCAGGATTGGGAACACGTGTACACTCATGGTGGATTCATGTTGATGTATGGCAAAACCAATACAATATTGTAAAGTAATTAGCCTCCAATTAAAATAAATTAAAGTTAAAAAAAAGATATATGACCCTATGGTATTACCCTTCCACTTTACAAATGAGGACAATGAATTCCAAAGATGTGTCATACAACCCTACATCTTACAAGTAGCTCTAGCTTATTACATCTGGCCTGGCATTTTCCCCACAACCCCAGATTGTGCTGTACTCCAAAAAAGCAACAAAAACTTATTAAAATTGAAATCTTGACCATTAATCCAGAAAAATAAGCAGTAGCCTAAGTTTCTCAGCAGAATTACATTTTGTGATTTGTAATGAATTTTAATGAAATTCTATGCAAGTTATAGACCAAAATACTTCATATTAAAAAATGGCTACCTTTTATGTTTGGAGGGGAAAAAAGGTTTTATACTTAAGATTAGTAGATGTGCTTTTTGTCATTCAAAATGATTTCTTAAGTTTTTATGGCATTTGAACAATGCAAATAACGTTTGCATCTTCACTATGTCAGTGTATTTCAATCTCCAGCACAGCCCTGGCTAGGTGGTTTAATCTGTCCCACTTGTGCTTCAAGAAACTAACCCACGTAAGCTCTAACACAGAGTTCCTGAGCCCTCATATTTAGAGGTTCAGCACTCTCTTACCTTTACAGCTTGAGAAACACTATTTAAAACCACAGAAATGATGGTGGTTAACATCTTTTGTCATTGTCATTATCCGTTTACTATGATTATTCCTCAAAGAAAAAGGTGGGGAGTAAGCGCACCCTAAGTAATAGAATCCTCCTGCAAATGAATATCCTGTTGTGACAACTGAAATTTGAAAATCAATTCACTCCAACAATTGTGGCTAGGGGTCTCATTGGGCATTATCACCTGTAACAAAGTTACAAGTGAGAGAAGATACTTCTTGTTCAGAGAGCAGATGTATATCCATTTCTCCCTCCAACATAAAAAAGAGCCTTTTCTAAGTTATACTCAATATAAATGTTTTAGCACTATAAAATCATCCTAAAGGGGGAAAGGTCTTTTAACTCAGCAGTCATGTTAGTTCATGCCCACATCCTTATCCAGGGAGGGGCCTGTGGAAGGACGTTTGCATTTCTGGGCAAGTAGAAGACAGTGGACTAAAGACTGGGTCCTAGTCATGCTATGTGAGACCTGAGTCAAGCCTTATTCCACTCATTCCTCATTCTGTTCTGTTTTTCCTTAGGCAAGAATATGGGGCACCAAATCAATGTCAGGTAGTAATGGCTCTTCTGATATTTGCAAGAAAAGAATCCTAATAGAAATAAGCATAGGAAATACACTGTAAGGAATATACCAGCCTGAGACCCAAAGTTACCTCAGTTCAGTTCAGTTGCTCAGTCGTGTCCGACTCTTTGTGACCCCATGTACTGCACCATGCCAGGCTTCCCTATCCATCACCAACTCCCAGAGCTTACTCAAACTCATGTCCATAGAGTCAGTGATACCATCCAACCATCTTATCCTCTGTCATCCCCTTCTCCTGCTTTCAATCTTTCCCAGCATTAAGGTCTTTTCTACTGAGTCAGTTCCTGGCATCACGTGGTCAAAGTACTGGAGCTTCAGCTTCAGCATCAGTCCTTCCAATGAATATTCATGACAGATTTCCTTTAGAATGGACAGGTTGTATCTCTTTGCAGTCCAAGGGACTCTCAAGAGTCTTCTCCAAAACCACAGTTCAAAAGCATTAATTCTTAGGTGCTCAGCTTTCTTTATAGTCCAACTCTCACATCTGTACAAGACTACTGGAGAAACCATAGCTTTGATTAGACAGACCTTTGTTGGCGAGTAATGTCTCTGCTTTTTAATAGCTGTCTAGGTTGGTCATAGCTTTTCTTGCAAGGAGCAAGAATATTTTAATATCATAACTGTAGTCACCATCTGCAGTGATTTTGGAGCCCCCCAGAATAAAGTCTGCCTCTGTTTCCACTGTTTCCCCATCTATTTGCCATGAAGTGATGGGACCAGATGTCATGATCTTAGTTTTCTGAATGTTGAATTTTAAGCCAACTTTTTCACTCTCCTCTTTCACTTTCATCAAGAGGCTCTTTAGTTCTTCTTCACTTTCTGCCATGAGGGTGGTGTCATCCACCTGTCTGAGGTAATTGATATTTCTCCCAGCAATCTTGATTCCAGCTTGTGCTTCATCCAGCCCAGCATTTTGAATGATGTATTCTGCATATAATTTAAATAAGCGGGTGACAATGTACAGCTTCAACATACTCCTTTCTGGATTGGGAACCAGTCTATTGTTCCATGTACAGTTCTGTTTCTTCCTGACCTGCATACAGATGTTTCAGGAGGCAGATGAGGTGGTGTGGTATTCCCATCTCTTTCAGAATTTTCCATAGTCTGTTGTTATCCACACAGTCAAAGGCTTCGGCATAGTCAATAAAGCAAAAGTAGATGTTTTTCTGGAACTCTCTTGCTTTTTTGATGATCCAGCGAAAGTTGGCAAATTGATCTCTGGTTCCTCTGCCTTTTCTAAATTCAGCTTGAACATCTGGAAGATCACAGTTCACGTACTGTTGAAGCCTGGCTTGGGGAATTTTGAGCATTACTTTACTAGCGTGTGAGATGAGTGAAATTGTGCAGTAGTTTAAACATTCTTTGGCATTGCCTTTCTTTGGGATTGGAATAAAAACTGACCTTTTCCAGTCCTGTGGCCACTGCTGAGTTTTCTAAATTTGCTGGCATATTGAATGCAGCACTTTCACAGCATCATTTTTTAGGATTTTTAAATAAAATCCAAAGTTACTTAGCTTGGTATTTTTCTATTTTTCCTTAGCTATTCAATTTATTACTATAACTGTGAATGTTTTTATTATTATAACTATAGTAATTATAGTCCATGAATTATGATGTAATTATTAAGATTAATTTTTCAAACACATCAAAGTCCTTTAAAGTCACAACCTAAGGAGCTTTGTTTCTGAAGCCGGAACCAGAGTTCCAGGGTTACCTGACAGGCCATTCTCCAGTTTTCAAATCTGAACTACACGAACAGATATTATAAAATCATTCTATTGAGGAGAGGGAAAACCTTTGATCCAACAGTTTGGGGGCTTCCCAGGTGGCTCAATTGGTAAATACCTGTCTGCCAGTTCAAGAGACAAAGGATGTGCAGGTTTAGCCCCTGGATTGGGAAGATCCCCTGGAGAAGGAAATGGCAAACCACTCCAGTATTCTTGCCTGAGAAATGCCATGAACAAAGGAACTGGCAGGCTGCAGTGCATGGGGTCACAAAGAGTCAGACATGACTTAGTAACTAAGCACATATGCAGTATTTAAACTTCTTTTTCCTTAAAATCAACATTTCCATTTTCCCTGTAACTTCTTTTTTTGCGTTTATAATATACAGAAAATATTAAACAACTAAAATAGTAACTCATGTGCTATGAATTCAAAAGTTAATTGACTAATGCTAAATAAATCCATGTGCAAAATACAAAATGACTTAGGCACAATATTTCCTTTGCCAGCATGCATATCAGGGAATTTGAATATTCTCTCCTCCCTTTCCTTTGCAACCCCACACAATATGTAAACAAACTAGCAAATAAGTAACTTGCACAGAAGTTAAATTTTGATTCCTGCTCTAAACAAATTAAAGCTTCAAACTGTTGAACGTTTGTCTATCTCCCATCTTGATAAGAATAAACTGTGGAAAGCAAGTTTTTTACCACCATATTTGACTATAGTTACTTAAGTTGTTTCTAGCACTATCTTTCTCAGCTTTAGCTGAAATTAGCTATTAGGTTGTGCTTCCTGTCAAGTCAAGGCAATCAGCCTCTAAGAATGACACAATATTACAGAGCAAGTCAGTAAAATTCTAGCCTAGAACTAGTTTGCAGTGATATCAAAATGGCAACAAAATTCTACAAGGTTCAAAAATTGTTCAGATTAGTAGAACTGTTATACAGTCTACCTTCTTGATTCCTAGTTGATTGACGGAGAGATCAAGTTTAATCCTGGAAACACTCAGAAACCTCAGGCACACTGGTTACTTCCCCCCTGAGAAAACAGGCATTTTTGCAAACTATTTCCAAATGGTGCACCTCAGTTAAACCTGCTTAAAATAATAACTGATTTTAGCAGGTGGGAGTGGTTTAGCACCACTGACCTTCGCTGTCAAGTGCCAGAAACATGATTTTGAAATTTAAGTGCCACAAAACACAGTGAACGTCACCCATTAGGGATTAAAATAGCATTCAGCAGAAGTCTAAGTGTTTGTTCAACAAGGACCCAGAACTTTACCTGAGAGGAAGTTTCAGTTTAATCTCTTCACTCTGGCCAAATAAAGTGTATCCCAGCTTCAACAGAATGAGTGTTCAGGTTCTTCAGATTTCTGCCCTATTCCAACAATATTGCTCTCCCATATTTGCCAGGATGTAAGATTATTTACTGGAGAAGGCAGTGGCACCCCACTCCAGTACTCTTGCCTGGAAAATCCCATAGATGGAGAAGCCTGGTAGGCTGCAGTCCATGGGGTCACTAAGAGTCAGACACGACTGAGCAACTTCATTTTTCACTTTCATGCATTGGAGAAGGAAATGGCAACCCACTCCAGTGTTCTTGCTTGGAGAATCCCAGGGACGGGGGAGCCTGGTGGGCTGCCGTCGTCTATGGGGTCGCACAGAGTCGGACGCGACTGAAGCGACTTAGCAGCAGCAGCAAGATTATTTACATGGGACACTTGTGAATAAAAAGCAATTTCTCTGGATTTCTTGATTGAGAACTTCTAAGAGATGGACCAGAGAATCAGAATTCCAGTAGTCTCAGAAGGCACATTTGGGAAAGCTGCCCCTCCAAACTCAACACATAATTCCCCAAGGATTCCTAAGTAAAAGATAATGACTGTAATTCTAATCTAATCCTAGTAACAAGAAAGGAATTTTAAATTGTAGCAAAAGAAAAAGAAAAGTAACTTAAGGAGGTGAGAAAGAATGCCTTTAACATTATTTTTTTAAAAAAACAAAACATTGCATTTTTAAAATGAATAAGATAATCATTTCAATATGAACATTTTACATAATAGATGTCAGATCTTCAAACTCTAAGCTCATCAAACACAATGATAGATTTATCATAAAATGAAAACGATTTATTTAAAATGCAAAGGTACAGAAAGTCCTATGTCCTACCCACTGCCTTCAAAAAATGGCAAATACCAAAATAATGACAAAATCAAAACATCAAACACTGATAAATAAAAAAGGTAATCACAAGTATAAGGGGAAAATGCAACAAGTAGAACAACTTATGCTTAATAGTCTCAGAAAAATGGTAAAATAAGAATTTAGAGTAGGAATGCATCAATAAATGCAAAATATTTTCCTATAAAATCACAAGAATTAATTTCAGAAATGAAAAAGTGAGCACTGAGATAAACACAACAATCTCAGAATTATTCCATAGTTAAAAGATAGTTGTTTAGTTGCTAAGTCACGTCTGACTCTTTTGGGACCTGATGGACTGCAGCCTGCCAAGCTCCTCTGTCCATGGGATTTCCCAGGCAAGAATACTGCAGTGAGTCTCCCTTTCCTTCTCCAAGAGATCTTCCTGACCCAAGGGTCTAACGTATGTTGCCTGCATTGGCAGTCAAAATCTTTACCACTGAGCCAACTGGGAAGACCAGTGAAAAGACAGAAGTGAATTAATTCTCCTAAAAAGCAGTAAACAAAAGCTTAAAAAATGGAAAATACAAAACAAATTGGGAGTTCATAAGGACATTTCTGACTTCCATATAACAAGAATTGCACAAAGAGAAGCTAGAGAATGAAGGTAAGGGAATGGTAAGATAATGATAGAAAAACTGACTCAGAACAGAAGCAATGTATGAATTTCCAGTTTAAAAAAGGGCATTGAGTACCAATGCAAATGAGTAAGCAGTTCCCTTTGACACAAACAAAAACATCCATGTGCTTAAATATATTTGGTAAAATTTTAGAGTACTAATTAAAAGAAAAGAGCTAAAAGTTTCAAAATGACAAAAGCTTATTAGCATCTTTTTTTTTTCCAATTTATTTTAGTTGGAGGCTCCTTTGCAATATTGTGGTGGTTTTTGCCATACATTGATATGAATCAGCCATGGGTGTACATGTGTTCCCCATCCTGACCCTCCCTCCCACCTGCCTCCCCATCCCATCCCTCAGGGTCATTCCAGTGCACCAGCCCTGAGTGCCCTGTCTCATGCATCAAACCTGGACTGGCAATCTAAGAGAATTTGCTTGACATCAGACTTTAATCAGAATCACTAAATACAAGAAAGGAATGGATAAATATATTCAAAGTCCACAAGAAATGTAACCTGGAGCTTATTATTCTATATCCTGATGAGCAATGTATCAAATATGAGGGCAAAGTAAAAGAAAACAACCTGAGAAAATTATACAATCAGAAGAAACATTCATAGATGCTTTCTGAAGAAACAGTAGAAAATATAATCAATAAGAAGTAAATAGAGAGGAACTAGATGGCAGAGGAGTAGGTGGACGTGGAGTACATTTCTCTCCACAGATATATCAGGAACACACCTTCAGACACAGAAGTGCATGCCGCACACCAGCTGAGAGCAGACAGGAGTCCCTGACCAGCAGAAAAGAGTATATAGAACCACATAAAACTCGATAAGATGAAGGAACTAGGGGGAAAAACAGGACTGTTAGTAGGACTGGACCTGCCCTCGGTGGGTGGGGGAACTGAAGCAGGGGTCTGATGCCCACATCAGGGCAACTGTCTGAGTCAGAGGAGAGACATTTAAGGCTGAGAGCGAAACAGCTGATCTGTGGTAGCCTACATGAAATGAGAATCAGACAGTCCTTGCTGCAGCCATACGTACACTGGACAGGGACGCAGGTCCCCTGGAAGGTGCAGTGGCTGGGAGCTGGAGTTTAGGGATTGTAGAGCAATCCCAGGGAAAAGGCTGCTGTTGACTGTGGAGAGATGGATCGAGGGGATGTGAGGGAGGAGACTGGTGGGAAATGCCTGTGGAGGAAAGCCAGGCAGCCATGGGAGCAAGGCGATACTGCTGAGTCACACGTAGGGGATGGATCCATCACCATAGGCTCTCTCTCCCCACCTGCCACAATCGGCAGCTGAACAACAGAGAGGCTGGCCCATCAAACACCTGACACACTGAACTAGAGTAGGACCCCACCCAGGGTGCTTCTATAAGTGACTGATGCCTCAAACTATATGGTAGGACCCCACCATGGGTGCCCCTTTAAATGACTGATGCACCAAACTACAGAGTACGATCCCAGGAAAGGGGGCCCCCTCTATGTGCCTGACAGACAACAACAGAGAAGGACCCCAGGCAAAGGAGCCCTCTAAGTGCCTGAATGGGCGGAGCTAAGAGAAAGACTGGCCAAAGAGGCCTTCTGATTGCCAGCTACAAGAGGCTCAAAGAAAGGCTCTGATAGGGCCATAACTCCTGCAGCGGAGGCTGTCCATGTCCCTACACACTTGGCGTTGCCAGGGTCCCCACAAGCCAAGCAGCTGTGCAGCCTTCACACTCAACCCTCACTGGGGCAGAGCTGCCAGAGGGGAAAAAAATCTTGTGTCTATGCACACAGGATTGCTTCAGTGCCTGCCAGGCTTCTCTGTCAGGGAGGGGGCTTCTCCAGGCAAGAATACTGGAGTGTATTGACCAATACTGGTTGCAATACCCTTCTAAAGCACTATATTTCTTGCTGCCCTAGCCGCCAACCCCCCTGAGTACCTGATGCTGCCAGAACCCCTGCAACCCAAGCAGCTGCACCACCTCCACACCTGGCCCTCACAGGGGAAAACCCAAGTCCTCCAGGACAGCCTCGGGAGCAAAGCCCAGTGTAAGACCCACATATAGAGGTGGAAATAAAACCACAATTGAAACCCAGGGGCAATGTGGCTAAGGAAGAAGACCCAAAACCTTCCTACCAGCTGTACAAGCTACAGATTAAATCCACATGATCAACTAGGCAGACTCTGCATCTATGGATTATATATAAAAGGTCCTTGAGAGCTCCTACAAAAGAAGACACACTAGGTCTGATAGCTGTGGGCATTGGAGGCAAAAACACACAGGAGTAGGGCCAGATCAGAATCTGAGCTGCCCCCACAGCAGGTCCAGAGATCAGCACAGTGTTGGAGGATGTGCTAGGGAGTTGAGGTGGACTGTGACTCCCAGAGAGGGAAAGGACTCTGACAGCAGTGACTTAAGAGAAACATTTATTATTCTTATGTGTTGACTTATTCTGTAGATTCTTTTGAATTTTTTTCTTTCTTTTTTCTGTTTCTCCCCAACTCTATTGTAGTTGTTGATTTTATTGGCACTATGAAACCTAACTAAGCTTTTGAACTGGTTTCCCCACCACCACCCCCCCAGTCACATTTTTTTATTGTTGTTACAAACCTCTGTTTCTACATTGGTTCTGTGGAATTTTCCTTTTTTTTTTCATTTTAATTTTTTAAACCTATTATTATTTTTTCTACATTTATTCCTTTGTTTGCCTTTCCTATTTTCTTTTCCTCTTGCAGTTAATATTAATGTATATAAATCTTCTTCATCTACCTCTATTTAACTTTGCATATCTATTGTTTCTTTCTTTTGTTTCTTTCCTTTCCTCTCAACATATTTGTTAGTTTTGCTTTCATTGCTTTATTCCCCACTTGGCACCTTGCTTTAGTTTTGTTTTCCAGTTTGTGTTTTAGTTTTGTTCTTAACTGGTAAATATAAGTTTTGATTTACTTTGTTCACCAGGTCAATCCACTGTACTTTATTTTTGTTGGGCTTCTTTGACTTTGCTCATGGGTATATATGTATATCAGAGAAGGTGATGGCACCCCACTCCAGTACTCTTGCCTGGAAAATCCCATGGACGGAGGAGCCTGGTAGGCTGCAGTCCATGGGGTTGCTAAGAGTCAGACACGACTGAGCGACTTCATTTTTCACTTTCATGCACTGGAGAAGGAAATGGCAACCCATTCCAGTGTTCTTGCCTGGAGAATCCCAGGAGCGGGGGAGCCTGGTGGGCTGCCGTCTATGGGGTCGCACAGGCTCGGACACGATGGAAGCGATTTAGCAGCAGCAGCATGTATGTATATGTGTGTATTACATTATTTTAATTATTATTTGCTTGATTTTGTAACTGCCATTTGTCTGGGGTTCATCTTTGATTTCTCATTTTTGAATATTTGTTTTAATCTCACTTAATGCCAGAACAAACCACTTGTGGTTTGTTTTTTCATTCCTGACCAGAGGTCAATCCCTGAGCCTTTGGAGTAGGAACACTGACTCCAAGACCCTAGACTACCAGAGAGCTAACCCTAGGGGGTATCAAATAGTGAGAACTCACAGAAAGGAAACCACTGGAATACAAGACCCAGCATCACCCAACCACCACTAGCACCCTGTGCAGGATGCCTCATCTAAACAACAAACAAAGCAAAAATACAAACCCAATCCTCAGCAGAGAGTATAACCACCTCACTCAGCCTTGCCCATGAGAGGAAAAACAAACAAACAACACGCAAACAAAAACTCAGCACAAATCTCAGTCTATACGAAGCTTACGCAAACCACTGTACCAACCTTAGGAGGGCAGAAACCAAAAAGAAGAAAGAATTCAACCTTGAAGCCTGGGAAAAGGAGCCCTCAAACACAATAAATTAAAAAATAATAATAATGAAAAGGCAGAGAAATACTACACAAGTGAAGGAACAAACTAGAAATACAGAAGTCCACATAAATGGAGAGGAAATAGGCCAACTACCTAAAAAAAGAATTTAGAATAATGATAGTAAAGATGATCAAAAACTTTGAAAACAAAAGGGAGAAAATGCAAGAATCAATTAACAAAGACCTAGAAGAAATGGCAACCCACTCCAGTGTTCTTGCCTGGGGAATCCCAGGGATGGGGGAGCCTGGTGGGTTGTCGTCTATGGGGTCACACAGAGTTGGACATGACTGAAGTGACTTAGCAGCAGCAGAAGAAGAATTAAAGAATAAACATACACAGACAAACAACACAATTGCTGAAATTAAAAAATATTCTAGAAGGAATCAATAGCAGAATATCTGAAGCAGAAGAACAAATCAGTGAGCTGGAAAGTAAAATGGTGGAAATAACTTCTGAAGAGAAGAATAAAGTAAAAAGAATGAAAAGAACTGAGGATAGTCTCAGAGACCTTTGGGATAATATCAATTGCACCAACATTCGAATTACGGGGTCCCAGAAGAAGAAGAGAAAAAGGTTATGAGAAAATTTTTGAAGAGATTATAGTTGAAAATTTCCCCAACATGGAAAAGGAAATAGTCAATCAAGTCCAAGAGGCACAAAGAGTCCCATACAGGATAAACCAAAGGAGAAACACACAAAGACTGATACTAATCAAACTAACAAAGACTAAACACAAAGAAAGAATATTAAAAGCAGCTAGGGAGAAGCAGCAAGTAGCATACAAGGGAAACCCCATATGCTTAACAGCTGATCCTTCAGCAGAAACTCTGCAGGCCAGAATGGAATGGCAGGATGTATATAAAGTACTGAAAGGGAAAAATCTACAACCAAGATTACTGCACCTGGCAAGAATCTCATCCAAAATTGATGGAGAAATAAAAAGCTTTTCAGAAAAGCAAAAGTAAAGAAAATTCAGTATCACCAAACCATCTTTGCAACAAATGTTAAAGGGAATTATATAGTCAAAAAATACAAGAGAAGAAAAAACATCTACAAAATCAACCCCAAACAATTCAGTAAATGGCAAGAGGAACATATATATCAATAATTACTTTAAATGTAAATGGATTAAATGCTCCAACCAAAAGACACAGACTGGCCAAATGGATATGAAAACAAGACCCATATATATTCTGTCTACAAGAAACCCACTTCAGACCTAAAGACACATATAGACTGCAAGTGAGAAGACGGAAAAATATTTTCCATGCAAATAGGAGGCAAAATGGAGCTGGAATAGCAACCCTCATATCAGACAAAATAGACCTTAAAATAAAGAAGATTACAAGAGATAAGGAAGGAGGCTACATAATGATCAAGAGATCAATCCAAGAGGAAGACATAACAATTGTAAATATCTATGCACCCAGCATAGAAGCACCTCAAAACATAAGACAAACACTAACAGACATAAAAGGAGAAATTATTACTGGAGAAATTACTTTAATGTATCTCATCCACACAATAATAGTAGGAGACTTTAACACCCCACTCACACCAACGGACAGATCATCACAACAGAAAACTAATAAGAAAACATAAGTCTTAAATGATACATTAAATGAGATGGATCTCATTGATATCTTCAGGACATTCCATCCAAATGCAGAAGAATACACCTTCTTTTCAAGAGCACATGAAACATTCCACAAATCAAACCTCCATAAATTTAAGAAAATTTAAATTGTATCAAGCATCTTCTCCAACCACAGTGCTATGAGCTTAGATATCAATTACAAGATAAAACTCTAAGGAACACAAATACATGGAGATTAAACAACACATTTCTAAATGACCAACAGGTTATTGAAGAAATCAAAAGGGAAATAAAAAAATTTCTAGAAACAAATGACAATGAAAATACAACAAATCAAAACCTATGGGATGCAGCAAAAGCAGTTCTAAGAGGAACGTTTATAGCAATACAATCTTACCTCAAGAAATAAGAACAACATCAAATAGACAACCTAACTTTACACCTAAAACAACTGGGGGGAAAAAAGGAAGGAAAAAACCCCCGAATTACTATAAGGAAATAAATCATAAAGATCCAAGCAGAAATAAATAAAAAGAAATAAAAGAGACAATAGTAAAGGTTAATAAAACTAAAAGCTGGTTCTTTGAGAAGATAAACAAAATTGACAAGACTTTAGCCGAACTTATCAAGAAAAAAAGATAAAAATCAAATCAACAAAATTAGAAATGAAAAAGGAGAGGTTACAACAGACAATGCGGAAATAGAAAGAATTGTGCTGCCTTATGATCCAGCAATCCCACTGCTGGGCATACACACTGAGGAAACCAGAAGGGAAACAGACACGTGTACCCCAATGTTCATCGCAGCACTGTTTATAATAGCCAGGACATGGAAGCAACCTAGATGCCCATCAGCAGATGAATGGATAAGAAAGCTGTGGTACATATACACAATGGAGTATTACTCAGCCATTAAAAAGAATACATTTGAATCAGTTCTAATGAGGTGGATGAAACTGGAGCCTATTATACAGAGTGAAGTAAGCCAGAAGGAAAAACATAAATACAGTATACTAACGCATATATATGGAATTTAGAAAGATGGTAACAATAACCCGGTGTACGAGACAGCAAAAGAGACACTGATGTATAGAACAGTCTTATGGACTCTGTGGGAGAGGGAGAGGGTGGGAAGATTTGGGAGAATGACATTGAAACATGTAAAATATCATGTAAGAAACGAGTTGCCAGTCCAGGTTCGATGCACGATACTGGATGCTTGGGGCTAGTGCACTGGGACGACCCAGAGGGATGGAATGGGGAGGGAGGAGGGAGGAGGGTTCAGGATGGGGAACACATGTATACCTGTGGTGGATTCATTTCGATATTTGGCAAAACTAATACAATTATGTAAAGTTTAAAAAAAAATTGTAGGAGACTATTATGAGCAACTTTATGTCAATAAAATGGATAACCAGGAAGAAATGCAGATTCTTAGAAAAGTTCAATCTTCCAAGACTGAACCAAGAAGAAATAGAAATTATGAACAACCCAATTACAAGCACTGAAATTGAAGCTGAGATCAAAAATATCCCCAAAAACAAAAACCCAGGACCAGATGGCTTCATAGGAGAATTCTATCAAACATTTAGAGAAGAGTTAATCACTATCCTTCTAAAATTCTTTCAAAAATTGCAGAGGAAGGAACACTTCCAAACTCATTTTACAAGGTCACCATCACCCTGATATCAAAACCAGACAAAGACAATACACACAAAAAAGAAAACTACAGGCCAATATCACTGATGAACATAGATGCAAAAATCCTCAACAAAATTTTAGCAAACAGACTTCATCAACACATCAAAAAGCTCATACACCATGATCAATTTGGGCTTATTCCAGGAATTCTAGGACTCCTCAATATACACAAATTAATTAATGTGATATACCATATTAACAAATTGAAAGATAAAAATCATATTATAATCTCAATAGATGTAGAGAAATACTCTGACAAAATTCAGCACCCATTTATGATTAAAACTCTTCAAAAAAGGGGCATAGAAGAAACCTACCTCAACATCAAAAAAGCCATATATGATAAGCCTACAGCAAACATGATTCTCAATGGTGAAAAACTGAAAGCATTCCCCCTAAGATCAGGAACAAGATAGGGGTGTACACTTTCACCACTATCATTCAACATAGTTCTGAAAGTCCTAGCTACAGTAATCAGAGAAGAAAAAGAAATAAAAAGAATCCAGATCAGAAAATCAGTAAAGCTTTCACTGTTTGAAGATGACACAATACTGCACATAGAAACCCCAAATATAGTGTCAGAAAATTCTAGATCTAATGAACTTAGCAAAGTTGCAGGATACAAAATCTACACACAGAGATCACTTGATTTTTATATACTAACAATGAAAACTTCACAAAGAGAAATTAATGAATCAATCCCAATCATCATTTCAACAAAAAGAATTAATTATCTAGGAATAAACTGACCACATGGACATCACCAGATGGTCAGCACTGAAATCAGATTGATTATATTCTTTGCAGCCAAAGATGGAGAAGCTCTATACAGTCAGCAAAAACAAGACCGGGAGCTGACTGTGGCTCAGATCATGAACTCCTTATTGCCAAAGTCAGACTTAAATTGAAGAAAGTAGGGGAAACCACTAGACCATTCAGGTTATGACCTAAATCAAATCCCTTATGATTATACAGTGGAAGTGAGAAATAGATTTAAGGGACTAGATCTGATAGAGTGTCTGATGAACTATGGACGGAGGTTTGTGACATTGTACAGGAGACAGGGATCAAGCCATCCCCATGGAAAAGAAATGCAAAAAAGCAAACTGGCTGTCTGGGGATGTCTTACAAATAGCTGTGAAAAGAAGAGAAGCAAAAAGCAAAGGAAAAAAGGAAAGATATAAGCATCTGAATGTGCAGAGTTCCAAAGAATAGCAAAGAGAGATAAGAAAGCCTTCCTCAGAGAATGATGCAAAGAAATAGAGGAAATCAACTGAATGGGAAAGACTAGAGATCTCTTCAAGAAAATTAGAGATACCAAGGGAATATTTCATGCAAAGATGGGCTCGATAAAGGACAGAAATGGTATGGACCTAACAGAAGCAGAAGATATTAAGAAGAGATGGCAAGGATGCACAGAACTGTACAAAAAATATCTTCATGACCCAAATAATCACAATGGCGTGATCACTCTCCTACAGCCAGACATCCTGGAATGTGAAGTCAAGTGGGCCTTAGAAAGTATCACTATGAACAAAGCTAGTGGAGGTGATGGAATTCCAATTAGCTATTTCAAATCCTGAAAGATGATGCTGTGAAAGTGCTGCACTCAATATGCCAGCAAATTTGGAAAACTCAGCAGTGGTCACAGGACTGGAAAAGGTCAGTTTTCATTCCAAGCCCAAAGAAAGCTCAAGCTACTGCACAATTGCACTCATCTCACACACTAGTAAAGTAATGCTCAAAATTCTCCAAGCCAGGCTTCAGCAATACGTGAACCATGAACTTCCAGATGTTGAAGCTGATTTTAGAAAAGGCAGAGGAGCCAGAGAGCAAATTGCCAACATCTGCTGGATCATCGAAAAAGCAAGAAGTTCCAGAAAAACATCTACTTCTGCTTTATTGACTACAACAAAGCCTTTGACTGTGTGGATCACAATAAACTGTGGAAAATTCTTCAAGAGATGGGAATACCAGACCACCTGACCTGCCTCTTCAGAAACCTGTATGCAGGTCAGAAAGCAACAGTTAGAACTGGACATGGAACAACAAACTGGTTCCAAATAGGAAAAGGAGTATGTCAAGGTTGTATATTATTTAACTTATATGCAGAGTACATCATGAGAAACACTGGGCTGGAAGAAACACAAGCTGGAAACAAGACTGTTGGGCGAAATAATCTCAGATATGCAGATGACACCACCCTTATGGCAGAAAGTGAAGAGGAACTAAAAAGCCTCTTGATGAAAGTGAAAGAGAAGAGTGGAAAAGTTGGCTTAAAGCTCAACATTCAGAAAACTAAGATCATGGCATCTGGTCCCATCACTTCATGGGAAATAGATGGGGAAACAGTGGAAACAATGTCAGACTTTATTTTCTGGGGCTCCAAAATCACTGTAGACGGTGATTGCAGCCATGAAATTAAAAGACACTTACTCTTGGAAGGAAAGTTATGACCAACCTAAATAGCATATTCAAAAGTAGAGACATTACTTTGCTAACAAAAGTCCATCTAGTCAAGGCTATGGTTTTTCCAGTGGTCATGTATGGATGTGAGAGTTGGACTGTGAAGAAAGCTGAGCACCGAAGAATTGATGCTTTGAACTGTGGTGTTGGAGAAGACTCATGAGAGTACCTTGGACTGCAAGGAGATCCAACCAGTGCATCCGAAAGGAGATCAGTCCTGGGTGTTCATTGGAAGGACTGATGCTGAAGTTGAAACTCCAATACTTTGCCACCTCATGCGAAGAGCTGACTCATTGGAAAAGACCCTGATGCTGGGAGGGATTGAGGGCAGGAGGAGAAGGGGACGACAGAGGATGGGATGGCTGGATGGCATCACCAACTCGATGGACATGAGTTTGGGTAAACTCTGGGAGTTGGTTATGGAAAGGGAGGCCTGGTGTGCTGTGATTAATGGGATTGCAAAGAGTTGGACATGACTGAGTGGCTGAACTGAACTGAACTGAAGGAGACAAAAGAACTGTAGACAGGAAATTATAAGACACTAATGAAAGAAATCAAAGATGACATAAACAGAGAGATATTCCATGTTCCTGGGTAAGAAGGATCAATATTGTGAAAGTGACTATACTACCAAACACAATCTACAGATTCAATATGATCCCTATCAAATTTCCAATGGCATTTTTCATAGAACTAGGAAAAAATTTCACACTAATATGGAAACTCAAAAGACCCTGAATAGCCAAAGCAGGGAAAGAAGAATGGAACTGGAGAGATCACCCATCCTGACTTCAGATTATACTACAAAGCTACAGTCATCAAGACCATATGGTACTGGCACAAAAACAGAAATATAGATCAATGAAACAAGATAGAAAGCCCAGAAATGAACTCATGCACTTATGGTACTTTACTTTTGACAAAGGAGGCAAGAGTATACAAAGGGGGCAAAGATAGCCTCTTCAATAAAAGGTGCTGGGAAAACTGGACAGCTACATGTAAAAGAATGAAACTAGAATATTTCCTAACAGCATACATATAGATAAACTCAAAGTGGATTAAAGACCTAAGTTTAAGACCAGAAACTGTTAAACACTTAGAGGTAAACATAGGCAGAACACTCAATGACATAAATCAAAGCAAGATCCTCTATGACCCACCTCCTAGAGTAATGGAAATAAAAACAAAAGTAAACAAGTGGGACCTGATTAAACTTAAAAGATTTTTCACAGCAAAGGAAACTATAAGCAAAGTGAAAAGACAACCCTCAGAATGGGAGAAAATAATAGCAAATGACACAACTGACACAGGATTAATTTCTAAAATATACAAGCAGCACATACAACTCAATACCAGAGAAACAAACAACCCAATCAAAAAGTGGGAAGAGGACCTAAACAGACATTTCTCCAAAGACATACAGATGGCTAAAAAACACATGAAAAATGCTCAACATTGCTTATTATTAGAGAAATGTAAATCAAAACCACAATGAGATACCACCTCACACAGGTCAGAATAGCCATTGTTAAAAAGTCTACAAACAATAAATGCTGGAGAGGTTCTGGAGAAAAGGGAATGCTCTTGCACTGTTGGTGGGAATGTAAATTGATACAGCCACTATGGAAAATGATATGGAGATTCCTTAAAAATCTAGGAATAAAATCAGCATATTACCCAGCAATCCCACTCCTAGGCATATACCCTGATGAAACTAAAATTGAAGAAGACACATGTATCCCATAGTTCATTGCAGCATTATTTACAATAGCTAGAATATGGAAGTGACCTAGGTGTCAATCGACAGATGAATGGATAAAGAAATGTGGTACATATACACAACAGAATATTATTCAGCCATAAAAAGGAACACATGTGCATCAGTTCTGATGAGGTGGATGAACCCAGAACCTGTTACACAGAGTGAAGTGAGTCAGAAAGAGAAAGATAAATATCATATTCTAACACATATATATATTTAATCTGGAAAAATGGTACTGAAGAACTTATTTACAGGGCAGCAATGGAGAAAAAGACATAGAGAATAGACTTATGGACATGGGGAGAAGGGATGAGAGGGTGAGATGTATGGAAAGAGTAACATGGAAACTTACATTACCATATGTAAAATAGATAGCCAATGAAAATTTGCTGTGTAGCTCAGGAAACTCAAACAAGGACTCTGTATCAATCTAGAGGGGTGGGATGGGGCGGGAGATGAGAGGGAAGTTCAAAAGGGAGGGGATATATGTATACCTATGGCTGATTCATGTTGAGGTTTGACAGAAAACAACAAAATTCTGTAAAGCAATTATCCTTCAATTAAAAAAAAAGGAAGAATGGAGCTCAAATGACCTGATATGTGGGAAATGATGGGCATTAAAAATATAACTGTAAATAAACAGTAATTTTTGAAGAACTAATAATGTCCTACAACTAAAAAGAGAACATCAGTAGGATAGGTGAGTAGAAATAAAAATCCAGCATATAAATTGGGGGTGGGGGGATTCTCTGCTGGCTCAGATGGTGAAGAATCTGCCTGTAGTGTGGGAGACCCAGCTTCAATCCCTGGGTCAAGAAGATCCCCTGGAGAAGGGAATGGCTTCCCACTGCATTATTCTTGCCTGGAGAATTCCATGGACAGAGGAGCCTGGCGGTCTACAGTCCATAGGGTCACAAAAATCAGACATGACTGAGTGACTAACACCACTATAAATTTGTACTTAGAGTCTTGATTGATTCAGGGAGAATATTTGGCTAGATTACCTCTTAAGTTTGTGTAAAAATATATTTTCTTCTTAATCTTCTCTGTAGTTACTAAAATAGAATTAAAATATTTCAAGATCAGCACTCATAAAATGAGAGAATAGGCTACATTCACCTACTTGAAAGGAGAGATTAAGATTATATCATGAAAAAATCCAACTACACAACAAACAGCTATTTACTATACATATAAGCAAAGTAAGGGGAGGGAAACACATATCGAAGACACCAAGCAGTCTAGAAAATAGCACTGCTTACCTCATAAAAAGTTAGAAGTAAAGATTTTGAAAGGGTGAAAGTGTAATATTTTAAAACTGGTGAAAAAGAAATATGCAGGAAGAAAACATCTTCATCAACAAAAATGTGGAAGAAGGGAATTTCAATCCCATGCATGTAAAGATATTCAATTCTAAATAACTATTGGATTAAAGACTATATCTTAAATGTAACTTAGAATTGCTTCAGGAATAAATGAAAGCACTCTCTGACACAAGTCTTTGGAATGAGGCCAAATTGTTACTCAGAGGAAAAGTTATAATCTTTTATGTGTTTTTCACAAAAAGATCGACATTGGGTGAATACCATATAGGAATGAAAATGAAAGAAAACTATACAGATGGATGACTCTCACAAACACAGTGTTGAGAGGAAAAAGCCATATATTATGGTTCCATTTATGTTCAGTAAACCAATTAAAAACAACTAAGTTACTAAAAGTCTGAATCCTGATTGCACACTGGCATGTGTAGGCATTGGGGAGAGAGTTATTAATGACTGGAATAGAGAAGAGGTAGGTAACATTTGGTTTCTCCAAGTTTGGACTGGTTAGACAGGTGTGTTCAGTTTTAAAGCAAGATCAAGCTGTGCACATAAGTCATGATGATCTTCTTCATATGTATTTTACTACGTATATTTTGTTTTTTAGTGATGTTGACATATCTCTATACACATACATATCATTAAAAAGTAATTAAGCTGTAAATCTAATTACTTTTCAGTTCTTGAGGCCAGGAAAAAATACAAGAAAGTATAAATTAGTGTTATGATCCAGGAGGACAGAAAGCAAAACCTGTAAAATTGAAGAAAAAAGTGTCCATTGTCATCATCCTAGTCATTCCATTTTTTGATATCTACTCTAAAATGCACTCACATACTTAAATAAGAAGTAGACCACAGATAAAATACAGTTCAGTTCAGTTCAGTCACTCAGTCGTGTCTGACTCTTTGTGACCCCATGAATCACAGCACGCCAGGACTCCCTGTCCTTCACCAACTCCCGGAGTTCACTCTAACTCTTGTCCATCCAGCCACCCAGCCATTTCATCCTCTACTGTCCCCTTCTCCTCCTTCCCCCAATCCCTCCCAGCATCAGAGTCTTTTCCAATGAGTCAACTCTTCACATCAGGTGGCCAAAGTATTGGAGTTTCAGCTTTAGCACCAGTCCTTCCAATGAATACCCAGGACTGATCTCCTTTAGGATGGACTGGTTGGATCTCCTTGCAGTCCAAGGGACTTTCAAGAGTCTTCTCCAACACCACAGCTCAAAGCATCAATTCTCCAGTGCTCACAGTCTTCACAGTCGAACTCTCACATCCATACATGACCACTGGAAAAACCATTGCCTTGACTAGATGGACCTTTGTTGGCAAAGTAATGTCTCTGCTTTTGAATATGCTATCTAGGTTGGTCATAACTCTCTTTCCAAGGAGTAAGCATCTTTTAATTTCATGACTGCAATCACCATCTACATGATTTTGGATCCCTGCAAAAATAAAGTCTGACACTTTCCCCATCTATTTCCCATGAAGTGATGGGACTGGATGCCACGATCTTAGTTTTCTGAATGTTGAGCTATAAGCCAACTTTTTCACTTTCATCAAGAGGCTTTTTAGTTCTTCACTTTTTGCCATAAGGGTGGTGTCATCTGCATATCTGAGGTTATTGATATTTCTCCCAGCAATCTTGATTCCAGCTTGTGCTTCATCCAGCCCAGCATTTCTTATGATGTACTCTGCATATAAGTTATGTAAGCAGGGTGACAGTATACAGCCTTGACATACTCCTTCCTATTTGGAACCAGTCTGTTTTTCCATGTCCAGTTTTAACTGTTGCTTCCTGACCTGCATATAGGTTTCTTAAGAGGCAGGTTAGGTGGTCTGGTATTCCCATCTCTTTCAGAATTTTCCATAGTTTATTGTGATCCACGCCGTCAAAGGCTTTGGCATAGTCAATAAAGCTGAAATAGATGTTTTTCTGGAACTCTCTTGCTTTTTCAATGATCCAGCGGATGCTGGCACTCTCTAGTTCCTCTGCCTTTTCTAAAACCAGCTTGAACATCTGGAAGTTCACGGTTCACATATTGCTGAAGCCTGGCTTGGAGAATTTTCAACATTACTTTACTAGCGTATGAGATGAGTCCAATTGTGCGGTAGTTTGAGCTTTCTTTGGCATTGCCTTTCTTCAGGATTGGAATGAAACCTGACCGTTTCCAGTCCTGTGGCCACTACTGAGTTTTCCAAATTGGCTGGCATATTCAGTGCAACACTTTCACAGCATCATCTTCCAGGATTTCAAATAGCTCAACTTGAATTCCACCACTAGCTTTGTTCGTAGTGATGCTTTCTAAGGCCCACTTGACTTCACATTCTAGGATGTCTGGCTTGAGGTCAGTGATCACACCATCGTGATTATCTGGGTGGTGAAGATCTTTTTTGTACAATTCTTCTGTGTATTCTTGCCACCTCTTCTTAATATCTTCTGCTTGTGTTAGGTCCATACCATTTCTGTCCTTTATCGAGCCCATCTTTGCATGAAATGTTCCCTTGGTATCTCTAATTTTCTTGAAGAGATGTCTAGTTTTTCCCATTCTGTTGTTTTCCTCTGTTTCTTTGCGTTGATCACTCAGGAAGGCTTTCTTATCTCTCCTTGCTATTCTTTGGAACTTTGCATTCAGAAGCTTATATCTTTCCTTTTATCCTGTGCTTTTTTGCTTCTCTTCTTTTCACAGCTATTTGTAAGACCTCCCCAGACAGCCATTTTGCTTTTTTGCATTTCTTTTCCATGAGGATGGTCTTGATCCCTGTCTCCTGACAATGTCACGAACTTCCGTCCATAGTTCATCAGGCACTCTATCTATCAGATCCAGTCCCTTAAATCTATTTCTCACTTCCACTGTATAATCATAAGGGATTTGATTTAGGTCATACCTGAATGGTCTATTGGTTTTCCCTACTTTCTTCAATTTAAGTCTGACTTTGGCAATAAGGAGTTCATGATCTGAGCCACAGTCAGCTCCTGGTCTGACTGTATAGAGCTCCTGCATCTTTGGCTGCAAAGATTATAATCAATCTGATTTTGGTGTTGACCATCTGGTGATGTCCATGTGTAGAGTCTTCTCTTGTGTTGTTGGAAGAGGGTGTTTGCTATGACCAGTGTGTTCTGTCGGGAAAACTCTATTAGCCTTTGTCCTGCTTCACTCCGTATTCCAAGGCCAAATTTCTCTGTTACCCCAGATGTTTCTTGGCTTCCTACTTTTGCATTCCAGTCCCCCATAACGAAAAGGACATCTTTTTTGGGTGTTCTAAAAGGTCTTGTAGGTCTTCATAGAACCATTCAACTTCAGCTTCTTCAGCGTTACTGGTTGGGGCATAGGGCTGGATTACTGTGATATTGAATGGTTTGCCTTGGAAACCAATCATTCTTTCGTTTTTGAGATTGCATCCAAGTACTGCATTTCAGACTCTTTTGTTGACCATGATGGCTACTCTGTTTCTTCTAAGGGATTCCTGCCCAAGGTAGTACATATAATGGTTATGAGTTAAATTCACCCATTCCAGTCCATTTCAGTTCACTGATTCCTAGAATGTCAATGTTCACTCTTGCCATCTCCTGTTTGACCACTTTCAATTTGCCTTGTTTCATGAACCTAACATTCCAGGTTCCTATGCAATATTGCTCTTTACAGCATCGGACCTTGCCTCTGTCACCAGTCACACCCACAACTGGGTATTGTTTTTGCCTTGGCTCTATCCCTTCATTCTTTCTGGAGTTATTTTTCCACTGATCTTCAGTAGCAAATTGGGCACCTACTGACCTGGTGAGTTCCTCTTTCAGTATCCTATCATTTTGCCTTTTCATACTGTTCATGGGGTTCTCGAGGCAAGAATACTGAAGAGGTTTGCCATTCCCTTCTCCAGTGGACTACATTCCGTCAGACCTCTCCACCATGACCCATCTGTCTTGGGTGGCCCCACACTGCATAGCTTAGATTCATTGAGTTAGACAAGGCTGTGGTCCCAGTGTGATCAGATTGACTAGTTTTCTGTGATTATGGTTTCAGTGTTTCTGGCCTCTGATGCCCTCTCGCAACACTTACCATCTTACTTGGGTTTCTCTTATCTTGGACGTGGGGTATCTCTTCACGGCTGCTCCAGCAAAGTGCAGCCACTGCTCCTTACGTTGGAGGAGGGGTATCTCCTCACTGCTGCCCCTCCTGATGTTGAACATGGAGTAGCTCCGCTCAGCCCTCCTGTGCCCACGCAGCCCATTAAATATGAGTTTTGGATACAATAATATTGTTTTAGTATAGGTATTTCCTTTCTATATCTTTATTTGCTAAACTTGGTGACTCTAAAGCCATTATGCGTGAACATTCATTGTAGAGTTATTGGTAATAATGGAAATGAAATGACTCTAAGTGTCAGTAGCTGGATGATTATCTGGTATAGATGACATATCTATACCAGGAAATATTATGAAGTGATTAAGAAGATGAAATTGTACCATGGGCACCACCATGGACAAGATCATCCAGATATTTTTTAAGTAAAAACAAATTTAGAATAAACACCAGAAGACAATCTATTTCGCATAAATTGGGGTTTATTGACCACATGTACATAGAAAAGAAAAAGTCTTGAAGGATATACACACTCCATTAGCATCAGTGCTCCTCCAGAAGAAATAGTGCCTGGGGGGAGGTGGCTGTGGGTGTCATATAAAGAGTACTCGGGCATTATTTGTAGTTTTTTTTAATATTTTTTATATAAAGAGATGATATTCATATATTATTTGTGGACAAATGAATTACATATTGTTATTAACAGAAATAAACTATGACAGCCAGTACGGTATTCTCATCCAGTATTTCCATATTTGCACTTCATGTTTTATATTAAGAAAACTCAAAGCTAATAAAAGAAATGTGCTACTTTGAATGTGACTTAACTCATCAGGGAGAGTTCAATCTGCTAAAGCACCTTGTATCTTTTTTTAAGCTAATTTTGTTTTCAAAAAACTTTTATTGGGGTAGAGTTGACTTGCAATGTTGTGTTAGTTTCAGGTGTATAGCAAAGCAGAGTATTGCGTAGAATTCCCTGTGCTATACAGTAGGTCCTTATTAGTTATCAGTTTTATATATACTAGTGTGTATATTTCAATCCCAATCTTCCAATATATCCTCCCCTCCATATCCCCTGGTAACCATAAGTTTATTTTCTACATCTGCAACTCTATTTCTGTTTTGTAGATAAGTTCATTTGTAACCTCTTTTTAGATTCCACATGTAAGCAGTATCATATGATATTTAACTTTCTCTGACTTCACTCAATATGACAATCTCTAGGCCCATCCATGTTGCTACAAATGGCGCCTGGCATTGTAAATAGTGCTGTGATGAATACTGGTGTGCGTGTATCTTTTCAAATTGTGACTTTCTTCAGATGTATGCCTGGGAGTGGGATTGCTGGATCATATGGTAGCTCTATTTTTAATTTTTAAAGAAACCTCCATACTGTTCTCCGTAGTGGCTATGCCAATTTACATTCCCACCGAAAATGTAAGGGAGTTCCCTTTCCTTCACACCCTCTCCAGCATTTATTGTTCGTAAGGATTTTTTTGATGACGGCCGTTATGATTGGTGTGAGGTGCTACCTCCTTATAGTTTTGATATGCATTTCTCTAATAGTTAGTGATGCTGAACATCTTTTCATGTTCCTTTTAGCCATCTGTATGTCTTCTTTGGAGAAATGTCTGTTTAGATCTTCCATTTATGTTTTGATTGAGTTGTTTGTTTTTTTTGATATTGAGCTGCATGAGCTATTTGTATATTTTGAAGATTAATCCCTTGTTGGTGGTAAAGCATTTTGTATGTTTTCCACATATTTGGGTAGTTATAAATGTTAGAAGAATCAGAAGTCTGGTAAGAATGAATTATCACCACTCAAAAGTAAAACATCAAATGGGGAGAAGATTTATGCAGTAGGTCGACTAGAGAAAACAAGAAGAATGCAAATTATATATTGAGAAACTACCTTGATTCAGTGCCAATGTTGTAAATAAGCAGGAAAGAAAAGTCTCCAGATTTGAAGGAACAAATTTGATGCCTGAAGGAACCATCATTTTCAAGTTGGGTTACGAACATGTGCAGGTTCAGTCTCTTATCCTTTCTTTTAGGAACAGTTTACCGTCAGTTCACAGCTGAGTGCTAGCAATTCTGTCTGTGCTATGGATTCAGCAAGGCACCAGTCAAGTGTATGTTTCCTACCTTGCTGAAACTACTGGTGATGATGCTTTTCAAGTAAATATTAAATGTGAATAATTTTTGTAAAAGTCTCACAACCTATCAGGCTGATTTCCCACAAAGAGAAAAACAAAAACCCCTATAGTTGAAAATACTATTCATGCTCCAATTGCTGGAATCAGTTAGGCGAGTCAGGATATCAGAGGAGTTAAGCAGAGATTTTTTAAATCCAAACCACTGTTCATGTGGTCTTGGCTTAATGCTATGGCAGAAATCAGTGGTCTTAAAAACAGATTATATTCAAACTGTCAATTTACTTCTCTTGACTTACTATCTGAGTAATATCTGACTTGGAAGGGATATTGTGAAGCCTGAAGTGTGATAATATAAATCAAATTACCTTAAAACAAAGAAAGAATATGGGTGTTGCAGTATTTTGAATATGTGAATTTTCTTCTTACTCTTTTTCCTATTGCAATCTCATGCTTTAATTCCTCTATGGGCTGTGCACATAGCTGTACCCATTACAGAAAAGATTTATAGAAGGAAAGGGTTAATTTTTAAACTTACCAGTTATAGCAAGAATTCTGTTAAGATGTAGTATCTTTTAAACTCCAGCTGTGAATTTATATTTAAAAGAAATCTGCTATGAGGATTGTGGTTACACAAGACATCCCATGTTTAATGCTTATTATAGTAAAGTCCTCACTCATGTCCGACTCTAGCGGACTCTAGTCCCTCACTCTAGCGACCCCATGGACTGTAGCCCGCCAGGCTGCTCCATCCATGGGATTTTCCAGGCAAGAATACTGGAGTGGGTTGCCATTTCCTTCTCCAGGAGATCTTCCCAACCCAGGGATTGAACCCGGGTCTCCCACATTGTAGGCAGATGCTTTACCATCTGAGCCATCAGGGAAGTCCCAATATTTATTATAGGGTCTCGGCAAATTCTCATGGTGGTGGTGGTGGTTTAGTCTCTAAGTCATGTCCAACTCTTGCAATCCCGTGGACTGTAGCCTGTCAGGCTCCTTTGTCCATGGGATTCTCCAGGCAAGAATACTGAAGTGGGTTGCCATTTCCTTCTCCAGGGGATCTTCCCGACCCAGGAATCGAACCCAGGTCTCCTTCATTGCAGGTAGATGATTTACCAACTGAGCTATGAGGGAAACAAATTCTCATAGAACCATTTTAATGCCAGTTTAAAATTGTTGAACCAAATGTTCATGAGGTCCTTAACATGGACAAATTGCATAACTCATTGGCATGAACAAGAAAATGTCCTTTCCAATTAAGTTATTTTAGGATGAAGTATGTATTTTTAAACCTCTAAAGCACCTGGCTGATTTTGTAAAGAACATTAATACTTCCTTTCACAAAAACATTACCAAACACATTTCCCATTGATTCAGGGTCCTAAAAATCCATTTATAAGAAAACATACCTAGGCAAGGGCAATTACTAGGTGGCAGAAGTATCCAAAGAGCGACCAATTTTTCATATTTAGCCCTGCTTTCTTTTTCTTCCCCTTCCCAGAAATGCCTGGGTATTATGAATTAAAGGAGGTAGGCGTCGCTTCTGGGTGACAGATCAGGTGTTTCCCCGCGGAGCCAGGGTGCCATGCAACACTCCTCAGCTGTGTAAGGGCAAGTTTGGAATTGTAGCATTTACTTTCTTGCAATACACTAGCTGCTCTTCAAAACTACTTTTCGACAAGGGGCCCAAGCTTCATAAAAGTTAAAGTGGAATGAAAGACTGAGGGTAATTTTGAAACTTGGTATTCACAAAATTAATAAAATTTAAAATGGTTTCTTCCTGAATTCACCCAGTACCTGCTACATAAAAGGTGCTGAATATGCAACAGATGAACTTAGTGACTTGATAGCTTATTTAATACATATTGAATGCCTACTAAGTGCTATGGAGTAGGTCTTAAAGGATTTAAAGATGAATAGAAATGTTTAAGTATGAAATAGTGACTCTAACAAGAAGCATCGATAAAAATATGGCACTGGAATGTAACATGAATGATTTCAATTTAATTATGACATTAAGTGACTTTCAAAATGTTTTTTGCTTCTAACATCATACATTCCTACCTTAAGAAAGTGCTTTAAGGATTGGAGGAGACTTTCAAGTGTGCATGCAGGTGCAGACTCTGAAAGGAGAGATGATATTTCTGCTTCAGAAAGGCATGGCAGACCTCCTGCAAGTCAGTTGCAGGAGACACACTTGTTGCCTTCCCAGTATTACATAGGCAAAGCCTAATTTGTTTGAAACTTCAATTAATATTTGTCTTGATGAGTATTTGACATACTATTACTTAAACTAATTCCCCTGTCAGGTCTTTGGGAGAACTCTACTCAGTGCCAAGCAGTCTGTTAAAATCTTGCTTCACAAGCCTGCACATTCCAAACTGGGCAATGTGAGCAGCTGCTCTCCATGGCTCAGGAAAAAGAGCTGCCTTCTGTGTCCTGGCTGGAATTGCATGTTGTTTGTATGGACCTCCAAGCCCTCCTATCGGACCTGTCTACTTGTAACTTCATAAACCCTTACCTATCTGTAGAATCTTAACAGCGCCTTAATCCTTATAACATAAATGCTCTCATTGGACTATCCAGCAAAGGTAAGGAAAACAGGTATTTTTATCTCCATTTAACAGTGGAAAAAAAACTGAGGTTAATGGACACTGACATTTTGCCCTGAAAACTGAGCTAAAACTCGAGCCCTGTTTCAGGGGTTGGAATCCAGGACCATTCCATTATACTACATAGCCTCTGCCTTTAAATTCAAGTTAGATTTTCTATAATACTTTGAGACTTGAGATGGAGCGCCAAGGTGATAAGACTTCAGACTGTGATTTGAATCATTGTAATACCACAAAAATTTCCAGATCTTGTTTCATGTTGGAACAACCTTTACTACATATACACCGCTGCCGAACAGTCTGTCAGTCGTGTCCAACTCTTTGTGACCCCATGGACCGTAGCCCACCAGGCTCCTCTGTCCATGGGATTCTCCAGGTAAGAATACTGGAGTGAGTTGCCATTTCCTCCTCCAGAGCATCTTCCCAACCCAGGGATCAAACCTATGTCTCCTGTGTCTCCTACATGGGCGGTGGAGCCTTTACCACTGCGCCACCTGAAACAGTGTGTATATACATATATATGCAGTTTTATATATAAAATTTTAATAATTGATAATTATGGTACTACTGATGGTAATTGCTGTATTTCTTTTTGATCTACTTTCTCTTTGCCTCTTGTATCTGTTAGTGATTTTGACAAAACAAAAAACCTTTCAGTAGTCCTGGAACAGAGAGAAATATCCTTGAAATGCTCCCTCCTCCTAAAGTAGCCATCTTGCTCTGAGTCAGGAAGATCAAATTCAACTGAAAGTTTGAAATCCATTGTGATCTGTTAGCTAATGGTTGCTTTGTGAATCACATTTTAATCAGAACTTTACTACTCATATGTATGTAAATTTCAACAATTAAAACTTTAATCTCTCCTGGTCCCAGTTCTGTTATTGTGATGGAACTCTGCCTTGAGTTTCTTATCTGCAAAAGGAAAAGACTGAGTGCGGATTGGTAAGGCCTCTCCAATTGTTGCTTGCCTATGACTTTTGTGGTAGACAGTACTGCTCTACCATGGAGTATCCACAGCATACTGTGTTATAGACGAGCAAACACTATGCAATGTCCAGTAATGCCAAAAATGAGCTATCCAGGAAATCTTGTTTAATAGACAACATCTAAAACCTATGTGACTTGAAAGAACAGAGTCAGCTCTATTTAGGTTACCACAAATAACTCTAATAAATTCTAACTTGCATCTAAGCCCTACAGACACATAGATATTTATACAGCCATTATCATCTTCTACAATTTAGCTTATGTCAAGCTAAATAGCTCTTTGTTAACTAAGTAACCTCTATTAAAAAAATATTGATTCAGGGTTAAAAATTGCCTTTCTGCTAAAACATTTATGATATATAGATTTAATGTATATTAATCTGTTCTATTGCTCATGTACTTAATACCATTCAAAGATGTAAAAATTTTTATACTTCTAGGCTTTCAAATCTTCAAAAGAAGGGGCCATATTTACTATGGATATTTATCTATATTATGCTACAATTGAGTCCTATCCAATAGGGGAAACATACTCATGATACTACATAAGAAATAAATCTTAACTTGCAAAAAATACCATAACTGGTAGAACAAATATTTTTATAATCTCAATTCCCCACCAACAAAAATAACCCAGTATAATACGTTGATTTTGAACACAACAAAGTCTATAAGCGGGGTAGAGGGGTGGGGGTGGGGCTGGGTGGGTAAACAGACAGACAGACACCAGTGTGTAGTCACGTGGATTGTCTTTTTCCTTTTTTTTTTTTAATAAAAGAAAGTAATCTATAATAAAAGTTAAGGACATATTATCTCCAAAAATAATTTTGAGTGTAGTAGCTAGAAAGAATTGCAGTTAATATAGGAGAATACTAAGTAAAGATACATTTTATTGTGCAATTATTCTGAGTCCTAAATAGTGAAGTTATATGTGAAAGGAATATGCTAAGTTGATGGCAGGTAAAAAGACACATCAAAAAAAAAAAAAAAAAGACACATCAAGAAAATTCACTGCTTTATTATGGAAAATAACCCTGCAAATATGGCAAAGTATATACCACCATTATATTTTAATTTCAAGGCTTCTTATTTATATTTCCAGGTAAGTATGACTTGCAGTAATGGGTCAAGGCCCCAACCAGGACTTGAATTGTGAAAGATGCCTTCACCATAAATTTGTAAAGAATGGTTTCAAGACTGCACATACCTCTTTTGGGAAATAGAATTGGAAGTATCGGATGTGTTGTGTTTATACCACCAGGCTTCTCTCTAATATTGTTAGCAATTCAGCATAGCATTTTTTTTCTACTTCACCACATTTATCAACCATAGTGCATTTTGGTGCCAGGTGTGAGGGAATTCCAACTCTAAGATCCAAGTCGATTTTTTTCCCCCTGGCCAGTCCAAGAAACTAAATAAACATAATAATTCAAGAAGCTGGTCTTTTGGATCAATTTTCTTTAAGAGTGTAGTATATATAGTACATAGGATAATGACTTCATTGTCATCAAATAGAATACAATTAATTTTATTTTTTAGTGTGTTATCAGCAAGCAAACCACCAGTATTAGCTCGATACCATCTGGGAATGACAGTTTCCTTATTACAAAATATGTAAAAATATGGATTCCCTTAAGGAATCTGTTGCATTGCATCTGCTCAGATTTTTGTTATATGCTAATGGTTTTAACCCAGCATATGAAGCATGCAAAAAAAAAAAAAAAAACCTGAAAAATTTCAGCTAAATTACTCGTTTCACATTTAAAGTATCTCAAAGATGGGGAAAGCTGCATATGCGGTTTTGCCTACAGAGGATTGAGCAGAAACAAAGAAGGAAGGAGCAAGCATCACTTCTTACCTGATGTTTAGTCATCCTCATCTTTGTCTCCAGAGAGTGTCTGACTGCCCACATAATTAAGGCCACTTGATATGTGAGGGAAGTCTAGAGACTGGAGCTATACAATGCTAAATCCCAAATGAGCACTGGTTATAACAAAGAGATTGTGACTGATAAGACAATTATTATCCTTATAGCTCTGTGTTCGTAATATATTAAACAATCACAGTGATTAAAATGAGCTATTATAATTATGAAACCATTCTCTGGGATAGGGTTTCTTTTATTTCAGTCCCTGGCCTTTCTGTATTTTCTCACCTTTACTTTACTTGGATGGGGAAAATTCATTTGAATGAATTCTGCCTATTGACTAAAAAGAGTGCTTGGGTTTGAGCCAAAAACATGTAGCAGATTTTAAATGCTGGCATCTGAGTATCAACCATTTAGGGAAAAGACTCATTTGTGAAGAAGACCATAGTAGCAAACAGAATTAGGTTTACAGAATAATTCCGGGGCAGAAGTTTTATGTTGGGGTGTTGCTTCTCCTGTGTGATTGTGAAGAGCTATTGCTTTAGGCTAACAGAATTTTCACACTTGTAAAACAATTTGGTATGAATTGCTTTTCCATGCATGTATGTCCTCAGGCTCCTGGATGTGAAATATTCTAGGCATTATTTTTTTATTAGCTTCATCTCAGGATGTATCTAAGGATTAAGTTCTAAAATTATTATAAGTGGTTTGTAATGTATCTATATTCATTATAATCAGTATTTTTCTTTTCCAATAATAAGAATGGCCCCAAATCTTTTTGTAAGGAGCATAATGTATCTAAATTTTTTTAGCCTATGGTAACTCTCCAGTTTCTTGATAATGTTGGTTTCCTATATATAAAATACTCTTCAAAAAGTTGGGAGGATTTGAAAGAGAGGCTTATATCATTAAACAAGTTATCATATATTGTAATATATGTAATAACTTCTTCTCAGTGAATAAGTTACCATATATTGTGAAATGCATCTTTTGCAATCCTTCCAGGCTCTATGGAATGTCTTTTGAAAACTGCACCGATGACAATGTTCGAAGCACCTTCATCAAGTAAATATCTCCAGCCTGAAAAAGATTCCCAAAATGTCTACTGCTGTAGTTTTATACATTAAAAAACACTTGCATAAAACAAAATACAAATGCATTTCTTCCTTAGCTGGCCATCACGGAAACTTTTTCCTTTTTTTGTTTTTGATCCCTCATTCACCAGAACTGCTTTTCCTTCTGCCTGCTTTTCAGTCTTGTTTTACTGGGTTATATAGATTGACCTAGGTTAATCAGTGCTTTCATAAACACATGTGTCATAACAGGAAATCAGGAAATAATGCTTTATGGTATATTTGTAAATTAGTAACTACCAATATGCTCCTCCCAATAAGAAGGTGTTTCTGGTTTGTGCAGAGAAAAAATATCTGCTAAAATGATAAGGGATGGTGTTTAGTTGCCACTGAAATGAAGAATTTTCAGCCCTTCAGATAAAATAGCACTGAATCATCTAGAAGGAGTTCAGAGCAAATTAAAAAAAAAAAAAACATAGCCCAGAAAAAAGAAAAGAGAAATGGTGTGAATTCACCAAACATAGATTACTTTGGCTTTTTTGAATTAGTACACATGAAGAGCTGAGCCTTCCTTTCTCCCAAATAAACATATAGTCAGCTACTCATCTCCCAAGGGAGAATGAACTTATAAATATTTCATGTATAGCAACCTTGCAACCTATGTCTATTCTTTCTTTAGTATCTCTGATTTAACAAGAACTTGAACAGCATCAGGCTCCATGATAAATGCTTTAATTACATGTTCCCATTCAATTCTTGCAGTTATTCTTCCAGATAATATCATTTTCATCCCATTCTGCTGACCAGAAACTGAGAGTTGGAGAGTTGGAAAAAAAAAAAAGTTCCCTGGTTCAGTTAGAGTTTGTTTTTGTTGTTCAGTCATCCAGTCGTGTTCGACTCTTTGTGACCCCACGGACTGCAGCATGCTAGGCCTGTCTGTCCCTCGCTGTCTCTCAAAGTTTGCTGAAGTTCATGTCCATTGCATCAGTGATGCCATCCAGCCATCTCATCCTCTGGCACCCTCTTCTCCTTTTATCCTTAATTTTTCCCAGCATCAGAGACTTTTCCAAAGAGTTGGCTGTTCGTATCAGGTGACCGAAATACTGGAGCTTCAGCATCAGTCCTTCCAAAGAGTATTCAGGGTTGATTTCCTTTAAGACTGACTGATTTAATCTCCTTGCTGCTCAAGGTAGTCTCAGAAATCTCCACACCACAGCTAGAGTTGAAGGCTAGGAATTTACATGAGCTTCATTCAAGCTTTTAACCATGGCACGGTACAGAGGACCAGTTGAGAGTTTTTACTCACTTTTTCTGCTGGGAAGAATTGAGTATTCTAAAATGTTTGTTATAAAGTGTAGACCAATTCAAGACCTATTACTGAATGATAAAAATTCCATATGGAGAAGATTTCCTAGTAGTATTCATTTTGTGCTACACCTAGAGGAGTTACTACAGGGATTCTTAAATCTTTGCTTAAACCAACTTCATACCAAATGTCAGTTCTCCAATGTGAATATCCTTTCAGGAGCATCTGTCTTAGAAGTTTCCTTGCATTTCCTTGAGCCATGTCTTGTAAGTTTATGACAAGGAGCTAGGCAGAGTCAGCTTTATACTGCAGTACTACTCTGTTAATAATCTGTTGATTTTAGATGTGCATGCTAATTGGTAGGAACCAGAAAGGATAACTGTTTGTTATCTTAAAAATGAAGAATTTTGCATGAGACGGCTGCTTGAAAATAGGGCCATAGGGGAGTTTGTAATAATGGATCGCAGTGAAGTCAGAGTTAGATTGTCCTGCCAGTATATTCTTGATGAGGTATTCAGTAACAGATTTAAATGGTATTTAATGTTTCTCCACTGTCTGCTGTCTGTAGACTTTAAATAAAATCGACCTGGAATGTAGCTTTGAACTTGGTGAGCCAGGGGAGCTTAGGAGAACTTTACTGATGAGCTTGCAAAAGGTAGTTCAAGTTTGTGAAGCTATAATTAAAAACAGGGCTGTACGATGGTTGATAGGTCCACTTTGCAAATAATTCAAGAGATGAAATGTTACTTTTTTCCCTACCTATGGATGGTATATTCCTACAGATACTAAAGCCATTTGTGTATTTTACTGTCCTTAGAAAGCAAATGTATTCATACACTATTACAATTTTATATTAAAAAGGATATTCTAGTGAGAACAAGCAGAATGAGTTTTGAAGAAAGTTAAAAAGTCCAAAAATTAACCTGTTTTGAAATGGTGTATGATGGACATGTGAAAATTCAGACAAATAATTTATTTGATTCTCAGTATCTGTAAGAGCACTTCATATTTTGTTTGAAAACTACTGCACCTCCTGTGCAGTGGTTCTGGAGAGGCAGGGTGCTGGTTTTATTCCCCATCTGGCCTGGCTCTCAGGGTTTGACCCTTGTCTGACCCAATGGTGGCTAATGATGGGGACACCAGCCATCACTGGTCCGGCAAAAGCCCGTTCTCAGGCTTCTGAGTAAACAACTGTAAGGAGCAAAAGACAGACTCCCTTTATCTGAGGTTACAGATTTGGTAGGATATTAGCTTGACGCCAATATCCAATCCAAGAATGAAGCCAATATGAAAGAAGGCAGAATCAGATGTTAGAGATGGAATCCAAATTGTCTTGATTGCTTGAAAACAGCCATATCTGAAACGTGTTCCTTAGGTTTTTTTAGCTATGTGACTCCCCCCCCGCCAAAAAAAAAAAACCAAAAAACCACAACCTATTTGTTACTTAAGCCAAGTTGGTTTGCGACCAAATAAATTCTGTCTACCAAAGCCATTCCTTTCACTCTTCTAGCTCTAGTTTCAGGATGAAATCTGGTCCATTCTGCTTGTATGGCTCTGCCGACCTCTTTCTCTATCCTACTCAGCCCCGTTCTTTCAGTGAGGGCCCTTACAGAGCGTGCAACTCATTTGACTGTTGCTCATGGGTACTTCCTCCATGGCAGGTTCATCATTCACAGGATCCATGGATCATCCCATCTCCTTTTGAGCACCTTCTCTGTAACTCTAATTAAAATGTATTCCTTCATTTCTCTAAGTGTTTCACACCAGCCATATTATTAGCAAGTAATTATCTACTGTCATTCTCTTAGTGATAATGATGATTTCATTGATAATGTTCCTCTTTCACTGAAAAGGCTCTTGTTACACCTGGGTTGAAGCATCCCACACTCACCAAGATGGTTCCACTTACATCGGTTTTACACATGAAAGAAAGTGAAAGTGAAGTCACTCAGTCGTGTCCGACTCTCTGACCCCACTGTAGCCTACCATGCTCCTCCGTCCATGGGATTTTCCAGGCAAGAATACTGGAATGGGTTGCCATTTCCTTCTCCAAGAGATCTTCCTGACCCAGGGATTGAACCTGGGTCTCCTGCATTGTAAACAGATGCTTTACCATCTGAGTCACCAGGGAAGTTCTTTACACATGAAAATCATATATAAATGCCACTTGAATAAAAGGTTTACAGCTTCTATGTGTAAAGGAAAAGTAGGAAATCCTTAGAATTAATTGTGTGATTTTGTATTCTCAGGTCTTTATGACCTAAAGTGAAGTGAAAAACTCTTTGTGACTCCATGGAATAGTCCATGGAATTCTCCAGGCCAGAATACTGGAATGGGTAGCCTTTCCCTTCTCCAGGGAATCTTCTAAACCCAGGAATTGAACCCAGGTCTCCTGCATTGTGGGCGTATTCTTTACCAGCTGAGCCACAAGGGAAGCCATTTTGACCTGAAGACTTTTGCAAAACACTAGACACATAGCAAGCAGATATTTATACTAATTAAACATTTGTCCATTATTTGTATAATTTTGGAATAAAAGTCAAAGTCCTCAAAAAAAAATAAATAAATAAAAGTCAAAGTCCTCATAAGAACCACAAGTCCTTAATCTTCCACTCCTATTACCTTTCTGCTCTCGCTCCTTACCGACTATTCTCTCCATATTCAGCCAACTCGGCTGCCCTGGCCTTCTTGCTGCAGGGGGAACATGCCAGCTGTGCTTTTGTCTTGGGACCTTTGCACATACTATTTCCTCAGCCCAGTGTGCTCCTCAGATTCCTCTATCTGTCCTCTTTTCAAATTGTGTGCTCCAATATCACTTTCCTTCCTACTTAACATGGCATACTGCCTCCCTCCCTACCAGCTCACCTAATCTTAAATATCCTGTTCTGCTTTCCCCCAAAGCACTTGTTGCTTTTTGCATATCGTACAATTTAGTTTTATTGTATTCACTGCCACACTAACATGTAGGAGTAAGAGTTCTGTTCTCTGTCTTTTTTTCAATTGCTGTAGCCCCATTCTTATAAAAGTGCCTGGTACATTGGGGGCACCTGATAAATTTATGTTGAATGAATAAAAAATGCTAATACCCTCAAGCTAATTTTTAGAGTTGATATCTTTATTCCACTTATCTTTCAAGGCAAATTGATTATTCCCTGGTCTTTCACATCTTGAGTGGCCTGTTTCCGTTCTACCATCCATACAGTTCCTCTTGCTTGGGAGGTCCTTCTACTTGCCTTTACTTAACTGTTTTAAAACTTTATGATCTACCACCATCCGAAAGTATGAAGGCATTCTCCTTCCTCTGAGTTGTACAATGTTTATGTTTTTTTTTTGTCTTGAACACAGTAAAAGACAATTTGTCCTTAAGGTACTAAGGCCCTTCATAATTATGTTCTGGTCATTTAGCTATTCATTGATTTATTTAGCACGTGATCGTCAAGTACTTGCTATAAAGCAAATACTGTGTTAAGACTAAGTGAATACAGATCTTTGTGCTTAAGAGCCTATAGACTGATGGTGAGGAAAGACAGAAAAAACAGACAAGTACAAATTATTGATGCAAGAACAGGGAGAATCAACAGAGCAAGAAGAGAAGGACTGTGCCAAAATTTGAGAGAATTCTTAGGAAAGGGATGAGTCAGTAAAGTCTTGTGAGAGTGGAAATGAGCATTAAGAGTAAAGATAATGAGAAATACGTAACAGAGAAAAGGAATAGTATGTGCAAAAGTAGAGATAGTGTAGTTTATTTTTGTAGGGGGATGATAGAAGGGGAAAATGAGAACATGAGTTAGGTAAGCAAAGTAACCAGGAACTAATCCTCTCTCTTTATTGGGCTTCCGTTGTGGCTCAGCTGGTAAAGAATCCACCTGCAATGAGGGAGACCCAGGTTCAATCCCTGGGTTGGGAAGATCCCCTGGAGAAGGGAAAGGCTACCCACTCCAGTATTCTTGCCTAGAGAATTCCATGGACTACAGTCCACAGGGTCGCAGACTCAGACATGACTGAGCGACTTTCACTTTAACATATTATGTATATGTATGTCTTTGTGTGTATACATGTAGGTATACATATATATATATATATACAAATGGACATTATATATAATTATATATAATTTGTAATATATATAAATATGACCTATAAGCTAAGACTGAATTGCATTGCAAAGCAACCTAAATGCCCATCAGCAGAGGCACAGATAAATAAGATATCAGATAAACCTAGAAACTGTCATGCAGAATGAAGTAAGTCAGAAAGAGAAAAAGAAATATTATACAACATCGCTTGTATGTGGAATCTAGAAATACAGTAGAAATGAACATATTTGCAAAACAGAAATAAAGACAGAGAAAAAGAGAACAAATGTATGGGTATCGAGGGAAAGGGGGAGTGTAGGATAAGTTGGGATATTGAGATTGACATATATACATTACTATGTGGAAAATGGATAACTAAAGAGAACCTACTGTATCACACAGGGAACTGTACTCAGTGCTCTGTGATGACCTATACAGGAAGGAAATCTAAAAAAGAGTGGACATATTAATATGTATATGTATAACTGAATCACTTTGCTGTACAGCAGAAACTAGCACAGTAATGTCAAGCAACGATACTGCAACAAAGTAAGAAAAAAAAAAAAATCCCTATACATAGCAAAAAGTTTGGCTCAGCCATTATTAGGACCTAGGCTTCTCTTGGCTTTCTACTCTACCATCCTCTGTTTTCACCCTCAGGTTTTTCTCTTTAAAGTTGCAAGATGACTTGCAGCTCTGAGCATCACTGCTGCTGCTGCTGCTAAGTCGCGTCAGTCGTGTCCGACTCTGTGTGACCCCACAGACAGTGGCCTACCAGGCTCCGCCGTCCCTGGGATTCTCCAGGCAAGAACACTGGAGTGGGTTGCCGTTTCCTTCTCCAATGCATGAAAGTGAAGAGTGAAAGTGAAATCACTCAGTCGTGTCCGACTCAGAGATCCCATGGGCTGCAGCCTACCAGGCTCCTTTGTCCATGGGATTTTCCAGGCAAGAGTACTAGAGTGGGGTGCCATTGCCTTCTCCGCTGAACATCACATTCTCACACTTTCAAGGGAGATAGAAAGGAATGCTTCACGGCATTTTCTCCCATGAGGAAGAAAAATCCTTCCCGAAGCGCTTTCCTCCCAGCTTCTGAAATCCTGTTGGCCAGAACTGTGTCACGTGTCCATTCCTAACCCAATCACAGGTGAAGAGAAAGGAGGTTACCATGCTTAGACAGATAGAATTTTAGAGTTTGATAGAAATATAAGAAATAGCTGCCAGCGACTTCCCAGTCACTCCAGTGGTTAAGACTCTGCACTTCCACTGCAGGGGTGGGTTAGACCCCTGGTCAGGGAACTAAGATGATCCCACATGCTGACTGGTACAGCAAAGACGGAGCTACATCCATGTTATGGTTTCCATGTCTTTCTTTCTTTCTTTTTTTAAGAAATAGCTGATGGATAGAAAATCGAAGTATCTGCCAAAAGGATATTCTAGGTTTTCTGATGAATAACAATTAACCTTCTTACACAGCCCTGAGAACAGCAAGGAAAGAAAGCTCAACATATATGCTTTTAGTTTTTTCCTAGCAACATCTCTTCAGAGAAGTTAATTTGCATCATCATCCTCTCCATAACAAGAGAGGGTTGTGGACTATGAAAAGAGTGACCACTCAATGCCTTAGTCCCAGATTTAAAGCACAGCTCACTAAATAAATAATTCTAGCCTAGTTACTGGTTCTCCTTCAAAGTTATTTTTTTCACCTCCAAAATCAAGGTGATGATAAATCTATCAGATTAATTTATTCTGCTTTGTGGTTTAGTTTATTTTATTGCTGTTATTGAGGTAGCCATTACTAACATTATATAATTTTCATGTGTACACACACTCTATTTCTACTTCTGTATGGCCTATAAGATACTCACCACCACAAGTTTATTTTTTATCCATTTGCAGTTGATTCCCTGTACTCATTTTATCCTTCTTCCACTTTTCCTCAGGCAACCACTGCTCTGTCCTCTGTATCTATGTGTTTTTGTTCACTTTGGTTTACCCACTTACTTTGTTTTTTCTTGTTTATATTAAGCATGAGTGAAATCATATGGTATTTGTCTTTTTCCATCTAATATATTTCACTCATTACAATGCTCTCAAGGTCCGTCCATGTTGTTGTTATAAATGTCAAGGTTTCATCTTTATATGGCTGAGTACTATTCATTGTATATATACATGTATATATACCACTCTTCTTTATCCAATTATCCATTGATAAGAACTTAGATTTTTTTCCATGTCTTGGCTATTGTCAATAAACCACTATGAACATAGGAGTGAAGGTATCTTTGAGCGTTACTGTTTTCACATTCTTTCGATACCCAGAAGTGGAGTTGCTGGATTATACAGTAGTTCTATTGTTTACTTTTTGAGAAATCTCCATACTGTAGTTTACTACACCAAACTCCATTCCCATCAACAGTGCATGAGGGTTCCCTTTTCTCTACATTCTTCCCAGCACTGGTTACATATTGTCTTTTTTTTTTTTTAAACTTTACATAATTGTATTAGTTTTGCCAAATATCAAAATGAATCCACCACAGGTATACATGTGTTCCCCATCCTGAACCCTCCTCCCTCCTTTCTCCCCATACCATCCCTCTGGGTCGTCCCAGTGCACTAGTCCCAAGCATCCAGTATCGTGCATTGAACCTGGACAAAAAGCTGTTCTGACAGAGATCAAAGCAGTCAAATCCTTAAAGAAATCAACTCCGAATATTAATTGGTAGCACTAATGATGAAGCTCAAACTCCAAATACTTTGCAATCTGATGCTCACTGCTAATTCACTGGAAAAGACTCTGATGCTGGAAAAGAATGAAGGCAAAAGGAGAAGGGGCTGGCAGAAGATGAGATGATTAGATAGGATGGCTTCTCAGTGGACATGAATCTGAGCAAGCTTCAGAAGATAGTGCAGGACAGGGAAGCCTAGTGTGCTGCAGTCCATGGGGTGGCAAAGAGTTGGACGTGATTTGGCCAGTGAACAACAACAAATTCCGACAGATGTGAGGTGCTATCTCACTGTTGTTTCGATTTTCATTTCCCTAATGATTAGTGATTTTGCACATTTTTTATGTGCCTAGTGGCCATCTATATGTTTTATTGGGGAAAAAATGTCTATTCAGCACCTCTGCCCATTTTTAAATCAGGCTGCTCTGTTATTGTTGAGTTGTATGGGTTCTTATGTATTTTACATCTTTACCTCCCATTGGATATACCATCTGCAAATATCTTCTCTCATTTATTAGGTTACATTTTCACTTTATTGAGGTTTTTTTGTTTGTTTTTTGTGTTTTGTTATATTTTTTGCCGTGCAGAAGGTCTTTAGTGTGATGTAATCCAATTTGTTTAGTTCTGCTTTTGTTTTCTATGCCTGAAGAAACGTATCTTGAAAGATATTGCCAAGACTGATGCCAGTGAGCAAGAGCACACCATGTCTATGTTTTCTCCTAGGAGTTTTATTGTCTCAAGTCTTACATTCAAATCTTTAATATATTTTGATTCTGTGTTTGGTGTGAGATTTTTATTTTCTTTCTTCCTTCCTTCCTTCCTTCATTTCTTTCTCCTTTCCTTCCTTCCTTCTTTTCTTTCTTTTTTGTATATTTTTCCTAACACCAATTTTTGAAGAGACTTTCCTTTCTCTTTTGTATGTTCTTTGTTCCTTTGTTGGTATCATAGTGATATTAGCCCTGTCAAATGTTAGGAAACTTTCCCTTCTTATCAATTTTTGGAAATAGTTTGAAAAGGATAGACATTAAATAATCCTTGAGTGTTTGGTATAATTCACCTGTGAAGCTATATGGTCCTGGCTTTTTTTTTTTTTTTTTGAGTTTTTAAATTACTTCTTCAATCTCTATTAGCAATAGGTCTATTTGAAAATTTTCTTTCCTCATGATTCAGTCTTAGAAAGTTGTAGGATTCTAATAACTTGATCATTCTTCTAGGCTGCCCAATGTTTTGGTATGCAGCTTTTTATAACATTCTCTTACAATCCTCTGTTTTTCTATGGCATCTGTTCTCCTCTTTCACATCCGATTTTATTTATCAGGACCTTCTCTCCTTTTTCTAAGTGAATCTAGATAAGTTTATTAATTTTATTAATATCAATCTTTTCAAAGAACCAGCTTTTACTTTCATTGATCTATTTTCTTTTTAGTCTCAATTTAATTTATTTCTGGTCTGATATTTAATTTTCTTTGTTTTACTAACTTTGAGTTTTGTTCTTCTTTTTCTGGTTCTTTTAGGGGTAAGTTTAGATTGTCTGATTTTTTTTTTTTTTTTCTCGAGGTAGGCTTGCATTGCTACATATTTCCCTCTTAACACTGATTTTGCTGCATTCCATAGATTTTGGTATGCCATGCTTTTATTTTCAGTTGTCTTCAGGTAATTTTTTATTTCTCCTTTGATTTCTTCATTGACCCCATCGTTGTCCAGTAGCGTATTGTTCAGTCTACACATGCTTGTGAATTTTCTAGTTGTTTTGCTATGTTTGATTTCTACTTTCATTTCATTGTGATTGGAAAAGAGGTTTGAAATGATTTTGAACTCCCTAAATTTACTAAAACTTGTTTTGTGTACTAATATTTGGAATATTCTTGAGAGAGGCTCATGAGTACTTGAGAAGAATGTATATTCTGCTTCATTTGGATGGGACATTCTGTACAAACTTATCAAATCCATCTAGTCTAATGTTTCATTTAAGGTTGCTTTTTTCTTGCAGACTTTCTATATGGATGATATGTTCATTGATATAAGTGGGGTGTTAAAGTCCTCTACTATTATTGTGTTGCTATCAATTTCTCCCTTTAGGTCTGTTAATAATTATTTTATGTATTTTGGTGTTCCTTTGTAAGGCCACATGTATGAATCACTACTATGCCTTCTTGAAAAATTATTCACTTTGTTGCTCTATGTCATTTTTGTCTCTTGCTACCTTTTATGGCTTGAAATCTATCTTGTCTAATATCAGTATGATTACATTTGCTTTCTTTTGGCTACTTTTTTCCTGGAGTATCATCTTCCATCCCTTTGCTTTTAGCCTCTTTTGTCTTTAGAGGTGCTGTGTGTGTCCTAGAGGCAGAATATTAGTTGAGTCTTTTAAACTCCATCCACCCAATCTATTTCTTGATTGGTGAATTCAGTCCATCTACATTTAGGCTGATTAATGATAGACGAGAACTCGGTACTTCCATTTTTTCTTTTGCTTTCTGGTTGCTCTGTATATTCATTGTTTCTTATTTCTTGTGTTTCTGTCTGACATTTTTGTTTGATGATTTTCTTTGATTTTTTTTTTTTTCTGTTTTCTGCTTTCTTTGTTTCATGTTTCTGGTCTGCATTTATGTTACTTGGTTATCCTGAGGTTTGCATATGATGACTCAGTCACTTTGGTGATAGCATCTCATCTTCATTTTCCTACATGAATTCTATTGTTTTCCTCTTCCCCTTTTTAGTTTTTGTTGTCTCAAATTATCTCCTTTTATGTAGTCATTTTGTTACCAAACTGAGATAGCTACAGTTATTTTTCTGCTCCCTTATTCTCTCCCTTTGACCTTTATACTATAAGAAAGTGTTTTAAAATCTATTCTAATAGTTGCAATTTTCTGGTTCTAATTATTAAATTACTCAAAGTTTTATGTATATTTGTCATTTTGTTTCTGGTAGAAGAGGTTCTTGGAATTGATGCTTTTGAACTGTGGTGTTGGAGAAGACTCTTGAGAGTCCCTTGGACTGCAGGGAGATCCAACCAGTCTATCCTAAAGGAGATCAATCCTGGGTGTTCATTGGAAGGACTGATGCTAAAGCTGAAACTCCAATACTTTGGCCACCTCATGTGAAGAGTTGACTCATTGGAAAAGACTCTGATGCTGGGAGGGATTGGGGGCAGGAGGAGAAGGGGACGACAGAGGATGAGATGGCTGGATGGCATCACTGACTCGATGGACATGAGTTTGAGTGAACTCCAGGAGTTGGTGATGGACAGGGAGGCCTGGCATGCTGCGATTCATGGGGTTGCAAAGAGACGGACACGACTGAGCAACTGAACTGAACTGAACTGAGTGCTGATCAACTCCTTCAGCTTATGTTTTCCTTAGAAAATATTTATGTATTTTTCATACCTTAATGATAACTTTGTTAGATAAACTGTTCTTGGGTGACAGTTTTTAGTCTATTAGTATTTTGAAAATGTCATTCCACTCCCTCATGTCCTGTAGGGTTGCTGTTGATAGCTTATGGGCATTTCTTTGTAGGTTATCATTCTTTTTTTTTTTCTTTTCGTCTTTAAAATTCTGTCTGTGTCATTGAATTTTGAAAATTTTAATATAGTTTCTTGGATAAGATCATTTTGCATTGAAATAATTAGGTGTTCTCTTAGCTTCATGGACTTGTATATTCAATTCCTTCTGCAGGTTTAGGAAGTTCTCAGCTATTAGTTCTTTAAATAATCTCTCTGCTCCCTTTTCCCCCTCTTCTCCTTCTGGGAAGCCCTTTATACTAATAATACTCTTTCTAAGAGTCAAATAGATTTCATAAAAATTTTTAATTTTTAAATATTTTTCTTTCCCTTTCTCCTTGAACCATTTCTAAATTTCTACATTTAAGTTCACTAATTCTTTTATCCATGTGATCTTTTCTTTTGTCAATGCTTTCTACTGCTTTCTTCATCTCATTTATTGAGTACCTCAGCTCCAGAATTTCCTTTTGTTTCTTTCTCACTGTTTCATTCTCTTTGGTAAAGCATTCCTTTTGTTCATTACTTTTATTCCTGAGCTCACTAAACTATCTTTCTGAGCTTTTTCTTTTAGCACATTGACTCTCTTCATGACAGCTATTTTGGATTCTCTATCAGAAGATCACAATAATCTGTGATTTAAAGTTTGGTTTCTGGTGAATTGTCACTTTCTTTTTGTGTTACTGTGGTTCTTCATGTTGCTTGATGAGTTGTTCCTCTGTCAATGCATTTGAAATTAAATAATAGGTTAGAAATTAGAATTCTTTCTTTTTTGTTCCAGTGGGTGTGATAGATAACATAAGCTTTTGGTTCCCCTTACTTGAGCCGTCTCTGGTTATATTTGAGAATTGACTCTTCCAGCCTCCACTCTCTCTGCAAGAGCTATGTCTCAGTGTGCTCATTGTTGCTTCTTATGTCTCTGGGGTCTTTTCTGCCTTGCTTCTACCAGAGCTACTCTCATCACTGGGTTGGTGGATTTTCTCTTGCATCTGGGGCTTCCTAAGACATAGGGTCCACTCTGGGTGGAGGGAGGTAGTGGGGAGCACAACCAAGTTCCCACAGGCACCTCTACTGTGTCCAATGTTGTGAAGTTCTAAGGCTCCAGAGCTAGCCTGGGGTTGCTGTGCCTTCATGACTGCAGGGACAGGATCCCGGGCCCTACTGATGCTGCTGCCCAGTTACCTGTGGTCATGGGTGTCAGTCAGGTTGAGAAGCCAGAGATGTGTGTTCTGCTTCCCTGGCTGCTACTGGATTCTGAAGCTGTGGGTTCAGATACCACTGCCAGAGGTCCAGAATTGCAGACACTGACTCTGCTTTTCCCTCAGTCATACCCGCTGTCTGTGTTTTAGTCCACCCACCGTTAGGTGTACAGGTGTCTGTTCAGGATTATACTGGCATCCTATTATGCTGGGGATGTTTTACTGGCTATGGATTGAAGAGGAGAGACAGAAGTAGCTTTTCATGCTACCATATTTCTGTATGACATAAATCCTAGTTCAGATTTTAAATATTGATGGTAATGGTTATGAAACTGTAAAACATTTTACAGTGTACTTGGTAATAGGTATTCAATTTAGAATATATTATTATTATTATTTAATTTTTTGTTGAAGGTTTTGGGAACTAACCTGAGTACTAACACTAAATATAAATAACCTGCTAAATCAAAATAACCCACCACTTCAAAGACTTAGAAAAGACAGGTTGATTTGTGTACTTATGGGAACTAAATTTTCAACCAGAAGAACTGCCTATATCATTAGCTGAGAAGCTATAGTCTTACTACAGTGTTTCTGACACTTTCTTGCATGAGGCCATATATTGTTCATTTCCTTCAAACTTGTTTTTATTTCACTGTATTATTTTTAAAATTTGATTATATTGTATCTACTTTGCTTAAAGGCACAAGGACCTGTAGCATGCACCAATTTTCACATATCATCACTACAGTGAAAAACCTTTTCAATATTGAGCACATGTTCATTTCCAATTTCTGCAAGTTGTCATGCATAGTTAGTGAGATCCGTATTTTTATTTACATCTCTCTCAAAGCAAGGCAACTTGTGTATTCTTTTCACAGGATATGGTCTAACTCTAGCTACTATCTCCCTCAGGTACCTGGAACTTATATTGAGCATATAAGTATAGAAGGAAATCACAGCAAAGGAGACAGGAGAAAGCAACCCAAAGAAAGAAGGTGACTCCTCTTATGTGATGGTATAATAAAATTTCCAAGGAACAGAAAAGGCATTTTCACACGTGGGAAGTTATCTTTGGGACGGAGAAAAAGGAAGTGAGTAAATATCATTAGATGTCATCTGGTAGGTGAAAGACAAGCCTTAGAGAGTGTAGGGGAAATTCTGTGACTCAAGACTCCATGACTGCAAGCTTTAGTTGGCTTGAATTTTCTGAAAATCCTGCACCAAGCCAGAAACAGCCCTTTTTCTCAACTTCATTGTAGACTTCTGCCTCTGACTTTTAGAAATCATTTTTTATTTTAATCCTCAACTATCACTAGAATGTAAGACACTTTTCTCAAGAGAAAAGTTACTTCAGGGTGATATTTCTACCTTTAACTCTGGTTTAAAAGGACTTTAAGTCATATCTTTATTTAATTTACAGTATGGAAGTTCAATAGCAAAGAATTCTTACTATTGATTTAAAGCTTTTCCAGGTAATCCTCATGATGAAAGGAGTTCAATCAATGACTGTTTTAGAAAGGTGAGCAGCTTTAAGTTGTTTCTTAAAGGAAAAACGGGGACAATATAGATCTCAAAGAGTTGTTAAAAACATGTAGAAGCATCAATATACTATAAAATTGAGATTGATAATGTAACTCATAAAGTATATAAAAATAAGGTATCAGATAAGAAACAGAATGTTAAAATTTTAAGAGTTGATGTAGTACACATTTTTCTATGTGTAGAATTATTTATTATGATTTTTATTTATTTATTTTTTTAATTTAAATTTATTTATTTTAATTGGAGGCTAATTACTTTGCAATATTGTATTGGTTCTGCCACACATCAACATGAATCCGCCACGGGCGTACACATGTTCCCCATCCTGAACCCCCCTCCCACCTCCCTTCCCGTACCATCCCTCTGGGTCATCCCAGTGCACCAGCCCCAACCATCCTGTATGGAACCTGGACTGGCGATTCGTTTCTTAAATGATATTATACATGTTTCAGTGCCATTCCCCTAAATAGTCCCACCCTCTCCCTCTCCCACAGAGTCCAAAAGACTGTTCTATACATCTGTGTCTCTTTTGCTGTCTCACATACACGGTTATCGTTACCATCTTTCTCAATTCCATATATTTTTTAAAAGTTGAAATTTGACCTGAAAAAATTCCAAAAGACCTTATCTCCCTATTTCCTACAAAGATCAAAATTAACAAATTTAAAAAATAGTTCTTTCCACAGAATATCAACATATATTTGCTAAGAACATTATTCTTTTTTATTCCTAACACCAAGTGCTTCATATGAGCTCAATAAATAAATCTATTGAAGAAATCAATTAAAAGTACCTTGATGAAATAATCATTTGATGAGCTGAGGCATACATGACTTGGAAGGTGTGGAGGGGGTGCAAAGGATGATAGAAATAAATTCAGAGAATCAGATTACAACTATGCCTCTTTGTATGATCATGGGCATATCCATTAAAATCTCTGTGGCTCAGGTAAGCCCACTGGTCATTATTTCTATACTATCACAGATCAGATTGGCTTCTTGGCTTCACCTTAAATTTATCTTCAAATGTCTCTTAGTAGTGCATGGAATATCTACTATGATCTCCTGGTAAGCTCCGTTTTCCACTTTAATATTATTCTTTCATAACTTATTCTGTCTTCTCAAGTCTTCGTTGCCCTCCGCACATTGCACTATAACCCAAGTCAAAGCATGCCATTGCTCAGTCTTGTAATTAACCTGCCTTGAAAGCAAAAACAACACCCAGTTGTGGATGTGATGGGTGATGGCAGTAAAGTCTTATGCTATAAAGAGCAATATTGCTTAGGAATCTGGAATATTAAGTCCATGAATCAAGGCAAATTGGAAGTGGTCAAACAGGAGATGGCAAGAGTGAACATCAACAATTTAGGAATCAGCGAACTAAAATGGGTTGGAATCAGTGAATTTAACTCAGATGACCATTATATCTACTACTGTAGGCAAGAATCCCTTAGAAGAAATGGAGTAGCCATCATAGTCAACAAAACAGTCCAAAATGCAGTACTTGGATGCGATCTCAAAAACGACAGAATGATCAGTTTGTTTCCAGGCAAACCATTCAATATCACAATCAGATCAGATCAGTCGCTCAGTCATGTCCGACTCTTTGCGACCCCATGAATCACAGCACGCCAGGCCTCCCTGTCCATCACCAACTCCCGGAGTTCACTGAGACTCACGTCCATTGAGTCGGTGATGCCATCCAGCCATCTCATCCTCTGTCATCCCCTTCTCCTCTTGCCCCCAATCCCTCCCAGCATCAGAGTCTTTTCCAATGAGTCAACTCTTCACATGAGGTGGCCAAAGTACTGGAGTTTCAGCTTCAGCATAATTACTTCCAAAGAAATCCCAGGGCTGATCTCCTTTAGAATGGACTGGTTGGATCTCCTTGCAGTCCACGGGACTCTCAAGAGTCTTCTCCAACACCACGGTTCAAAAGCATCAATTCTTCGGCACTCAGCCTTCTTTATAGTCCAACTCTCACATCCATACGTGACCACAGGAAAAACCATAGCCTTGACTAGACAGACCTTTGTTGGCAAAGTAATATCTCTGCTTTTGAATATGCTATCTAGGTTGGTCATAACTTTCCTTCCAAGGAGTAAGCGTCTTTTAATTTCATGGCTGCAGTCACCATCTGCAGTGATTTTGGAGCCCAGAAAAATAAAGTCTGACACTGTCTCCACTGTTTCCCATCTATTTCCCATGAAGTGATGAGACTGGATGCCATGATCTTCATTTTCTTAATGTTGAGCTTTAAGCCAACTTTTTCACTCTCCACTTTCACTTTCATCAAGAGGCTTTTTAGTTCCTTTTCACTTTCTGCCATAAAGGTGGTGTCATCTGCATATCTGAGGTTATTGATATTTCTCCTGGCAATCTTGATTCCAGTTTGTGTTTCTTCCAGTCCAGCGTTTTTAATGATGTACTCTGCATATAAGTTTAATAAACAGGGTGACAATATACAGCCTTGACGTACTCCTTTTCCTATTTAGAACCAGTCTGTTGTTCCATGTTCAGTTCTAACTATTGCTTCCTGACCTGCATACAAATTTCTCAAGAGGCAGATCAGGCGGTCTGGTATTCCCATCTCTTTCAGAATTTTCCACAGTTTATTGTGATCCAAGTCTATTCCTCAACCAGTAATACTGAAAAAGCTGAAGTTGAACCATTCTATGAAGACCTACAAGACCTTCTAGAACTAACATCCAAAAGGTGTCCTTTTCATTATAGGGGACTGGAATGCAAAAGTAGGAAGTCAAGAGCTACCTGGAGTAACAGGCAAATTTGGCCTTGGAGTATAAACTGAAGCAGGTCAAAGTCTAACAGAGTTTTGTCAAGAGAATGCACTAGTCATACCAAACACCTTCTTCCAAGAACACAAGAGAAGACTCTACATATGGAATCACCAGATGGTCAATACAGAAATGAGATTGATTATATTCTTTGCAGCCAAAGATGAGAAGATCTAAACAGTCGGCAAAAACAAGACTGGGAGTCAACAGTGGCTCAGATCGTGAACTTATTGCCAAATTCAGACTTAAATTGAAGAAAGTAGGGAAAACCACTAGACCATTCAGGTATGACCTAAATCAAATCCCTTATGATTATACAGTGGAAGTGAAAAAGAGTTTCAAGGGATTAGATCTGATAGACAGAGTGCCTGAAGATCTATGGACAGAGGTTTGTGACATTATAGAGGAGGCAGTGATCAAGAACATCCCCAAGAAGAAGAGATGCAAAAAGCCAAAATGGTTCTCTGACAAGGCCTTACAAATGGCTGTGAAAAGAAGAGAAGCTAAAGGGAAAGGAGAAAAGGAAAGATATACCCATTTGAATGCAGAGTTCCAAAGAATAGCAAAGAGAGATAAGAAAGCCTTCCTCAGTGATCAATGCAGAGAAATAGAGGAAAATAATAGAATGGGAAAGACTAGAGAACTCTTCAAGAAAATTAGAGATACCAAGGGAACATTTCATGCAAAGATGAGCACAATAAAGGAGAGAAATGGTGGGGACCTAACAGGAGCAGAAGATATTAAGAAGAGGTGGCAAGAATACACAGAAGAACTATCCAAAAATATCTTCAGGACCCAGATAACCATTATGGTGTGATCACTCACCTAGAGCCAGACATCCTGGAATGTGAAGTCAACTGGGCCTTAGGAAGCATCACTAGGAACAAAGCTAGTGGAGGTGATGGAATTCCGGTTGAGCTATTTCTAATCCTAAAAGATGATGCTGTCAAAGTGATGCACTCAATATGCCAGCAAATCTGGAAAACTCAGCAGTGGCCACAGGACTGGAAAAGGTCAGTTTTCACCCCAATTCCAAAGACAAGCAATGCCAAAGAATGTTCACAATTGCACTCATCTCATACGCTAGCAAAATAATGTTCAAAATTCTCCAAGCCAGGCTTCAACAGTACGTGAACTGTGAACTTCAAATGTTCAAGTTGGATTTAGAAAAGGCAGAGGAACTAGAGATCAAATTGCCAACATATGTTGGATCATCAAAAAAGCAAGAGAGTTCCAAAAATATCTACTTTTACTTTATTGACTACACCAAAGACTTTGACTGTGTGGATCACAACAAACTGTGGAAAATTCTTAAAGAAATGGGAATACCAGAACACCTGACCTGCCTCCTGGGAAATCTGTATGCAGGTCAAGAAGCAACAGTTAGAACTGGACATGGAACAACAGACTGGTTACAGATTTCGAAAGGAGGATGGTATACGGTTATCCTGCTTGTTTAACCTATATGCAGAGTACATCATGAGAAGTGCGGACTGGATGAAGCACAAGCTGGAATCAAGATTGCTGGGAGAAATATCAATAACTTCAGATATGCAGATGATACCACCCTTATGGCAGAAAGTGAAGAACTAAAGAGACTCTTTAAGAAAGTGAAAGAGGAGAGTGAAAAAGTTGGCTTATAACTCAACATTTAGAAAACTAAGATCATGGCCCTGGTCATGATCACAGGTCCCATCACTTCATGGCAAATAGATGGGGAAACAATGGAAACAGTGACAGACTTTATTTTGGGGGCTCAAAAATTACTGCAGATGGTGAGTGCAGCCATGAAATTAAAAGATGCTTGCTCCTTGGAAGAAAAGCTATCACCAACCTAGACAGCATATTAAAAAGCAGAGACATTACTTTGTCAACAAAGTTCCGTCTAGTCAAAGCTATTTTTTTTCCAGTAGTCATGTATGTATGGATGTGACAGTTGGACTGTAAGGAAAGGTGAGCACTGAAGAATTGATGTTTTTGAACTGTGGTGTTGGAGAAGACTCCTGAGAGTCCCTTGGACTGCAAGGAGATCCAACCTGTCCATCCTAAAGGAAATCAGTTCTGATTATTCATTGGATTTGGCAAAACTAATACAATTATGTAAAGTTTAAAAATAAAATAAAATTTAAAAAATAAATACATTAATTAAAAAAAAATAAAAAGACTGATGCTGAAGCTGAAACTCCAATACTTTGGCCACCTGATGCAAAGAGCTGACTCATTTGAAAAGTCCCTGATGCTGGGAAGGATTGAAGGTGGGAAGCAAGGGGACAACAGAGGATGAGCTGGTTGGATGGCATCATGATGCGATGGACATGAGTTTGAGTAGGCTCTGGGAGTTGGTGACGGACAGGGAAGCCTGGTGTGTTGCAGTCCATTAGGTCACAAAGAGTCGGACACGACTGAGCGACTGAACTGAACTGAGTATGTTTCCATCTTTTTCCTGTGATAGTACAGGGTGTGTCCCACTCTTATCTGCCCACTTATTTCCATGATCTTCCCAAACGCTGAGGAACTTTGCCTTTCCCCTCTCACTTTTGGGTGGTTGGTCAATCTCTCCTTCTCTCCCTAGTGTCCCATCAAAACCAAATAGGCCCTAGAAGTTCCTGTACTGAAAGTAGCTTTTCCTGACCACATACGCAGTTACTGTCTTCCCTTTGGGCCACAGATTTATATGCATATGTGCAATGTGCCATTCCCACTTGAACATCACAGTGTTGTCCTTATTAATATGCACACAGACATTTCTCCATCCTTCCCACCTCTGAATTATTGCCCTCCTCTCAGCTTTACCACAGCCTCCATAAGCATCATCATGCAAGCATTTAAGCCAGAAGTCATGGAATGATTATGAATTCTTCCCTTTCCCACATCTTCTTGACTTGTTATCCAAGAAGTACCTTTAATTTTCACAGCCAAAATGTATTTCTTATCCTTTGTCTTTCTTTCCATCCTACCAATATCATAATTCAAATTACCCTTTTATATGAGTGACTAAAATAACCTTTTAATGGGTCTCTCCACCTTTTTGATTGCCCTCAATCATATTATGTGTTCAACAAAAATTACTGAGAGCCAACAGTAGTTAGTAAAGAATCTGCCTGCCAATGCAGGAAACACAAGAGATGTGGGTTCAATCCCTGGGTTAGGAAGATTCCCTGGAGTAGGAAATGTCAACTCACTCCAATGTTCTTGCCTGGAGAATCCCATGGTCAGAGAAGCCTGTTGGGCTAGAGTCCATGGGGTCTCAAAAAGTTGGACATGACTGAACATGCACTCAAATAATATAAGACACTTCTAGAAGCTTTGGATAACCAGTGAAGAAAACAGCCAGAGCAATCTTATCCTCATGGACCTTACATTTCAGTTGGGAGTACATGGAGGGTATTATGCTAAGTGAAATAAGTAGGACAAAGAGAAATAAATACTATCTGATATCACATATATATGGGAAATAAAAATTTAAACAAACTAGTGAATATAACAAAAAAGAAATGGACTCACATATAGAGAACAAACTAACGGTTACCAGTGGGGAGAGGGAGTAGGGAAGGGGCAATATAAAGGGTAAGGAATTAAGAGGTATAAACTATTAAGTATGAAATGAGTTACAAGGAAATATTGTACAATACAGGAGATATTTTATTATAACTATATATGGAGTATAAGCTTTAAAAGTATGAATGACTGTATTATACACCTATAACACATAATATTGCACATCAACTATACTTTAGCAAAAAAAATTAATCATAATAAAGAATCATACTAGAAGGGAATTAATTCTATGGCTAAAACAAACAGAAAGCTAGAGAGGGATGATGCGAAACCAAGATTTCTAAATGAAGACTATGTGGGGACTTTACAATTTTAAATATGGTGGTCAGGGCAGGCCTGGTTCGAAAAGTGAAATGTGACCAAAACTTGAGGAGGCAAAGTACTGAAGAACAACGAGGAGTCTACTGAGGCTGAAACAGAAGGACTGAAGGGAGATATGCTAGAAAGTAAAAGCAGAGAAAGGCAGAGGGAGTTGGAGAGCAATGACACCAGGTATGAAGTGCCAGAATCGTCGTTAGCTTTTTGTCTGATTAAGATGGAGAGTGATGGAAGGTTTTCAGTGGAAGAGTGTCCTTATCTAATATAACTTTAAATGTTCACTTTGGCTGCTATTTTGGAGTAGATTATAAGAAGAAAATTTCTAGAAGTAACACACATCACTCCTCAGATCATATACAGTCTTGAGGGCTGACTCAGGTCTTACGGTTTCACCCGGAATTAAGGGAAGCCATTGAAAGGATTTTTATCAGAGTATTGACAAAATACTGAGACAAAATATTGAATATGAAACAAACAAAAGTATGAAACAAAATAATATTTATATTGAAATAAAATAATATTTTAATTGGTTATTATTTTCTGCCTATGTGGATAAAAACACTCTAATACCTTTATTAGAATTATTTTTCACTTAATTGACTTTTTTGGACAAATATCTGATAAAATAAAATTAATTTATGTCTATATAAATTCCTTTCATAGACATAAGTTGCTGTAACAGAAGATAAGAATAAGTATCATATTTACACAAATGGTTTTCATTGAAGAACTTCTTTACAAATGACTTATGTAATGATTTTCAAAATATTCTGTATATACAAGTTTTTTTGTGGGACCAAGTTTAATGTACTAATGGCTATCTTCAGAGGGATAGGTGATAGTTTTGGCTAATATTTTTACTTGTATTAGTTATAACAAGTCTAGCTTTTGTTTTTACTTGTTTTCTTCTTTTCTGTTTGTGTTGTTCATTAAGCTCACTTCTAAATCAATCAGGTGAAATGTGAGATGGCAAAGTGATTTCAGGAAACACAAGGGCATGCATTCCAAGGTGTTAAACTTCAAGAATTTCACAAACGTTAGTATTACCGTATTAATTTCCTAGTATCAAATATAGTAAATGTTTAGACTGTTTGACAAGCTTAGCTTCTCTTCTTTTGATTCTTCTTCTTTTTTTCTTTTAATTTGTATTGTAATTTTCCATCAACATCTGGTCCATTATCTTGGGGAAACCAGAAACCTCCGAGTCTGGTTGATTGCACATACGAATCTTCCCCCATCTTCCTCAATGAACCTTTTCAGCATCAGTGACTGCAATGACACTCTTACTCTTTGGGGACTTTTAAAAACGGGACAATCACGACACATTCCTTTTCATCTTTGCCTCCCATAATTTTCTTTGGCACAGGTCTTGTCAAAAATGCTTGATTTTTTTCTTCTCCAATTAGAATTCTTCAAAGGAGAGAAAATGAGAGTTGGAGCCCAGATTTTGTATCAAATGCTTCTAGGACCAAGGCTGCTCCCGCTTTTGAAGTCCCTTCTGCCTACCTCTTGATGCTGCAACCCTCTTAATAACACCATTAGCCATTTCAGCTCCATTTTTCTGACAGGATTGGTGGAAAGCAAGGGAGAGCCTTTCATGTAAGACTTTGCTACTCTGCTGCTATGCCTTAAAGATAAAAATTACTTTGATTCATCTGGTCCTAGTGTATACATGTAGCTTACCCTCTTTGCTTAGATAGCAGTAATGGCTATCACTGGGTTTTTCCTGATTCCCTGTTAATTAATGGAGATTAGAACTCTATACAACTAATTTAAAAGAATTACTTAAAGATGTCTCTTCAAAGCAATGTAGACATAAGATACAGATTAAGCTCTGAATATTTGAAATAACAAATTCTATTTCTAGTCAGCTAATGACAGAGATAAAAATATCTTAAAATAACTTCCTCTCATAGCTAGAGAGGAGAATAGTAGAATATAGTATATATTTATCTTAAAAATTAAAATAAGAAAAAAATGTATCATAGAATCAACCCTTTCCATTAGAAGAAGGCGATTTTAATGCTTATAATTTTTGCTGCATGTACCTTCTTCTTCAGAACAGACGAATAGACAAGCTCCACTTCTTGGTGAAACAGAAGTGGGTGAACTGGCTGAATAATATATTTGCATCCATGGACTTGAATGTGAGAATTTGAGAAAGAACTATGTTTAAGCACATGGCTTTGGCATATACTGAACACTGACCTATTCTATGAAGCTATTACATATTTTTACCCTTTGCAATCATCTGACTTTCACACTTGACTATACCTTTTTTCTTCTAGAGGAAATTAGCATGCTTGTGCATAGAATAAAAGTAAAGCACTTTACAGTCATGTTAATTGAGTGCATCTTTTAGCAAACCTATCTTTCTGCTGATTGCTTCTGGTAAAAATAAGATTTATAAGCCGGTGTACGAGACAGCAAAAGAGACACTGATGTATAGAACAGTCTTATGGACTCTGTGGGAGAGGGAGAGGGTGGGAAGATTTGGGAGAATGACAGAAAGATGTAAAATATCATGTAAGAAACGAGTTGCCAGTCCAGGTTCGATGCACGATACTGGATGCTTGGGGCTAGTGCACTGGGACGACCCAGAGGGATGGTATGGGGAGGGAGGAGGGAGGAGGGTTCAGCATGGGGAACACATGTATACCTGTGGCAGATTCATTTTGATATTTGGCAAAACTAATACAATTATGTAAAGTTTAAAAATAAAATAAAATAAAATAAAGATTTATAAGCATGCTTTTCAATCAGAGTTTGCACTTGTCCTTTGAGAGTTAAATAATATTTGTATTTTGAGATGTGTGTTATTATCTGAATAGTTGTAGCTGGACCTTCGGAGCAAGGTACTGGAGCAGTAGAAACTGAAAAAAAGAAATGAGTTGGGACTGGTATATGATAACCTCATCTTCTGTTGATGTCCCACTCATGGTGCTATTTGACACCCTAGGCAACTTACTATCTTAGGCAATATTTCTCCTTGTGGTTGATAGGATTTGCTCTGAAGATTGTGAGAAAACTCAGTGTTAATCTACTGGGACTTGATGCATTGATGATAGGTAGGTTTAAGGGGAAAAAATTCCTCCCGTTTCTGAAAATCAGGAATTAGTTGCTGTATTCCAAGGTACTTGGGGTTCTCAAAGCTCTTCCAATGGTGGTGGATATGCTGTTCCTTGCTCATATCATATCCGGAAGTGTTCTGATACTGCCAGCAGAATTTCTGTAGGCTTTCTCTGTCTTTTGGTGATCTTGTCTGACCATAAAGAAAAGTGTGTTGAACAGAGTTCTCCTACACCATTCTCACTGCCTACCCTCCACCTGCACATCAGATCAGGGGTGACAATGGGAAGGTGCAGAGAGCTCTGCTCAGTGGAGCAAATTTCCTTGGGAGTCTCAGTTTGGCTGCAGGGTGGCACGGTAAAGAGTACCCTGCAGTGTTGGCTGGATCCTGGGGAACCTAGACCTGACAGTCCTCTAGGAATCTCTCAGAAACTGCTGCAGACCATCAGAGAAAAGCGTGAAATCTCAGAAACTGCTGCGGACCATTGGAGAAGAGCGTGAAAACATAGACATGATCACTGCCAGGTAAAAACTGCAGAGCAAAACTCATTCCCCAAGTCTCTCTGCTGGAATATCACAAAAATAAAATGGCAAATATGAAAACTATTTGCCAGCAAGAACTAATTAGAGCCCTTAATTGAACCCCCTTTTCCAAGAAGTGGCACTAGAGAGATAAATAAGTCAACAAAATTCTTTGTTATTTATTAATATTCTGTGTTAAGTCGTTTCAATCATGTTCAACTCTTTGTGACCCTATGGACTATAGCCCTCCAGGCTCCTCTGTTCATGGGATTCTCCAGGCAAGAATACTAGATTAGGCTGCCATACCCTCCTCCAGGGGATCTTCCTGACCCAGGAATTGAACCCATGTCTCCTGTGGCTCCTGCATTGCAGGTAGAATCTTTGTCACTGAGCAACCAGGGAAGCCCTTATTATTATTAATACCGCACAATTTGGAGGCAATCTAATTAATAATTAACATTTAATTGTAGGTAAAATAAGGAATAATTCTAGGTATCATAAGATATTGGTGAAGACTGAAGGTGTTTATTTGTATTTCCAGATCTGTGGTCAATTAGGGAATTAATCTGAATTCTGCTAGAATTTCTCCATAAAACTGTAGCAGCCACACAAAGAGGAGTGAACCTGGGAGAGGACATTAAATCATGTCTTAGATTTGGAGGTCAGCCAAACTTTGCTCTGTGGGCCTGTCATTTAACTTTGTGAGTAAAGTTTTGTTGAAACAAAGCTGTGGCCATTTATTTATGTGTAGTCCGTGACTGCCTTCCATCTAGAACTGCAGAGCTGAATGTTTGCAACAGAGACCGTAGGCTCACAACATTAAAAATGTTTTCTCTTTGGTTCTTTGCAGATAACATTTGCCCAGTATTGTCTTAGACAAAAGTAGGGTTTGGGGGCTTGCCAACAAAGAAAATCATTCTCAGATAAGATGGAGAGTGACAAGGAGACTTTACCAACTGCATTATAAAATACACAAACAACCTAAATAAAGACAACAACACTAAGTATAAACAAGATGAGGGGAAACACCATATTGCCTATGTAAATAAGACACATACATGCAACACACATATATGTACACACACACAAACACACACACACAAACACACAAATAAGGAAAGGACTATAAAAACTGTGGAATAAAATGTAACTGAAGGAAAACTAGAAATGTAGTCTCATAGTCAAAAACTAATGACTAATACTAATACTAAATACTAATGACTAATACAAAATACTAATGAGAGTATGAATTAAGTAAATACTTCAGAGAGAAGATGATAAGCCAAGCTAAAGTGATGGACATTTCAGAGTTAGAAAACAAAACACACAAAAAAGCAGCAAACATCCTTACAGTGTTATTCAGTTCAGTTCAGTCACTCAGTCGTGTCTGACTCTTTGTGACCCCATGGACCACAGCATACCAGGCCTCCCTGTCCATCACCAACTCCCGGAGTTTAGCCAAACTCATGTCCACTGAGTCGGTGATGCCATCCAACCATCTCATCCTCTGTCATCCCCTTCTCTTCCTGCCCTCAATCTTTCCCAGCATCAGGGTATTTTCAAATAAGTCAGCTGTTCACATCAGGTGGCCAAAGTATTGGAGTTTCAGCTTCAACATCAGTCCTTCCAATGAACACCAGGACTGATCTCCCTTAGGATGGACTCGTTGGATCTCCTTTGCAATCCGAGACTCTCAAGAGTCTTCTCTAACACCACAGTTCAAGAGCATCAGTTCTTTGGTGCTTAGCTTCCTTTATAGCCCAACATGACTACTGGAAAAACCATCAGATCAGATCAGATCAGATCAGTCACTCAGTCGTGTCCAACTCCGTGTGACCCCACAAATCGCAGAACGCCAGGCCTCCCTGTCCATCACAAACCCCTGGAGTTCACTGAGACTCACATCCATCGAGTCAGTGATGCCATCCAGCAATCTCATCCTCTGTCGTCCCCTTCTCCTCCTGCCCCTAATCCCTCGCAGCATCAGAGTCTTTTCCAATGAGTCAACTCTTCGCATGAGGTGGCCAAAGTACTGGAGTTTCAGCTTTAGCATCATTCCTTCCAAAGAAATCTCAGGGCTGATCTCCTTTAGAATGGACTGGTTGGATCTCCTTGCAGTCCAAGGGACTGTTAAGAGTCTTCTCCAACACCACAGTTCAAAAGCATCAATTCTTCGGTGCTCAGCCTTCTTCACAGTCCAACTCTCACATCCATACATGACCACAGGAAGAACCATAGCCTTGACTAGACGAATGTTTGTTGGCAAAGTAATGTCTCTGCTTTTGAATATGCTATCTAGGTTGGTCATAACTCTCCTTCCAAGGAGTAAGCGTCTTTTAATTTCATGGCTGCAGTCACCATCTGCAGTGATTTTGGAGCCCAGAAAAATAAAGTCTGACACTGTTTCCACTGTTTCCCCATTTATTTCCCATGAAGTGATGGGACCGGATGCCATGATCTTAGTTTCCATACATGACCACAGGAAAAACCATAGCCTTGACTAAATGGACCTTTGTTGACAAATAATGTCTCTGCTTTTTAAAATGCTGTCTAGGTTGGTCATAACTTTCCTTCCAAAGAGTAAGTGCAGATGCAATCACCAAAAATAAAGTCGGCCACTGTTTCCACTGTTTCCCCATCTATCTGCCATGCAGTGATGGGACCAGATGCCATGATCTTAGTTTTCTGAATGTTGAACTTTAAGCCAACTTTTTCACTCTCCTCTTTCATTAAGAGGCTCTTTATAGTGTTATTAAATAAATTCAAAAAAACCAGGGACAAAATGGATATAGCTAAAAATCAAATTGTTGACATGGATAAAAAGCATGAGATAATTATAAATGAAAAAAATTAAGGGGTTTTAAGAATTAAAGTGAATAAATATGTAAAACAGAGGAAGATAGTCTGATGATATGAATATTTACTATTCTTAAAGCAGATAACAAGATGCAGGGTACAGAAAAGAAAATTGATATAAAGGAAGAAATAACATTGCCAGCTAAATGAGTAGGCCACCTTCAAGGAAAACTTGAAACAGAGCAACAGGCATCTTATTTAAATTAATTATCAAACTTCTAGAATAAATCCGAAAAAATAAACCATTTGAAGTCATTTATAATATGGAAAAATTTGAGTTAGTCTCAGAATTATCCACAGTAACCTTTGCTGCCAGAAGACAACGGGAGACTAATTGATATTAATAATGCTGAAGCGGATAAATGGTACCTCTGTCAATGTGATCCTTAACAAGCTGTCCTTCATCAATGAGGGTGTTAGATAAATAACCTAAACGAATCATGAAAGAATGTACAAAGACCCACATAAACTTAATGAAATTCAGAAGAAAGAAGAAGCCCTAGCGAAACGCTGAGTGAAGCATTAGATGACAGACGGCAAGGGGGCGGCGTCTACAGGCGCCGAGGGAAGATGTGGGGGCGCACGTGTGATACGCTGGCCGTCCTGGAGCAACAGGCATCACACGCTCTCAGACACGTGAGAATTCCAGAACTACCCTTTCCAGGTTAAAGCACAAACAAAATAAACGCTTAAGAATCAAAAAAAGAGAAAAATAAGAGCAATAACAACATGTAGCCAGTCAAGAATGAACAGAGAAGTAACTAAAAATAAAAAACTAAAAATAGATTAGCCATAATAAAAATAACTAGCGATAGCATTTGTAGCAATCATTAAAAATAACACGGAGTTGTAGAAAATAATATATAAGCATCATCAACTTGGAAAGGGTGAAAATAGATGTTGAAACAAGAATTAGTGGTGGAATGCTAATTTTAAAACTTTTCATGGTTTGGGATCAATAGACATTTTGTTTCAGAAAAACAGTATATCTATTTCTATCATCTTTAATATCTAACTAATGGTTCTTGAGTTGATAAAAACGTTTATCTAAAGTTGAGTGAATTAATAAGTTTTATCACAATTTCCATTTATTTTATGAACTTCAAATACTCTCAAACTTAAAAATGGCACAAATGCAATTTATGACAGTTTTGATATTCATCCATCTATACACACTGACCCGTTTTCCACCCATTTAGTCCCCCTTTCCTTCTTTCTCTTTGTGTGTTTACTCTTTTAATACTCTTTCTATTTAGAAATGTGTACACAAGAATTGATGTTTATACAAGAATTAAAATGAGAGAAGTGACATATACTAATGTCAACAATAGCTATTTCTATGTAGCAAAATTAAAATTTTTTTGTTTCCTTATTTTCTTGTTATATGTTTCTTTATTGCTCTGTTAAAATAATAAATAAGTTATTATTCAAACAAAAATATAAATTAACTCATTATTCAAAGCCCTAAGAGCATTTGAATTATATATCTGAAAATTCTGAAAGATATATCAGGATCTTTTTTACAAACAGAATTCTGAACCAGGAAGCAAAGTAACTTTGAAACAAAATGTAGTAGTCTTATTTCAGTTCAGTTCAGTTAAGTTCAGTCGCTCAGTCGTGTCTGACTCTTTGTGACTCTTTGCAGCACCAGGCCTTCCTGTCCGTCACCAACCCCTGAAGTTCACTCAAACTCATGTCCATCAAGTCAGTGATGCCATCCAGCCATCTCATCCTCTGTCGTCCCCTTCTCCTCCTGCCCCCAATCCCTCCCAGCATCAGAGTCTTTTCCAATGAGTCAACTCTTCACATGAGGTGGCCAAAGTACTAGAGTTTCAGCTTTAGCATCATTCCTTCCAAAGAAATCCCAGGGCTGATCTCCTTCAGAATGGACTGGTTGGATCTCCTTGCAGTCCAAGGGACTCTCAAGAGTCTTCTCCAACACCACAGGTCAAAAGCATCAATTCTTCAGCACTCAGCTTTCTTCACAGTCCAACTCTCACATCCATACATGACCACAGGAAAAACTATAGCCTTGACTAGACGGACCTTTGTTGGCAAAGTAATGTCTCTGCTTTTCAATATGCTATCTAGGTTGATCATAACTTTTCTTCCAAGGAGTAAGCGTCTTTTAATTTCATGGCTGCAGTCACCATCTGCAGTGATTTTGGAGCCCAGAAAAATAAAGTCTGACAGTGTTTCCACTCTTTCCCCATCTATTTCCCATGAAGTGATGGGACCAGATGCCATGATCTTCATTTTCTTAATGTTGAGCTTTAAGCCAACTTTTTCACTCTCCTCTTTCACTTTCATCAAGAGGCTTTTTAGTTCCTCTTCATTTTCTGCCATAAGGGTGGTAGTCTTATTTGGCTTAGCTAAAATTATAAAATTGACAAAGCTCCCCACCACCCTCCCATATGCATTCTTTCTTATGTTATGACTCTGAACCTAGGAATGGTAGAATTTTTTTTTTTTCAAATCTATTATAATCTGTAAGAATCCCACCTGGGCACTACCCTTTGTGGTTTCCTTGAACAAAAATGTTTCTTTCTCAGTCTGGCCTATGTTCATATTCTAAGATATTTTTGCCAAGGCATTATTATCTAACTTATTGCCTATTATTTTACAATTTCTAGAAAACACTTGTGTTACAACCCCATTCAAAAGAGTAATAACTACACAGAAAATGAGAATTGTTATGGACATGAATATGCTGAAGATCTCCTCAAATTCTGCATCTTTTTCACCAACACAAAAGGAAGAGTTTGGACTACTACTTTAACAACCAGTATTAAGATCTTCTCATTTTTCCGTGAGACCTAAAGAGTCCTTGAATCACATGTTATTTACTTAGAGAGTCAATGAGTAAAGATCAAACTGCAAGCAGCTTAGAAAATATCCACTGACTTAGAAACTCTAAAGAAACTGAGAATTATTAATAAAGTCCATTGTTTTAGTCTTGGCAAAATATGATTGAGTTTTCTGATTAACCACAGCCCTAGAAATTAGATTTATATCTATTCTCTCTAGAATGTTGCCACATTTCTTAATGATAATCCAAACAGATAATCATCAGTACCGCAACGATAATGCGATCCTGAAAAGGCTGAAGGCTAGGACAATGAGGAGAGCACGGTTTGGGTCCCAGCTGTGTTTACTTTCAAAAGACCATGTGTTTCTTGTTAGACCATCTTCTCGCTCCTTCGCCTTTTTCCCTCCCCTCCACAGTTCAAAACAGGAGCCAATTAGGGGTCCCAGAGTGAGTTCTTTCGCTCCCCTCACCTTTACCCTAATCTTTCTTGCATGCTCTCAGCAAAGTCAGACAACTGTGACAACAAGCTTGAGGCTTTTTTTTTGTTTTTAATTGACCCACTAGCAGAGGCTTAAAACCAGCCTACAGCAGTTATATGTATGTAGAGGTTAAGTTTAAAAATACAATCCAGGGAAAGAGACTCGAATCTATTTCATCAGAGATTTGAAAGTCATTTTCAGGTAGGTTTTAAACCCGATCAGAATAAAAGCGCACATCGAGAAGCCAGCCCTCGGGTGTAGCCTTCTTCTACCCGCACCTGTGAATCTCCAGGCTGGGGAGGTGTGGGCCATGTGGATGGATCCCTGTGACCTGAGCCAGCCCTTCCCCACCAGTGGAGGAAAGGCTAATCCTTCACTCCTCCTCCTCTGTTTCCTTTCCCCTCATCCTTACCGCCCCTGTCCCTCCAAAAGCCACAAGTGTGTGAAATACATTCATTTGCCAGGGGCTGTTTATTCTGTTTAATAGACACCTATTGCCCCCTCATCCTTTCTTTTTAGATTGTCTGGACAGGCACAAAGCAAATTAGTGCAAAATGCTTTCAGTCAAGTGTCGGGTGGAATCATGGTGATGAATGCTCCACTCTTGGGCTTTCAGATTCTCCCAGCACTTGTACTGACAGCATTGTCTCCCTCGATTACAGCCTTGCCCGTGTGTTCCCTGGGGCGCCAAAAACAATCTTGTAACTTTGGAAGGTTCTGTTCCAATGAAGACATTTTGAACTCACTGTGAAAAAAGAAACTGAAAGGATTTGACATCAAAAGTTTAGTAAAGTCTCAAACATATTTCCCTTAATGGAGCATTTCCAGTCTTTGCTGCTTCTAGTAAAGATTAGGAAGTTACAAAATAGTGACACACAAGGATGCTAGGATATAGCCCTTGACGTGAGACTCATTAATGATCTTGGCTTCAAACAAATTGCTGGAATGATGCACTTGATTTCCTTACATCAAATGTGTATATTCAGTCCTTCTTGATATTTAAAGAGGCTCCTGGGTCTTCAACAAACATTCAACTACTGTTGCTGCTGCTCAGTCAAATCAGCCATGTCCAAATCTTTGCGACTCTATGGATTGTAGCCCACCAGGCTCCTCTTTCTCTGGGATTCTCTAGGCAACAATACTGGAATAGGTTGCCATGGCCTTCTCCAGGGGATCTTCCCAACCCAGGGATTGAATCCCGGTCTCTTATGTCTCCTGCATTGCACGTGGATTCTTTACTGCTGAGCCACCATGGTAGCCCCCACTACTCTTACCCATCCCTAATGTTTGCAGTTCCAGCCCAGCCTAGAAATAAGTTAAATTGGAACAAGCACAATCATCTTCCAGGTCAGTCTCTGAATTCTCAATATTTAAAATAATTCCGCCCCCGGCCTTTTTTTTTTTCCAGAAAAACTTTATCTTTTGTTTTTTATTCCCTGCCCCCCCCTTTGTCTTTTTGCTTGTTGTTTTGTTGTTGCTTAGTTGCTAAGTCATGTCCAGCTCTTTTGTGACCCCTTAGACTATGGCCCACTAGGCTCCTCTCTCCATGGGATTTCCCAGGCAAGAATGCTGGAGTGGGTAACCTTTTCCTTCTCCAGGGGATCTTCCTGAGCAGGGATCAAGCCTGCATCTCCTGCATTGGCAGGCAGGTTCTTTACCACTGAGCCACGGAGAAAGCCCTTTCTGTTTGTTAGAAGCAGATTAATTTTTCTCTGCTATCATCTGGAGCCTAAACTACCAGTTACTACCATCGCAACTATGATGATCAGCCACTCATTTAACAAAACTTGCAGAAAATAATCCTCTTGGTAACTCAAAATGTGGAAAATACAGTGGTAAGTTCTCATCTACTACAATATTTAGGATATTGAAAAAAAAATGTCCTATTACATTTTTCTCCAAATACCAATTTAGAATAGGTGACACCTCATGAGTTGGCTTTCCAACATAATATCTCTGATATCTCTAACTCCACCAACAAAATGGGTTTTTAAAAACAATTTTGCTGTTGTGAGATCTTGATTCTTGGCAAATTGGCCCCAGGTTAGACACCAGGATACATAGCTTAATCTGAGCGAATCAGAACCTAACAGCCAGGGATCTGAAAATCAGCCAGCTGTCCCTGGCAGACAGAAAAAACAACCATGAGGATCTGCCATTGAGGTTCCTGGGATTTCTCTGCATCTTCAATGTGCTGAAGTTGGCTTGTTCAACTTTTCCTCTAATTTCGTGCAAAGCTTTTTTTAAAATCTCTTGAAAACAAACTACCAGAGTAACTTGCAATGAATATAATTTAAATGTACATAAGAAGATTTGGATGGCAAACTTCAAAAATGAGGGATTGGGTGCAAATCTGCACCAGTCTTTTACTCTCAGCAGAATCTCTAAGGCTTGACATGCGAGGTTATCCTTCGTTGGTTTTGAGAATGGCTGATGGTAGTAAGAATGTGATTTCCCTTCTTTATCATTGATTCCTCTCTATTTATTTTTATTCTTTTAACAAAATTTAAAATACAGATGAAATAAACTGAATGCATTGGGGATATAGACAATTGATTCCTGATTATGGTTCATTTAAATGATTAGAAAACACAGTCAAATGAGGAAAAATATATTCATCCAGATATCTGCCAAACACTCAAAATGAAATACTGGAAAAGCTAAAATGTGTATTTCAGTGTATTGCTTGGCAGTTTGTCAGTTTTCATTTGGTTGTTCCATTTTATAACATACCTGCTTTTCATATTTAAAATGAGGTTACTTCACAGTTCTTTCAAAAATTTCGGAATCTGCAATTATATGACTACTTTAATTTTTATTCAACTATTCTCTTGCCTATTCCAATCCACAAAGTGTAATGAATTCTATATTATTACATCAGGTAATTCATAGCTTTATATTTACTTGTCACCTGAATGATAGATATATATTTAGTCACATAAATCTTGTATATAAAAGATGCAATATTATGAGGCAAGGTTATATTCCTGGAAACCCATCTCTTATTATAAAAATAAAGAAAATAAAATGCTAACACATACTTTAAGTTTTTAATAAGCATGTGATAATTCAACTTATAATGAACTGAAACTTCTTTTGGGAGAACATTTCAGCAATACCTGAACTTCCTGAAGACGTGCAAGTGAGAAGTACAGGGAAACTGACTTAAAGGTACAATTCTTTTTTTTCAGGAAGATTTCCTACAGCAAGTAGCTCTTATTGTTTTGAAAAGTTCTGGTAGCATTCAAAAGTAATATCAGCTGTTGCATATGTACACAGGGCACAAAATTCTATGTAGAATGTCCGTGTTTATGAATGATCTCTTGCTCTGTTTGTCTAATATGCTCTTCATTGCTGAACTCCTATGAATGGGAGTCTATAAATTCCATCACTTATTCAGAATACAATCTGAAACTAATCACTCTACCTCAAAAGTACCTGGGGACAAATAGAATATAGATGGGCATATATTAACATTCAAATGATGTATTTTACCTGCCTGCAAACAAATGAAGTGCCACATTTATTATTCCAAATGCAGATAAAGCAGATTTTAGTAAAGGGGGGGAAACAGTTGTCTTTATCTTTTTTAAATCAATAGAATAAAATATTTTCAAACCTTTTAACTATTACCATAAAAGAATATATATGTAAGTAGATGGAATATATAATTTTAAAAGTAAAACTTCTAGGAAAAATAAAGCTAGCAGTTTTGAGGACATGTTACATGTCAAATCATTTTTATATATTATTTTACCTAATTTTTCCAAGTTTACCTACTCTTTACAATATCCAAGTGTAAGTATTATAATACTCATTTTGCAAAAGCTCAGAAACATTAAATACATTTTTAAATGCAATATCTGATAGGGAGAAAAGCCAGGAATTTGAACTCTGATTTGTCTGATTCTAAAGCTCTTAGCTACGTCCATTACAAGCCGCTTTTATTAGTAAAGTCACATAGTAAGAAGAGAAAATGAGATAATTAAAATGTATCTTTTCTTGTACATAGCAAATCCAAGCCATCTAATTTCTTCAATATGTGTTGAGAGTAATGCAGTTATTAATATAGAAAATAGCCTCATTTTCTTACTCTCATTAGCTAATAAGTATGTTTTTGCTAAAGCACTAACCTTAGTCTGAAATGAGAAAAATGAAAGTAGGAAGCGATTAAGAATAGGAAATGATATTCTCCTACAGTTCATGACAAAAGAGGTAGTGTATTTTGACTATATCACAAACTAACAGAACTCAATGAATGTTTATGCAGTACACATACAGGCATTTATGACACCTTAAATCGTTTGTCCCAAAATCTTACATTTTCATGGAATATAAGGGAATACAAGCAGAGGCCCCCAAAGATGTCCAGATCTTAATTCATGCAGCCAAATAAGTTACCATCCAGGGCAGAAGGGCCTTTGCAAATGTGATGAAGGACACTGAGATGGGGCAGTTGTCCTGGATTATCTGAGTGGGTCCAGCGTAATCAAGAGTCAGAGAAGACGTGACAAGGGAAGCAGAGTTAGAGCAAGACCTGAAGAAGCTGCTGCCTTTGGAGATGCAGGGTGTGGCCATGAATCAAGAACAACTGGAAGCTGGAAGAGGTAAGGGAATAAATTTCCGTCTTGAGCCTGCAGAATGAACACAGACTAGCAGTCACCTGGATTTTTATTTGCATGCTTAGTTGCTCAGATGTGTCCAATTCTTTACGACCCCATGAACTATAGCCCCCCAGGTTCCTCTGTCCCTGGGATTCTCCAAGGGGTAGCCATTCCTTTCTCCAGGGGATCTTCCCGGTCCAAGAATCAAACCTAGGTCTCCTGCATTGCAGGTAGATTTGTTACCATCTGAGGCACCAGGGAAGCCCTAGACTTTTACTTAGTAAAACCAGTTTTGGGTTTCTGACCGCAAGAAGTTTAAGATAAGAACTACATGTTGCTTTAAGTCCTGTGTTTATGATAATTTGTTACAACGATAAGAAGCTAACACAATACGTGAATTGGAAAGACAAAAATTTTGTTCATAATGCTTCTAGTTAAAATAGTAAGGCTCTCAGTATAAGTAAAGGCATAATACAGGGTATTGTTAAATTATTTTTCAGGGCACTCAGGCAGTGCATCCTGAGACTGTATTTCAGTAATGTATTCAGGGATAAAAATTCATTTTGTGAATACTTGAAGTTTGAAATGAAAAAAAATAATAACACAAACAAGCCTTTTTATTAATGACTCTGTTTGGTGTCTTAAGTTTCTGCTAAATACATGTAAAACTCCTTATGCTTGAGATAATATCTATCCCATTTTTTTAAAGCCCTGTTTTCTGTTTTTGAGAATCTCTTTTCCTGGACTCTGCTTCCTAATTTCATATGCTGATGTTGTTCTTTATGATATGAGCATCTTTGTCAACATTTCTAATATTGGGGATGCCATAAGTACTTTTCGAAAGCATGGTAATTAAAAGAGGAAGCTGTCATTTTCCTTTCCTACTGAATGAAGCATAGTCATGGTTTAAAAGTTAAGAGGAAATGAGAGTCAGAACAATGTTGTAAACCTGGCATTTCCATTCACTTTAGTTAAACTGTAAAAGTAACAGAAACACTTTGAAAAGCAGTTTGACACCATGTACAAGATCTTTAAAAATTGTATGTCTTTTGTCCTGGTAATCTCATTTCAGAGAATCTAAGAATAATAATCAGTTGTGGTGGTGGTGGTGATTTAATTGCTAAGTTTTCTCCAGCTCTTGTGATCCCATGGACTGCAGCCCGCCAGGCTCCTCTGTCCTTGGGATTTCCCAGGCAAGAATACTGGAGTGGTTTGCCATTTCCTTCTCCAGGGGACCTTCCCCACTCAGGGACTGACCCCAGGTCTCCTGCATTGCAGGTGGATTCTTTTACTGCTGAGCTATCAGGGTATACACCCAAAATCAGTTATACACCAGAAAAATTGTGAGTGTGAATTTTGTGGAGCATGATAACAGTTATTTATTCTCCTCATTAAACTTTTATCAAAATTCTGAAGTATACACGATTTCTTGTATCTGTTTGAAGAGAGAAATTGGTATAAAATTTACTTATTTTGTATATTCCCAAAGTAAGAGGAAAAAAAAAAAAAAACAAATTCATTCACTAAGAGCTGAAACAAGCACATTTGTTTTGATGTTAGAATCGTACTGATGGTTGACCAACACGAAACAAATTTTGTGTGTGATTTCTGTTTACTAAGTGCTCCTGTGTAATGATAGCCAGAGGCATGCTGTGGCACAGGGGCAGGCTTACACTCCGAGCATCCACATGTAAATGGATATATATGACACGGTATGTCTGGGCCACTAGTCTGAATATATTTAAATGAATTGACTCATGCTTAAGTCAAGCAACAGATTTATTGTATTTCTCTACAAAATATATTTGCCTAACATGGCTAAATCAACAGTTACCACCACAGATAACAGCTTTTCTTTAGCAATCAAATTTCAGAAAGTGATACGGCTTTAGAATGGTGCCCCAGAGCCTAGCTTGGAAACTAGTTCATTCTACTTCCTAATAGATATCTATTGAATAAATAAATTTCTGGGTTTATTAATGTATATCAAACACTTGTCACTTTTTTTTATTACTTTGACTTTTAAACAAGTACCTCCAGTGCATTAAAATTCCTTAGTCTCTTCTGCTATTATATTATACTATGTGATAAACTCCCAGCTTTGTTCAGACCAATTTGTTATTATAATGGAAGAGAAATTATTGGAACCCAAGGTTGAAACACTGCATATTGTTTGAACTACATTTACTCACAGGTTTCCATTTCCCTTCAAAGACCCTGTCTATGTAGACTTCAAGGCGAAACTGAAGGAAGAATGATATCTTCCTAACTCTCTTCAATACCATACAATAGTCAGCGCTTATTTTTCAGTAAGCCCCGAGTGCATTGTGCTGTGGAGGCCGCATCACACAGGATCCTTCAGAGCAGACAAATACCTTCAAAGCAGCTAGAATGCAGTGCTCCAAGTCACGAGAGCATTAATAACTGCTGTGACTTATGGAAACCTTTGAAAGAGGAACTGCTCTGGGTAATAAATACCTCTAACTGCGGTAGATTTGCCTGAACACGAATCATTCCCCTTCTTTTGGAAACAGTGCCTCATTCTCTTTGGGAAAACTATGTAACGCATGTGCTTTGGAGCCACATTGGCTCGCTTGAATGCTGACTCTGCAGCTTATTAGCTGTGTGGCCCTAGACAAGTTACTTACCATCTCTATGCGTATAGCTAATCATCTGTACAATGGGGATAATATTATAGTTCCAACATTATAAGGACATTATGTGGATCACTTGAGCTGCTACTACAATTGCAAATGCAATCAGAACAGTATTTGGCACGGAAAAGTGAAAGTGTTAGTCATTCAGTTGTGTCTGAGTCTTGAGACCCCATGGACTGTAACCCGCCAGGCTCCTCTGCCCATGGAATTCTCCAGGCAAGAATATTGGAGTGTGTTGCCACCCCTTCTCCAAAAGAGCTTCCTGATCCGGGGATCAAACCCAGGTCTCCTGCATTACAGGCAGATTCTTTATTTATTTATTTTTTTTTCTAATTTTATTTTATTTTTAAACTTTACATAATTGTATTAGTTTTGCCAAATATCAAAATGAATCCGCCACAGGTATACATGTGTTCCCCATCCTGAACCCTCCTCCCACCTCCCTCCCCATACCATCCCTCTGGGCCGTCCCAGTGCACCAGCCCCAAGCATCCAGCATCGTGCTTCGAACCTGGACTGGCAACTCGTTTCCTACATGATATTTTACATGTTTCATTGCCATTCTCCCAAATCTTCCCACCCTCTCCCTCTCCCACAGAGTCCATAAGACTGTTCTATACATCAGTGTCTCTTTTGCTGTCTTGTACACCGGGTTATTGTTACCATCTTTCTAAATTCCATATATATGCGTTAGTATACTGTATTTATGTATTTTCCTTCTGGCTTACTTCACTCTGTATAATAGGCTCCAGTTTCATCCACCTCATTAGAACTGATTCAAATGTATTCTTTTTAATGGCTGAGTAATACTCCATTGTGTATATGTACCACTGCTTTCTTATCCATTCATCTGCTGATGGACATCTAGGTTGCTTCCATGTCTTGGCTATTATAAACAGTGCTGCGATGAACATTGGGGTACACGTGTCTCTTTCCCTTCTGGTTTCCTCAGTGTGTATGCCCAGCAGTGGGGTTGCTGGATCATAAGGCAGTTCTATTTCCAGTTTTTTAAGGAATCTCCACACTGTTCTCCATAGTGGCTGTACTAGTTTGCATTCCCACCAACAGTGTAAGAGGGTTCCCTTTTCTCCATACCCTCTCCAGCATTTATTATTTGTAGACTTTTGGATCACGGCCATTCTGACTGGTGTGAAATGGTACCTCATAGTGGTTTTGATTTGCATTTCTCTGATAATGAGTGATGTTGAGCATCTTTTCATGTGTTTGTTAGCCATCTGTATGTCTTCTTTGGAGAAATGTCTATTTAGTTCTTTGGCCCATTTTTTGATTGGGTCGTTTATTTTTCTGGAGTTGAGCTGTAGGAGTTGCTTGTATATTTTTGAGATTAGTTGTTTGTTGGTTGCTTCATTTGCTATTATTTTCTCCCATTCTGAAGGCTGTCTTTTCACCTTGCTAATAGTTTCCTTTGTTGTGCAGAAGCTTTTAAGGTTAATTAGGTCCCATTTGTTTATTTTTGCTTTTATTTCCAATAATCTGGGAGGTGGGTCATAGAGGATCCTGCTGTGATGTATGTTGGAGAGTGTTTTGCCTATGTTCTCCTCTAGGAGTTTTATAGTTTCTGGTCTTATTTTAGATCTTTAATCCATTTTGAGTTTATTTTTGTGTATGGTGTTAGAAAGTGGTCCAGTTTCATTCTTTTACAAGTGGTTGACCAGATTTCCCAGCACCACTTGTTAAAGAGATTGTCTTTAATCCATTGTATATTCTTGCCTCCTTTGTCAAAGATAAGGTGTCCATAGGTGCGTGGATTTATCTCTGGGCTTTCTATTTTATTCCATTGATCAATATTTCTGTCTTTGTGCCAGTACCATACTGTCTTGATAACTGTGGCTTTGTAGTAGAGCCTGAAGTCAGGCAGGTTGATTTCTCCAGTTCCATCCTTCTTTCTCAAGATCGCTTTGGCTATTCGAGGTTTTTTGTATTTCCATACAAATTGTGAAATTATTTGTTCTAGCTCTGTGAAGAATACTGTTGGTAGCTTGATAGGGATTGCGTTGAATCTATAAATTGCTTTGGGTAGTATACTCATTTTCACTATATTGATTCTTCCAATCCATGAACATGGTATATTTCTCCATCTATTAGTGTCCTCTTTGATTTCTTTCACCAGTGTTTTATAGTTTTCTATATATAGGTCTTTAGTTTCTTTAGGTAGATATATTCCTAAGTATTTTATTCTTTCCGTTGCAATGGTGAATGGAATTGTTTCCTTAATTTCTCTTTCTGTTTTCTCATTATTAGTGTATAGGAATGCAAGGGATTTCTGTGTGTTGATTTTATATACTGCAACTTTACTATAGTCATTGATTAGTTCTAGTAATTTTCTGGTGGAATCTTTAGGGTTTTCTATGTAGAGGATCATGTCATCTGCAAATAGTGAGAGTTTTACTTCTTCTTTTCCAATTTGGATTCCTTTTATTTCTTTTTCTTCTCTGATTGCTGTGGCCAAAACTTCCAAAACTATGTTGAATAGTAATGGTGAAAGTGTGCACCTTTGTCTTGTTCCTGACTTTAGAGGAAATGCTTTCAATTTTTCACCATTGAGGATAATGTTTGCTGTGGGTTTGTCATATATAGCTTTTATTATGTTGAGGTATGTTCCTTCTATTCCTGCTTTCTGGAGAGTTTTTATCATAAATGGATGTTGAATTTTGTCAAAGGCTTTCTCTGCATCTATTGAGATAATCATATGGTTTTTATTTTTCAATTTGTTAATGTGGTGTATTACATTGATTGATTTGCGGATATTGAAGAATCCTTGCATCCCTGGGATAAAGCCCACTTGATCATGGTGTATGATCTTTTTAATGTGTTGTTGGATTCTGATTGCTAGAATTTTGTTAAGGATTTTTGCATCTATGTTCATCAGTGATATTGGCCTGTAGTTTTCTTTTTTTGTGGCATCTTTGTCAGGTTTTGGTATTAGGGTGATGGTGGCCTCATAGAATGAGTTTGGAAGTTTACCTTCCTCTGCAATTTTCTGGAAGAGTTTGAGCAGGATAGGTGTTAGCTCTTCTCTAAATTTTTGGTAGAATTCAGCTGTGAAGCCGTCTGGACCGGGGCTTTTGTTTGCTGGAAGATTTTTGATTACAGTTTCAATTTCCATGCTTGTGATGGGTCTGTTAAGATTTTCTATTTCTTCCTGGTCCAGTTTTGGAAAGTTGTACTTTTCTAAGAATTTGTCCATTTCTTCCACGTTGTCCATTTTATTGGCATATAATTGTTGATAGTAGTCCGTTATGATCCTTTGTATTTCTGTGTTGTCTGTTGTGATCTCTCCATTTTCGTTTCTAATTTTGTTGATTTGATTTTTCTCCCTTTGTTTCTTGATGAGTCTGGCTAATGGTTTGTCAATTTTATTTATCCTTTCAAAGAACCAGCTTTTGGTTTTGTTGATTTTTGCAATGGTCTGTTTTGTTTCTTTTGCATTTATTTCTGCCCTAATTTTTAAGATTTCTTTCCTTCTACTAACCCTGGGGTTCTTCATTTCTTCCTTTTCTAGTTGCTTTAGGTCTAGAGTTAGGTTATTTATTTGACTTTTTTCTTGTTTCTTGAGGTGTGCCTGTACTGCTATGAACTTTCCCCTTAGGACTGCTTTTACCGTGTCCCACAGGTTTTGGGTTGTTGTGTTTTCATTTTCATTCGTTTCTATGCAAATTTTGATTTCTTTTTTGATTTCTTCTGTGATTTGTTGGTTATTCAGCAGTGTGTTGTTCAGCCTCCATATGTTGGAATTTTTAATAGTTTTTCTCCTGTAATTGAGATCTAATCTTACTGCATTGTGGTCAGAAAAAATGCTTGGAATGATTTCTATTTTTTTGAATTTACCAAGGCTAGCTTTATGGCCCAGGATGTGATCTATCCTGGAGAAGGTTCCATGTGCGCTTGAGAAAAAGGTGAAATTCATTGTTTTGGGATGAAATGTCCTATAGATATCAATTAGGTCTAACTGGTCTATTGTATTGTTTAAAGTTTGTGTTTCCTTGTTAATTTTCTGTTTAGTTGATCTATCCATAGGTGTAAGTGGGGTATTAAAGTCTCCCACTATTATTGTGTTATTGTTAATTTCTCCTTTCATACTTGTTAGCATTTGTCTTACGTACTGTGGTGCTCCCGTGTTGGGTGCATATATATTTATAATTGTTATATCTTCTTCTTGGATTGATCCTTTGATCATTATGTAGTGACCTTCTTTGTCTCTTTTCACAGCCTTTGTTTTAAAGTCTATTTTATCTGATATGAGTATTGCTACTCCTGCTTTCTTTTGGTCCCTATTTGCATGGAAAATCTTTTTCCAGCCCTTCACTTTCAGTCTGTATGCGTCCCCTGTTTTGAGGTGGGTCTCTTGTAGACAACATATGTAGGGGTCTTGTTTTTGTATCCATTCAGCCAGTCTTTGTCTTTTGGTTGGGGCATTCAACCCATTTACGTTTAAGGTAATTACTGATAAGTATGATCCCGTTGCCATTTACTTTATTGTTTTGGGTTCGAGTTTATACACTGTTTTTGTGTTTCCTGTCTAGAGAATATCCTTTAGTATTTGTTGGAGAGCTGGTTTGGTGGTGCAGAATTCTCTCAGCTTTTGCTTGTCTGAAAAGCTTTTGATTTCTCCTTCATACTTGAATGAGATCCTTGCTGGGTACAATAATCTGGGCTGTAGGTTATTTTCTTTCATCATTTTAAGTATGTCTTGCCATTCCCTCCTGGCTTGAAGAGTTTCTATTGAAAGATCAGCTGTTATCCTTATGGGAATTCCCTTGTGTGTTATTTGTTGTTTTTCCCTTGCTGCTTTTTAATATTTGTTCTTTGTGTTTGATCTTTGTTAATTTGATTAATATGTGTCTTGGGGTGTTTCTCTTTGGGTTTATCCTGTTTGGGACTCTCTGGGTTTCTTGTACTTGGGTGATTATTTCCTTCCCCATTTTAGGGAAGTTTTCCACTATTATCTCCTCAAGTATTTTCTCATGGTCTTTCTTTTTGTCTTCTTCTTCTGGAACCCCTATGATTCGAATGTTGTAGCGTTTAATATTGTCCTGGAGGTCTCTGAGATTGTCCTTATTTCTTTTAATTCGTTTTTCTTTTATCCTCTCTGATTCATTTATTTCTACCATTCTATCTTCTAATTCACTAATCCTGTCTTCTGCCTCTGTTATTCTACTATTTGTTGCCTCCAGAGTGTTTTTAATTTCACTTATTGCATTATTCATTATATATTGACTCTTTTTTATTTCTTCTAGGTCCTTGTTAAACCTTTCTTGCATCTTCTCAATCCTTGTCTCCAGGCTATTTATCTGTGATTCCATTTTAGTTTCAAGATTTTGGATCAATTTCACTATCATTATTCGGAATTCTTTATCAGGTAGATTCCCTATCTCTTCCTCTTTTGTTTGGTTTGGTGGGCATTTATCCTGTTCCTTTATCTGCTGAGTATTCCTCTGTCTCTTCATCTTGTTTAAATTGCTGAGTTTGGGGTGTCCTTTCTGTATTCTGGCAGTTTGTGGAGTTCTCTTTATTGTGGCGTTTCCTCACTGTGTGTGGGTTTGTACAGGAGGCTTGTCAAGGTTTCCTGGTTAGGGAAGCTTGTGTCGGTGTTCTGGTGGGTGGAGCTGTATTTCTTCTCTCTCCTTTTGAAGAGTTGGGTTGCTTTTCTGGGTGCCTGATGTCCTCTGCCGGCATTCAGAAGTTGTTTTGTGGAATTTACTAGACGTTTAAATGCTCTTTTAATGAATTTGTGGGGGAGAAAGTGTTCTCCCCGTCCTACTCCTCCGCCATCTTGGCTCCTCCCCCAGGCAGATTCTTTACCATCTGAACAAAATAAATAAGCACTATTTATTTGTTAGATTACTTGGTAAATAAACAGACAGCATCTTTCCTTTGCATTCCAATTTTGTGAGACTCTTACATATTCCCTTGGCCAAGGAGTAGCACTGTATCTAAGCCAAAGAAAACTGGTTCACTGTTAATAAACATTGATGTCATAGTTATCTTGTTAAATAAACCTATGGTTCTTTAGGGTGGCTTCTCTGAAATGAATTTGTACCGTAATGTTAAACTCCCTTTCAGAGAGTTTGTTACTTTTGTTTTATTTTTTCTTCCTTTTTTTTTTTTTTTAACTTCAGAGACAAATTTACCCCATGCTGTAGTGAATTCAGAAATCATCTTTATCATTTCCTTGATGCTCTCCATTCTTTCCCTCCCTTTTTATAACTTTTGAAGCTCAATCGAAGTGCATTGAAAGGGATTCATTCTGGCAAGTAACCCTAGAAATATTCTTCACTAGCTGGAGATAGTCCAGCTTCTGCTACAGAATCCTCTCTGGAAACCACAGAGTCGCTCAGGCTCCTAGTGGTAATCGGTATTTCCCTCATAATGACAAGGTTGATCCATTTGTGTGTCTTGTGTATCTTTCTTTACAATAACTTTTTATGTTTTTTAAACCTTTTGACAATTCTCTATTGGATTGTGAATCTTTACCTTACCAGGATCTATAAGTTGTTTATATATTAGACAGATTAGTCTTTTGGTCTATTATATAAAATCAACACACTCATGTGTAGAAGTCTTAAAATTTCTACACAGTCAAATTTATCGATATTTTATTTTATGGCCTTTGAATTTTGAGTCATTTTTAATAAATCCAATCACACTCTAGAGATGTAATGCAAATTTCTCATATTTACTTAGGGTTTCATTTTTTTACATTTAGATATTGAGCCATTTGAGTCTTATGGGTTATGATGCCTGTCCATTTGGAGATACTTGTGAAAGAACTTTCTCCTATTTTCTTTTAGTGCTTTGATGTTTTCACATTTTCAGTCCAATCAGTGATCCACTTTTGATCCATTTTGCTGCACATCCCTATGCAGTAGACCTACCCCATTAGCTGAATAGTACAGGAGGCATAACTCAAAGATCCACAGTTCTGAATGACAAACCTTTTAATTACTTTGTTGAGGTATAACATACCATAAACTTAACTAATTGTAAATGTACAATTCAATGACTTTAGATTGTTCAACCACCTTTATATCTTTTAAAAACTTTTCCATTTATTCAGTGATATTACTTTCTTTTAAATTATCATTCACTGAAATGGATTAATTTTGGTGTACATTCTCATCTATTTCAATATATGTATAGAGGTGTGGGGGCTTCCCAGGTGGCGCTAGTGGTAAAGAATGCTCCTGCCACTGCAGGAGATGAAAGAGACCCTGGTTCAATCCTGGGTCAGGAAGGTCCCCTGGAGAAGGACACAAGCCACCCACTCTAGTATTCTTGCCTGGAGAATTCCATGGACAGAGGCGCCTGGCGGGCTACAGTCCATAGGGTTGCAAAGAGTTGGACACAACTGAAGTGATTTAAAATGCACACAAACATAGTTATGTAACCTTCCCTGCAATCAGGACTCAGAATATAAAAAGATAAAAACATAAAAAGAGAGAGTAAAAGAATTTCAATTTTGGTAAATTTTCTATATCCTAAGCAGGCTATGCAAAGTTAAGTATACAAATGTCTATCAATAGATCAATCAATAAAATCTCTGCAAAGTAGTAATCAAAATAGATAAAATAGAATCAGAAACTAAAAATTGTTCAAACAATGTCCCTCCAAAAAAGAGGAGCACTATAGTCTAAATGTTTGTGTAACCCTCACATACATATGTGGAAAATCTAATGACTAGTGTAATGGTATTAGGAGACAGAGACTTTGGAAGGAGATTAATTTTTGAGGGTAGGTAGAAACCCCAGGAGTGGAACTAATGCTTTCGTAAAAGAGATCTCAGAGGGTGCTCTCATCCCTTATGGGGTCATAATCAGATCCTGACCCTGTCAGCACCCCAGTCTTGGTCTTCTAGCCTCCCAAATTATGAGAAATAAATGTACCACCCAATCCATGGTATTTTGTTATGGCAGCTCCACTAAGACAGGTAGGAAAAGGGAAATAGTAATCAAAAGCAGAGGCAACAAAATAAATGAGAAAGTGGGCCTAAATCCAAGCCCGTCAACTGTTACATTTCATGCAAATGATTTTAAACACACTACTTAAAACACAAATATTGTTAAAATGAGGAAAATAGCATGAATCAACTAGGCTTTCTACAAGAAACTTACTTCAAATATATAAACAGGTAGATTAAAAGTAAAAGGATAGAAGTACATGTACCTTGTCAACATAATCAAAAGAAAATTGGAACAGCTTTATCAGTATTGGATAAAATAGACTTCATGCGCACGTGTGCATGCTAAGTCGCTTCAGTACTGTCCGACTTTCTGTGACCCCATGGACTGTACCCCATCAGGCTCCTCTGTCCATGGGGATTCTACAGGCAAGAATACTGGAGTGGGTTGCCATTTTCTTCTCCAAAATAGACTTCATAGAAAAAGAAACTATCAAGGAAAGGAAGGGATGTGTGTGTGTGTGTGCGCGCATGTTCAGTCATGTCTGACTTTTTGTGACCCCATGGACTGTAGGCCACCAGGCTCCTCTGTCCATGAAATTTTCCAAGCAAGAATACTGGTGGGTTTCCATTTCCTACTCCAGGGGATCTTCTTGACCCAGGGATCAAACCTATGTTTCTTGCCTCTCCTGCATTGGCAGGCAGATTCCTTACCACTGTACCACTGATAAGGCCTTAGAAAGGGATATTATCTATTAATAAATGGGTGAATTAACCAAGAATATATAGTATCCTTAATGTCTACATATCTATCAATACAGCTTTAAAATGGGCAAAGCAAAATCTGATAGGAAAGGAGAAATAGGTTCCTGTACATGTAGAGTTGAGAACCTTGATACTTATTTCTCAGTAACAGAACTCGTGGACAGAAAATAAGTAGACATATTGAAGGACTAAACACCATCATCAATGAACTAGATGTAACATTAATAGATATTCTACTGAAGAACAGTAGAATACATAATCTTTTCGGGTAAACATGGAACATACCCTGAGTCATCAAATGAACCTTTACAAATTAAAATAACGAAATCATATAAAAATATTTTCTCTGGCAATTCATTCTTAGAACATTTTCATAATCCTATAAATTCTGAGAGTTCCATATGCAGTCACTTTCTTCTTCAAAACTCGAGCCAAAAAAAAAAAATCAATTATTTTTCTGTATCTCGATAAACTTGTCTTTTCTGAACATTTAACATAAGTGGAATCATACAAAATGTAGACATTTTTGTTTAGTTTCTTTCACTTAGCAAAATGCTTTTGAGGTTCTCTCATGCTGTAGCATGTTTTAGGATTGTTTTTCTGTACTTTCATTGCATAGATATACTATATTTTTCATCCACTCATTATGTGAAGTACTTTAAAACTATCTTCATCTTTTTTGTTATGAATAATAACTGCTGTGAACATTCACATATAAGTCTTCCAGGAACATATGTTTTTATTTTCTTTGTGTAAATTCATAGAAATAGAAGTGTTAGGTCATCTAAAAACTTCTGTTTCATTTTAAAACATATTCCAAATTGTTTTCCAAAGTGACTTCACAATATAGCATTCCCACTAGCAACATATGAAGGTTCCAGTTTCCCTGCGTCCTTGTCAACCCTTCATTTTCCCACTTTCGGATTATAGCATCTCAGTGGATGGATAGGGATAGGAAACTGTGTTTTAACTTGCATTTCACTAATACTTTATGGGATTGGGTTTCTTTCTAAGTGGTTTGTACATACTGTAAAATGTTTACATCTTTATCTATTTTAAAAATCGGGTTGACTTCATATTTTTGTTTTAAGAATTCTGTACATATAGACACAAGTGCTTTGTCAGACACATGATTTGCAAATATTTTCTAGTAGTCTGTGACTTAGCTTTGCATCCTCTTGATAGTGCTTTACGAAGCACAAAATGTTTAATTTTACTGATGTCTATCTGATTATTTTTATGGTTGTATTTTGATGTTGTTTGCCTAAGAACACAAGGTCATGGAGATGTTCTCTTATGTTCATTTTAGATATTCTATAGGGTTAGCTTTGTGTCTGTGGTTCCTTTTAAAGTTAACGTTTGTATATAGTATGAGATGGGCTTCCCTTGGGGCTCAGACAGTAAAGAATCTGCCTGCAGTGCGGAAGACCCAGTTTCGATCCCTGGGTCAGAAAAACCTCTGGAGAAGGGAATGGCTACCCACTCCAGTATTCTTGCCTGGAGAATTCTATGGACAGGCGAGCCTCGAGGGCTGCAGTCCACGGGGTCGCAAAGAGTCAAACACGACTGCGTGACTAACACTTTCACTTTCAGACTTTATCGTATGGGGTAAAGATTCACATTGACTTTTTTTGGTGCATATGGATATTCATGTTCCATCACTATTTAATGAAGTGGTTGTCCTTTCATCGTTGAATTATCAGGGCATTTTTCCTAAAATGTATTGACTCTAAACATAAATGCTAATTTGCAGTCTCTCAATTGATTTCCGTGTATTTATATCACTAATTTTTAAATATTTTACATTTATTTTTAATTGAGGGAAGTTTCTTTACAGTGTTGTGTTGTGTCTGTCGTATAACAACGCAAATCAGCCATAATTATACACACATCACCTTCATCCGGAGCCTCCCTCCCCTCCCCTCTCCCATCCCTCTAAGGCATCACAGAGGGCGAGGCTGGGTTCCGTGTGCTATAAAACAACTTCTCATCAGCTATCTATTCTGTACGTGGTGATGCATGTATGTCAGTGCTACTTTTCCCACCACATATCATAAGCCATTCCATATTTTCTTCTCCTTCAAAAAAAAAATATTACGCTCTCTTGAATCATTTCTATTTTCACATAAATGTTAGAATCAACTTATCAGTTTCTGCAAGATTTTTTCTAGTATTTTTACGGGAGCTGAATTAAATTTGTAGAACAATTTGGAAAGAATTGCCATTCAACCAATATTTACTCTTTCAATCTATGGGTAGGAGAGCTCTCTATTTATTTTGATCTCTAATGTCTCCAAGCAATATTGCATTATTTTGTTAAGCTTATCCTAAGTATTTTATTTGTTGCTGATTTGGAATGGAACTATTTATTAATTTCAACTTAAAATTGTTTATTGCTGCATATAAAAGCACAATTGGTTTTTGCCTATCGATATTTTTTGTGCCTTTTGACTTTGTTAAACTTGCCTATTAGCTTTACTGATCTAACCATGTATTCCATAAAATTTTCCAAACATAAAATAGTGCTATTTGTAGACAAAGACAGTCTTATTTCATCCTTACCTATCTGGATTCCTTTCAGTAATTGTATTTGGCGTAGAAACTCTATTACAACATTGAAAGGAAGAGGGAGAGTAGATATTTTGCTTTGTTCCCAGTTTTAAGGAGAAAGTATTCAATCTTTCACCATTAAATTTGATATCAACCATAGGATTTTCATAGATTCTTTTTATCAAGTTGAGAAAATTTATATTTTTAGGTTCCTGAGACTTATTGTCATGAATACCTCTTGTGCTTTATCAAATGCTTTTCCTATGTCTACAAAAAGAATGCTCTTCATCCTTTATCTTATTAATATGATATAAATAACATATAACAATGGCGTAAAATGATTTTAGGTGTTGCTGAGTTCAGTTTGCTAAATTTTTAAACCAAATTCTTATTATAAATCAGTTATACTACAGACAGTGAGATTACAACCTTGTGGTATGTTTCCACAGTATTGAATTCTACTGAATAATTGTAGTCTTTACTTCCATCTCTGAGATAATAATTGTGTACACTTAAAAAAATATCAGGTTTATTATTAATTATACACTAACAGCAGTCCATTTTATGCTACCATGAAGGAAGCGTACAGCTCACGTATGTGAAAATGGGTCCATTGACATAAACCATCCTCTTTCACTGCCTTAAATATATTAGAATAAGCTTAGATCATTATTTTGTTCTCCAACAAGGTGAAACTCCCATCCTTCTAACACTGAAACACTTAGTTCAATCTTATTTTTCCCTTGTGGAAAAAAAGTGTAGATTTTACTACCTACTCCATCACTCACCCAGTTTATAGCTTGCATAATTTTTCCGCTTTTCCTCAATACCTCATGATAGTCAGTTTAAAGATCTCATCACCTGATGTATTCTATGTTTGCAGCTTGTTAAAAATCTACTCAATAAACCACAAGTGGGCATAGAAGCCAGGGATATGCACGTTTAAAGATTAAACAACACCAACAAAATGTCTTGCTGACATGATTCCTTCCTGTTACCCTATTCTCCTATTTTTTCCTCCATAAACTATATTTTGATGTCTGCCAAAATCTGAATAATCCCTAATTTTGGTTATCACTTTTAAGTTCAAACCAAATAGCTACCTAGGGTGTAGTTATCTGAATATTAAAAATGGATTATAATTAAGAATCTAGACTACGACTTAGAATTTTGAGAAGCACTGCAGTGTTATCCTGGAAAAATGACACTGCATCTTGTAGTAGGCCATAAGGGGATAAGGGGAGTATTGGCAGAAAGCCAGAGTTTTGTGTTCACTTCAAGAGCAGAGGTGATTTTTAATGCTTCAACATCATTCATGAAATATTATATATATAATTTGTGCTCACAATAACAAGCATGCTCTCCAAGGAAACATTAAAATAAATAGCTCCTTTAACTCTTTTGTACCTTGGTCATATCTTATTTTGATGAACCCATAAAAAGGGAAGGTAAGATTGATGTTGGACAGATCAGTAGGGCAATCATGCAGTTTATTACATATTTATGACTCTGAAAGATCAAAGGATGTTTTTATGCATATAACTTGGCAAATGTATTTTGCCACGTTCAGATATGTTCCAAGTGACTTCAGTGGGGAAGTGAAAAGATCTGGCGCTCTGCCTGTAATGCTATTTGGCAAGACATTGAATGATGGTGGGATTTGAGAACACAGTAACATACTGTATCACATGTATATGTACACACACTCTATATATGTATGCATACATTTACTGGTATATAGGAAATGTGTGACTGTGTACACACTCTATATAAATATGTTAAGCTACATAATCAGAGTAATTAGATGAAATATTGGTATCAGTATGTACCAATAAACTATACGTTTGGAAGGACTCCATTATTCTTCGTGATTATAATATTTTCAAGGAAACTCTAAGAAAATGTTATCATTAATACCCTACAGATTTTAAAATGTGTATTTATTAACAAAGTTCTCTGTGCTTTTAGTTAGCAGTCTAACATTTTGAAGGATGTGCAACTTGATTCCCTTTACACTGTAGGGGTAAGGGTGAGCCAAAGTAACACGTGGCTCCCGCCCCACAGAACAGAAACTCCCAACCTCTCAGAAACCAGTGACCTCCACCCACTCCCATTCCTGTCCAACATGATTTTCCACATGTGTGATGTGTGTGTTGCTTGTGTCTTTCTTATGAGCTGAGTCCGAGTGGATGTTCCTTTGTCATTATAAAGTCAATTATGGACCTGGGAGTATCATACTAAGTCAGACAGAGAAAGACAAATAGATGATATCACATACACAGAGTCTAAAACTATGGACACAAATGAACTTTTCTACAAAACAGAAAGAGACTCAGAGAATGAACTTATGGTTATCAGGGGGAGGTTAGTGGAAGGGATAGATTGGGAGTTTGGGATTGACATGTACACGCTACTGTATTTAAAACAGATAATCAACAAGGACCTGAATCTTCAAAACCCAGGGATCGAACCCAGGTCTCCTGAGATGCAGGTAGATTCTTTACCATTGAGCCACTGGGGAAGCCCCAACAAAAACCTACTATATCAGTTCAGTTCAGTTCAGTCACCCACCTGTGTCTGAATCTTTGCGAACCTATGAATCGCAGCACGCCAGCCTCCCTGTCCATCACCAACTCCCAGAGTTCACTCAAACTCATGCCCATTGAGTCGGTGATGCCATCTAGCCATCTCATCCTCTGTCGTCCCCTTCTCCTCCTGCCCCCAATCCCTCCCAGCATCAGAGTCTTTTCCAATGAGTCAACTCTTCGCATGAGGTGGCCAAAATATTGGAGTTTTAGCTTTAGCATCAGTCCTTCCAATGAACACCCAGGACTGATCTCTTCAGAATGGACTGGTTGGATCTCCTTGCAGTCCAAGGGACTCTCAAGAGTCTTTTCCAACACCACAGTTCAAAAGCATCAATTCTTCGGCACTCAGCTTTCTTCACAGTCCAACTCTCACATCCATACATGACCACTGGAAAAACCATAGCCTTGACCAGACAAACCTTTGTGGGCAAAGTACTGTCTCTGCTTTTGAATACGCTATCTATGTTGGACATAACTTTCCTTTCAAGGAGTAAGCGTCTTTTAATTTCATGGCTGTAATCACCTTCTGCAGTGATTTTGGAGCCCAGAAAAATAAAGTCAGCCACTGTTTCCACTCTTTCCCCATCTATTTGCCATGAAGTGATGGGACCAGATACCATGATCTTAGTTTTCTGAATGTTGAGCGTTAAGCCAACTTTTTTATTCTCCTCTTTCACTTTCATCAAGAGGCCTTTTAATTCCTCTTCACTTTCTACCATAAGGGTGGTGTCATCTGCATATCTGTGGTTATTGATATTTCTCTCAGCAATCATGATTCCAGCTTGTGCTTCTTCCAGCCCAGCATTTCTCATGATGTACCCTGCATATAAGTTAAATAAGCAGGGTGACAATATACAGCCTTGATGTACACCTTTTCCTATTTGGAACCCGTCTGTTGTTCCATGTCGAGTTCTAAATGTTGCTTCCTCACCTGAATATGGCAGGTAATAATAATTAAAACATCTGACAGCTTCTCCACTAAATGAAAAATAAATAAATAAATAAATTATTAGGGTTATCAAAGAAGTCTAATATCCCATTAACAAAGATACTTTTAGTTTAAAATTAGAAAAAAAATAAACTTTTAGTAATTTTTCCTATATCCAAATCTTCTTAAGTATCAACAAATCATTAAAGTTACGTGATCCCAGGTTTTCTCAAAGTATGGTGCAAAGAACCCATGAATCTTTAGTTTACTCTGGGGGTCACTTTAGAGAGTGCCTCAAAGATACATTTGAGAAACACTGGGTTAAACAACTTTGAGTGGCTTTCTACAGTATAGACTGTATCACCCTTGAAATCATCAGGAGGTTGCTTTAGCTTTTCCTCCAAATGATCAGAGTCGGTGATTCCTTTACGCATTGCATCAGGGGCACTGTGCAGAACAGACCCTGGTGAGCATGATTATCTGACTGGGCTGCCATTGCAATAATTTATAGTTAATTTACCATTGATGTTGAGTGCTCACAGCCCTAGTTACTTTACTTAGTACTCATCTAAATACTCTTACAGTGGTCTATAGATGAGGAAGGTAAAACTCAAAGAAGTTGAACAAATTGAAGTTAAAGGTTATAGGAGCACATGGCTAATTACAAAGTCAAAATTTGGCCCAGGTCTGTCTAGGTCCGTTATATCTTACAAGTCTTTAAGTCAAGAAAAAATACTGTAGCTGTGTATGGTGGTGGATGTTTCCTAGTTCATTCACAGTATATAAAAGTATCAAATAATTATGTTCTACAACTAAAACTAATGTAATGTTATATGACATATATTCCTCAATGGAGAAAGAAAAAATAATAAAATAAAATCACACCAAAGTTTATCATACTGAAATATTTTTATCAACGTCTGAGTAGTCACTAGATCAGGTATGATGAGAAAGCATCATTCCATCTACTGTCATATTCTATACCAAATCATACATTATTTGTTGTCAGTTGCCAAGTATTTCACTTCCAGATGTATTGTTTTTACAATTCATGCTCCAAGTATTGGCTTACATTTGCAAAACATTAATGCTCAAATAATTAAAGGGCAAACATTAAATACTGATCAAGAGTAAGAAACTTTACCTTTAGACCCTGTGACTGCAGGCTGTTAGTACCTATTTGTGGATCTAAATTTCACTAAAGCAAAGTGACTTGGTCACATTAATCTTGACTTTTCCCACTGAGTAAGTTAGAGAATAGTTGAGAAGAAAATGTGGCGTGGCAACTGAGCACTGATATTTCTTGTCTTGTTTGTGAAAATCACTCAGTCGTGCCTGACTCTTTGTGACCCCATGGATTACACAGTCCGTGGAATTCTGCTGTCCAGAATTCTGGAGTTGGCAGCCTTTTCCTTCTCCAAGGGATCTTCCCAACCGAGGGATTGAACCCAGGTCTCCTGCATTGCAGGCCAGTTCTTCACCAGCTGAGCCATAAGGAAAGCCCAAAAATACTGGAGTGGGTAGCCTATCCCTTCTCCAGGGGATCTTCCTGACCCAGGAATCAAACCCAGGTCTCCTGCATTGCAGGCAGATTCTTTACCAACTGTACTATGAAAGAAGCCTCCTTTATGAGGGGTTTGTAAATCAGGTTGCCCCAAAGCATTTATCAAAGTTCCTCTCCTTTCCCCACTGTGTGTTCTTGGCACCTATGTCAAAGTTCTAGTTGATCATAAATGCATGGATTTATTTCTGGGCTATCTATTCTGTTCCATTGGTCTGCGTGTCTATTTTTATGCCAGTACCATGTTGTTTTGACTGAAAGCCAAATGAGAGGAGGGCAGCAGAAGATGACCTGGTTATACAGCATCACTGACTCAATGGACATGGATTTGAGCAAACTCCAGGAGACAATGAAGGACAGGGAAGCCTGGCATGCTGCAGTCCATAGGGTCACAATGAGTCAGACACAAGTTAACAACAGAACAACAAGATCCCTAGAGACAATTTTACTTCTTCCTTTTGATTTGTATGCCTTTTTTTTTCTTATCCAATTGCTGTGGATAGGACTTTGAGTACTACATTGAGTAAAAATGATGAGAGTGCACATTATCATTTTGTTTCTGATCTTAGAGAAAAAGTTTTTAGCTTTTCACAAGTATGTTGTTACTTGTGGGTTTATCATACATGGCCTTTATTATATTGAGGTGTATTCCTTCTACACCTAACTAGTTGAGAGGTTTTTTTATCATGAAAGGATGCCAAATTTTGTCAAATGCTTTTTCTCCATCTACTGAGACAATCACACAACTTTTATCACTCATTTGGTTAATGTTGTGGATCAGGTATATTGATCTGTGTATATTGAAGCATTCTTGAACCTCAGGGATAAATCCCACTGGGTCATGATGTGTAACCCTTTTAAAGTGTTTTTGAATTTGTTTCACTAGTATTCTGTTAAGGATTTTGCTTCTGTATTAATCAGGCTCGGAGAAGGCAATGGCACCCCACTCCAGTACTCTTGCCTGGAAAACCCCATGGACAGAGGAGCCTGGTAGGCTGCAGTCCATGGGGTTGCTAAGAGTCTGACACGACTGAGCGACTTCACTTTCACTTTTCACTTTCATGCATTGGAGGAGGAAATGGCGACCCACTCCAGTGTTCTTGCCTGGAGAATCCCAGGGACAGGGGAGCCTGGTGGGCTGCCGTCTATGCGGTCACACAGAGTCGGACACGACTGAAGTGACTTAGCAGCAGTATTAATCAGGCTATTGATATAAAATTTTCTTTTCTTGTAATGTCCTTATCTAACTTTGTTATGAAGGTAATGCTAGCCTCCTAAAGTGAGTTTGGAAGTGTTTCTTTCTCTGCAACTTTTTGGAAGAGTTTGATAAGGATTTGTATTAATTCTTTTTAATGTTTGATTGAAATCAACAATGAAGCTATCATGTCTAGACTTTGGGACCGTCACTGGTAGGTTTTTGATTACTGACTCTATCTTCTTACTTGTTATTGGTCTACTCAAATTCTCTATTTATTATAATTCAGTCTTGATAGATTGTATGCATCTAAGAATTTCCCTAGTTTGTCCAAATCTGTTGGTATATAATTGCTAACAATAGTCTCCTATTTGTATTTCTGTAGTATCAATTATAATGTCTCCTCCTTTTCACAATTTTACTTATTTAAGCTTTTTCTTTTTTTTTTTTTCCTTAGTTATTCTAGGTAAAAGTTTGTCAATTTTATTTTATTTTTTATCTGCCATTCCAAAAAAAGAAAACTCTTAGTTTCACTGATCTTTCCTTTTGGTATTCTAATCTCTATTTTAATGAAACAATACCCTTACCTCATTCCATATATCAAATCAACTCAAAGTGGAATAAAAACTTACTGTAAGTTCTGAAACTATGAGACTATTAGGAAAAAAAAACAAAACAGGAAAAAAAGTTTGACATTTCTCTGTGCAAAGAATTTTGGATGCAATCCCAGAAGCACAGCAATAAAAGAGAAAATAAACAAATGGGATTGCATAACTTTGAAACACTGCTGCACAGCAAAGGAAACTTCACTAGAGTGAATAGACACCTTAGAATGAATAGACAACCTAGGAGGAAATAATTGCAAACTTTATATGATAAGGAGTTAATATTCAAAATATATATGGAACTCAAACAGCTAAATAGCAATAAAACAACAATTTAAAAGTGGGTAAAGGATCTGAATAGACATGTCTTCAAATAAGACATATAAATGGCCAACAAGTATGTAAAACAATGCTCAACATCATTAATGATCAGGGAAATGCAAATAAAAATCACAGTCCCATACCTGTTAGAAATGCTATCACCCAAAAGACAAAAATTAGTCAGAGTTGGCAAACATGGAGAAAAGGGAAATCTTATACACTATTGGGGAGCACATAAATGGGCATGGTCATTATGGAAAACAATATAGAGAGTCCTCAAAAAAATAAAAATTAAATTTAAAAAACATAATAAAATAAAATAGTCTTCAAAAATAAAAATAAAATAAAAAACATAATCCAACAATCTATTTCTGGGTATATATTTAAAAAATGAAACCAGTATCTAAAAGAGACATCTGTGCTTCCACATTCATTGCTATATTATTCACAATAGCCAAGATATGTAAACAATGCATGTATCTGTTGATGGCTAAAGAAGTAGAATGGATAAAGAGAAGATATATTACGTTATAATTCTATTATATTACATATTTCATCGTATATTTTTGAAATGGAATATTTTCCAGTCTTGAGAGGGAAGGCAACCCTATCTTTTGTGACAATGTAGATGAGGCTTGAGGACATTTTACTGCTTGAAAGACAAATATTATACTATCTCACTTACATGTGGAATCTGAAAACAAATAAAATAACTCCATTCATAGAAGCAGAGAGTAGAATGGTGGTTACGAGAACATGGGGGATGGGTAGGGGAAATGGAGAGGTGCTGGTCAAAGGTACAAGGTTACACTGAAATAGGATGAATGTCTAGAGAGCTAGTACATAGCAGAATGACTATACTTAATAATATTATGTTCAGTGAACACCAGAAATATGCTATGAGAGTAGATTTCAAGTGCACTTGTCACTGACCTGCCTCTTGAGAAATCTGTATGCAGGTCAGGAAGCAACAGTTAGAACTGGACATGGAACAACAGACTGGTTCCAAATAGGAAAAGGAGTACGTCAAGGCTGTATATTGTCACCCTGCTTATTTAACTTCTATGCAGAGTACATCACGAGAAACGCTGGGCTGGAAGAAGCACATACTGGAATCAATATTGCCAGGAGAAATATCAATAACCTTAGACATGCAGATAACACCACCCTGATGGCAGAAAGTGAAGAGCAACTAAAAACCCTCTTGATGAAAGTGAAAGAGGAGAGTGAAAAAGTTGGCTTAATGCTTAACATTCAGAAAACGAAGATCATGGTATCTGGTCCCATCACTTCATGGGAAATAGATGGGGAAACAGTGGAAACAGTGTCAGACTTTATTTTTTTGGACTCCAAAATCACTGCAGATGGTGACTGCAACCATGAAATTAAAAGATGCTTACTCCTTGGAAGGAAAGTTATGACCTACCTAGATAGCATATTCAAAAGCAGAGACATTACTTGGCCAACAAAGGTCCATCTAGTCAAGGCTATGGTTTTTCCTGTGGTCATGTATGAATGTGAGAGTTGGACTGTAAAGAAGGCTGAGCCCTGAAGAATTGATGCTTTTGAACTGTGGTGTTGGAGAAGACTCTTGAGAGTCCCTTGGACTGCAAGGAGATCCAACCAGTCCATTCTGAAGGAGTTCAGCCCTGGAATTTCTTTGGAAGGAATGATGCTAAAGCTGAAACTCCAGTACTTTGCCCACCTCATGCGAAGAGTTGACTCATTGGAAAAGACTCTGATGCTGCGAGGGATTGGAGGCAGGAGGAGAAGGGGACGCCAGAGGATGAGATGGCTGGATGGCATCACTGACTCAATGGACGTGAGTCTGAGTGAACTCTGGGAGTTGGTGATGGAAAGAGAGGCCTGGCGCGCTGCGATTCATGGGGTCACAAAGAGTCGGACATGACTGAGCGACTGAACTGACTAATTGAAGCAGATGATATGTTAATTAGCTTGACTGTAGTAGCTATTTATACTTATATCAAAGCATTATGTAGTACACCTTGAATAAATACAATTTAATATATATATAAATAAAATAGAGACTAGTATGATATTTCAAACTACACATAATTATATGCATAGATCTGAAGACTAAGACTTTTTTTTTAATAAACTCATTGTCAAAATTTGTCACTTGACATGCTCAGTTGCTCAGTCATGCCCAACTCTATGTGATGCTATGAACTCTAGCCTGCTAGACTCCTCTGTACATGAAATATTCCAGGCAAGAATAATGGAGTAGGTTGCCATTTTCTACTCCAGAAGTGATCCAGGGATCAAACCCACATCTCTTGCATCTCCTGCGCTGGCAGGCAGATTCTTTACCGTTGAACCATCTGGTGAGTACTTGCAAGTTATTGTGTGATTAAATGATAATGGCAAGTCCATGTTTGAAATAAAAATACATTCTTCAAATAGGATAGGTAAGTATCAATATTTATACTTATATTTGAGCTTCACAAGCTTGAAAAGGATGAGTAAATTTCTGATTAGGATTTTCTACAACTTTACTGACCCATAAAGCTGAAGAAAGGGGATACCAAAATGTGCTAATATATATAGAAGCTGCCAACACTGTGGAGGGAAATATCAGTATTATTGCCTGGAGTCCAGGCAATTTGGAGTTTATCGCTGCATGAATGTTGCTACCATATATGTATATACACATGATATATTTAATGGATGTGTGTGTGTGTGTGTGTGTATGGTATGTGGATAATATGTGCTTCATACTCTATTTGTAGAATTATTGAATTATAAGAAAGAAGGCCTAGAAAAAACTTTTACTATTTGATATTTGAATGTGTGTTTTTCTGAAAAAATATTAATAAATATAAATTTGTGGCTGAAGGTTTATCCAATATGTATACAGGAACAGTGTGTTCCAAAATGTATGAAACACGTTTCTGTGTCTTCACAAAATTAATGTGGCATTCCTATAAGCAAAAGTTTGAACTAGAAAACTGCTGGATACTTTTAAATTCATATGAATTAAAATCATATTTTTAAGTAATTTTTTTCTTATGAATCTTTCCTAATTTTTTAAGGCTTACCTGATCTCAAGTTTGTCAGATTCCATTCAGGTTTATCCACTGGGCACCACTAATGGATCTTTTAAAAGAAGATAGAAGCCTAGGCTTCAATCAGGAAACCTTGATAAATGCTTCATGTAGACATATTTTATCTAAACGGTCTTCAGCAGTTGAGGGAGCATAGCACTTACCAAAAATCCAAATCTTAATTCTGTGTTCATGTCTTTTGTGCAGTAGAGTACTCACTCCTGTAAGAGGGCATCTCTTAATAAAGATTTAAGAGTCTTTCCAAATCTTTCTAATAAAGATTTAGAGTCTTTCCAAGAGAGATCAGTTCAGGCCAGGTATTCCTGACTTCAACAAGAGCAGTGGGGATATTGCAATGTTTAAAAGGTTGAACTCTGGGATCAGACTGCCTGGGTTTAAATCCTAACTACTTTTCAGGTGTGCTTGGGTGACTTATGTAACCTCTCTGTGTCTTAGTTTCCTTATCTGTAAAATAAAAACAATAATACTTCTTACCTACACTGATTGTTATGAGGAGTTAATGAATACTAAATGTCAATACCTAGACCAGTGTCTGGAAAACTGTATTATAATTATGTCAAATGAATATAAAAATTAATTGCAAAGTTCTCCAGAGAGTGACACTCCTGGCCACTTCTCTCCCATGGGCCCATTAAACATTCGTTACTGCCGCTGCTAAGTCACTTCAGTTGTGCCTGACTCTGTGCGACCCCATAGACGGCAGCCCACCAGGCTCCTCTGTCCGTGGGATTCTCCAGGCAAGAACACTGAGTGAGTTGCCATTTCCTTCTCCAGTGCATGAAAGTGAAAGTGAAGTCGTTCAGTCGTTGCTGACTCTTCGCAACCCCATGAAGTGCAGCCTACCAGGCTCCTCCGTCCATGGGATTCTCCAGGCAAGAGTACTGGAGTGGGGTGCCATGGCCTTCTCCAAACATTCATTGAGTGCCTTCTATATGCTACATTCCATGTTAGATGATTTCCCTGCCTACAGACAAGCAGGAACCTTATACTCAGGAATGCTGTTGTGTTATACACTTTTTCTGAAATCTGAAACTTTTGATTACTGGTGAACCTATTTGCCGGGCAGCCATGGAGATGGACACAGTGGGAGAACGAGAGGGCTAGATGAATTGAGAGAGTACATTAAAACATATACATTTCCAGGTGTGAAATAGATAGCCAGTGGGAATTTGCTCTATGACGCAGGAAGCTCAAACCCAGCGCTCTATGACAACCTAGAGGGGTGGGATGGGGTGGGAGATGGGACGGAGATTCAAGAGGGAGGGGACATATGTATACATATGGCCAACTCATGTTGATGTATGGCAGAAAGCACAACACAGTATTAGAATGCAATTATCCTCCAATTAAAAATAAATAAATTTTAAAAAGTGGAGAAAAGAGAAAAGAAAAAAAAAAAGCAGCACAGTGGAAAAACTAAGGAAATCTGAATAAACTGTAGACTACATTTGGCTAATTAATCTAGTCAGTAATAATTTGTCAATATTGATTCACTAATTTTGACAATGTGGACATACTAATTTAAGATTTTAATAGTAGAGGAAATTGGGTGTATAGTATGTGAGCACTTCCTTTACTGTTTTCACAATTTTTCTGTAAATCTGAAACATTTACATGTAAATGTTTATTTTAAAAAGTGCCCTTTCTACCTGAAAGTCATAGTCATGAAAATTATCTCAATTTCCCAGGGCCTCAGAATGGTCAAACTCCTAAACAAGCAAATAATTACTTTTTGTTCCAGGACTTTTCAGATAGAACAGAATAATCCAAACAAAAATCATAGTCATTGATACCATTTTAACATTCTCCTCTGAATTTTTAATGGATATGTAAATGAAACTAGATATTGCTTTAAAATTTTAAGAGCTGACATTCACTAAGACCATATTAAATGGTTGACTGTGCTAAATCCTTTCCAAGGATTAGCTCTTGAGGACTATTCAAAAACCTATGTGGTAAATATTTTTATTGCTTATTGCTCCTATATGAGAAAACCATTTTCATTTGTATCTGCAATGAGCTTGCCTTGGGATGGTCCAGCTTTGATTCAATGATATGCATGTAGAGTGCTTCCTGCTCTCCTTGAAATGAATGAGTAAATGACTGACCAATAAAGTGCCTCCACTGCTTCCTGGCAAACTGGGTGGTCATAGTAACCAGGGATGCTACACCTATGATAGGGAATCGGTACAGTCATTCATAAAGGAAAGAGTGCACAATGCCATTGGCATTGCTCACATACCACAGGCATTTATCTGATGTCTGGGGTGTGCAAAGAGACAGCAGGGTAGGGTCTACTTATTTCTGAAATTTTTAAAGTGTGGTAAATAATCTGCAGACCAATGCAGGAGACACAGGAGACTGGATTCAATCCCTGGGTCAGGAAGTTCCCCTGGAATAGGAAATGGAAACCCGCTCCAGTGTTCTTGCCTGGGAAATCTCATGGACAGAGGAGCCTGGCGGGCTACTCCCACAGTCCATGGAGTTGCAGAGTTGGACACAGCTGACCATGCATGCACAAACAAAAGCAAAATAAAAGAGGCAAATCACTCGACTAGTTTTTATCAATCAGTTTTATAGTCAGTCTTAGTTGGGTCTTCAGAAAACACAAGGGAGAAATGACCCCATTTAATAAATTCATAGATGTGTTAGAAGCAGGGCAATGGCACAGGGTCCCATGTTCATAAAGATCCTGTGACCAGCCTAATGTTCTGCTGCCACCATCTTGAAATTCTTATTGTTTTTTGAATAACGAGCTCTGTCTTGTCATTTTCACTGGGCACCACCAGTTATGTAGCCAGTCCTGTCATCAGTTTTATGTATGCTTTGCTTGAATGAAATCTCAGGTGCTGCTTTTGAAACTGCATCCCTCAGTGTAGCCTCACAACTTGACACTGGCTAAGTCTTCCTTAGGAAGACACAGTCATTCTTAGGAAAGTAGGTTTACCCCAGTTCCCTATATAAAATGTTGCAAATCAAGTGGGTTAAGTAAAAGATTTTGTGCTAATTTTTCTTTCTATTGCCTCTTTAGAAACCCTGAATCCAGTGCCCTGGACAAGCAGAAGCACTGGATGTGCAGTGACATTTTAATTGTAGATACAGATACTGTCACACACACACACAAAAAACCACACACACAGGATAAAGTTATCAATGCTCTGCTATAGTACCACTTACCTACTCTAGAAACTGAAGACCCAAACAGTTGACCTATGATCACAGTGCATAATTCTGGAAATGAAAACCTTCTAAGAGAAAGGATATTATTGAACGATGTGGTAGAAACACTCTAAGGCCATTTATTTACCCCTGACTTAATACTCACCAGAGCCAGGCAATCTCTGATCTCCGAATTTAAAAACTGATGAAAAGAAAATGCCATTTACTTAAGAAACATGATAGCCAAACATTGATGAGGAACTAATAAAAGTCCCTTACACACAGCTTTACACACTCCAGGGGAGTCTGATCATAGTAGTTTTGAATTAAGTTAAGCAAATTCTCATTATGCTAATGAAAATGTTATTGTTCCTCCTTTTTATTTCCTACTGAAAACCTAAGATCTTTAACTTAAAGGGCTATTTTTTCCCCAGTCTGTTTGTAGTTCCTACTCATTGTGTCCTAGCATAAGAGAAATCCACTGAGAAACCCACGAGAGGAAATATCTTCCTTAAATGTGGGTATTTTTTGAATGATGCTGGTAACTCAAAGCACCTGAAAAACTCACCTTTTGGATCCACCTGCTAAATCAGGGAGATTAGGAGGAGGGTTGAAATCTCTATTTTCAACTGGACCAGAGGAGAACTCCTCACTTTATAGAAGGCTTTAATTATTCTCTGTTTCTTCAAATATCCCTACTGCCTTCTTGGGTCTTCTCCCCTCCTTCATAATATGTCTTTTGAGATCCTGCTTCCATCTGGGAAATCCATGTCCCAAGCCTTGCTCTGATAGCTGAAGGTCCCTAATGAGGGTGGCAGTGACCTTCCAACCTCCCTAGAGATTGCCTTGACCACATGGATACCCCCAGAGCATCCTGACGTGGGTATCTTCTCACCTCTGTCAAGCTCTTTTGTTAAGTTCAACACCTTACAACAATTAGAGAGGAAAAGCCTCACTGAGTTGTTTAGATGTTATCTTTGCCACAGAGAAATTTTCTGCAATATAGGCTAGACAATTTTTCTCTAAACTAAAATTAATTGGCAGAGAATCTGCTGGTGTTTGAAAGAAAATAATGGGACACTGTAAAAAGATTTTCTTGGGGATTACAATGGAGTAATTAAAAAATCTGTCCTCTCTTTTTCCCTCTCCTCTATTTACCGTAATTCCACCTATATGAGATCTTTTTAAAGTGCCAACACAGAATGAAAACCAATTTAATTCATTAGTAAGAAATATCCAGAAAGTATCAGGTGCTGTTTGTATCAGTTTGTTTGTTGAGCTTAGCTTTTATTTCTGGTTTAAACTGCCAAATTCACTCCTAGACAGAGAATCTCCTGGACTGCTCTTTGCAAGTGGATGGCCACTGGTAAGTTCACAGGTTTGAAGAGAAATCTCATTAATAAGCTGGAAAAAGCCCAGGATATGAGTTCTTTACTAGAGGTGATGAGCAATGTCAATCAGATTTGTTTTATTGAAAGTTTGAATTAAAAGATGCAAAAGGAAACAGATTTGGGGGTATCTGAGAGGTTCCTATAGAGAACTAGGCCTGGTGGCCAAATGTATTCAGGAAAAGGGAAAAGGGAAAGGATGGACAGCTATGGGAAGAGTATCAGACATGCAAATGACCCTCAGAGACCAGAGGAGAGCAGTAGCTCTTACCATTACAACTGCGTGGTGCAACAGGGCCATCAGCCCTTTATGTTCCTCCATTCACGAAAACCTCTAAAGAAATAATGTAGAAGAAGCTCTTGTAATACTCTATCCTTCTTACATGAGCTTGTGAACCTTTGCTTTTAAATATTTGAATATTTAACCAGGGCACCAAGAAATAAGATGGGAGTGGAATCCTTGTCCACATTTCCTCTTGAGAAATACAGAAGGAAAATAGATACAAACCTATTGATTTCCTACTGGAAACATGGCATGTATCACACTATCAGCAAATTTGATTTTTATACAACCTCAGAAAATAAGTATAATTACAAGCATATCAGAGGTAAGACAACTAGGAGCAAGAATGTCAAACAATTTGTCCAAAGTAATTGGGAGTCTAACATTTAAACTAATTTTTTTTCCTTTTCCAAATCCCATATCCTTTCCAGTATACAGTGTTGTTTAACTATAACAACGTGGACAAAACAAAAGAAAAGAAGGAAAGGAGGAAGGAAGGAAGGGAGGAAGGAAGAAACAGAGAGCAGCAGTTTTAATATCGACTACCTCTGGACACTTTTACATGAAATCATTCGGTCCTCACGAGCACGAAGAAAAACAGAACTTATATGTAAGTATATGTATAAAATATAATATGCATGTATATGTATGTGTGTATTTTATATGTACATGTATGTATGTACATATATACATATATGCGTGTATATATACATGTATGTATATTTTATATGTATGTATTTTATACACAAGAAAATGAAGGTCATCAAAATCACACAGCAAGGAATGGAACCGGGATTTAAGCAGAGCCAAAGTGATTCTGGTGGAGAGGTCTGACAGAACGTGGTCCACCAGAGAAGGGAACGGCAAACCACCTCAGTATTCTTGCCTTGAGAACCCCATGAACAGTGTGAAAAGGCAAAATGATAAGATACTGAAAGAGGAACTCCCCAGGTCAGTAGGTGCCCAATATGCTACTGGAGATCAGTGGAGAAATAACTCCAGAAAGAATGAAGGGATGGAGCCAAAGCAAAAACAATAGCCAGTGGTGGATGTGACTGGTGATAAAGCAAGGTCCAATGCTATAAAGAGCAATATTGCATAGGAACCTGGAATGTCAGGTCCATGAATCAAGGCAAACTGGAAGTGGTCAAACAGGAGATGGCAAGAGTGAACGTCGACATTCTAGGAATCAGCGAACTAAAATGGACTGGAATGGGTGAATTTAACTCAGATGACCATTATATCTACTACTGTGGGCAGGAATCCCTTAGAAGAAATGGAGTAGCCTTCACGGTCAACAAAAGAGTCTGAAATGCAATACTTGGATGCAATCTCAAAAATTACAGAATGATCTCTCTTCATTTCCAAGGAAAACCATTCAATATCACGATAATCCAAACCTATGCTCCAACCAGTAATGCTGAAGAAGCTGAAGTTGAACGGTTCTATGAAGACCTACAAGACCTTTCAGAACTAACACCCAAAATAGATGTCCTTTTCATTATAGGGGACTGGAATGCAAAAGTAGGAAGTCAAGAAACACCTGGAGTAACAGGCAAATTTGGCCTTGGAATATGGAATGAAGCAGGGCAAAGGCTGATAGAGTTTTGCCAAGAGAACTCACTGGTCATAGCAAACACCCTTTTCCAACAACACAAGAGAAGACTCTATACATGGACATCACCAGATGGTCAACACCGAAATCAGATTGATTGTATTCTTTGCAATCAAAGATGGAGAAGCTCTATACAGTCAGCAAAAACAAGACCAGGAGCTGACTGTGGCTCAGATCATGAACTCCTTATTGCCAAATTCAGACTTAAATTGAGGAAAGTAGGGAACACCACTAGACTATTCAGGTATGATCTAAATCAAATCCCTTATGATTATACAGTGGAAGTGAGAAATAGATTTAAGGGACTAGAGCTGATAGATAGAGTGCCTGATGAACTATGGAAGGAGGTTCATGCCATTGTACAATAGACAGGGATCAAGACCATCCCCATGGAAAAGAAATGCAAAAAGCAAAACGGCTGTCTGAGGAGGCCTTATTATTAGCTGTGGAAAGAAGAGAAGTGAAAAGCAAAGGAGAAAAGGAAAGATATTCCCATTTGAATGCAGAGTTCCAAAGAATAAGAAGGAGAGATAAGAAAGCCTTCCTCAGCGATCAATGCAAAGCAATAGAGGAAAACAACAGAATGAGAAAGACTAGAGATCTCTTCAAAATAGAGATACCAAGGGAACATTTCATGCAAAGACGGGCTAGATTAAGGACAGAAATGGTATGGACCTAACAGAAGCAGAAGATATTAAGAAGAGGTGGCAAGGATACACAGAAGAACTGTACAAAAAATATCTTCACCACCCAGATAATCATGATGGTGTGATCACTCATCAAGAGCCAGACATCTTGGAATGTGAAATCAAGTGGGCCTTAGAAAGAATCACTATGAACAAAGCTAGTGGAGGTGATGGAATTCCAGTTGAGCTCTTTCAAATCCTGAAATATGATGCTGTGAAAGTGCTACACTCAATATGCCAGCAAATTTGGAAAACTCAGCAGTGGCCACAGGACTGGAAAAGGTCAGTTTTTATTCCAATCCCAAAGAAAGACAATGCCAAAGAATGCTCAAACTACTTCATAATTGCACTCATCTCACACGCTAGTAAAGTAATGCTCATAATTCTCCAAGCCAGGCTTCAGCATTACATGAACTGTGAACTTCCAGATGTTCAAGCTGGTTTTAGAAAAGGCAGAGGAACCAGAAATCAAATTGCCAACATCTACTGGATCATGGAAAAAGCAAGAGAGTTCCAGAAAAACATATATTTCTGCTTTATTGACTATGCCAAAGCCTTTGACTGTGTGGATCACAATAAACTGTGGAAAATTCTTCAAGAGATGGGAATACCAGACCACCTGACCTGCCTCTTGAGAAATTTATATGCAGGTCAGGAAGCAACAGTTAGAACTGGACATGGAACAACAGAGTTGTTCCAAATAGGAAAAGGAGTACGTCAAGGCTGTATATTGTCACCCTGCTTATTTAACTTCTATGCAGAGTACATCATGAGAAACGCTGGGCTGGAAGAAGCACATACTGGAATCAAGATTGCCAGGAGAAATATCAATAACCTCAGACATGCAAATGACACCACCCTTATGGCAGAAAGTGAAGAGCAACTAAAAAGCCTCTTGATGAAAGTGAAACAGGAGAGTGAAAAAGTTAGCTTAAAGCTCAACATTCAGAAAACGAAGATCATGGCTTCTGATCCCATCACTTCATGGGAAATATGGGGAAACACTGGAAACAGTGTCAGACTGTTTTGGGGGGCTCCAAAATCAGTGCAGATGGTGATTGCAGCCGTGAAATTAAAAGACGCTTACTCCTTGGAAGGAAAGTTATGACCAACCTAGACAGCATATTTAAAAGCAAAGACATTACTTTGCCAGCAAAGGTCCGTCTAGTCAAGGCTATGGTTTTTCCAGTGGTCATGTATGGATGTGAGAGTTGGACTATGAAGAAAGTTGAGGGCCGAAGAATTGATTCTTTTGAACTGTGGTGTTGGATAAGACTCTCGAGAGTCCCTTGGACTGCAAGGAGAGCCAATCAGTCCATCCTAAAGGAGATCAGCCCTGGGTGTTCTTTAGAAGGAATGATGCTAAAGCTGAAACTCCAGTACTTTGGCCACCTCATGGGAAGAGTTGACTCATTGGAAAAGACTCTGCTGCTGGGAGGGATTGGGGGCAGAAGGAGAAGGGGACGACAGAGGATGAGATGATGGCTAGATGGCATCACTGACTCAATGGACATGAGTTTGAGTGAACTCCGGGAGTTGGTGATGGACAGGGAGGCCTGGCACGCTGCAATTCATAAGGTCACAAAGAGTCAGACACGAGTGAGCAACTGAACTGAACTGACTGAGCGACTGAACTGAACTGAACTGAATGTAATTGCATTACTTTACCTTCCACTAAACTGACGGTTTTCCTGGAGAACCACACACATCAGAACAATTATAGCTGATGATTAAGTAGAAAATCAAGAATAGTGTAGACCTTTATATATATGAAGATCCAGATTCAAAAGGTTAGATTTTGATTCAAGAATTTGCATTCAATCTTATCTAATCCCTCCTTCTGGGATCTCGATAATGATAGCGATAAACATATTGATCTATAGGAATGCATGCACAGCTATGTAGTAACACAGATAGGGTTACATATAAAATGTAGATTTGGATTGGGCCATCAGAAGACAATTTCAGCACACTTATGGAATCTGAAAGCACTGAGAAGGGTTGATCAGGAAATGATGGAGGAAACTGTGGCTGATGCTCAGAGGGGCCTGCAGGACACAAAGAGCCAGTCTCCCTAGCAGGATCCCCAAGATGCTGCAATATGGAGACAACAGGAACAGCACAGACTAAGTTAAAATTTGCTTAGTACTTTTACATGATATGGTGCATGAGTGCTAAGTCACTTCAGTTGTCTCTGACTTTTTGCAACCCTAAGGACTGTAGCCCCCCAGGCTCCTCTGTCCCCAGGATTTCCTAACCTAGAATACTAGAGTGGGTGGCCATTTCCTTCTCCAGTAGATCTTCCCAAACAAGGGACTGAACCTGGGTCTCCTGCACTGCGGGCAAATTCTTTACCATCTGAGTCACCAGGGAAGCCCACATGATATGGTACATTTTCCCCAATTTTCTATAAAATGGGCATGTTTGACCATGTTTAATCCAATGTGTATTTGAGGCTATCAAGGTCTGTTTCCACTCACAAATAAAAGTTATAATGACCAAATAAATGAGGATTCGATGTTTTCTATATGCCTAACTCTTTAAGCCTGATATTCATGGAATCCATCTGCAATTGTACATAGTGAAATATGTACCCTCATTTAGTTCACTAACTTTTATATACATGAAGCTATCTCTCATTAAGTCTCAGCAGGAACTTCTGTTGTTAATATAATGTCTTTAAGTGTAATATTCTTTTAAATTATAATGTATCTTTTTTTCCTATTTCTGAATGGATATGGATTTTTACTGAAATAATCCTTCCGAAAAAAGCTAAAAATGCTTTTGTAAAATTTGCAACCCTCTCATGGTCAACCAAATTGGGGAAACACTGAGGATACATTTATTTACAGGAAAAAGGTCTCCCAGGTGGCCCAGTGTTAAAGAATCCACCTGCCAATGCAGGAGATGTGGGTTCAATACCTGGACTGGGAAGATCTCATGGAGAAGGAAATGGCAACCCACTCCAGTATTCTTGCCTGGGAAATCCCATGGATAGAGCAATCTGTTGAGCTATAGTCCATGGGGTCCCAAAGAGTCAGGTACAACTTAGCAACTAAACAACAATTCTTTAAGTACTTAATTGGCACTTGCTGCTGCTGCTAAGTCGCTTCAGTCATGTCCGACTCTGTGCAACCCCATAGACAGCAGCCCACCAGGCTCCCCCGTCCCTGGGATTCTCCAGGCAAGAACACTGGAGTGGGTTGCCATTTCCTTCTCCAATGCATGAAAGTGAAAAGTGAAAGTGAAGTCACTCAGTCGTGTCCGACTCTTCGTGACCCCATGAACTGCAGCCCACCAGGCTCCTCCATCCATGGGATTCTCCAGGCAAGAGTACAGGAGTGGGGTGCCATTGCCTTCTCCTGGCACTTGCTACAATCCACTAACATTGGTATTATCTCTACTTTTTAGAAGGGAAAACTGAGGTTCGAGGGGGTTAGGGAAACAAAAACACATACCTAATATGAAGAGAGTCAGGATTCCAGTGTGATCAAATCAGACTCCCAATGCAGTACTCTTTCTATTGAACTATTGTTACTGCTACTAAGCCCTAACCTTATGATGGAAGTTTCCACTTCCTGATGTTCAGTGTAGAAACTAAACAATGAGATGAGGAGTCAGTTTGGTAGTTTTGCATTTCTAGGTTTATACTAAGATTGAAAACCATAGTGTTTTTCTACCATAACTAAGTAAATAAAAGAACGTGTGTTTATAACTTCTCACTCCCCACCAAAATTTCAGCTGCTGGACCAGTGCTTGGCACACAGTAGGGACATTATAATTACTTACTGAATAAATGCATGAACAATTCAGAGAACTGTTGATTGAACCTTTTCTTTCTTTTCTTTTACTTGCCTATTTAGCATAATCAGGCAGATTTTGAGCCAATTATTAATGTCAGAAATGGAAGTTCATTCTAGAGAACAATGCTTTTGAAAATAAAGAACCACGTCACTTTGGTGTGAGTGGCAGAGCCTTCTGTCCCTCTGCAGCCAGTTTACTACTAAGCTTACTGATTAGCTGATCAGTGATTCATTTAATTATTAATGCTGTTTACATATTTGGATTATTACAGCCACTAAGCAGTTCTGCTACCCTTCTGCTTCCTCTGCACTTTAAAGTAAAGTAAGAGGGTTAAGAAGTGAGAAGATAAGTAGCAAATTAAGCTAAGAGATGCACAAGGCAAACCAACCAGAAGGACTTGTAATGAGAGACTGCGCATGGGGTGAAAGAAATCACAAAGTAGTGAGCGAAAGGTGGGCCACTTCTCTGCAAGGACCGTCTAAACTTTGCAGTAGAGTCTATGTATAAATGCTCATCTATACACTATTTATAACAAATCATGGGAGCTTGGAAACCTGATCATACACTCAGTGACTGCAGCAGCTGGAGGAAGCCCACATGTCCCCATACCTCCCATGGAAGCTGCTGGAAGGAGGGGAGGAATGACAAAAGAAGTTTTAGCATCTTTCATCTCCGTGAGGGTTGAAACTGAATTTCGACAGAAAATGCTGCACTTCCCCTAAAAATTAGCATGCACTCTCCAGAAGGAATAAAAAAAGGTATAAATTATGTCTGATTGAACAAACACAACTCCAGCATTGAACAGCCAGTCAATGGAGAGGGCAGGGAAAGGCAATGAAGCAGGGTAATGTGTAATCTCACCAGTCAATGGACTGTGGGCAGGCCCCCGTGGCCCAGCACTGGAGGTGTCAGGGAGATAAATAGCAGAGTGTCCTCCTCAAAAATATGATTAATACCCTCCTCGGTCCACTGCTGAAGATGTAGTGGGTGCAGCTGGTCTGGACAGCAGTCGCATAGAGGGAAAACCCAGGACAATCGCAACGGAGCAGAGAGGGCAGAGGAGGACAAATAGCCACTGGAGAGGGCGTGCTGGGCCTGACAGCAGGGAGGGCATTGAGCCGGCCAGACACTTCTTAACCTGCAGCTTAAGTAACACTCAGGGCCTTCGAGGGACTTCCCTGCAGGTCCAGTGGCTAAGGCTTCCCCTTCCAAGGCAGGGGGTGTGGGTTTGATCCCTGGTTGGGGGACTAAGGTCCACATGCTTTGTGGCCAAAAAACAAAAGCATAAAACAGAAAGGATATTATAACACATTCAATAAAGACTTTAAAAATGGTTCACATAAAAAAAAAATCTTAAAAAACAATAATTAGGGTCTTCTAGGCACGTGGACCTGAGTGCCAGAGGCTATGATCTCAAGGAGAAAAGACAAACCAAAACTGAATCTTTGAGGACATTTTGTGCCTTTCCACAAACAGTGAGTAACCTTGAAGAATTGTGGTACTTATGGAATAACTACTATGTGACTAGCACTCCCTTCAGAACTTTAATTCTCACAGATTAGTATGAGGACATAGGGTTAATGTCTTCTTCTTCAGATGGGAAGACTGATGGCCTGGAAGTTAAGTTACTTTCTCAAAGTTACATAATTAACAGATGGTAAAAGGGTGCCATTCTCAGAGACTTCCATTTGCTTCACCAAACTAAACTGACACTCTAGAGGAAAAATATTTAAGGGAAACTTGGTACGTTGTTCATCTCTGGTTGTTCACTCCAGTTTCATCCAACATCTCTTTTGTCCCTTATGTCAAAGGGTTTGGGCCAGACTTTTATTTTAGTGACGTTTCTCTTTCCTTGTATACACGGATGTCAACAGAAGACTCTCAAACATTCACAGTTATATTACTGCTGCTTACACACCTCACATACACGCACACATACAATGAGTAACCATAGTGATAAGCAAATTGTTATGCTCTAACATCTCTAATTTTACTGGTAGAAGTCAAGGGACCTTTCTGCCCTTGGGCAAATATGACTCTCACATTTTCTTTATTAGATGATTCTTTTTGTCTCAATGGTAAAGAATCTTCCTGCCGAGGCAAGGGTCACAGGACACACAGGTTTGATCCCTGGTTGAGGAAGATCCCATGGAAGAGGAAATGGCAACCCAACCCAGTATTCTTACCTGGGAAATCCCATGAATAGAGGAGCCTGGTGGGCTGCAGTCTGCAGGATGGCAAAGAGTCAGATATGACTTAACAACTGAGCATGCATACATGCACTCCCTCATGGTCAAGATACTGCAATGTTTATAAAATCACCAAAGAAGTCTTCCTAGCATGCCATAGCATTAGAATATTGTTACATAAAAGGAGTAAACTCCTTATTGCAAAATTCAGACTTAAACTGACGAAAGTAGGGAAAACCACTAGACCATGCATGTATGACCTATATCAAATCCCTTATGCTTATACAGTGGAAGTGACAAATAGATTCAAGGGATTATATCTGATAGACAGAGTGTCTGAAGAACTATGGATAGAGGTTTGTGACATTGTACAAGAGGCAGTGATCAAGACCATCCTGAAAGAAAAGAAATGTAAAAAGACCTGAGTAGGCCTTACAAATAGCTGAGAAAAGAAGAGATATGAAAGGCAAGAAGAGAAAAGGAAAGATATACCCATATGAAGGCAGAGTTCCAAAGAATAGCAAGGAGAGATAAGAAAGCCTTCCTCAGTGATCAATGCAAAGAAATAGAGGAAAGCAATAGAATGGAAAAAACTAAAGATCTCTTCAAGAAAATTAGAGATACCAAGGGAACACTTCATGCAAAGATGGGCTCAATAAAGGACAGAAATGGTATGGACCTAACAGAAGCAGAAGATATTAAGAAGAGGTGGCAAGAATACACAGAAGAACTGTACAAAAAAGGTCTTCATGACCCAGATAATCACAATGGTGTGATCACTCGCCTAGAACCAGACATCGACATCCTAGAATGCGCAGTGAAGTGGGCCTTAGAGAGCATCATTATGAACAAAGCTAGTGGAGGTGATGGAATTCCAGTTGAACTATTTCAAATCCTAAAAGATGATGCTGTGAAAGTGCTACACTCAATATGCCAGCAAATTTGGAAAATGCACCCGTGGCCACAGGACTGGAAAAGGTCAGTTTTCATTCCAATCCCTAAGAAAGGTAATGCCAAAGAATGTTCAAACTACCACATAATTGCACTCATCTCACACACTACCCAAGTAATGCTCAAAATTCTCCAAGCTAGGCTTCAACAGTATGTAAACCACGAAATTCCAGATGTTCAAGCCGGATTTAGAAAAGGCAGAGGAACCAGAGATCAAATTGCCAACATCCACTGGATCATCGAAAAAGCAAGAGAGTTCCAGAAAAACATCTACTTTTGCTTTATTGACTACGCCAAAGCCTTTAACTGTGTAGATCACAACAAACTGTGGAAATTTCTTAAACAGATTGGAATACCAAACCACATTATCTGCCTCCTGAGAAATCTGTATGCAGGTCAAGAAGCAACAGTTAGAACTAAACAACAGATTGGTTCCAAATTGAGAAAGGAGTACGTCAAGGCTGAATATTGTCACCCTGCTTATTTAACTTATATACAGAGTACACCAAGAGAAATGCCAAGCTGGATGAAGCACAAGTTGGAATCAAGATGGCTGGGAGAAATATCAGTAACCTCAAATATGCAGATGACACCACTCATATGGCAAAAAGTGAAGAACTAAAGAGCCTCTTAAAGAAAGTGAAAGAGGAGAGTGAAAAAAAATGGCTTAAAATTCATTCAGAAAACTAAGATCATGCATCCAGTCCCATCACTTCATGGCAAATAGATGGGGATACATTGGAAACAGTGAGAGACTTTATTTTGGGGAGCTCCAAAATCATTGCAGATGGTGACTGCAATCATGAAATTAAAAGACACTTGCTCCTTGGAAGAAAAGCTATGACCAACCTAGACAGCATATTAAAAAGCAGAGACAGTACTTTGCTAGCAAAGGTCCATTTAGTTAAAGCTATTGTTTTTCCAGTAGTCATGTATGGATGTGAGAATTGGACCATAAAGAAAGCTGAGTGCTGAAGAATTGATATTTTTTGAACTGTGGTGTTGGAGAAGATTTGTGAGAGTCCCTTGGACTGCAAGGAGATCCAATCAGCCCATCCTAAAGGAAATCAGTCCTGAATATTCATTGGAAGGACTGAGGCTGAAGCTGAAACTCCAATTCATTGGCCACCTGATGTGAAGAATTGACTCAATGGAAAAGACCCTGACGCTGGGAAAGATTGAAGGCTGGAGGAGAAGGGGATACAGAGGATAAGATGGCTGGATTCCATCACTGACTCTATGGACATGAATTTTAGTAGTAAATTATATCCACTTACTATTTTCTGATGAATAAATACATGGATATATAGATCTTTCATCATCAAATTAGCTAAAGTGTTATGAACCCTATTCCCTTCTTGAAAATTCACAAAGATCTGAAGACTCTTATTGTAAACAAATTTATTTAACTTGGCATTTCTACCAGTCATTTGAGTTTGTTTGTTTTTAATGTGTACTTCTAAAACCCTCACAAAATAGCATTCTATAGGCCATTGCTTAAGGAATAGGTCTTATGCCTTTGGGTCTAGTTCCAACTTCGAGTAGATATAATGCAGGACAGTAGACACACTTGAATCTGCTTTTCCTAATTCCTAATCTTTTAGATTATTGCAGCAACATAGCATTTTATTTGCAGGAGTATGAAATAAAATGCAAAACAAATGTGCGTTAATCACTTAGTTCCTTTAAGAAATATCTAAAATGTTTAAGAGGCATTTTAATTAAAGAGTAAGTCAACTTAGTTTCTGGGAATTGAGGCTTTATGTGTCCCATTTATACACATACACACCACACAGATAAAGATACTTTTTCAAAATGATATAAAAATGAATTATCACTTTGGGGCTTATAGGGAGAATTTATTTATTATGATATAATATTTCATATGAGAAATTTACAGAAACATTATCAAAACCATTCAGTGGATCTGTCTTCTTAATCAAGTGATAATTTAACCTGGGCTTTTAATTTATGAATGTCCTAAGAGCCTAGAAGTGACAGACTCAAAGTTATACCGCTGATGGGTGAAACAACTTTGGCCTAAACCCTTACTCTGATGCCTAAAGTTACCTTAGTTTCTTGTTTTATCTTTAGGCACTGATAACATAAGGCACCCACAGTGACTGGTTTCTGAAGCTCCTCAAAGCATGTTTCTAAAGACATTGCTCTGTTTGCTTAATGTGTTCTTATGACCCAGAAGTACTGGTTGAAAAGTGTGTTAGCTGCTCAGTTGTATCCAACTCTTTGTGATCCCATTGACTGTAGCACACTAGACTCATCTGTCTGTGAAATTCTCCAGACAAGAATGCTGGAGTGGGAAGCCATTCCCCTCTCCAGGGGATCTTCCCGACCCAAGAATCGAACCTGGGTCTCCTGCATTGCAGGCCTATTCTTTACTGTCTGATCAACCAGGGAAGCCCTGGTTGAAAAGTTAATCTTAAATCATCCCCTAGTATTTTGATGGGACAAGATGTACATGGTTCCCAAAGACAAATTTAACATTTTTGCAGAAGCTTTACATAATTAAGTGAGGTGGAAAGGCCTACTATCTGAGTTACTAAAATAGAAACAAAAATAGATACTTTAAGGCCAGTTAATAAAAAGGGACCCATTATTTGACTTTTGCAAATGATTTTCTTGATCTTCTGTCTAAATAACCCACATGTATTAAAATGGCTTTCAGTATAGTTTTAATATTATATATTTAGGACTCTAGGAGGGGTTCAGTATATGGAGCCATCACTGTTTTGTTAAGGAGATACTTCATGCTATATTGGAAATGAAGAAAACAAAGAAAATATGACATCATTCTTGTACTTTCTTCTCCTGAATACATAATCTCTTTTTAAGTAAAACACTAAATAAATTCATAGGCTCAGGACCCACGTAAAAACTAAATGCTTTCAAAGGCCTTGGTTAATGAGGAATCTTTTAAATGTCACATCTACAGTGCAAATTAACCAATACTGCATAGCAAAAATCCCTCACAAGAAATCTGGTCAATGGTTTATGACAAAAAAATTAATGCTTTCTGTCAAGAATAAGGGTTAAGTTTAGTATTAATCATAAAATGACCTTTAATTGCCAAACAAAAGCACTTTGTTATTTCACTACAATCCTGAACTCACCCTGAGCATTGAAAAAAACAGTCATAATTTGCTTAGTATAAATGTATTAAAGTATTAAGCCCGCTCTGCTACTCAATTAGTAAACATGTCAAGGGGTGGGTGAGTTATTCATGGTTCAGAGGGCCAGCCCCTTTTCACAAGGAACTTTTTTCACTCTAATGAAATGATGGATAATCTGGAAGTAGGTGCTTTAAGAAGATATTAATCATTCTCTGTGGTGATGTTAATCATGCGTCCCATCGTCTCCAGATGCTGTGGATCACCTTCCTTGGAGACAAAGGGCGCCTAAGCCAGGAAAGTCCTTTTGATCACCTTTCCGCAGAGACCCTCACTTGCAGCTGACATTAAAGACAGCTTTAGATTTCAGGCCATCCTTAATATAAAATGGCAAGTAGAGCACAAAACTCCATCAGCTGATTTCTGAGAAACCATGAGCTGGAGTCTCTCTCTAGTCCTAATTATTTACATTTTCATGTTGCTCATATGAGAGGGGGAAATGACTTACCTATAGGAGAAGATTCAGGCCAATCAAGTAAAATCTATAAACATATGTCCTGGAAAACTGCTTTTACAGGCTAGGTTTCTAATCTCACAAAATGTTAGCATTCCTTAGGTCAGATTTAGCTCTTAAAATGTCTCTGATGTCTCCTGGAGTTAATGAAACACTGAGCCTCCAGAGAGACTTCTAGCCAATTAAACATTTTTATGGCCAGTGTTTTTCAAAGGGAAAAAACGTTGAGTAAAATCCGAGGGCACATCTGATGAGGCTAAAATAGCTCCCATCACAGACTAATTTCAAATGCCTCATAGACCCTAGTGCCTGAGGAACAACGCTGGAAGCGTTCCTAGAGCTAAAAGGCTGTTCCATGTATTAATAAATTGCTTCAGAAAGATAAAACCAAGAGGAAGAACTAAAGCTCCTGTCATTGTGCAAAAGTATTAAGAACAATAGGGATTGGATTGTATCTTCATGTAACGAGGCACCATTTTCTTAAATGGACGTGTGCTGGGCAAGGTCTACAAATGGACATGAAGATTACTAATGAGGTTATGTGATCTCTATTTGGGGTAAAATTCTACTTAGAGACAAGTGCTCTCCTGATGTTGGCTAGTAATACTCAGATCACATCACTAAATGTTTTATATCCACATGTGAGTACAAAAGGCCTAGAAACTCACTTCAGGTCTTCTAAAGAAAACTAGCTATTTCGTTATTCACCCAAATTTAGCCCTCTAATCACCCTCCTAGATGTAGTCGTTCAAACAGAGTGATGTATCTCAACAGCCACCAAATTAGCAAAACATCACCATGAAGGTGTGTCTGTCAGTGACCCAATGATTTACTTATTTATTGGGCTTCCTAACTCCGAATACACCCACCACCATTTTACGGCACTTCCCCTTCCTCTCTGCTCCACTGGGCCACATTTAAATTCTGTTATTCCCTACAGCACATTCATCTCAGACCTTCAAATTTTCAACAGCTAGTTGTTAAGACAAACAACTAATCTCAAAAATATACAAGCAACTCCTTCAGCTCAATGCCAGAAAAATAAACGACCCAATCAAAAAATGCGCCAAAGAACTAAATAGACATTTCTCCAAAGAAGACATACAGATGGCTAAAAAGCATACGATTTGGATGATAAGAGATGAATGTCATTTCTCATAACCTTATTTCCACTCATTTTTTTCACTGGATTCAGCAAGTGAAATCTATCTCTATTTTTGCTCTTGGAAAATATCCCTGTCTAGTCCACATACCTGGTCAGCACCCTCTACCTCTGTCCAGCAATGCAATGAGCTTTCAAACAAGGAGTGTTGTTAAAGTATGCCTTTATGTACTTTCCCTGGCTTGCACTGGGTTATTAAAACAAATTATCCACTCTGCATCTTGGAACGCTCTAAACATATGGTCTTGGATGTCAGCTGGTCTCACTAACATTCCCACTTCTTGATCAACTCCTCCACATTCTTGCACAAAGCTTTTCCACCTCTTGATTTCATTCCCCCTTTACTCAGCCTCTTTATTGAAAAGAGAAAGGCCCTCAAAAACATGCTCCATTTGTACTGCCTTCATCCACCAACAAATTTGTCCTTTGCCATGTCCTTCGCTTTTGTCTTCTCAAATGATGAAGTGTTTTTCTCTCCCTATTAAAAACTCACTTGTTTGAGCTCTTGATTTTATTCTCTGCCTTTTCTTCTGTGACTGCCCTCCTGTACTCAAGCTCTCTTGATCCAGAATCTTTAAATTATCTCAGACTATAAATAATTCCAAAGCTCTCCCTCCCTAAAATAAAAATGCTTAATTTATGTCAAGCCCTCTCAATGTCTCTCTCTTGCAATTACCATCTAAAATTCTTGAAAAAAGAGTCTGTACTACTAGAGCCTTTACTGCTTCACCATCTGGCATTTGACCTCACTGCTATATTGAAATTTTCATTCCTAGAGCCATCAGTGACCCTCTAATAAATATTGAGAGCTTACTGGTATTGACCTAGGCACTTGGGATATGGCAATGAAAAAAGCACTTAGGAAGAGACTAGTATTGCAACACTTTGTATTTTATGCTGTAATATGGTTAAGTGTAATTAATATTTTAAATAACTTTCCAGATATCTTGAGTTTCTGCTTCTTCCATTTGCATCATATTTGCAAACCTTTCTCTATTCCACCTTTGTGTGTTAGCCTGAAACATTAATGTTATCTGGAGTAGGAAATGGCAACCCACTCCAGTATTCTTGTCTGTAGAATCCTATGGACAGAGGAGCCTGGCAGGCTACAGTCCATGGGGCTGCAAAGAGTTGGACATGACTGAAGTGACTGAGCACAAAAGCACAGAGTTCTTGATTTATTCCACTGCTTTTTACACCCATGCATTTATCAAGTTAACTTTATCTATTTTTAAGTGTCCGGTGACCATCTACAATATATGCTGATTTCTCCCAAGTCTATCGCAGTAGTCTAAGCTCTTCCCTTCAACATCTTTAGACCTATGCAGTTCCCCAGGTCTGGATTTCTTCCTGAGATAGACCTCAGTTTTAGTGTTCCCAAACTTATCACTTTCTCAAAATCAGCTCTTCCTTCTTTTCCTAACTTAACTCTGGAACATCAGAAGCTACTATCATTTAAGCTAAAACCTGAAGGATCATCCTTGATTATTCTTTCCTTCTCTTGAAAGTGAAAGTGAAAGTCATTCAGTCCTGTCCGACTCTTTGCGACCACATGGAATCCTCCAAGCCAGAATACTGGAGTGGGGAGCCTTTCTCTTCTCCGGGGAATCTTCCCAACCCAGGGATGGAGCCCAGGTCTCCCCACTGCAGGTAGATTCTTTACCAGCTGAGCCACAAGGGAAGACCTTCCTTCTCTTAGGGCTACCTAATAACTAGTTCTCAAATATTTATATTATTTCTTAATATTTTTCACTCTGCACTAGAATTTCATATCCTTCTGCTCTACTTTACACCCTTAAATAAATTTACTATTGATATATCAAGTCACTGTTTAGAAGTTATTGAATGAGTGAATAAGCTAAATTCAATATAACATAAAACAAGCTTTGTGATAGTGATGCTATTAACCTTGCCAGCATTATCTTTTATCACTGCATGACTCTTTATATTTCACCCAAAAAGAACTATTTTTCCTGTACATACACATGATACTTTTGGTTGTTTTTCACCTTCGTGTTTTTGCTTACTCTTTCCTGTCTGCCTCTGTACTATGCAAGAAGCACAGAGGCAGTGTTTCTTTTTCAGTAGGTGGGGGAAAGAATCAAACAGGAGGTCATATTTGAGCAAAACCTTGAAGGATCATTAAAAGTTGAACATACAATAATTAGGGAAAAAGTATTCTGGAAAATACTCAGTTGTATCTGACTCTTTGTGACCCCATCTGTAGCCCATCAGACTCCTCTGTCCATGGAATTCTCCAGGCAAGAATACTGGAATGGGTAGTCAATCCCTTCTCCAGGCAATCTTCCTGACCCAAGGATTGAACCTGGGTCTCCTGCATTGCAGGCAGATTCTTTACCATCTGAGCCACCAAGGAAGCCCCATTCTGCAAAAGTCTACGTACAGGAAAGGAAATATGAGAACATCAGAGGTAATTCAGAAAGTTTTATATGAATATACAGGGATTTATGGGAGATATCAACTAGATCTTTCTTTTTTTCTGAAAAGTTTCAAAAAAGTTGGTGTCAGAAGGGAGGGATAAATTAGGAGTTTGGATTTAACAGATACACACTACTGTATATAAAATAGTTTAACAGATACATACTACTGTATATAAAATAGATCACCTACAAGGACCTATTGTATGGGACAGGGTGAGGTGGTGTTGGCGGGCACACTATTTCCCCGGGTTAATCTTCCCCTAGCAACTACTCAGGCGTACTTAGTGTTGGGACACTGGTGAACCAAACAACTACATAGGCATTCTCCCTTATTTTTCTTTTGCCTGAAATATCCACCCTTGAACAGTCCATCTCCCCAGAAGGTCTAATGATGATATTGCTGACAGCTCAGTTGTAGCCTTGTCCTTGTATGGCAGGGCATGTTCAGAACCGAAACTACCCCTGCTGGGGCCCTTTGGACTCCTGCAGTTATTTAGAAGCAAGGGCTGGGGTCCACCCTTCACTAACTTTTTTTTAGATGACCCCTACATGTAGCACACAAGCATTAGCTGTTCTCATTCTATGCTCTGGGTAAACACATTTGCCACATGCCATTTCCCAGGTTGTGTCTCTCCGAAGAATCCCTGAACTAAAACAAACAGCTCATTTTCCCCACAGTGGAGAGTATCCAGCGGCAGTGGACCGCCCATCACACCTCCTTTAAGGTCTTCTCACAGGAGCAAGCATCTCAGTACTCTTTCTAGTCACAGTCAGAAACTGTCAGAAACGCAAAAACACACCTGTCACAGGGGTAAATATTAATATTTGGATCCGCTTTAAATGCATAAGGAGAAAAAAGAATCCAAAGGACCTCACAATTTGCAAAACTATCTCATTCACAATGGAGTCAGCGCCTCTGGTTTTTCACTTGAGCCATTGTATTTTCACAGCATAAAAATGCTATAGATTATCAATACACCATCAATGAAAAGCAGCAAATAAATACTACCACATTAAACACCCCTTTATCATTAAATGCTTCTTTTTATTGAAATTAAACATTTATTTTTAAAATATAAAATAACAAAAAAGCCTATCTTTGGACATCCCTGGTGGCTTAGTGGTAAGAATCTGCCTGGCAATGCAGGGGACACAGGTTCAATACCTGGTAAGGGAGGATTCCAGATGTTGCCACAGAGCAACTAAGCCCATGCACCACAACTATCGAGCCCCTTGCTCAATAGGTGCAGTCTACGAGCTGCAACTACTGAGCCCTTGTGTCACAATTACTGAAGCTCTCATGCCCTAGAGTCCATGCTTGCAGCAAGAGAAGCCGCTGCAGTGAGAAGCCCTCACACCACAATGAAGAGCACCCCACATACTGCAACTAGAGAAACCAGCGTGCAAAGACCCAAAGCAGTGGGGAAAAAAAAAAGTGTAAACATTTGTAAAGAAGCCTATCTTAGAATTGTATTTTTTTAATACACAGGCAGAAAATTAAGTAAAAGAGGCATTCTCAAGTTAGCAAAGTTCTAACTCTTATAGTTTCCCTATAATGACTTGGCCTAAAGACTCACCATATTTTTCAGACGTTACTTTTCAGACTTGAAATAATTTCATCATACCTTGATTTTTTTTTAATTTATTTGAAATTGAGCAGTCATTGGCAGGAATATTGGAATCCAGACACAACACAGGATCATACTATCTAAGAACTTAATCTTCTCCTGCTATAATCAATTATGTTTGCATTTTTAGGTCAAGATAAGTCAGTGGAAATAATTATTTGTTGCACAGATATTCATCAAAATATAGACTATCAAAACAAATTGTATAATACTGAGGATATGGAAAATAGTATTTTCTGAAATTGCAAATATAATTTGAAACAAAACCCCAAATTTACTAGTTTGTATTCATCCTTGTAAGTAAAGTAGATATGAAAAAGGTTCACTGGTTGACTAGAATTCACTGTAGCACAACTTATTACCCTAAAGATTTGGATAGGTCACAGGTCAAAGGATGTCCTGCAAAATTCCTTAAACAAAGATGTTACTTAAAATTTTCACATAATTTGCTTAAAACTGGGGATGCCTCTGCTCCCTTATACCAATGGTAAAATAATATTCTATTTAATTTTTTTCTTTGTATATTAAGGAATAGGTTTATCTTGTATCACCATTGAATAATGGAGGTGCCATCTAAGGATACCCTGAAGGATCCACAACTGGCAAAGGTCCGTCTAGTCAAGACTATGGTGTTTCCAATGGTCATGTATGTATTTGAAAGCTAGACCATAAAGAAAGCTGAGAGCTGAAGAATTGATGCTTTTGAACTGTGGTGTTGGAGAAGACTCTTGAGAGTCCCTTGGACTGCAAGGAGATCCAACCAGTCCATCCTAAAGGAAATCAGTCCTGAATATTCATTGGAAGGACTGATGCTGAAGCTGAAACTCCAATATTTGGGCACCTGATGCTAAGAACTGACTCACTGGAAAAGACCCTGATGCTGAGAAAGATTGAAGGCGGGAGGAGAAGGGGACAACAGAGGATAAGATGACTGGACGGCATCACCGACTCAGTGGACATGAGTTTGAGCAAGCTCCAGGAGTTGGTGATGGACAGGGAGGCCTGGAGTGCTGCAGTCCATGGGGTCACAAAGAGTCAGACATGCTGAGCAACTGAACTGAACTGAACTGAACTGAACTGAAGGATCTACAAGTCTATTGTGAATCATGCTGGCCTTGTCAAAGGACACCAGGCACTACTTGGAACCATTTTTGTAGCAAAAGGAAAATAGCCTGATAAAACAATTGCCTATATTTTTTACATATTTTTTGAAATCAAAATATTTTAGTTGCTTAACTGGCAATAGCATACCTGCCCAATTTCCTCTTAGAACCAACCTCCCAACTCAATGTTTAAGTTCAATGCTCTTCTTGACACTGTTGTTTTTGTTAAATCTCTGAGCCATGTCCAACACTTTGCGACCCCATGGACTACATCCTGCCAGGCTCCTCTGTCCATGGGATTTCCAAGCCAAGAATATAGGAGTATGTTGCTATTTCCTTCTCCATCTCTTGACATTACCATGTCCTATAAGCTATTAGTATAATTTTTATTTGGCATGACTGCTTACATCCAAGGATTACTTACAAATTCAAACTTAAGTTAGATAAACTAGACTGAGAAAGTGATTACAGTTTTGCACTGGTATTTGAAATATATACTCTTAGATGTATCCATATTCATTGTCCAGCGACCTACTGATTGAGCTTGGTAAGTAAAGGAAAGCTAGCATGGCATGATGAAAAGAGGCAGGCTTTGTAGTGAGATTTACTTAAATTTTACTCCATCACTTGCTATGTGGTTGAGTTTAGGCCAGTTATATGGCCTCTCTGACATTCAGTTTCCTCATTGTTAAAACAGAGATAATCATTCTTATAAATGACTGATTTATGCCTGTCCTGGGGTGTCTGCTCAATAATTTATAGCTTTTGAGTTTTTACAGAAATATAGAACAGGGGATGGGGAGTGTTAGTTACATTATACTGTCTTCCATTAGGTCACAACTAGATTTTTTTTTCTTCATTTTTAGGGCCCAATTTTTAAGGAAAGGGGTTTTGATGGATGAGTAAATGCACAAGAAGAGAGTAGGAAATCTAAATTATGCATTGTGAACAGCAGCATGGAGAAGAGAATACATCACAGAGATAGGCAGTTTTGTAAAATAACTGCAGATCTATAATGTGAGAAATTTAGAACTATCTGTGTGATCCCAGAGAGCAAGACTGGATGGGAGAACTACTTAGGCAGATTTAGCTCAACATAAGAGAGAAGTGAAATTCCAGCCTCTGAACTAGGTGGGCTATGAGATACATCTGTTCTAATACAAGCTGGCTAAATATCTGGTCAGGGCATTATCATCTCTATAGTGTGACTCGAATGGACTTCTGAGGTGATGTAGTGGTAAAGAGTCTGCCTGCCAATGCAGGAGACACAGGTTCAATCCCTGGGTTGGGAGGATTCTCTGGAGTAGAAAAGTGCAACCCACATCAGTATTCTTGCCTGGAAAATTCCACGCACAGAGGAGCTGGTGGGCTGCAAACCACAGGGTTGTAAAGAGTCACGTGTCTGAGTGACTGAGCATGCATGCATGTGGCTGGAATGGTAGTAAAGTGAATTATTTGATAGCTAAGGAGCTGTCTTATCCTAAGAATCTATTTTAATGCATAAAACATTATATAACTTAAAATGATGACTGTTTTCACACCAAGAAATAGAGTTCTGCCAAGTATAATGAGATAATAACCACAAGACCATTATCATATCCTCATTCTCTAGTTTCCCCAAGGTCCTTTTGTCACTTAGTACTCTCTCTTCCATCACCAAGCCAGTTTATACGCACATAATCTGGTTCCAATCTGCTTTTTCAGTCTCATATTTTGCTTCCTGCTCATCCTGGGTATAACCACATCAGGCCACCTATTCATATATAAATGGGCCATGTCTCTCTATTCTCCATACCTCTGTCCATGCATCCTGTGTCTCAAAGTTTCCTCTCCTCCTTACAATCTCTCTTCTCCTCATACCCTAGCAGTGATTTTAGGAACATGACTCTTTATTTAGAAATACCAACAGGCCTTTAAGGCCAGGACCATGTCTGCCAATATCTTGAAAGACTGTATGTGAGGTCTTTTGATAATTACACAATGTTGATTTATCCCAAGCATTTTTATTCAAAATAAAGAAAAACTGAAAAAAAATCTTTGTTCTTTGTAGGGATTTCCAGTCATTGTCACTTGGGCTACTATACAACTTGATATTGTTACAGCAAAGTTTAAAGACACAAAAGAGATAAAAGATGCAAACCTATTTTTTTAATAAAATATAGACAATATAAAGACATTTCAGGCAGCAGATTTACTGTAGATGATAATTTTCAACATTTCCCAGAAAACTGTGACCACAGGCCACTCTGATTGATGGGGTCAGGCTCTGACAGAGAATCTGATTGGAGTTCCTCTTGGCTTTGACAAGGATGCCTGCACTCTTCCAAATTAGACGAGGCCTCTGCTCCCTGTTGGACACAGTCAAAGCCCACCCTGCCTGTTTAAAGAGACAGTGATTTTAGTTAAGATCCAGGACACAGACTTTGAGGATATGAACAAATCACTTTTCCCCACATCCTTCCCTCTTCATCTCTGCATTAGGAAACAAAGGTTTGGGGAAAGTTGAATATATTCAGTGTAGTCCTTGCTTTCTGACAGTCTACTCATTGACGATGACATGAATATCTGGCAAGCTATACCAATTGTTTCCAGGTTATTCCATTTCTAAATTACCTTTCTCAATGAATTGAAGGCAAAATTTCCTTGAAGGTCATAGCTGCAATTTACAAATACTTCCTAAAACCGTCCAATCAACCAGCTGATCTTAACTTTATGGAGTGATTTAAACTGCAAGCTTGATCCTGCCTTGACCTTCACCTCCTCCAGGGGGATGTAGGATCCTGCTTGTCGCATGCTGTTCACTGAGATGCCATCTTCCTTTCTCCTCCCAGAATCGTTTCTTTTCAGCATCTGAAACCAATCATATTTGGTTGCTGCCCTGATTTTGGTAGCTCCCTCCTCTTGGGTTCCAATCCCAGATGCTAGCCAAATTTCTCTTATGAACGGTCTCTACTGGAAATGCCCACCTGCCTTTGAGAGTTGATACTAATCAGTGTTGTCTTTTGACAAAGCATGGGTTCATTCTTGCCAGGGCTCTACTTCACCAAAGTACATGGATGATTCTAAGGTTGTGCCATCTTTCTCTTCACCCAATCATTAGAATGTAATTTTGGGCGATCATAAGGGAGTTGAGTGAAGTCAACATTAATTAATCAACATTAATCAATAGCATATTAATGAAAATACTGGATGTGAGTCTACTATATAATAGATACTATACTAAGCACTGAGAAGATAGTGATAGACACTCAGCTCTATAGAGTGCCCCTAGAATAAGATAAAGCTGTGTTTCCCCTTGCGTTTATTTAAATGTTAATATACCCTTAGTGAAAGTAGTTGTCATTCAGTCATGTTCAACTCTGCAACCCCATGGTGTGTATGTAGCCCACAGGCTCCTCTGTCCATGGAATCCTCCAGGCCAGAATACTGGAGTGGGTTGCCATTCCCCTTTCCAGGGGATCTTACCAACCTAGGGATCAAACCCAGGTCTCTAGCACTGTAGGTGGGTTCTTTACCATCTAAGCCACACAGGGAAACCTGGTGAAGATGGTATCATTGCATAAATTTCCTCTTTTCTTTAGGCAAAAAAAAAAAATGTAAGGACTGCTCATTGGTGTCATTATCTCCACCTGGATATGCCTTGTATCCCTGCTCCAGTGCTCTGGTTCAAGACAATTAATCCTAATATCCAGCCCTCCTGTGGTAATTTCTCATCTTGGCAGGTCTCTTTCTGTAATGACTAAAGGGGAGTGGCCGAGTTCCCAAAGCTTGCACTGAGCCAGATGTATGCTTCCTTCCAGACGTGAACAGCCTGTTCTGGTCTCTCCCTGGCTTTCGTCTTTCTCCTTCTTGTCCTTCCTTCCTTCCTATCACTTGGCCCATAAGTAATTTCCTGAAGCTGTTGGTAAGAAAAATTGAAAGGAACTTGACTCAGTGGTAAAGAACCCGCTTGCCAATGCAGGAAAGACGCAGATGTGATCCCTGGGTTGGGAAGGTCCCCTGGACGAGGGCATGGCAACCCCCTCCAGTATTCTTGCCTGGAGAATCCCATGGACAGGGGAGTCAAGGGGTGAAGTCTAGGGGTGTCTCAAAGAGTCAGACACAACTGAGCACACAGACAGGCAAACACCTCAAGGCTCAAGTCTTTCCTTCTTCCTGTCCTCCCTCCTCTGTTCTTCCTGCTTGCCTGCCTGTCTTCCTTCCTTCCTCGCTTCCTCATTTCCTTCCTCAGTTCCCTGAAAACAGTTTGACTTCAAAAAACAAAATGAAAACAAAGCAAATGAGTCGCACAGAAGCCTCCTCCAGGTTTTGCACAGTGAAGAGCTTTGGCTGGAGCCCCCTCTAACCAAGTGTAATTAGGTGCCTGACAAATGGCAGGTAGCAGCAGAGATGGAAATCATCTCTATTATCACACTTTCCTTACTCAGAGAAAGAGCTTCAGTGCCCTAATTTTTTAACCCAATTCCAATTTCATGTTTATGAAAAGCTAGCCTCTGCCACTCCCCAGCAATCTGCTTATTGAGCATACTTTTCCGCAAGCATAATTATATCCCATCCCTTGATATGGCATCCTTTTATTTCATTTTCCTCTCCATCTCCTGCTGTGGGGACTGCCATCACAACACTTCCTGCTCTGACCAAGAGAATAGGTCATTGATTTTTTTTTTTCCTAAAGCCAGTACCACTCTGTGAATTGGTCTTGATCCCCGGAGACAGTGAGTGTAAGAGAGAGAAATGGTGAGAGCATGATAACACAGCCATAGGACCCTGGGTCAAAGGTCCCCATCCTCTCCAACAGAGTTACATTGTTTCCTCCCTCCCCTGAAGCCGGCTCGTCTAATGACAGATGCTGCTGTATGAGTGCTTATACTAGAAATTGGATGTCATTTATGTGCGGGCATATGATTATCATATGTACACATGAGCTTTAGCCAAGATCTGCATTTGGAAAGCAGTAAGCAACAAGGACAATATCCATTAGTCTATAATTTTGGATTTTTTTTTTCACTAGCTTAGACAGACTGTGCATCTTTTGCTCACATAGGAGATAGTGTGGACAGATTGAATATTTACCAATAACTTTGCAAGCCAATACTCTGTGAAGCTATATGGCATTCCTAATCTGAAGGTAACGATTAGGACAGGCTGCTGAGTGTCTGGTAGGCACAGTACTCACCGCCACTCCGCTCTGTCCCCATGATTCCGAGAACTGTACAAGCTTAGAAACAATCAGTGAATTAATTATTGAGTGAGCTGCTATTCCGTGTCAAGCTCTCATCTAGGCACAAGGAATATAGTGATAAGGAAAGCAGAGAGCACTATGTTTCCAGTAAAGGAAGAGAGGATGCAAAAAGATGACTTCACTTCACAATTTTAATCTAATTGTATGTGAGCTTGGTTTGGCTGATATCTTCAAATAATCACTGTGGTTTGATTTGAATGTGGAGAACATACTCTGAGTATACTTTGGATTTGGTTTACTATATCTATCTCTCTGACTTTATTTTGGGTATATGCATCTATATACTCTTTTCTTATTTGTAGAAACATTGGAAACTAGGTATTTCTATGATAGAAAGTGGTGAATGCCAAGGGGAACATCGCCAGACGTTTTGTGTAGAAAACATTAGATTTGTGTCCTCCCTTGCCTTGTCTCTATGTGTTTTTCCTTTGTTTTGTTTATTTGGTTTCACTTTTGATCCCCATAAAAATCAGCATCAATCTTCAAGATATTTTTTCTCAAGAATAAACTACATATTCCCCCTATGCATTGGTTTATTTTTAATTAGAAAAATGACATCCGTTCCTCTATGCCTAGAAAGGTATTGTTTGTGAGTTGTCTAAGTCTTCAATACATCAAAGATGCTCTGCACAAAGAAATATGACTGTCATAATTACTCTGACATTATAAACACAAATTATTTCATGTTTATATAACATCCTTTCCTTCCTCTTCAAATTTCCTCATATTTTCTCAAATTTGTCAAACTAAATTTACATTATTTTCCAGTTTACCTTGAAAAATAGATGACTTTTTCTTCTATATGATTTTTATGACTAGAAAAAAATTTCATTCATAGTATTTTTCCTACTAAACATTTTTAATATAAGTTTTCACCTTTAATTTGAATTATTTTGAAAATGTAAGAATTAATTGCATACTTTCATTTGGCTGTCAATTTTTTTGCACGTATCGATTCAATACTTTATATCTTAAGCTGAAAATCTTAAGTGCTGAAAATCAAACTATGGATTTGGAAACTGCTTACTTAATAGATTACTTAATAGAATATTACAGTGGTTATATATGGTAGTGGTGGCTTCCTTGCTAAGTCGTGTCCAATTCATAGGTACACATGATTCAAGATGAAATGCTAAAAATGTGATAATGCAAGTCAGAATTAAATAGATGAAAAACTGTACCATTATAATTCATAAATTACCAAAACCTGGAAACAACAAAGATATCTTTCAATTGGTGATGCATAAATAATCTATGTTACATCCATACGATGGGATATTATTTAGCACTGAGAAGAAATGAGTTATCCAGCCATGAGAAGACATGGAGAATGTTAAATGTATATTACGAAGTGCAAGATAACAGACTGAAAAAGCCTACACACTGAATGATTTCAACTATATGAAATTCTGGAAAAGGCAAAACTATGGAGACAGTAGAGATTAGTGGTTGCTGGCGGCTATAGGGGAGCTAGGGAGGAATGAATACGTTTAGTACAAGGTGTATTTAGGGCACAGAAAATATTCTATATGAAACTGTAATAGTGACTACATGTCATTATACATTTGTAAAACCCAAAGAACTATGTACAAGACAGAGTGAACCCTAATACAAACTTTGATAAACACAATAATGTTTAAGCATCCCTGCATCAGTTGCAACAAATGTACCACTCTAAGGGCTTCCCTGGTGGCTCAGCTGGTCAAGAATCCGCCTGCAATGTAGAAGACCTGGGTTCGATCTCTGGGTTGGGAAGATCCCCTGGAGAAGGGAAAGGCTACCCTCTCCAGTATTCTGGCCTGGAGAATTCCATAGACTGTATAGTCATGGGGTCACAAAGAGTCAGACATGCCTGAGTGACGTTCACTCATTCACAAGTCATGAAACAGTAACAGGGGATACTATGAGTTGATGGGGAGGGAGTGCATAAGAAGTCTCTGTACTTTCTGCTCAATCTTGCTATAAACATGTAGCTTTTAAACATAAAGTCTATAGATAAAATGAAAAGCAATTCTTAACATCCGGTAGAAGGAAGCATCACAGTATTGTACTTACTACTTACATAAATTTAGAAAATTTATAAATTGAGGATAAGAATCAACTGATAGAGTTGCTATGATGATAGAATGACATTATCAATGTCAAATCCTTAATGAAATAGGTCATGAGCTACAGTACAATCTCAGTAAATACTAGTTATTTTTATCCTTGAAAGTCATAACTATTCAAATAGCATCAAAAACAGATTTCACCAAAAACAAGTATTCCTCGTAGGTTCACAATGCCTTTTGAACTGTCCAACATTTGGCATTCTACTGCTCTGTCAAATTACCACAGTACATGTACCCTCCACAAAAAAGGATACAGAAGACCAAATTTTTTCTCTGACTTCATTTCAGAAAATACCTTCTTGTCACAAGCTGACTGGACAAAGTCCTTCTCTCTGTCAGCAGCACTGCTTGGGGAAAAAAAAAGAAAGTCTGATGTTCTTTTTAATGTCACAGACTCTATAGACACCTTAATAAGATGTTAATTCCAGTCCCAGCATCTCAGCTAACGTCATTCTCTGTTGAGACGTTCAGGAGCAGTAAGAAGCAAGATGTAATCTACTAGAATCTGGTGCTCAACACAGGTAAAACTGAGCTATTCAAGAGCTATACGGAATCTCTTCACTGAATGTAAGTTTGAAGGGCAGTGTTGAGTTAAATGAATCTGTTACACAAAAAGAATGCCCCATTTCATTTGGATCAAATTTTTACTTTTGTTTCTTTTCAAACTGCATCAGAAACAACAGAGGCTGCCCAGGCAGGTGCTGAAGACCATGTCCTCCCCCTCCACTCTTGACCCACCTTGGCTTACCTGTTTCCTTCTTCTCCATCTCTAACATCAACTCTTTGTTGCTGAGATTTCCCAGTCAGCTCTTTATTTCAAGGACCTTTTGACATCTGCTGGGGCATAAAACTTGGTGTCCAACTCAAAGGTCAGCCATATTCAGCTTATTTCAGCACACTCCACTGGCTTTGTGTCTAGTTCACTAAAAGAGTTTTGCTTTCTCACTTCCTATTAAAAATGGTCCTGAGAGATGTCACCACCAGATCCCTTGCCTAAGAAAGACATTTTTTCCCTTTCCTTTTAAAATAAGTTTTGCTTTATATTTATTTATTTTTCACATGCTTAGATATAAACTCAGTGGTCTTAGACACATGATGATAAAAATTCTCAGGTCTCCAAACTTTCAGTGCTTATGCTCTGGGCAGAGATGCAAGTTTTTAGCTCCTGGTACATCCACTTGTTGTTGCTGTTGTTTAGTTACTAAGTCATGTCTGACTCTTTTGAGCCCCATGGACTGTAGCCTGCAGGGCTCCTCTGTCTATGGGAATTCCCAGGTAAGAATACTAGTGTGGGTGCCCATTTCCTTCTCCAGGGGATATTCCTGACCCTGGGATCAAACCCATGTCTCTTGCATAGGCAGGTGGATTCTTAACTGCTGAAACAGGGAAGCCCAGTATGTCCACTTATGGCCATCCAGTTATGCAACTGTTTTAAGAGCAATTTTGACAAATTATCACCAGGTTTCTTAAGAGAATCTTGCACAATAACAGGGTTTCAAGAATGTCTTTTATTGTTTATCTGTCCAGTGGATTATTCTACTATTCCACTTGGCAATCTGTGACTATATCAAAGAAAGCTTAATAGTAATACTCTCTTCTTGCTCAGCTGGACCATATGCAGATCATCAATACAACAGACTTCCCCTCCCTTTCCTATATATCTTTTTCTTAACCTAAGTGTGGATATTTAAGGACCTCTCCTTCCCTTTTTAATTCAATTTCTTTTGGCCCTTGTCTCACCCTAGCTAATGCTTTAGGAATGATTCATGCCCATTTTGACAGTTTGACAGATTATTTTTTTTAGTGTGTGTTAAATAATTTTTTTTTTTTGCTGTGTACTGAAAATTTCTGATACTGGGTAACATCAGTATGAACAATAAACAGAACTGGTTGAAAATGAGAGATGAATTGATATCAGAGAATGTTAAAAATGATTTCTTTCTTTGAACAAAATGAGCCCTTTTGGGGTAGAACTTCACAAATACAGTCCACAGACCTAGAAAAAAGGCAACATATCCTTGATTATAAGCATTTCTTTCCACTGAGACTTTGAGAGCAGTACTATTACCATCTCAAAAATTTAACCAGGGATGAATTTGCAAGGAGGAAATTGCAGGAGAATCAATTCCGTGGTGTCCCACATAACGCCACATACCACACTTGAAATGAGTTACTGTGTTCTCATGATGACTCTTCCTGAAAACCCTCTAACTGTTCTGGTTAAGACAATTAGGTTTAAAGGACTGAAAAACCAACACTTTTGTATCCTCATCCTGACTCTGTCCCCAGGTGACCAGATGAAAAAGGTACACCTTGGCCATTCTGGGTCGTGAAGATCTTTTTTGTACAGTTCTTCTGTGTATTCTTGCCACGTCTTCTTAATACCTTCTGCTTCTGTTAGATCCATACCATTTCTGTCCTTTATCGAGTTCATCTTTGCATGAAATGTTCTCTTGGTATCTCTAATTTTCTTGAAGAGATCTCTAGTCTTTCTCATTCTGTTGTTTTCCTCTATTTCTTTGCATTGATTGCTGAGGAAGGCTTTCTTATCTCTCCTTGCTATTCTTTGGAACTCTGCATTCAAATGGGTATATTTTTCCTTTTCTCCGTTACTTTTCACTTCTCTTCTTTTCACAGCTATTTGTAAGGCCTCCCCAGACAGCCATTTTGCTTTTTTGCATTTCTTTTTCTTGGGGATGGTCTTGATCACTGTCTCCTGTACAATGTAATGAACCTCCATCCATAGTTCATCAGGCACTCTGTCCATCAGATCTAGTCCCTTGCAGCTATTTCTCACTTCCACAGTATAATCATAAGGGATTTGATTTAGGTCATACCTAAATTGTCTAGTGGTTTTTCCCACTTTCTTCAATTTAATACTGAATTTGGCAATAAGGAGTTCATGATCTGAGCCACAGTCAGCTCCTGGTCATGTTTTTGCTGACTGTATAGAGCTTCTCTATCTTTGGCTGCAAAGAATATAATCAATCTGATTTTGGTGTTGACCATCTGGTGATGCCCATGTGTAGAGTCTTCTCTTGTATTGCTGGAAGAGGGTATTTGCTATGACCAGTGTGTTCTCTTGGCAGAACTCTATTAGCCTTTGCCCTGCTTCATTCTGTACTCCAAGGCCAATTTTGCCTGTTAGTCCAGGTTTTTCTTTATTTCCTACTTTTGCATTCCAGTCCCTAAAATGAAAAGGGCATCTTTTTTGGATATTAGTTCTACAAAGTCTTGTACGTCTTCATAGAACTGTTCAACTTCAACTTTTTCAGCGTTACTGGTCAGGACATAGACTTGGTTATCATGATATTGAATGGTTTGCCTTGGAAACGAACAGAGATCATTCTGTGGTTTTGAGATTGCGTCCAAGTACTGAAAGTCAAGTGGGCCTTAGGAAGCATCACTATGAACAAAGCTAGTGGAGGTGATGGAATTACAGTTGAGCTATTTCAAATCCTGAAAGATGATGCTTTGAAAGTCCTGCACTCAATATGTCAGCAAATTTGGAAAACTCAGAAGTGGTCACAGGACTGGAAAAGGTCAGTTTTCATTCCAGTCCCTAAGAAAGGCAATGCCAAAGAATGCTCAAATTACCACACAATTGCACTCATCTCACATGCTAGTAAAGGAATGCTCAAAATTCTCCAAGCCAGGCTTCAGCAATACGTGAACCATAAACTCCAGATGTTCAAGCTAGATTTAGAAAAGGCAAAGGAACCAGAGATCAAATTGCCAATATTCACTGGATCATTGAAAAAGCAAAAGAGTTCCAGAAAAACATCTATTTCTGCTTTATTGACTATGCCAAAGCCTTTGACTGTGTGGATCACAATAAACTGTGGAGAATTCTGAAAGAGATGGGAATACCAGACTACTTGACCTGCCTTTTGAGAAACCTGCATGCAGGTCAGGAAGCAACAGTTAGAACTGGACATGGAACAACAGACTGGTTCCAAATAGAAAAAGGAGTACATCAAGGCTGTATATTATCACCCTACTTATTTAACTTCTATGCAGAGTACATCATGAGAAATGCTGGGCTGGAAGAAACAGAAGGTGGAATCAAGATTTCCTGGAGAAATACCAATAACCTCAGATATGCAGATGACATCACCCTTATGGCAGAAAGTGAAGAAGAACTAAAGAGCCTCTTGATGAAAGTGAAAGAGTAGAGTGAAAAAGTTGGCTTAAAGCTCAACATTCAGAAAACGAAGATCATGGCATCTGGTCCCATCACTTCATGGGAAATAGATGGGGAAACAGTGGAAACAGTAGCTGACTTTATTTTGGGAGGCCCCAAAATCACTGCAGATGGTGACTGCAGCCATGAAATTAAAAGACGCTTACTCCTTGGAAGGAAAGCTATGACCAACCTAGACAGCATATTAAAAAGCAGAGACATTACTTTGCCAACAAAAGTTCGTCTAGTCAAAGCAATGGTTTTTCCTGTGGTCATGTATGGATGTGAGAGTTGGACTGTGAAGAAAGCTGAGTGCCAAAGAATTGATGCTTTTGAACTGTGGTGTTGGAGAAGACTCTTGAGAGTCCCTTGGACTGCAAGGAGATCTAACCAGTGTAAAGGAGATCAGTCCAACTGATGTAAAGGAGATCAGTTCTGGTTGTTCACTGGAAGGACTGATGTTGAAGCTGAAACTCCAATACTTTGGCCACCTGATGTGAAGAGCTGACTCATTTGAAAAGACCCTGATGCTGGGAAAGATTGAGGGCAGGAGGAGAAGGGGAGAAAAGAGGATGAGATGGTTGGATGGCATCACTGACTCAACGGACATGGGTTTGGGTAGACTCCAGGAGTTCGTGATGGACAGGGATGCCTGGCGTGCTGCAGTCCATGGGATCACAAAGAGTCGGACAGTACTGAGTGACTGAACTGAACTGAACTGGCCATTCTAGTGCCAGCACTTATGGAAGAGAGTGATGCTCTTCAGGACTCCAGACACAATTTCAACAGGATTGCTTTAGTCCTTTCAAGCCAGTTAAGAAGTTATTTTTTTCTAGGTGTTATGAAAACACACCTTACAAAGAGATCCTTTCATATTACACAGAGTGCTTCTCATGATCTCAAAGGCAAAATAAAGACCTAAAAATATCCAAAAACTGTCAGCTATATGCCAAATAAAACCAAGCACAATTATACAAATAATAGGAAAAAATCAATAATAATAATAAATAATAAAAACTTGGTCAAGGAAATTAATGATCAGTTCAACCACTTGTTGCACAGTATAAAACTTGGAATGAGGAGGACTGAATTAAATCTAATAGGAATACATTTGATGGCATATATTGTTAAGTGTGCCTTTGGTCCCACAAGGATGGATGTCTTTATTTTCCCAACATTTATTTATGCATGTTTATTAGGTGTAGGTTCCTGCAACAAACAAACATCCAGTGGGGGGAAATACTAGACTAACCTTTGGAGAAATAAATGTCAACATTTTATACATGCATGCTAATTATAAATTAATAGATTCCACTTATGGAGTTTACTCGTTTTAAAATATGATACTTATTTCCTCCAACAAAATAAAGTGTATTATTATTATTAACTTTTTTTTAAGATGAAGAAATTAAAGTTCAAAGCTTTAGGTGACTTGTCCAAGAGTTTTCAGTCAATGAGTGGTAGAACTCCAAAGAAAACAATTTTTCTAAAGCTGATGGGCAACCAGTCCCTAAACTATGTCACAGGGACTCTTGCTGCCCAAACGTCCAGGGGCAAAGAGGGCTGCCTGTGGGGTGAGGAGGCACCCTTTAAGACTAGGCTCTGCTCCCATTCCCTGCATTTGCATACCATGTCAGAAGTGGTGGCATGAACACTGGGCAGGCCCTTGGCAGTGACAGTCTAAGTTGCAGGTTACTTGGAGATGGAAAGGACAGTGGGAGCTTGAGTTTCCGTACCAGCCTCTCTTCCACTATTTGCCTTACCTCCACATGGGAGAAATCAACCTGGAATCCTACTCCTTGTTTGAGGATTAGTACTTTGTCCAAGAAAACTTTTCCTTAGAGAAATAGGTGACCAATAGTATCGTTACCGACCTTCTCAGATGGACTGGGACCGCAACTGAACCTTTTCTTGCCTGGTGCCACATGCGCCAATTGAATGAAACCAGGTTCAGGAAAGTGGAGCAGAAACTTTACTTGTAACTGGCTGATGGGGAAGGGAAGGCTAGTCCTGTACAGACCCCTTCCCCCGAAGGAAGGAAGTGGCAGACATTCTATTTGTAGCTCGAGGATGGAGAAAGGAGAGCTAGTCCTTTAAAGACCCCTTCCCCCTGAAAGAAGGAAGCGGGAAACTTGTAAGAAGAGGTGAGTATGCCACCAGCATTCTGGCAAGGGGGTTGAAATTTCCAGAAACAACCAGAACATGCACAGCACTTTGTACTCCTTTGCACACAGCACTAGTCGTGTCTAGGAAAGTGCAAGTCTTCCATTTGGGCAGCGATCTTAGCATGGTAATGAGGCAAAAATGCAGCTTCTGAACATTGAGTCTCATCTGCACAGGTGCTGGCCTCCTGGTCGGACTGGAACTGGTTCAGAGCAGTTAACTGTCGCCATGTTGGGCTTTTCTAACTCATGTTGGTTCTCTGATTTTGCGTCTGTGGCTTTTGTCTTGATTTCTGTTAAGCCAGCACAGCTGTGGGCATATTTAAGGGATTGTGATGTAGGGAAAAAAAGAGAAAATAGGTTAGCCTTTGCACAGGTGTGGGTCTGTTCCCGGTGACACTAAGACCAGCTTATACACTCACCTAGATTGGAATAAACATGCTGACCACCTTGGACACTCGGACCAAGTCTCTTCCAGATTTACACATAGTACCTCCGCCTCAGCATGCCTGGGTCACCATGGTGGGTGCATAGAAGGGGACCAGAGTGAGACTGGTGGTCACCTCGTGTGCTCTACCTTCCAGCTTCTTCTCCTGTGTATATAGTAAATCCCTGAGGGTTAGCAGAGTCGAGTTGCTTTCGTGATAACTGTAGCATGAGGGTGCATCAGCATTTAGTACTGACATGGAAATCAAGGATTTAATTTATAAGTATAGACACTGATTGATAATTGGTGTATGGTAGGTAGGTATTTTTAAATTTTTTTAGAATCATGCTTTTAATACCTTTATTTAAAAAATTTAAAGTAAATCTGTATATCACTTGGAGCATTAAATACATATCAACTATTGTAGATTTGATAAAACACATAAATGTGTTTAAAAAATGAGTGCATACCTCAGTTTGATACACAGACAACTTTTTGGCAGAATCTGCTTATATCTTTAAAACTGGTGTTTAATAAAAACCGTCCGCTGCATGTTGCTCTCTTGTGGATTTGGTCTGTTCTTACTGTTAGGAAGGGTTGTATTTGACTAGAATGAGGTTTATAATTGTGTTCACAAATAGATGAACAAATAAGTGAATAATAAGTTGCTGTTCAGTTGCTAAGTTGTGTTTGACTCTTTGTGATTCCATGGACTGCTGCATACCAGGCTCCTCTGTCCTCCAGTATTTCCCAAAGTGTGCTCAAATTCATGTCCGTTGGGTCAGTGATGCTATCTAATCATCTCATCCTCTGCCAGCCCTTCCCTCCTGCCTTCAATCTTTCCCAGCAACAGGGTCTTTTCCAATGAGTCCGTTCTTTGCATCACGTGGCCAAAGTACTGGAGCTTCAGCTTCAGCATCAGTCCTTCCAATGAATATTCAGGGTTAATTTCCTTTATGATTGAATAATAAGCATAAAATTTTTATTAAACATGCTAGATCTATAAGAAAATATTATACCCCAGGTACAATGAGTTAGCATCAAAGCTCCATCATTAAGCAAAATATGAATTCCATCTATAAAACTGTGAAATAACCAGTTGAAAGATGAAAATATATAGAATTAAAATCTTACTTCTCCCATTATTTAATTTACCCTTGAAACAACTTCCAAATCTTAGATTATTCCCATCTCTGAGCATACAAATCTTCAACTTTTCTCCATTCCTTCTCCAAGACTTCAATAACTTGGGAGGGGATGCGTGTAAATATTAGAAGAGCCCAACATATTTTGAAAAGTTATGACACTCAAATGAAATTACATATACAAAGTAGTAAGTTGTAAAGTGTCATATAGGTATAGACTAATTCCATTGCTAAATTATCCTAACTGCAATTTAAAAAACAGATTAAGTAGACATAATAAAATAGTAATTATCTATGAAAGGAAAATATTCCAGAAAGTCTGCTTAGAATTAAAGTTCTAGACAAATAAAGTTGTGTTTACTTTATCTAGAACAAATAGAAACTCATCTAGCATCTTGTAGATCCTCATTATGAATGATAATGTTGTCACTAAAGGTTTTGCTCTACAAGACTCCACCACCCCTGAGGGGCAATTGCATAGAGATAGTATTGACATTTCTCAAAAGTCCACATTGATTATACAAGGCAATTGATCAGTAATAGCACCTTTTAAGGCCCCACTACTCTGCCCTCCAGCAAAGTAGCAGGCTCTGTGCTGATAGTCCTTCCAGATAGACTATCAATAAAAACAGTTGCCTTTGATTTTAGAAGCACACATTCCATTTTCTGAAGCTCAGAGAGATGTCCAAAGGTATATTTTACTCCTTTTAAGTCTCCTGATACAGCCTTAATCAGAAACATAACTCTCAGATACTAACTCTAAATATATGACACAGCTTCACTCAACTTTTCAAATATTTCCTCTTTTCCGCCATACAGTTTTATTGTATTTTAATGGTGATGAAAGATATATTGTCATAAGAAAATATATTTTCATCTTGCGTCATATGAAACCCTGGCTCTAGTATCTAAATGTTAAACACATCTGCTAATAGACTAAAGATTGACTCCTTCTCTCCCTCTCTCTTGCCCTCTCTCTCTCTACTTTAAATCTGTCACTTGACACCTTTTAAAAACAAAAATGTACTCAAATGTATTATTGGTTTGATTTTCTTCTCCCATCCACACAGGTAACAGTTCACACAAATATATACACTGGTACATACACAGTCCTGCTATAAATAAATGTATGCCTCTGTGGAAGAAGGGAAGGAATCTAGCTTGTTCATTGTTAAGAAGACCAAGTGAGAAGCAGAAGGTTCTTCTGTTTAGTGAGACCTTGCCATCTTGCTTTGATCTATGTGGCTACAGCTGGTGAACTGATGCTTCTACTCCTGGTACTTCCCCTGTACTTTTTTTTTTTTTCCCCAAGGAGCATCCCTAACAGATTTTAGTAGGATTGCCTCCATTCAATTTTAGTGGTGCCATTCCCACTCTGTCAGATACAGAGCAGCCTTATTAATCACACTCAGGTCTACTAATACCAACAATCCGTCACCACAGTCGACCCAATGCATCATCCACGGTAACTAGAAAATTCACTCTGAGACCCAATGACTTGTCCTGACCGCGTCCTGGAGCACAAAGCAAACAGAAGCCACTAGTTATGCCTTATGTTGTCTTTTACTCTTCTTCATCTTTCATTTTTTTGGGGGGTAGGGAGTGACAGCGCAAAGCTTATTGGGTGTAAAAGGCATTTTCCCTTTAAAGAAGGATGGGGTGAAGGGAAAGTTAGGGAGTTTGGGATAGAAATATGCACACTGCTGTATTTAAAATGGATAACCAACAAGGACTTACTGTCTAGCACATGGAACTCTGCTCAATGTTATGTGGCAGCCTGGGTGGGAGGGGAGTTTGGGAGAAAATGGATACTTGTATGTGTATGGCTGAGTCCCTTCACTGTTTACCTGAAACGACCACAACACAGCCTCGCCCAACTTTTCAAATATTTCCTCTTTTCAGTCTCACAGTTTTATTGTATTTTAAGGGTTATACCTCAATACAAAATGAATAAAAAAAAATTAAAAAGTTTTTACTCCCAGTTACCTCCTTCTTGCTCTGGATTGAGCTCATCTGGCAAAGGCTCATACTTGATCCCTTGATGATAATGTCAATGAGTCAATATGAATTGGGAATTCTTGTTTCTAGATGAATTTTGACAACATGCTTTTGACTTTTAAAATAATATTTAATCAAATAATATGAATGATGTCCTCTGTTTACCTGCCAACGTGAATTTTCCATTTCATTGCAGTTTTTCCTTTGTATGTGGAAAAATGTTGTAGCAAGATAGATGAGCAGTAGAGTTAGCTTGATCCAAACACAACATCTCATTAGAATATGTGGACCTGACAGGTTGACCATGGGGATATCAATCAATGCGACACCGGTGTTAATAATGGGTTTGGCGCAACAACTTACTTTAATAATGGTGGATATGCTAAATAAACAATACTATTGAGCACCTCCTTTTTTTCAGGTACTGTACTTACTATGTTGCTTGTTTTATTTGTACTTTTCTGTTTTATACATGTTGCAAACATGTATGGTTGGTGTGATCATTTTCATTTTACAATTGAGAAGACTGAGAGACCAGAAGGGACTAAGGAACTTAGTCAGAAATACACATCTCAAAATTATAGAGCCAGAGTGGCACCCAGGTCCGTCTGCCACCAAAACGGGTGTTGACACCAACTTTGCCCAACAGGTTACTTACACACAGAGTGAGAACCTGGCAAAAGATAAACGGTATTTTTGCTATTACTTCCCCCATACCATCCAAAGAACCAAAGAATTTAATAAAATAATTTGAGTTGATATTTTCAAGATGTCTTTCTAGATCTCTGACCACTGCAAGATATTTTCAAGATGTCTTTCTAGATCTCTGACCACTGCAAGATATTTTCAAGATGTCTTTCTAGATCTCTGACCACTGCACGATATTTTCAAGATGTCTTTCTAGATCTCTGACCACTGCAAATGCTCTGCTCCCTCTGACTGTCTGACATGTGTGTGAACTCACAGTTTTATTATGTGATTCCATCTTGCTCTACAGGCACCAGGCCAGTGCTGACTAGTCCAGGGGTTTCCACCAGGGCCGACTTGGCTGAACTAATCAGTTAAATTCTCTGAATTGGGGGCATAGAATGCAGAGAAGATGACTTCGTCCTTTGTGTGTCTTGTGGTGAGAAACGTGCAATTTGCACATAGTCATCTTCTACCATGAAGGCTGAGAAGTGAGAAGCAGAGACATTCAGTTTGCCTTGACAAAAGAAAAAAGTCGATGCAGACAACTGAGAGACAAGTAATAGGAAGAAAATGTTGTCTGGGTTTGCTGGTTCCCCATGGCAATCCCTTCTGAGGTCATATAGCACACAGCTTTGGGATTCTTTGAGATGTTTGAGTTCTGCGCTCAATATTCAAAGGTCATACCCACAATTGTTACTTTTATTAATGCTAGTTTAAGTTGTTTCCCAATTCTTAAAACCCAAAGAAGTTCAGCTAATACATGAAGTGTCTTGGTCTCCCTCATCCGCTCAGCTTACACTCTATGAGATGCTGGCACCTGCGGTGGTAAGGCTACCTGGGCTGCCCACGTCCATATTTCCCTGATAGAAGAGAAAAATCACCTCCTACTCTACACACCGTGCTCACAGCTAGGAGAGGGATACTCTAACCCTTAGAGAAACATAAAGCTACCTCCTGGTCTTCAAAGAGTGACTTACACTGATCACAGCAGCAGATGAGTTCATTACTCTACAATCTCGCCATCCTGAGGGACAAAGCTCTAGATTCAGTATCCCATATCTTCCATGAAGTGACATTGCCCACAGGCTTTAAGGTTCTGTCTGCTTGTTAACTCTCTCTGTGATCTCAAAATACCAAATCAGAAATGCCATATTCTGTCTTTCAGAAAACACAATTTTTTTGGAAAAGAAATATTTCACACAGAATGTCTACCTAAAGCTGTCTTTTTCATTCCTCAATAACAGGGGAAAGAATTATCTTTTAAAAGAGTTAAAATATTATTTCTCTCCTCAGGCATCAGAAATTTAACTTTTCAGTAGATTTTACTGCCTCCTGTCATCATTCTTTGCTTTGGTCACTCCACTTGGCATGCCTTGAACATGTCAAATATGTTACAGCCCTTGAGATCAAAAGTACCCTCTTCTACGTTTTTGTTTAATAAAATCCGAGTCACCTTTCAAACCTTGGGACAAATATCTTCTTTTTCCAGTAGCCCTCCCAGATAAGTTCTCATGTCCAAACTTTAGAGTTTGTGTTTCCACTGAACAATCAGACAATGTGCTTCATATCACAGATGAAAGCTGATGTGTTTCTCTCCTCCAGTATTACTTTTTATCTGCACACACGGACTATATCTATTACTGCATGTTAAAATGCCTAATAAATCAGTCAGTATGTGGAATAGAATTTTAACAATATTTGGTTGAGTTTAAATAAACACAAATCTACATTTTCTTGGCAGAAAACTTTGCAGAAAGGTATGTTTTGAATTTAGAATATTTCGATTTTAGAAAGGAAAAACAGTGCATCTAAACTCTACTGTCCCTTGTATTGAATACATTAATATTTCAGGCCATGGAATATAATAGTGTTATTTCTAAGCAGAATAATTAAAGACAAAAAGTTGTCCAGGTTAAGTTCACAGTTTTATGAAAAACAAAAGAAAGTAATCAACAAGCTTTCACAACTTTTGGGGTTCAGAGCTGTTTAGATTTCAGAATTACAGAAGCAACTGTAGACTTGGAAATCCATAAAGACTTTCTAGGTAAGTTCATTAAAAATTATTCAAAATTATATTAGGCCCTTTGTGATGAACTTTTTCAGGCCATGATTTTGTTTTGTGAAAATCGTTCAGTCGTTTTCGACTCTGTGATTCATGGACTATAGCCTGCCAGGCTCCTCTTTCCATGATATTCTCCAGGCAAGGATACTGCAGTGGGTTGTCATTCCTTTCTTCAGGGGATCTTTCCGACCCAGGTATCAAACCGGGGTCTCCTGCTTTGCAGGTGGATTCTTGATCAACTGAACCATCAGGGAAGCTCATAGAACTATTAACATTTCCGTTATCCTATGCTTCAGTTTACCCCAGACATTTAGATTATATCATCCAGGTTAATTAAAGCAGTTTCATCCACTTTTACAGTTGAAAGTAACTTATATCATCACTCCAATAATATTAAATATCAAAGCTTAATCCAAGCTGGACACTGTCCTTAAGTGATTTACATGTTCTTACTCATTTAAACCACACCATCCAATGAGACAGCTATTATTTCCATATTTATGAAAATGGGAATTGAGGCATAGAGAGGTTAATTAACTTATTCAAGTTCTCATGGCTAAAATTGGGGAGCACATATTTCCATTCCCATAGGAGGGTTCTAGAGTCTCCCGAGTCCCCCAGTATCACAGCTACACAGTGCAGAAATCCCCTCAGCTGAGTTGGCTACCTGTCTTTAATACAGAGTGTTAAGTATGGAATATTGGATATTTTGTATTAAATCCCATTGCTCTACGAATTATCATTCCAAATTTGTAAACCTGTGCTTTAATTGATTTCCTGATAATTTCCAAATTCCTAAGTGACATCAAGACTTACAAAATGGAAATGTGGCTTGTCTGAGTGTACAAATTATACTTCAGCCATATTTAATAAAAGACATTATTATATAGAATCAAGAACAGTAACGTCGTCTATTAGATTTTAGTTATTAGAGACAAATAAGAAATTGAAGACCATTGATATTTTCAGTTTTCAAGATTTTTCCCACAAAGAATAAGGAAAAATTTTGATGTCTTAAATGAGTACATTAGTTTCCCAGGGCCACCCACAAAAGTACCGCAAACGTGATGACCTAAAACAACAGAAATGTGTTCTCTCACAGCTTAGGAGGCTAGACGTTCAGGATCAAGGTGTGCGCAGGTTGGTTCCTCCTAGAGGCTTGGAGGAGAATCTGTCCCACCCCTTTCTCCTGACTTCTGGTGGCCCTGCAATCCTTGGGTTCCCTGGCACATCCACAGCCCCCATCATCCTTGCATGGCAATGCGCCCCATGTTCCCCAGTGAGGCAGGACATGCAGGTCACCAGACTCCTTCATTTCTCACAATTCCTGTATTTCATAGTTTTAAAAATATTTACTCTTCATAAACTGGTTTCTTTTCAGAGTCTATAGACTTGAAAAATAGTCTTCAAATAAACAAGGGTTCACTAAAGTACTTTGCTCATGGAAAATTATTTCCTTTGAGTAAAGTGAGGGAAGGCTCTAATGGTTAAATTGAGGACTTGTAGTATTGCATTTATAATAGCAATTTCTTTAATACAAAATAAAGAGGCCTCATTCTTTCAGGGCCTTCGGCAAAGTTTTTGGCCTCAGAAGACTGCCTTCTTAGGCTAACTGTTTTCCAGGCAAAAGGCTTTGCTCTATTCAAGGCAGAAGGGAATAGAGTAAGGGAAATCTCTTCATTTTTGTCAGACAATGCAAAAGGGAAAGAAAAAAAAAGCTTTGGATGAACACCCTGGCTATTTTATTTAATAGTCTCAATAGAAATTTAATAAACTATTTAACTGGTTATTCTAGTTATAAAATTCTTTTATTTACATGAATAATGCAATCAAGTTTTCCAGGATTATTGGAAATAATGCTCTATTTACGGTAAGTAATTCCTGTTTCTGGGCATTGAAATGTCAAGTCCTATGACTTTCTAGGTACATGACATTGGCCAAGTCATTAATTGTTTCAATTTTCAAGTTTATAAAGCTAACGCTATATACACAACCTAAAAATACATTATATATATATATGCATACACACAACCATGTATATAAAAAATATATATCTATACAGTGAACATTATGACCATCAAAACACAACACCAGCATCTACAGCATATGTGCTCTCTTCCTGCATCAGAACTGGTCTTTGCTCGCAGTGTGTACCTGGCCTGGACATGGAGGTTGGAAGTGAAGGTATTGTAGGCTTTGGGGGTCAGAGACAAAATCTGTTTGGTAACATAAATAAATGAAATGTACCATCATGATTGTGTAATTTGTCATCATCCTTTAAATGAACCTATTTTTACATTTTTCCTTGATTTTCCCTTTAATATTTTATTTCAAAATCCCACATAGGATGTTTTACAGGTAGTAACACACATAAAAAAAAAAAAAAAAAAAAAACCTGACTCCCTTGCTTCATATAAATGGAGGTCAATTATATAGAGTACTACAAATAACACTAAACTTTCTTTACTTCTCTGAACTATATTTAATGAGCATAACTTAAGGTGAGGATTAGCTTTTAGGAATAACTTAATACCTAAGTGTTATTATTTCCCAAGACTCATATCCTTCAAATAGTTCTTTTAATGTGACATTGAAAATAGGGCTTGATTGTGTGACATAATTCTAATACGTTTAAAGTTCATTAATTAAAAATAAGAAATGTTGAAATCAGCACTAAGCCCAATGTTTGTACCAACGTATTCCTCCAGCAAGCACTAGAACACTACTAGAGCCTGAAAAAATGATTTGTTGTCATTTATCTTTCTCTATTTATCTTAATTTGTGAGTGCATCCCAGTACTGCACCCACAGTGGAGGAACGCTGGGACTCATCTTGGACTCCTTTATTTAGACAGTTTCATTCAGGACTTGTAGAGGAGCTGGGGCTTCTCAGCTGGTGGCTGAGATGATTAAGATTTTGCTTGCAATGCAGGAGATCTGGGTTTTATATCTGGGTTCAGAAGATCCTCTGGAGGAGAATGGTTACCCACTCTTGTATTCTTGCCTGGAAAATCCTAAGGACAGAGGAACTTGGCAGATTCTAGTCCATGGGATCCCAAAGAGTTGGACACTACTGAGTGACTAATATTTTCACTTACTTCACTGTTTCAGGATCTAAGGTCTCAGAAATAATGTGACTCTTGTCCAATGGTAAGTGGACATTTATGTTCCTTCTTTGGATGGAGATATGAACCTGAGACATTACTTTGCCAACAAAGGTCCGTCTAGTCAAGGCTGTGGTTTTTCCAGTAGTCATGTTTGGATGTGAGAGTTGGACTGTGAAGGAAACTGAGCACCTAAGAACTGATACTTTTTAACTGTGGTGTTGGAGAAGACTCTTGAGAGTCCCTTGGACTGCAAGGAGATCCAACCAGTCCATTCTGAAGGAGATCAGCCCTGGTTTTTCTTTGGAAGGACTGATGCTAAAGCTGAAACTCCAGTACTTTGGCCACCTCACGTGAAGAATTGACTCATTGGAAAAGACTCTGATGCTGGGAGGGATTGGGGGCAGGAGGAGAAGGGGACGACAGAGGATGAGATGGCTGGATGGCATCACTGACTCGATGGACGTGAGTCTCAGTGAACTTGGGGAGTTGGTGATGGACAGGGAGGCCTGGCGTGCTGCGATTCATGGGGTTGCAAAGAGTCGGACACGACTGAGCGACTGAACTGAACTGAACTGATGAACCTGAGAGGCAGCTGAGTCACTTGGTAAATGTAATTACACGTGGGATGTAGAATTCCAGGAATAATTTTTGAACTACTAGACTGAACTGGTGATTAGCTATGAGACAATTTACAATGACTTCTGAAATAGAATTTTCTGCCCCAAATGGAAAATTTTACTATATTAAACAGATGCATATTTTTAAATTAATTAATATAGCAACAATCTTGTGAAAAAATGCCACTAACTCTATTCTTATATATGAGTAACTTATATATGAGTAAGGCACAAATATGTTTTAAAAAATGTCCAAGGCCAGCCAAGCCTTAGTAGAACCAGGATTCTAACCTGAGCTGTTAGACACCCAAGTCTATTCTCTTAACCTCTACACTGCTCACATAATGCAGCCAATCATATTGCCACACTTGAGATCTTAAACCTTTGCAAAGGAATGATCAGGTTTATGAAATACCAGATTTATGAGCCACCAATAAAGCTATAATAATATAACAAAGATGTTAATACATAGTGTATACAAAAAGGCAAGCTAGATCCTGAAGAATTTTAAAGTAAGGAGAAAAGTTTGATTGAACAGCATCAACAACACTAAATTACACAGAATGAAGCCCAATCCTTATCAGTTGCTGTAATTTTTTTTAACTACATTTTATGCTGTAATTTTTTTAACTACTACTCATTTTTTTAAATGAGAAAACTACTTGTGTGGTTATATATATATATATATATATAATATATGTAATACTTACCTTACAGAGTTGTTGCATGAATAAAACTATATTAAGAAAATTTTGTGATATCGCATGTTTCCACTTACTTGTGAAATCTAAAAAAAAAAAAAACAAAAAACTCACAGAAATAGAGTAGATTGATGGCTGCCAGGAGGTGGGAGGGTGGGAGAATTGGAGAAATACTGGTCAAAGTGTACAAATTTCCAGTGATAAGTAAATTCTGGGCATCTAAATGCATAGCTTGAGGACTATAATTAATAGCACTGCATTATATACTGAAAGTTTTTTAAAAGGTAGATCTTAAATATTATCACCACACACATATAAGTGATAATAATATAGGAAATGGAGGTTAACTAACCTTATTGTGGTAATCATTTCCCAGAATAGATATATCAGTTCAGTTCAATTCGGTGACTCAGTTGTGTCTGACTCTTCGGACATATATATACAATCAACTCTTCGTGGTTCTGCATTCATGATTCAATCAACCAAAGATCAAAAATAATTCCAGAAAGGTTCAAAAAGCAAAACTTGAATTTGCCACACATAGACAACATTTGTATTTGCAACTATTTACATAGCATTTAGATTTTTTTCATTATTATTTTCAATCTAGAGATGATTTAGAGTATAAGGGGGAATGTTCTTAAGTTATATGCAAATAATGTGTCATTTTAAATAAGGGCTCTTTGCGGCCCCATGGACTGGAGCCTGCCAGGCTCCTCTGTCAATGGAATTCTCCAGGCAAGAATACTGGGGTGGGTAGCCGTTCCCTTCTCCAGGGGATCTTTCCAATTCAGGGATCAAGCCCAGTTCTCCTGCATTGCAGGCGGATTCTTTACTGTCTGAGCCACCAAGGTGGCTCATATAAGGGATGGAGTCTCTTTGAATTTTGGTGTCTTTAGTGGGTCCTTAAACCAGTCCCCTGAGAATACCAAGGGACAACTGTAGATGTATCAGATCACTCCGTTGTACACTTTAAGTTATATGCCGATATGTCTCAATAAAGTTGGGGAGAAAAAGTAGAAAATTTTGTAGCATATTTTATGAATTGGCAAGCATAACAGTTTGTATAATACTTACATTTTATATATTTTCAAAGTGAATAACATATATATGATAGGATACTAAAACAGCGTCTTTACAAAGACTGATAAAATTGAGAATTTTTATAAAATAGCTCTAAGCATGAGCCTTATTTTGTTTAAAAACAAGTTATATATACTGTGTATTGTTTTAATGTCTCAGCCAAAGGCACAGGGAATATACCTGTAGTCCAAGTTGTATTAACTCTTTGGAGCACAGAGAAGCACACACAAGGCATTTCTTAGTGAGGGGGTGTTGAGCTAGGCTTGTGATAAGGTCTATGCTTCTGTTGGATATTGGAAAGGGCTTAGGAAAGTGAGGGTCTTGATCTTGCATGCTGTCTTGAAACAGGGTCATTAGGGCATTGAATATTTTATTGGATTTTCTTAGGAGATGGAAGAAATGAAGCTGTGTTTCTTTCCTTGTCACTGATATTAACCAATAGAGGAAGATATTTGATTATTTTTGTGGCTGTATGATATCCTTGACTTTGCCATATATTCAGGCATAATTGGAGTGACCTTGCTTTGTCAAATTGCATCACAGTCTCATAGTGACCTTGTTTAATTATTACTGACACACAGCCCAGCTGTTAGCTACTAGTTTCCAGCGTCTTTTGGTTTGTTTGCTTGCTTATCAATATGTAGTGAAGAAAACAGCTGATTTAGTAGTTTTGTTCATAGGCATTCAATTTTCCAAAATCTCTATGATAATAGCTAATATTTTAATATTTATAAATCACTATTTTATACAATTATTTAAATTATATATAATTTAATATAATATTTATATACATACATATATGTATATATAGAGAGAGAGAAAGAGAGAGACTGTTCTTATCTTACTGATTGAATACATGCATCTGCTCCACAACAGGAACAGATTAGAATTTCTAACTCAGGTACCTAACTCAGTAATCGTTCTACTATTCAATGCCTTTAAGACTGGAGCTTTATATATTCCATTTTTTTCTAACTTTGGCCTTATTGCTATCTGCCTTGAGAAGGCAATGAGTCATTTCCCAAGAAATAGCTATACATTCTTTTTGACCTCTGACAAAATTACATTTACCTGAATTTGGGTAACATATTACTCATTGGCTTGCAACCAGGAAAATAACTTGTAGGCAGGATTCCTAACTGCAAAGTAATTCTAAAGTCCTGGAGTTCAGGGCCATGATTCACATATTTCCATGTAATGCTTACCAATATGCCTGGCCAAAATCATATGTTCTCAGAAATGGCTGCTGGTAAGTAGATCTCTCTCTCTCTCTCTCTCTCTCTCTCTCTCACACACACACACACACACACACACACACACACACACACTGGTTTCTCATTGATCTTGACATTTTCATTTAAAAGCATTTTTTGAGAACTTCTCAGAATATTCTAGATTCCTGTGTGTGAAATCATAATGAACTTAATTATCATGGAGGATTATAAAAGAGAGAGAAAGCTGCTCTGTCTCTCCCATCGATTGCTTCAAATACACATTTCAGGGAATATGGAATGGCTTCGGGTGTCAGTGAAGCTCTGAAGAGACAGTGAGAAGACTTTCAGGTGAAGGTTTCCATTCAAATGGGGGAGGGGATGCCCTGTGCTTCAGCAAGACAGAGGAAGCCATCAGTACGGACCAGGGAGACCTGTGGCTTCAGGCGCACAGGGTCCCACTGGCCCTTGACACTTTGCTGAGAATATAGGTAGAATAGATGCCAAGTGCAGGGTCTGTTTTAATGGACTAGGCGTAATCAGTGACTAGGGGACTGAAAGTTATGCAATTTCTGGCAAACAGAGAAGAGACATAAATACTTTTGTGTTTTTGAAGCAAAAACCTCAGAAACTGATGTTCTCCGGAGAGCAACTGGCAATACAGAAACCTTGTGCATTGAATGAAATATGAGAAAAATGAAACCATGCAAAGATGGTCCATTAGCCAGCTAATAAGCCCTGCAAGATGAAGCAAAGACACTGAGCTCCTTATTTTGAAATCAAGAGAAAAGAGAGATGACTTTACGTGGTAAACTAAGAGGTCCTTAGTCCATTTCTGTTGCAAATATCAAAGTGTTGCTGAATGTTAGTGCCCTGAACTTACCCTGGGTCCGATTTCATAATTTTCCTTGACTCTTGTATATAAAGAAATCCCACTGCTGTCAATTTAAATTGTGCGGTTAGGATTCCATGACTGTGTTCACTATCTACTAAGTATATTATTTTAATACATTTTTTATTTTTATAAAACCTCATTGTGAACCAAAAGGGAGAACTGAGGTAGAGACTAGGGAATCAAGCCTGGCTTCTCCGTTAAATCATTTTCTACATTTGCAAATACAGAGAATTCTGAATACTGTTTCCTGTAAGTGAAAAATGAAAGTAGGGTACCTACATCACAGTAAACATATTAGAGAATTAAATATGCACAGTCTTCGGGGATGGACTTAAATGAACATCTACACAGAAAGAAAAAGAACATGGCTTAATCCTGACAGATGAGTGCATTTTACTCTGAATTCACAAACAGAACCAAACAACCAAATTAAACTAGGAAAGGAAATGCAGACCTCAAAACATAGGAAGTAAATTATTAAAATCTGGGATAGTCTACTTTCTAACTCATCTCCCTTTAGGAATCCCAGAGAAGATTGTTTCCCTCTTATAGGAAATCTAAAAGTCATTTGTCAATATCATTGGGCTGGCAAGAATCACCATGACAGCTACACCATATCAATCTAGGGTGGGATTTTTTTCTCAGCACTGAGTCTTGGAAAATTGGACATGCTGATTTCAGTAAGTTGTTACAAGGTAGCAATGTCTTTTTTTCCTTTCCTTTAACATTTACTAATTATTATAATTCTGACAGTCATTATTTCTTTGTGTAGAGCACTTTTAATGTATTGAGGACTCGTAAAATGTAGCAGCCATCTCCACCAACAGGTCAGCATGGGTTGTTGAGGTGTCTGAGTGTGCATATGTGTGACCATCTGACAGTGGATAGTGTTAATGTTTGCTCTATAAATACATTTAAATCAACAGCTTTTGAGTAAAAATGCTGGGATTTACCAATTTAACTCTGAATTGACATATGAACTCATAGGAAGATGTTAATTCTTGGAAAGGCAGTTGTACTTTTCCAGGGCTTTGTCAGATGGGCTTACCATAATTCAGAGTATCTGATGGGGCCAAGATGAAAGACGAGTCTAGGGTAAAAAGAGAAAAAAAAAACTAGGACAGAGGTAGAAACAGGAATGAAAAATAGTATTCCCTTCCAATTCAACATTGACGCAGTCTCATTTCTCTCACAGATCTGTATAATGAAGTCCAGATATTCAATCTATGGTATACACATTTTTAATTGCAAGAAAAGGAAAACCTTTAAATGCCATGGAACAACACTAAATTTGTTCACTTGCAATGTCTGAATTGGTCCTAAGGGGGATTGAATGGAGATGGGGGGTGGATGGGGTAGAATGTTATTTTCTCTTAATCAGTATAAAGTTATTAAACATAAATGGCTTCTCAGTGACCCAGGGACAGTAACCCTAGGGGGGAAATCACCCAAGAAAGCTCATCCCTTGCTTTATGTCTGGGTCAGTTTCTTAATCAGTTGCAAGGCATTTCTCTTGAAATGGCCATGAAAGCCTTTTTTCGAGGAATAGCTCACTGTTCTAGGGTTACAGTGAAGCAAAATATGTAGAGTGTGATGCTCCTTGAGTTCAGGTGGAAGCCTTTCAACTTCCCCCTTGTTATGTGGGAAAGATGCCATGATGAATAGAAACGTTCTTTTCGATTCAAAAGTTCTTCATGAAGGGCGGTCTCTTTGTGGGGCTGGTTCTACACAAGGCAGCTCCAGGTGACCTTTCCTGGGATCCCATGGTGGTTTTGTCTTGATCAAAATGGTTCTATTCACAGGAGGGGAAAGGCTGTGACATCATCCTGCAAAAGAAAATCCTGTAAAGAACAAGGTCGAAAAAAGATAACACCTTCTTTTGGGAAGGTGGGAGAACAGAGAGAAGAGAAGGCAGACGAAGATGAGAGATGCCACTGGCAAGAGGCAAGGTCAAACAAAGGAAATGCCAGAGAAAAGCTAGAGGCAAGAGAGAGAGCCAGGCCAGGAAGCCAACATCCTCCCGCTAGATTGGGTGTTCGGTTTCGTTCCACAACAAAGCCAGTGGGGGGCGCTCTCGATCCCATTTTTCAGTTTAGGAAACTGAGCTGCAAGATGAAGCATCTGGTCCATTCCCATGCAGTCCGCAACCAAACGAAGATTTAGTCTCAGGTCGACCTCATTTTGGCTCTAACCTCTCCCCAAGAGAATGCAAACCTGTGTTTCATTTTGATTAATTCTCACAATACCTTTTAAAGCAAATAGCTCATGTGCCACTCCTTGACCTAAAAGAGGGGCTCCTTTGCACTTTAGCCCTCAGATCTCCCAAAGAAACACCACGAGTATTATATCTCTGCTAACTGAACCCATTCATCTGTTTTCCCAACAATATCAAGATTCTTTACACTTTGAGAGGAAGGATAAAGGCGAGGGAGAATGATGGTGGGAATAAAACCAAGGTAATTCAATGCTGCCTCTGGGATTGATTGATTGATTGTTGATCGTGGCCAGGGAGTTCTTTGTACCTTACATATGTGCAGAGTTATGAGGGTCAGAGTGCCTATGCCAAAAGCGAGCTTGGAGAGAGGGAAGGCTGATGAATAAGAAAGAGAATTCCAGAGAACAGGATCGATGGGGTAGAGGGGGAATGTAGCATCATAGCAAAGAAATTGGAAGCTCCCAGAGAAATCTATAGCTATATAATCTGCACCCAAGGGGGGTGGGGGGTCTATGGAACACTCCTTGCCCATAAAAATGTATTAGGTGGTAATGATCCATAATCGTGCTATGTTCGTTGCCTGAGCATGACACACCATAGTTTGAAAGAAGCAGAAGAAAGAGGAGGAGTGAGTCCTTGTAGAAAGTGCTCCCTGTGCAGCTGTTCAGGCAGTTCACTGTACTTTGGCACCCAGCTAAGGAGGAGGTGGGGCTAGAATCCAGCCTGAGTTCAGCTCACCAAGCTCTCAGCCCTAAAGAGGGCTGGGCTGGGCTCTCCTGGAAGAAGTGATGCCTTATCTATAAAGTTGTTTCAGCCCAGGAGATGTATCTTTTTCTAATTTGCATAAAGTGGACTAGGGTCTTCAGCCAAGGAACCCAGAAGTGTCAGGGATAGCGAGTTTGAAGGTAACATTTTCTTCCCTGTGATCACTTGCTATGTCAGATATTTTTCTCATTTACTGTCTCTTCTTGAAATGTATAAATGGTCAGACTCTGCCAATTTATAAGACTTTGATATGAATATTCTCTAAAATATCTGTTGTAAAAGAAAATTTTTCCCTTTGAGAACAGGATATTGTTGTATGCTTGTCTATTTGTGTTTTAATCTTATAGATTATGTTATTTTATATGGAATAATGATGTGTTTGTGAAAAATTAGAGCTGGTCATTGCTACTGATTTGGAGAACACTTGATCCCCTGCATCTGAAGAAGTTGCTATCAAACTGAAGATATGTTCTTAAGCCCTCTCTCTTCAGAAGGCTCTCACTTTCAATTACCAACTGGTATGGAAGCTGGGAAGCAACTCCATTTCTTTACAGCATCTCAATTCCTTTTCAATGCCATCTTCTTTCTATGATTGCCTTACTTTCAAACAATATTTTGACCAAATTGAACAGACAAATGACTGCTAGAGAATTCAGAGTCAATATGGCATGGCATAGACTCTGAACTGAGAACCCAGAGGCCGGCATAGTGGAATCACTAATTAAGCTGCATGATCACGTGATTTTGAGCAAATAACTTACCTCCCAAGATTATTTAAGTTAGACAAACTCTTCATAGTCTGCATGCCTTTAATATTGGCAACATTTATTAGCATATTAAAGGCCTTGAGAAGTCCTACAATAAAGAGCACTGTTTGCTAACTAGGGAATGTAAAAAAAAATTTATTTCCCCCCATAACATAAATATTAATATACTAAGAATACTTCAGGCAGTGAGGAGAATGTCAGAGAGGACCTAGAAGAAAAAAAAAAAAAGAAAGAAAGAAATACACAAACAAATAAAACTTATCATAGTAGTTTGATTTAGCAGAACATGAAACGATATACACAAAGCCTTGACTGGGCAGCTGACCTGTACAAGCTGCACAGTTTTGCAAGCCACATTATGAGTTTGGTATACCTCCAAAAAACAGACTGCTAATGCGGAATGAGCATTAGTCTCTATTCTTGCTCAACTGTGTGGAGCTAGGCAAACTATTTGGCCTCTTTAATTGTCAGTCTCCATATTTATTTAACACAGGAATTCTCTGCATATGTTACATAGATTGAGCATCAATTAAGTAAAAGCTTGTGAAAGTGTTCTGTAATCTATCTTGAACTCTATAAAGATAAGAAGTACTCAAAAATATCTCAAGGATAACATTCTAGTGAATGGCATATTTTTCACATATCTACTTTAATCAAACATCAAAATGATGCATTTAATATTTCAATGCAATCTATTTGTTAGAAATAAATACACTAATTGACTCTGTACTATTAAATGGCACAATTGAACATTGGTTACTGCCAGAATCCACTGAAATTCATGATCTCTGGCTGATGGCTTTCAGAATCCCTCTTTTTGACAGATGGAGAAATGTGAAAATAATCTAAAACACATAAGCTTACTTACCACAATCAATTTGAACATACTTACCGGATTGTTTTAGCTTGAATAAAAATAAGTCAAACCTAAAGACTTGACCAATCACTATAAAAGTTTTGTTATGAGTTAGACTGAGGATGAAAACTTATATAAGAGCTAAGGAATATAGAATTTGAACCTTAAAAGAGAAAAGTTTTATAAGATCATTTAGAGACCTCAAGTGTTTTGCAGCTGGAGCCAGAAGATACTTTTCTTCCAACAGGAACAAGAAACATCTGAGAAATGACTGAAATGTTTTAGTGTGTCTTACACATATACAGCCCCCTTAAAAAAAAAAAAAATTCCCTCACTACCCATTAGACATGCCAAGGGCATCTCGTTAGATGTCCTGACTTTAGAAACAGATTTGCAAGCCAGAATGTTCCAACTCTGCAGTTGGATTGTGGGTTTTTAACCTTCACAAGTTCGCCCTTTGAGCAGAACTTGAGAAAGGAAGAAAGAAAAGAGGTAAAGAATGAAGAAGAAAAGCAAAATAAATCAAAAGCAGCTTTCTTGGTAACACAGACATCTCCAAGGGCACATGAGAAAGGACTGGAGCTCTAATGATATCAATTAGGCCTGACCCATTGGGACACTGGAAATATATTGTACTCATGGACTCTGCTCAACTCCATATGTAAAAGGTCATTAACCAGGTACAAAATATTGCCAATTATTGGCCAAGGATGACTCCTTATCCCAAATACTTTTGAAATTCTGAAATAAATTATAACCAGTAATGCTTTCATGTTGACAAGCTAATTCTATTTAGATTTTCCTTCCTAAATCAAGGAAATTAGTATTTTTAAAAAACAGCATTACATGTTGAATGTGGATTCACACACACACACACACACACACACAGACTCACAACTACTTGTTTCTCCCAGCTTTGTTTCCCAGTTGAGATAGGGGTTGCAGAAGAGGTTGACTTCTCCCCTGGAATGAAGATTCCCCAAAACATTCTCTTCTTTGGCTAACCTTTTCATATCACTTTAAAGGCATGATGGGTATCTTCTCAGCGGTGGGCTGAATTTGCTGAAGCAGGAACTGTAAGCTATTTAATAAAAGCTCAGACTTCCATATTTGTGTGGGAATATTTTGGCAGCCCTTCCAGGAGATGTCAGCTCTCCCAGGGCTGTGTTTAGGACGCAGTGGCCACCTGAAGGCGTTCTCACGGGCTGACGACCAGCGGCTCTTGCCTACCACCCTCCCTCTGACAGCAGGCCTCCTGCTGGAGCTGCAGAGATTTCCCAGTCCTCACAGAGAAACTTTGCCAACTTGGACAAACAAAGCAGAATCCTGTTACATAAAGCAACGTGAGCTATAATCCAACTGTGTCTTAGTTTTTTGTGGGAAAAAAATGGCAAATTGTCCAAGAGGGGGCTTCCTCTGGTAAGACTGCATCTCACCACTGCACCTCAACAAAACTGGGCTCAGAAGGGACTGACCTAGGGGGATGAGTCTTTCCTGTTTCCCAGGCATCAGGTTCTTGTCTAGTGAAAGGAAGTGGAGGAGGGAGGAGATTAAGAAGGCAGAGTAGGAAAACATGGAGCTCACCTCCCACTGTTAACACATCAAAAAACCATGTACATGTGCAGCAATCCTCACGGAAAACAAATAGAAGACTGGCAGAAAAGTATATCTACAACCAAAGGTGTAAAGAAAGATCCATGCCAAGTAGGGTAAGAGGGGGAGAGAAGCAATCAAGTTGGGGCCCAAGCTCCTAGCAGGGGGCACAGAAGAGGAAGGGGATATTATGGGCTTGGAGATCTCCCCTGGGGAGTGAGAGGTTCAAGCCATTTATGAGGCACCACAATCCTGGAGTCTGACAACAGGACTATGAGTCCTGTTGATTGGTTTGAAAACCAGATGGACTTAGAGTTGTAAGAAACCTTAACTCTCCTCATGAAGAGGGTACCCACAGGCTTCCTTACTCCTCTTCTGAAGGTGGAGGGAGTAGACAAAGTTGCCCTGGGCCTTGCTCAATTTCCCATGAACATCCCAGTGGGCATCCCTGCCCCTCTAGCTCTGGAAGAGCTCTCCACGAGGGCGAGGGCTGCTGTTGCTGAGGAGAGCGCATACTTAGCGGGGATAGAGGCTGCTCAGACCTGTCACTACAGATTACTGGGCTAAAGGTTCCCACTGCTGCACTCACAGAGATGACAGATGAGGAGCTGTCTGAAACTCTGTTTTCCTAGGACCATCCCAGTGTATGCTCCAGCCCACACAAGGTGCCTACTGTGTGTCCACTTGCTCTAGCACTGATCCCCTCTGGGGTAAACAGCCATTGCTGGTGGGTAGAGAGCACAACCGTAGAGGCAATGAAATCAGCTTGGAACCACACCTCAGGGCTTCGGATCCAGCAACTTGGGACCTGAGCACACCCAAATTATAGCAGTGATGACCGCTGAGCCTGGGAGAAGACCCAGGTCACACTTGGCTCTGATACTAGCCCCTCTATCTCCAGCTTCACTTCTCACCAATGTGCTAGATGCCAGCATATCCTGGGGGAGATGTAAGCTGTGTACATGTCAGATTCAGGTCTCCAACCAAAACCAGCCCAGGAACACGTGGGGACACTGCCTAGGGACACCCCCATACAAAGAGAACTCTTTGAGGGTTGTCAAAACAGCTAACTATTTCATCTAATTTCATAGAGAGAGAGGCAATTAAAGAAAATGAGAAGAAAGAGGAATTTCTTTCCAACAAAGAACAAGAAAAACACTTGAAAAACAATGAATGGAGTAGAGATAAGTTTTCAGATGAAGAGCTCAAAGCATTAGTAATAAGAATGGTAACTGAAATTGGGATAAGAATATATGAAAACAGAATTTTAACAAGAAATTGAAAACTAAAAACAGCAAGTCAGCACTGAAAAAGAGTGAAATAACTGAAATAAAATATACACTAGAGAAGGAATTAACAGGTAACTAGGTGATACAGAGAGGTGATACATTTGGAGAAGGAAATGGCAACCCACTCCAGTGTTCTTGCCTGGAGAATCCCAGGGATGGCAGAGCCTGGTGGGCTGCCATCTATGGGGTCGCACAGAGTCGGACACGACTGAAGTGACTTAGCAGTAGCAGCAGGTGATACAGAAGAATGCATAGTGATCTGGAAGATAGAATAATGGAAAGCAACCAGAAAAGCAAAAATAAAAGCAAACTTTAAAAATGAAAGCAGTTTAGGGGACTCTGACACAACGTCTAGCATTGCTGTCTAGTCACTAAGTTGTGTCTGACTCTTTGTGATCCCAAAGATTTTAGCCTGCAAGGCTCCATTGTCCATGGAATTTACCAGGCAAGAATACCGGAGTGGGTTGCCATTTGCTTCTCCAGAGCATCTTCCTAACCCTGGATCAAACCTACATCTCCTGCATTGGCAGGTGGATTCTTTACCACTGAGTCACCGAGGAATTCCATACTAACATTCAAATTATAGGTGTTCCAGAAAAAAGAGAGAGAGAGAGAAAATGGTCAGAAATAGATTTGATGAAATCATGGCTGATCACATCCAGAACCTGAAAAAGGAAATAGAAATCCAGGTACAGGGATGAAAGAGAGTCCAACAAGCTTAACCAACAAAAGACCACACAAAGGCATATTATATTAAAATAGCAAAAGTTAAGGACAACAAGAGTATTTTAAAGGCAGCAAAAAAAAAAAAAAAGTCACACACAAGGGAACTCCCAATGACAAAGAAGGCCATGTATAATGATAAAGGGATCAAGAATATATAAGGGCTTCCCAGGTGGTGTAGTGATAACGAATCACCTGCCAATGCAGGAAACACAGATTTGATCCCTGTGTCAGAAAGGTCCCCTGGAGAAGGAAATGGAAATCTGCTCCAGTGTTCTTACCTGGAGAGTCTGATGGCAAGAGGAGCCTAGCTGGCTACAGACAATAGGGTGACAAAGTTTTGGACATGCTTCAGCAACTGAGTACACATGCACAAAAAGATATACTATCCATTAGCATACATATGTACCAAATGCAGAACCACCTAAGTATATAAAGCAAATATTAAAATGCAAAAAGGGAGAAATTACCAATAATATAATAATAGTAGGGGATTTTAACACCTTCCTTACAGTAAAGGACAGATCATCCAGATACATAATCAATAAGGAAATAGTGGTTTTAAATGATACATTAAAGTAGTTGAACTTACTAGATATTCACATGACATTCTAATCAAAACTAGCAGAATGCATGTTCTTTTAAAGTGCACATAGAATATTCTCTGGAATAGATGACATACTAAGGCACAAAACAATCCTCAACAAATTTAAGAGGAAAGAAATTATCTCAAACTTTTTTCCCTAACTAAAACAGTATGTTGCTGCTGCTGCTAAGTCGCTTCAGTCGTGTCCGACTCTGTGTGACCCCATAGACGGCAGCCCAACAGGCCCCGCTGTCCCTGGGATTCTCCAGGCAAGAACACTGGAGTGGGTTGCCATTTCCTTCTCCAATGCATGAAAGTCAAAAGTGAAAGTGAAGTCACCCAGTCATATCCGACTCTTAGCGATCCCATGGACTGCAGCCCACCAGGCTCCTCCATCCATGGGATTTTCCAGGCAAGAGTACTGGAGTGGGTTGCCATTGCCTTCTCCTCTAAAAGAGTATAATTTTATACTAAAAAAGAATTACATAAATAAGAATGGGGAAACACAAAACCATTGAGAGTAAACAACATGCTACTAGGAAACCAATGTGTCAATGAAGAAACCAAACAGAAAATATAAAAATACCATGACACAAATGAAAACTTTTCAAAATCTATAGGATACTGCAAAAGCATTTCTAAGAGGGAAGCATATAGAGATAGAAACCTACCTCAAGAAATTAGAAAAATCTCAAGCAAACAACCTGGACCACAATTTAAAAGAATTAGAAAAAGAACAAGGATCAAAGTCAACAGAAGGAAGGAAACAATAAAGTGAAGAGAGGAAATAAAGACCAAAAAAACATATAAAAGGCCAATAAAATCGAGTCATCTTTTTAAAAGATAAATGAAGCTGATAAACTTTCAGCAAGGCTCATTAAGAAAGAAAAGAGAGAGGGCACAAATAAAATAGAAAATGAAAAAGGAAAAATAATAACCAATATCTAGAGATATAAAATATTATAACAGAATAAAACAGTTATATGCCAACAAAATGGACAATGTGGAAGAAATGGATAGAAGTATACAATCTTCCAAGATTGGATCAGCAAGAAATAGACAATTGGAACAGAGGAATCGCTACTAATGAAACTGAATTAACAACAATAACAAAAAAAAGGATGGATTCACAGGACAATTTCAGCAAAAGTATCAAGAAGAGTTGTTGCCTATCCTTCTTAAAATATTAAAAATATTTGAAGAGTAGGGGATACTTCAAAATTTATTCTATAGGACTACCACTACCAACACCAGAAAAAGATTTTGCAAAAAAATGCCAGGCCAATATCTCTGATGACAATAGATGCAAAAATCTTGAGCAAAATATTAACGAACTGATTTCAACAAGGTATGAAAAAGTTCATACATCTTGGACAGGAGGGAATTATTACAAGAGTGCAATGATGGTTCAACATATGCAAATCAATCACAGTGATACACCCCATTAACAAAAAGAGTAAAACTACATGATTCTCTCAATAAATACAGAAGATGCAGTTGACATAATTCAGTATCCCTTTATGATAAAATTCTCACCAAAGATGGTGTAAAGGGGACATAGCTAAACATAAGAATGACCATTTATTGCAAACCCACAGCTACCACCATACTTAACAGTGAAAAACTGGAAACTTTTCCTCTAAAATGAGAAACAAGACAAGGCTTCCCACTCTTGCCACTTTCTATATATCATGGTATTGGAAATCTTATTCCTAGCAATCAGACAAGAGAAAGAAAGAAATAGCATCCAATTCGGAAAAGAAGAAGTAAAATTGTCACTATTTGCAGAGAACATGATACTGTATATAGAAAACCCAGAGGTTTCCACCAAAAAACGATAAGAACAAATCAATGAATTCAGTAAAGTTGTAAAATATAAGATTAATATACAGAAATCTATTGTTTTTCACTAAGATGATAATGAAGTATCAGAAAGAGAAGTTAAAGAAACAATTCTGTTTACAATAACATTAGGAAGAAGAAAAATCTAAAACACCTAGAAAAAAATCTAAACCAGGAAGGCAAAATCCTAAACTCTGAAACCCATAAAATATTGATAAAGGAATTTCAAGGTGAGTCAAAGAAATAGGAAGATATTCTTGGATTGGAAGAATTAACATTCTTAAGATGTCTTTACTGCCCAAAGCATTCTGCAGATTTAATACAATCCCTATCAAAATACTCATGATATTTTTCGCAAAACAATAATAAAATAATCACTAATTTTATACAGAATCACAACAAAAACCAGAATTACAAAGCAATCCTGAGGAAAAAGAACAAAACTGGGGGTATTATTTTCCCAGACTTCACACTATACTACAATAGAATTGAGTAGAGAGCCCAGAAATAAACCCACACACATATGGTCAATTAATCTAATTAGTTAGTTAATTATTATTCATACATGATTACACAGAAGAACTATACTGAAAAGATTCTTAATGACCCGGATAACCATGATTGTGTGATCACTCACCTAGAGCCAGGCATCCTGGAATGTGAACTCAAGTGGGTCTCGGGAAGCATTACTACCAAAAAGGTAGTGGAGGTGCTGGAATTCCAGCTGAGCTATTTCAAATCCTAAAATGGCTGTTAAAGTGCTGCACTCAATATGCCAGCAAATTTGGAAAACTCAGCAGTGCCCACTGGATTGGAAAATGTCAGTTTTCATTTCAGTTTCAAAGAAGAGCAATTCCAAAGAACGTTCAAACTACTGTACAATGACACTCACTTCATACGCTAGTAAAGTGAAAGTGAAGTCACTCAGTTTTGTCCGACTCTGTGAGCCCTTGGACTGTAGCCTGCCTGGCTCCTCCATCCATGGGATTTTCCAGACAAGAATACCGGCAATACTGGCGTGGGTTGCTGTTTCCTTCTCCAGGGGATCTTCCCGACCCAGGGATCAAACCTGGGTCTCCCTCACTGCAGGGAGAATATTTACCATCTGAGCTCAAAACCCTTCAAGCTTGGCTTCAGCAGTACAGGAACTGAGGACTTTCAGATTTACAAACTGGATTTAGAAAAGGCAGAGAAACAAGAGATCTTACTGCCAACATTCCTTGCATCATAGAGAAGGCAAGGGAATTCCAGAAAAACATCTACTTCTGCTCATTGCCTATGCTAAAACACTTGACTGTGTGGATCACAACAAACTGGAAAGTTCTTTAACAGATGGTAATGCTAGACTTTACCTGCCTGAGAAACCTGAATGTGGTCAAGAAGCAACAGTTAGAATCAGACATGGAACAATGGACTGGTTCAAAACTGGGAAAGGAGCGCAATGATTCTGTGCGTTGTTGCTCTGTTTATTTAACTTCTAAGCAGAGTACATCATGTGAAATGTCAGGCTGGATGAAGCACAACCTGGAAACAAGACTTCCAGGAGAAATATGAACAATCTCATGCAGATGATGCCACTCTAATGATAGAAAGTAAAGAGGAGATAAGATAAGCAAAGAGGAGAGTGAAAAAGCTGGCTTAAAACACAGCATTCAAAAAAATATGATCTTGGCATCTGGTCCCATCATTATATAACAAATAAAAGGGGAAAAGGTAGAAATAGTGACAGATTTTATTTTCTTGGGCTGCACAATCACTGCAGATGAGGACTGCAGCCATGCAATTAAAAATGCTTCCTCCTTGGAAGGAAAGCTCTGACAAATCTAAACAGCATATTAAAAATCAGAGACATCACTTTGCTAACAAAGGTCCATACAGTCAAAGCTATGATTTTTCCAGCAGTCATGTATGGATGTGAAAGCTGGACCATAAAGAAGGCTAAGTGCCAAAGAATTAATACTTTTGAATTGTGGTGCTGGAGAAGTCTCTTGAGAGTCCCTTGGACAGTAAGGAGATCAAACCAGTCCATCCTAAAGGAAATCAGTCCTGAATATTCATTGGAAGGAATGATGTTGAAGCTGAAATTCCAATACTTTGGCCACCTGACACGAAGAGCTGACTCGCTGGAAAGACCCTGATGCTGGGAAAGATTGAGGCAAAAGGAGAACAGGGTGTAGAGGATGAAATGGTCAGATAAAATCACCAATTCGAGGGACATGAGTTTGAGCAAGCTTCAGGAGATAGGGGAGGACAGGAAAGCCTGACATGCTGCAGGCCATGGGGTCACAAAGAGTTAGACAGGACATAGTAACTAAAGAACAGCAACATGAAATAAAAATCTAAAGACAAAAACACAGACAAAGTTCTTTGGTGTCCCACATAAAGCCTTCCATAATATCCTCAATACTAAATTCCCCAGCTTCCGCATTTAGTAGAGCCATATTTTACCACAGGTCTTAACCTACCTTTCTATCCTACCGTGTACATACTCTTTAGAGAACAAGTGTCCACACACCGTATTGCTGCACCAGTAATTCTCAACTGACTGTTGTGGTGGTGGAGATTTACAATGTGTGGAGACATTTTTGGTCATAAAAATTTTTGGTCACCCTGTCATAACTGGGGAAGGGTGGGGGCTGCTACTAGAAGCTAGTGGGTAGAAGGAAGGAATGCCGCTAAACATCCTGCAATGTACAAATTCAGTTCAGTTCAGTCTCTCATTCACATCCAATTCTTTGTGACCTCACGGACTGCAGCACACCAGGCTTCCCTGAATATCAAAACTCCTGGAGCTTGCTCAAATTCAAGTCCATCAAGTTGGTGATGCCATCCAACCATCTCACCCTCTGTTGTCCCCTTCTCCTCCTGCCTTCAATCTTTCCCAGCACCAGGGTATTTTCCAATGAGATAGTTTTTCTCATCGGATGGCTAAAGTATTAGAGTTTCAGTCTCAGCACCAGTCCTTCCAATGAATATTAGGGCTGATTTCCTTTAGGATGGACTGGTTGGACCTCCTTGTAGTCCAAGGGACTCTCAAGAGTCTTTTCCAACACCACAGTTAAAAAGCATCAACTCTTCGGTGCTCAGCTTTCTTTATGGTCCAACTCTCACATATGTGACTACTGGAAAAACCATAGCTTTGACTAGATGGACCTTTGCTGGCAAAGTAATGTCTCTGCTTTTTAATATGCTGTCTAACTTAGTCATAGCTTTAATCCAAGGAGGAAGCATCTTTTAATTCCATGTCTGTAGTGACCAAATGCAGTGATTTTGGAGCCCATGAAAAAAAAGTCTGCCCATATTTCCATCTATTTGCCATGAAGTGATGGGACTGGATGCTGTGATATTAGTTTTTTGAATGTTGAGTTTTAAGCCAACTTTTTCACTCTCCTCTCTTTCATCAAGAGCCTCTTTAGTCTTCTTCGCTTTCTGCCATAAGGGTGGTGTCATCTGCATATCTGAGTTTACTGATATTTCTCCTGACAATCTTGATTCCAGCTTGTGCTTCATCCAGCCTGGCATGTCTCATGATGTACTCTGCATATAAGTTAAATAAGCAGGGTGACAATATAGAGCCTTGACGTACTTCTTTCCCATTTTGGAAACCAGTCTGTTGTTCCATGTCCAGTTCTAACTGTTGCTTCTTGAACTGCATACAGATTTCTCAGGAGGCAGGTAAGGTGGTTTGGCAATCCCATATCTTGAAGAATTTTACACAGTTTGATGTGGTCGACATAGTCAAAAGGTTTAGTGTAGTCAATAAATATAGTAGAAATTTTTCTGGAACTCTCTTGCTTTTTCAATGAGGAAATTTGATCTCTGGTTCCTCTGCCTCTTCTAAATCCAGCTTGTACATCTGGAAGTTATTGATTCACATACTGTTGAAGCCTCGCTTGGAGAATTTTGAGTGTTACTTTGCTAGTGTAAGGGATTTGATTTAGGTCATATCTGAATGGTCTAGTGGTTTTCCCTACTTTCTTCAATTTAAGTCTGACTTTTGCTCCAGTGGAAGTGAAAAATAGATTCAAGGGACTAGATCAGATAGAGTGAGTGAAGAATTATGGACAGAGGTTCATGACATTGAACAGGAGGGAGTGATAAAGACCATCCCCAAGAAAAAGAAATGCAAAGAGAAAAGAAAAGACACAAAGGCAAAGGTGAAAAGGAAAGATATACCCATTTGAATGCAGAGTTCCAAAGAATAGCAAGGAGAGAAAAGAAAGTCTTCCTCAGTGATCAATGCAAAGAAATAGAGGAAAACAACAGAATGGAAAGACTAGAGATCTCTTCAAGGAAATTAGAGATACCAAGGGAATATTTCATGCAAAGGTGAGCTCAATAAAGGACAGAAATAGTATGGACCTAACAGAAGCAGAAGATGCTAAGAAGAGGTGGCAAGAATACACAGAAAAACTACGCAAAAAAGATCTTCATGAACCAGATAATCATGATGGTGTGATCGCTCACCTACAAGCAGACATCCTGGAATGCGAAGTCAAATCGGCCTTAGGAAGCATCACTACAAACAAAGCTAGTGGAGGTGATGGAATTCAGGCTGAGATAATTCAAATACTGAAAGATGATGCTGTGAAAGTGCCCCACTCAATATGTCAGCAAATTTGGAAAACTCAGCAGTGGCCACAGGACTGGAAAAGGTCAGTTTTCATTTTGATCCCAAAGAAAGGCAATGACAAAGAATGTTCAAAATACCGCACAATTGCACTCGTCTCATATGCTAGCAAAGTAATGCTCAAAATTCTCCAAGTCAGGCTTCAACAGTACATAAACTGTGAACTTCTAGATGTTCAAATTGGATTTAGAAAAGGAGGAGGAACCAGAGGTCAAATTGCCAATATCCGATGGATCATCAAAAAAGCAAGATAGTTCCAGAAAAAGATCTACTTCTGTTTACTGAAAACGTCAAAGTCTTTGACTCTGTGCATAACACCAAACTAGAAAATTCTGAAAGAGATGGGAATGCCAGACCACCTGGCCTGCCTTCTGAGAAATCTATATGCAGGTCAAGAAGCAACAGTTAGAACTGAACATGGAACAGACTGATTCCAAATTGGTAAAAGAATATGTCAAGGCTTTACATTGTCACCCTACTTATTTAACTTTCATGCAGAGTACATCATGAGAAATGCCGGGCAGGATGAAGCACAAGCTGGAATCAAGACTGCTGGGAGAAACATCAATAACCTTAGATAAGCAGATGACACCATCTTTATGACAGAAAGTGAAGAACTAAAGAGCCTCTTGATGAAAGTGAAAGAGAGTGAAAAAGTTGGCTTATAACTCAAAATTCAGAAAATTAAGATCACAGCATCCAGCCCCATCACTTCATGGCAAATAGATGGGGAAACAATGGAAACAGTGAAAGACTTTATTTTGGGGGGCTCCAAAATCACTGCAGATGGTGACTGCAGCCATGAAATTAAAAGATGCTTGCTCCTTAGAAGAAAATCTATGACCAACCTAGAAAGCATATTAAAAAGCAGAGACATTACTTTGCCAACAAAGGCCCATCTAGTCAAAGCTTTAGTTTTTCCAGTAGTCATGTATGGTTGTGAGAGTTGGACTATAAAAAAAGCTGAGGGCTGAGGAACTGATGCTTTTGAACTATGGTATTAGAGAAGACTCTTGACAGTCCCTTGGACTGCAAGGAGATCCAACCAGTCCATCCTAAAGGAGATCGGTCCTGAATATTCATTGGAAAGACTGATGCTGAAGCCACAACTCCAATAATTTGGCCACCTGATGCAAAGAACTGTCTCACTTGAAAAGACCCTGATGCTTGGAAAGATTAAAGGTAGGAGGAGAAGGGGACAATAGAGGATGAGATGGTTGGATGGCATCACTGACTCTATGGACATGAGTTTGAGTAAACTTCAGGAGTTTGTGATGGGCAAGGAAGCCTGGCGTACTGCAGTTCATGGGCTCACAAAGAGTTGGATGCAACGAAACTACTGAACTGAACTTGCTAGTGTATGAGATTAATGATGCTGCTGCTGCTAAGTCACTTCAGTTGTGTCCGACTCTGTGCTACCCCATAGACGGCAGCCCATCAGGCTTCACCATCCCTGGGATTCTCCAGGCAAGAACACTGGAGTGGGTTGCCATTTCCTTCTCCAACGCATGAAAGTGAAAAGTGAAAGTGAAGTCGCTCAGTTGTGTCCGACTCTTAGCGACCCCATGGACTGTAGCCTACCAGGCTCCTCTGTCCATGGGATTTTCCAGGCAAGAGTACTGGAGTGGGGTGCCATTGCCTTCTCCTTGAGATTAATGCAGTTGTGCAGTAATTTGAATATTCTTTGGAACTGCCTTTCTTTGGGGATGGAATGAAAACTGACCTTTTCCTGTCTTGTGGCCACTGCTGAGTTTTCCAAATTTGATGACATATTGAGTGCAGTATTTTCACAGCATCATCCTTTAGGATTTGAGTTATCTCAGTTGGAATTCCATCACCTTCACTAGCTTTGTTCATAGTGATTCTTCAAAGCACCCAGTTGACTTTGCATTCCAAGATGTTTGGCTCTAGGTGAGTGATCACACCATCATGGTTATCTGGGTCAGTAGATCATTTTTGTATAGTTCTTCTATACAAAATTCTATATAAAATTCAAATTATTGCAAGAATTGGACTCAAATTGAAGAAAGCAGGAAAACCACTAGACCATTTAGATATGACCTAAATCAAATCCCTTACAATTATACAGTGGAAGTGACAAATAGATGCAAGGGATTAGATTTGATAGAGTGTCTGAAGAATGATGGACAGAGGTTCGTGACATTGTACAGGAGGCAGTAATCAAGACCATCCCCAAGAAAAAGAAATGCAAAAAGGCAAAATGGCTGTCTGAGGAGGCCTTACAAATAGCTGAGAAAAGAAGAGACACTAAAGGCAAAGAAGGAAAGGAAAGATATACCCATCTGAATGCAGAATTCCAAAGAATAGCAAGGAGAGATAAGAAAGCCTTCCTCAGTGATCAATGAAAAGAAATAGAGGAAAACAATAGAATGAGAAAGACTAGAGATCTCAAGAAAATCAGAGATCCCAAGGGAATATTTCATGCAAAGATGGGCTCAATAAAGGATAGAAATGGTATGGACCTAATAGAAGCAATGAACCAGGCACCCCATCAAAAAATTTACTGAACTCAAAATGTCAAAATTGCTGAATTTGGAAACACCTTCTCTGGACCCTGAGCACCTATCATAATAATTTGACATGAAATTTATTTTTAATTGATTGACACAGGCTGAATACTCCCTTTTTCTCGCCTTCCCCTTCCTCTCTCTCTCTTTAAGAATTTGTACTGTAAGTAGCATAACTGACTGCAGGTTTAGGTTTTTGTTTTTTAACCACTTTCATACCCTTGCCTCCGTGGATCATCAAACTTCACTGTACCAAGAGGGGAAGTAAAGTGTAATAACAGAAATATTACTAGGCTTAAGGTCTAGGTTGAATCTGAATTCACTTATCAACTGTATAACCATGGAAAATGCAAAAACCACACTGAGTCTTAGTGATTTTTTTATTGCAAAAATTATAGTATAAGATTGTACTTTTTCTTACCTCAGTTCGAACTCTAGTACTTGGGCTCAAACAGAATGGCAGCATTCCCATGTTACACACCAGGAGACTGCAACTCAAATAAATTAATTCAATTTCCCACTGTACTATGATCTATAATATCCACAGAAGAAGACACTGATCTCAGAGGCACTCAGTAAGATGAGACTTCAGTCTATTGAAGAACTTTTTGCTTCATTATTATTATCATTAATTCGTAGGTTCATCTCAATGTGAATGCAAATATTACATACAGATAACAGAAACTCAAATGGACCATTCACTTTTTCCCCTTTTTAAGTTGACAAATGGCCTTACCCAGGTGTGGAGGTGAGCCTGTATTCACATCATGACCCTGAAAATATAGTTCTTTCATTTTCTTGGCTGTAAAATGTGGTTTTTCCTTCCTTACACCTTCACTTTCTGAGCTGCTTCAGAAACACATCTGTTTTGTATCTGGTGAGAGAGGAAAATATGAACGCTTTATTATCCCCTATATAATCTAATGCATTACATCGCCTATGGACTGTGTGTTTTGTAAAAAAAAAAAAAAAGAAGTCAGAAATCTCTAGAGGTACAAAGACAGATCTAGAACAGACAGCTTCCATGAACAAGCAGATGCCAGGGACATCCCTCAGATCTTCCAGTGGTCAGGCTCAGGGGTCCAATCTGCTCTTTTCAAGACTGACAGGTGATGACTTAATCCCCTAACAAATTTTATTTATAGAGGAGCATTTGAGATTGCAGGCCACCTGCACACATCTGTTTGGAAGAGCCAGTAAGGTCTGGATAGCAGCCTCATTCTGTAATCAGTGAGAGAAGTCAAAATAAGTAATGGCTGGATTCAGGCCCTTCAGAGTATCTTCCCTGGACACAGCCAAGGCTCTCTCCATTGTTATATCAGGCTGCTCTCTAGACAAGAAGACCACCATGAGAAAGGGCACCCCTCTAATGTTATTGTGCTGAAAGAAAAGCCTTCTCAATGCCCAACTTGTCATTTAATGAGATCCCAAATATTCTTATGTCCAGTGATGAACTTTAGTCTTTTTTGTTATTATCCTTTCAAAGAATAAAAATATCCAGTGGTCAAGTCCAAGTTGATATCACATATTTTATTTTATTCAATGAAAATGCATCTTTTGAAGTATTTCCTTTTGGATGGATCTCTAGGAAAATAATATTCTAAAGAAGAAAGAAAAAAACGTTATATGAAATTGGGCAAAATATTTGGGCAAGTAATTCATAGAGAAAGACATATGAATGGACAATATATAAATATTCTCAATCCTTTTGATAAAAAGGGAAATAAAATTAAAATTCAATAAGATCTATCTTTCCTCCCATCAGATTGGAAAACATTAAGAAGTTTGAAAATGTTAACTTTGGGCAAGACTGTGAAGAAAAGGAACTCTTGTCTGTTGTTGGTGATATAACCGATTTAAGCTCTTTGAAACAGATAGATCAATAGCCAGCCAAGCATTTTGTCGCCTAGTGGTAAGATTGCTCAGTGTGCATCCTATCAGTGTTGTTCTGTTTAGATCTATGGTAAATATCAGTGGATAAAAGAGCATTATTCCAACGTTTCTGGAGAAGATCCCTGGGGAGTCAGTAGGGGATAGGAAGTAGAGCTTATTTGAGAAGCTCAGACCCCAAAAGAAGACACAGCTCTTCCATCATAATAGGAGAGGGGAGAATGGCTACAAGAAGATTGTGGGTTTTGAGGAAGGTCTCATCTAATGGCTTTTATTTGGTCTACAAATTGTAGAACAGGTTGAGGAGAGGATGTGCTAAGGGTTTGACAAGAACCCTGGTATTGTCTATTTCTACTTGAGAGCAGGAAAACTGCTTATTAGAAAAACAATATAGTAAAATTGTGAAGCAGTATTGTGGGGATAGTGTAAAGATCAAGGAGGATCATAAACTGGTAAGCTGAGACTCAGCTCTGTCTGATCCTAAAGCTGATAGCTCTTCTTGCCTTCCTCCCAAGGCTAACGGCTTCTTTCATGACACCCACACTGGCACTTCAAAGCTGCTGGCACTTGCTTTCAGTTCATTTCTTCTTCCTAATCCCTGCCCATAACTCTCCATTCTCTGTCCCCATGCACATCTTAGTACACATTCCAGAATTCTCAGTAAACGACTGGGAAACTCCTGAAGTCACAGCTGTGCAAGTTGGCATAGGGGATTTAAATTGCACAGAATGACATCTTGAAGTGTGATTGGGCTTCCAGTTTTATGTTTTTGTTATTGGTGCACACTTCTAAAAACAAAGGTGAATGGTTTATTTTACAGCACAGTTTCCCTAGAGGGAATCAAACACTATACACTGCAGATGGGAGATAATGCCATATACTTTTACACAGCTACTCAATATGTTTATCCTATATTTTATAGGGAGGTGATACATAATATGTACATTTACATAAACATGTACATATGCATGTGATGTATATACATACATATGCTCTGGAGAGTAAATAGAGGCACATAACATACATATATACACATACTAATGTATCTATACATGTGTATGTATAGGTATGTGTGTATTTTATCACCTTCCCATAAAATATAGAAGAAATACACTGTGTCAGTATACAAAAATACACACTTATCTGCCGTCTACAGTGTATTCCATTCCCTTTTGTGAAAATAGGTGCTCTAAGATAAAATATCTTTGTGATAAGGAAAGAAAGAGAGAGAGAAAGGATATTACAAAATATTTACCATCTAGCAAGGAATGGGCACTGACAGAATAGATGGTAGCCAAATCATTGCTTTAGCCATACTGGGCACACTGCTGAATGTCAGCCCTGCCTGTGTGTTCTCAGGACCACACAATGCATAATGCTGGATCCAAAATAAGATACAGACTTCCTATCAAGAAACTAAAGATCTTGATAATGCAAATAATGGAGATCACCATTTCTGCATTAAAATGAATCACCTATGAGGGCTGTATGTTTGGGTTTTTCAGGGTAGTTCTGATTCTAATTAAGACACAACTCTCTTAGTCATCAGACTATTCTGAAATCCCATCATTTCATTTTGTTACCTATACTTCACATACATCCTTTTACACCCAGCAGTGGCACAGAAAACTTTGTCAGCATTTTGATTTGTAGTTCAGGAGGTAGATTCCCATAGGATGGATAATGGTGATCTACCTTTTATCTGAACATGCACATATGTGTTTCTTTTTTTTTTTTTTTCCCCCAGAGAAACGCACTTATGCATAGGCAATAAATTCTAAGTAAAGACATGATTTCAAGTCTCACAAACTATTCTCTGGACCTCTCCTGGACTTGAACCAGTCGATGGACATGAATAGCTCCCAATGCAACACTAACTGCTGAGAACTCTCCTGACTAACAGATAAAAGACCAGATAGATTGAGAATGCAAATAGGCAAAATAAAGATAATGCATCTCTAAGACCTGCAGATTCTCTTGATTCACCTCTCCATTGGAGGAACATAAAAATTTACCTGAAAAGTATTTCAAATATCATCATGATATAGGGGGGAAAATAAATTAATGAACAGTAAAGCATTGGTATGGAATTCTGATGACTCTGATCTTGACATGCTGATGATTCAGATCAGTCCAAAAGAATGCAGGGTAACTATCTTCAATGCATAAAAGCATCAGAACCCTTTGAAAGTTATTATAAAGCTCAGTTTTCATTTTTGGATGAAAATCTTATGGCCTTTAATGCAATCAGTTGCTTCATCAGAAACATAAGTTCAGTACATTTTATAATGAATTATAAATCACATAACGAGCACAGTAGCAGCATTAATTCATGTACTAAGCATTCCCATACAACAACGGCAGGCTGAACAATGCAACACGAAGTGCATGAATCCCTGACAATGCTTCTTTAGTTTACTCAAGGAAAAAAAATTATTAATATAGATTGTGATGAAACAGAATTTGGGGATGGGTAGCATCTGGTAAGTAGAAAGGAGAGAAGAGGATATCTGAGGAAATTAAAATATAGAGAAGATGAGTGAGCATCAGCAAAGACTCAGGGCAGTAATGATCAAGCACACTTAGAAGTCTTCCATGCTGTCAGGATGACAAGGGTAATACTGGTTTTGTTCCTAGCTGTTCAGTTCAGTTCAGTCAGTCAGTCCTGTCCAACTCTTTGCAACCCCATGGATTGCAGTACGCCAGTCTTCCCTGTCCATCACCAACTCCCAGAGCTTGCTCAAACTCACGTCCATTGAGTCAGTGATGCCATCCAACCATCTCATCCTCTGTCGTCCCCTTCTCCTCCTGCCTTCAATCTTTCCCAGCATCAGGGTGTTTTCCAATGAGTCAGTTCTTTGTATCTGGTAACCAAAGTATTGGAGTTTCAGCTTTAGCATCAGTCCTTCCAATGAATATTCAGGACTGACTTCTTTTAGGGTGGACTGGTTGGATCTCCTTGCAGTCCAAGGGACTCTCGGGAGTCTTCTCCAACACAATAGCTCAAAAGCATAAATTCTTCAGCACTCAGATTTATTTATAGTCCAACTGTCAAATCCATACATGACTACTGGAAAAACCAAAGCTTTGACTAGATGGACCATTGTTGGCAAAGTAATGTCTCTGCTTTTGAATATGTTATTTAGGTTGGTCATAACTTTTCTTCCAAGGAGCAAGCATCTTTTAATTTCATGGCTGCAGTAACCATCTACAGTGATTTTGGAGCCCCCCAAAAATAGTCTGTCACTATTTCCATTGCTTCCCCATCTATTTGCCATGAAGTGATGAGACCAGCTTCTACAGCATTACTGGTTGGGGCATAGGCATGGATTACTGTGATATCGAATGGTTTTCCTTGGAAATGAACAGAGATCAATCAGTCGTTTTTGAGATTGCATCCAAGTACTGCATTTCAGACTCTTTTGTTGATCATGATGGCTACTCCATTTCTTCTAAGGGATTCCTGCCCATAGTAGTAGATATAATGGTCATCTGAGTTAAACTCACCCATTCCAGTCCATTTTAGTTTGCTGATTCCTAGAATGTCAATGTTCACTTTTGCCATCTCCTGTTTGACCACTTCCAGTTTGCCTTGATTCATGGACCTAACATTCCAGGTTCCTATGCAATATTGCTCTTTACAGCATCGGACCTTGCTTCTATCACCAGTCTCATCCACAACTGGGTATTGTTTTTGCTTTGGCTCCATCCCATCATTCTTTCTGGAGTTATTTCTGCATTAATCTCCAGTTGCATATTGGGCATTTACCGACCTGGGGAGTTCCTCTTTCCATATCCTATCATTTTGCCTTTTCATACTGTGCATGGGGTTCTAAAGGCAAGAATACTGAAGTGGTTTGCCATTCCCTTCTCCAGTGAACCACATTCTGTCAGACCTCTCCACCATGACCTGTTTGTCTTGGGCGGCCCCACACAGCATGGCTTACTTTCATTGAGTTAGACAAGGCTGTGGTCTGTGTGATCAGACTGGCTAGTTTTCTGTGATTATGGTTTCAGTGTGTCTGCCCTCTGATGCCCTCTTGCAACACCTACCATCTTACTTGGGTTTTTCTTACCTTGGATGTGAGGTATCTCTTCACAGCTGCTCCAGCAAAGCACAGCTACTGCTCCTTACCTTGGACGAGATTGGCCCTCATCCTTACAAGACCTTTTAGAACTAACACTCAAAAAAGATGTCCTTTTCATTATAATGGACTGGAATGCAAAAGTAGGAAGTCAAGAAACACCTGGAGTAACAGGTAAATTTGGCCTTGGAGTATGGAATGAAGCAGGGCAAAGGCTAATAGAGTTTTGCCAAGAGAACGCACTGGTCATAGCAAACACCTTATTCCAACAACACAAGAGAAGACTCTACACATGGACATCACCAGATGGTCAACACCAAAATCAGATTGATTATATTCTTTGCAGCCAAAGATGGAGAAGCTCTATACAGTCAACAAAAACAAGACTGGGAGCTGACTGTGGCTCAGATTATGAGCTCCTTATTGCCAAAGTCAGACTTAAATTGACAAAAGTAGGGAAAACCACTAGACCATTCAGGTATGACCTAAATCAAATCCATTATTATTATACAGTGAAAGTGATAAATAAATTTAAGAGACTAGATTTGATAGACAGAGTGCCTGATGAACTATGGATGGAGGTTCGTGACATTGTACAGGAGACAGGGATCAAGATCATCCCCATGGAAAAGAAATGCACAGAAGCAAAATGGGTGTCTGGGAAGTCTGTACAAATACCTGTGAAAAGAAGAAAAGTGAAAAGGAAAGATATTCCTATTTGAATGCAGAGTTCCAAAGAATAGCAAGGAGAGATAAGAAAGCCTTCCTCAATAATCAATGCAAAGAAATAGAGGAAAACAACAGAATGGGAAAGACCAGAGATCTCTTCAAGAAAATTAGAGATACCAAGGGAACATTTCGTGCAAAGATGGGCTCGATAAAGGACAGAAATGGTATGGACCTAATAGAAGCAGAAGATATTAAGAAGAGGTGGCAAGAATACATAGAAGAACTGTATAAAAAAGATCTTCACAACCCAGATAATCACGATGGTATGATCACTTACCTAGAGCCAGACATCCTGGAATGTGAAGTCAAGTGGGCCTTAGAAAGCATCACTATGAACAAAGCTAGTGGAGGTGATGGAATTCCAGTTGAGCTCTTTCAAATACTGAAAGATGATGCTGTGAAAGTGCTGCACTCAATGTGCCAGCAAATTTGGAAAACTCAGCAGTGGCCACAGGACTGGAAAAGGTCAGTTTTCATTCTAATCCCAAAAAAGGCAATGCCAAAGAATGTTCAAACTACCGCACAATTGCACTCATCTCACATGCTAGGACAGTAATGCTCAAAATTCTCCAAGCCAGGCTTCAGTAATACATGAATCATGAACTTCAAGATGTTCAAGCTGATTTTAGGAACGGCAGAGGAACCAGAGATCAAATTTCCAACATCCACTGGATCACCAAAAAAGCAAGAGAGTTCCAGAAAAACATCTATTTCTGCTTGATTGACTATGCCAAAGCCTTTGACTGTGTGGGTCACAATAAACCGTGGAAAATTCTGAAAGAGATGGGAATACCAGACCACCTGACCTGCCCCTTGAGAAACCTATATGCAGGTCAGGAAGCAAGAGTTAGAACTGGACATGGAACAACAGACTGGTTCCAAATAGGAAAAGGAGTACGTCAAGGTTGTATATTGTCACCCTGCTTATTTAACTTCTATGCAGAGTACATCATGAGAAACGCTGGACTGGAAGAAGCACAAGCTGGAATCAAGATTGCCGGGAGAAGAGACACGTGTACCCCAATTTCATCGCAGCACTGTTTATAATAGCCAGGACATGGAAGCAACCTAGATGCCCATTAGCAGATGAATGGATAAGAAAGCTGTGGTACATATACACAATGGAGTATTACTCAGCCATTAAAAAGAATACATTTGAATCAGTTCTAATGAGGTGGATGAAACTGGATGAAACTGGAGCCTATTATACAGAGTGAAGTAAGCCAGAAAGAAAAATACCAATACAGTATACTAACGCATATATATGGAATTTAGAAAGATGCTAACAATAACCCTGTGTATGAGACAGCAAAAGAGACACTGATGTATAGAACAGTCTTATGGAGTCTGTGGGAGAGGGAGAGGGTGGGAAGATTTGGGAGAATGGCATTGAAACATGTATAATATCATGTATGAAACGAGTTGCCAGTCCAGGTTCGATGCACGATACTGGATGCTTGGGGCTAGTGCACTGGGATGACCCAGAGGGATGGTATGGGAAGGGAGGAGGGAGGAGGGTTCAGGATGGGGAACACATGTATACCTGTGGCGGATTCATTTTGGTATTTGGCAAAACTAACACAATTTGTAAAGTTTAAAAATAAAATTAAAAAAAAAAAAGATTGCCGGGAGAAATATCAATAACCTCAGATATGCAGATGAAACGACCCTTATGGCAGAAATTGAAGAGGAACTAAAAAGCCTCTTGATGAAAGTGAAAGAGAGTGAAAAAGTTGGCTTAAATTCAACATTCCAAAAACTAAGATCATGGCATTTGGTCCCATCACTTCATGGCAAATAGATGGGGAAACAGTGTCAGCCTTTATTTTGGGGGGTTCCAAAATCACTGCAGATGGTGACTGCAGCCATGAAATTAAAAGACGCTTACTCCTTGGAAGGAAAGTTATGACCAACCTAGATAGCATATTCAAAAACAGAGACATTACTTTGCCAACAAAGGTCCATTTAGTCAAGGCTATGGTTTTTCCAGTCGTCATGTATGGATGTGAGAGTTGGACTGTGAATAAAGCTGAGCACTGAAGAATTGATGCTTTTGAACTGTGATGTTGGAGAAGACTCTTGAGAGTCCCTTGGACTGCAAGGAGATCCAACCAGTCCTTCCTAAAGGAGATCAGTTCTGGTTGTTCACTGGAAGGACTGATGCTGAAGCTGAAACTCCAATATTTTGGTTGCCAGATGTGAAGAACTGACTCATTGGAAAACACCCTGATGCTGGGAAAGATTGAAGGCAGGAGGAGAAGGGGACGACAGAGGATGAGATTGCTGGATGGCATCACGGACTCGATGGACATGAGTTTTTGTTAACTCCTGGAGTTGGTGATGGACAGGGAGACCTGGCCTGCTGCAGTTCATGGGTTGCAAAGAATCAGACATGACTGAGCGACTGAACTGAACTGATGGGACCAGATGCCATGATCTTAGTTTTCTGAATGTTGAGTTTTAAGCCAACTTTTTCATTGTCTTTTTTCACTTTCATCAATAGGTTCTTTATTTCTTTTATTCCTAGCTGCCTGATATATAGGAGGTACCCAAAAAATCTCTTGTTCAATTTATTGATTCGATACAATGTGTATTGAATTCCAGACTAAGCAAAGTAGCCATTATCTTATATGCAAGTAATGGAGGTGGGTGGATGGGAATTGCTTCCAATAATAGCAGATAGCTCCTATTGGACAAACTTCTACAAGAAAGCAACCATAAACTCTGGACAAAATAAAAAATTCAACCACACAAAGGCTCCAAGAAGGGAATAGGAGAGAAAATGGAGTAGGAATTGATACTTCAAAGAAGGGCATGGCTTTTTTGATGATTAGTTTTATGTATCAACTGAGTCATAGAGTTCTCAGCTGAAGATTATCTCTGGGTGGATGCTAAAAGGATGTTTCCAGGTAAGATTAGCTTTTGAATCCATGTATTCTGTAAAGTCTTTCAGATGGCTCAGTGGTAAAGAATTTGCCTGCAATGCACGAGACTTCCACGAGGCACAGGTCCAATCCCTGGGTTAGGAAGATCCCCTGGAGAAGGAAATGGCCACCCACTCCAGTATTCTTGCCTGGAAAAATCCCATAGACAGAGGAGTCTGGTGGACTGCCATCCATAAGGTTTCAAAAGAGCCGGGCACAACTGAGCAGCTAAACAACAACTCAGTAGAGTAGATTGCTGTCTGCAGTATGGATTGCATCATCAAATCTGATGAGAAAATGGATAGAACGAAAGGAAGAGTAGGAAGCAATTCAAACCTTTTTCCTCCTACTTGCCTACATGTGCTGGGATATCAGTCTTCTCCTGACCTTTGACTGGAATATATATCATTGGTTTTCCTGAGTCTCAAGCCTTTGAACTGGCATTAGAATTACTCCACCATCCTTACTGGTCTCAAGCTTATAGACGACTGATCACAGGACTTCTCAGCCTCCATAATCATGTTAATCATGTACACCAATTCCTCATATGTGTATGTCTACCTATCTACTTACGTGTTTCTCTTTCTCCAAGAATGCTAAATCAGTTCTGGGTGAATACTCTGTTTCTATAAGTTATCTGAAGGAGATAGGTCCCCTTGTGCATGATACAAATAGGCAAAGCTTCAACAGGAATTCTACAGTCTTACTGGACTGAAAAAAAAAAAAAAAAAACAGTAAATGAAAAAGCATTTAAGCAACTAATGTGGGGGAAAAAATCCTGGAAAGGAGAAAGCAAGAGATGGAAAGCTGCCAGTACTGTATAACAACTCTTCCCAGATCTCTGGGTGACTCTTGAGCCAGGTATATACAAAGTGTATTTCAAGTAGTGCCTCTACAACTAAAGAAACAGGCCTGAGAACAGATGGCCAACCAAGGAGAAGACAGTTTTCAGTTGAATTCAGCTAAGTTAACTTCCAGCTTAAAAATTTCTCAATACTCTTTGAAGGAATATGACAAAATCCATAATCCTAGAACACTGAAGTGAAATGGCTAGGATAAGAGCTAATTTTTTTTTAGCATACAAAGAAAGAAGTACATTCTTTTAAAGGAAAAAGAAGATAACCTTGAGATGATCTAATGTTTGAATTAGTAGACAAATTTTAAAGCACTTTGTACAATTATGCTTAAGGAAGGAAAAATACGCTCATAAGGAGCTAAATATCATAAATCTCAGCATGAAAATTATACAAACATAAAATAGATATCTGAAATATACAAGGAAAATCACTGGAGAAAAATGGGCTTAAAAAAATGGAGATAACAGAAGGAAGTCCTGATGAGGACAGACCATTAGACATAAATCTGAAGGATAGAGATAATAAAGACTGAAAAAAAAATGAACAGAACCTCAGAAACCTGTGGGGGCAATATAAAAATGTCTAACAGATGCACAATTGGATTCCCAGAAGGAAAAGATAGGCAGAATTGAACAGTGAAAAATATATTAGAAGAAATAGTGACCAAAATTTCCCAAAGTCATACAATTATAAGTTCTACAAGTTCAGTTATCTATGTGTATAATAAATACATATACTACCATATCATTTCATATTAGCACCAAACTACAGAAAACCAAAAAAAGAGAAAATTTTAAATATGGATGGGAAAAATTACATGCCATTTAGTTTTTATTGGTTTTCCATTAGATAAAATGGAGGCCAGGAAAGAAATGAAATAATGTCTTAAAAGTTCTAAAAGAAAAAAGAAATATGCATACACACACAGAGAAATCTATCATCAGTGAAAATATTCCTTCAGAGTAAAAGTAAAATAAAGGCATTATATTTTTTAAAAAAGAACATTAAGGAAATTGTGCAATTAGAAATGCTAGCGTCTTTAGGCAGAAGTGAAATTATGCCAAATTAAATTTGATTTTAAAAAATCAAATATTTCAGATTGAAAAAAAAAAAGAGCAGACATTGGAAATGTTTAATGGAAATGGCAAATGTATGGAATGAAGAAGATCAGTGAGGGTCTTCAGGCATGGGCTTGAACTTCTCTGTGAGTTTGTAATCCATTCATTAATCTGTGAAGTGTTCCAAGGAAATGTAAAGAAAATTTCAAAGATCCATGTTTATAGCATAATAGAATACCTGGAAAATGAAAAATAAGAGAAGGCTAGTATAGAAAGTTAGAGCAAACACATAGTTTGTTTGGGTTTCCCTGATATCTCAACTGGTAAAGAATCCACCTGCAATGCAAGAGACCCCAGTTTGATTCCTGGGGTGGGAAATACCCCTGGAGAAGGGATAGGTTACCCACTCCAGTATTCTTGGGCTTCCCTGGTGGCTCAGACAGTAAAGAATCCACCTACAATGCAGGAGACCTGGGTTCGATCCCTGGGTCGGGAAGATCCCCGGGAGGAGAGCATGGCATCCCACTCCAGTATTCTTGCCTGGAGAATCCCATGGACAGAGGAGCCTAGTGGGCTACAATCCTTGAGGTCACAAAGAGTCCGACACGAAACTGAGCAATAAGTACAGCACATAGTTTGTACATAGCATATCAATAAGGTCTTACAAAATTTTCAGAATTTAGGAAATTTAAGTTTCAGTGCAAGAGAATTAAAAGACATTGTTCACTTTTAGGTCTTCAGCATTCTCTGGTAAAGAAGTTAAAGGCAGGCATCTGAGAATCCCAAAAAGAGAAAACTTGGCATCAAAGTGCAGGCTACTGTTGGGGGAAGAGATGCTCCATCCCCTAGCAGATCTACAGGTTCTGTAGGCAAGGACACAGCACAGGGTCACAGGAGACAAGAGCTAGCTCTGATGCTAATGACAGTGAAACGCAGGATTTCTAGTTGGTAGAGATTTCAGAGACATCATGGTTCTAATTACTATTTTTAGGAAGGAAACTAAGGCCCAAAGATGTTTCATGACATCAGATGTCAGCAAACATTTTTGACATCAAAACTAGGATAAGAACCAAGAAAAAAGAATAAAATTTGGCAACAAATAAATTATCATTAGGCATATAGAGGACAATTTATACTTTATTTGCCTAGAAGAAGAGTGGTCTAGAAAAGATGTAGCATACCTTCATTTAACTTCCTGTAAATTCTGTAATACGTAACTGTTATTTTATTTGTATCCACCCTTTCTCTTTCTCTTTGATAAAATAAATAAATAAAAATACAATGGATTATGCACTCTACTGTGTACTGAATTTTACCATGTACATTATCTTACATTATCTCTCTCTCTCTCTTTATGTATCATATAAATGTTCTATATCCAAAGGAAAGAAAGAAATTGTATCTTGTTGGAGCCACTACATTTTTGTATCTTTTTTACAGCACCTTAGCCATGATTTAACTAATAGAGAAATTGTAACAAGTAAGCTGTGCACTGCCATAACAAAAACTTCAAACCATTTGTTTTTTTCTTAATGGTCTGGTGTTGTGTCGGGAGCAGCGTTAGGCATTCCTGACAAAATGGAGGCACGGCCCCAACCCCCTCTCCTCATCCCGCAGGCACGGTCCCAGGATGAAGGAGTTAAGTTTTGTGATTCTGACTTGTTCTTTCCTTTCTTCGGTTGAGTTGGCTGGAAAGAATGTTAAGGTGCTTATTGTTCTTGAGAGAAGCATGAGAAAGCACAAAGCCTTCTGCAGTTGTGCCCAGAAAATAATCTATATAGTAACCATTGACATTTGTTCAAGGATCTTTACAAAGAATGTCCCAGGATGAGCACGTAGGCCGCAGCTTGAGGCTATGGGAAGGATTGTTATCTGAGACCTGTTTGTGAGGGAAATGTTTATGGCAAAGGAAGTTTGCTGAGTTTAGGGTTTAGGAATAATTAAAAATAGTTAGAAGCCTTTTTAGGAGATAGTGAGCTTAGGATACTAGGGGCAAGCAGGATTTAGAAAGATAAGAAATAAACTGAGGAATGTTGTATGCAGCCCAGACATTAGCATGAGTTACAATGCAATCACAAGTAAACATGATTCTGAGAGAATCACTGAAGCAGGAACTCTATTTGAAGGGCAACAATGAGACAATAAATCTGGGGGAGGGGGAACTGAAAATGTCAAACCTCTGACCTAATGCTTTTGTCAAAGTATAAAAGAAGACCTGATGCTTGAAATAAACATGTAGTCCCATACCTTGAGTCAGAGGCTACATCATTCTTCACCAACACTGTTCATCCCTTCAGGCTGATTCCCTGGCTGCTGGAGCTGGACTCTAGCAGTATTGGGTGGCAAAAACACAGATAGCACAGCAAGCAAGTTATAACTTTCAAAGAAAGACTGTTTGTTTTTCAAGACTTACTCCAAAAATACTTGTTTGAAAACCAAGGAATGAGTTTGTGTGTCGGATGCTCCCTGCTGCTTCTGGCAAAATCTTATAGGAGGAAAACCTTGAGCAAGAACAAGCCCAGGAGCAGGCAAAGTGGAATAAAACTGAGTTCTGGGTACGAAGATATTCCTTAAATTTAAACCAAATGGATATCCAGATATTGGGGAGCTTTAGGGTGGAACAGCTTTACTGCTGCTGCAGCCAAAACAGCAAGTGACAAGATTCCAGACCTTCCTCCAGCATTTCTCATTACAATTTGTCAACCAGAAAATAGAAGTCAGTCCAAATAAAGACAGTATGATGGTGCCTTTTCCCCCAAGCTTGCTGATTCAATGAACCTAAGGAATCACCACAAAAATGAAGGAGAGAGAGAGAGAAAACAAGCACAGGGGTCAGAACATAAAACTGGTTGCAGAGGCCTCAGATTTCTGTCTAGAAGAGAGTTTCAAGTCTAGTTTGTTGCACGTGGTACTGATAGAAGCAAATAAACTGCCTACTACAGCTGAGGAAGTTGTATTGCTAAAGAGACTAGAAGCCAAGTTGACAAATGCCTGTGATTTTTCACTCCTTGAAGCAATGCTTGTCCTATATCCCTGTGTGCATGCCCAGTCACTTCAGTTGTGTCCAAGTCTTTGTAACCCCATGGATTGTAGCCCAACCAGGCCTCTCTATCCATAGGATTCTCCAGGCAAGAATACTGGACAGGATTGCCATTTCCTTCCTCCAGAGGATCTTACATCTCCTGCATTGACAGGCTGATTCTTTACCACTAGCACCACCTGGGGAGCCCAAACAATTACAAAATTATGCACTTCCAAGAGCTTAATATGTTCCCTCATCAGTTTCTGTTGCATCCCAAAGGTAATGAAAAAGAAGAATCTCTCAGATTGTGAAGTCAGAACACCTGGAACATAATCGACAAGAGAGCTCCTCTCAGAGAGAAAGAGAACTTTGCTAACAGGTTGAGAGTAGTTGCCATGCCTGCCTGGAAGGATTTGGTAACTACAATGAATCAATGACTACTGTGTGCTTTCCATTTTTTCCTTTTCCTCAATGGGAATTGAGTTAAGGTATATCATTGCCATGATATACTGGGATTGAGGGAAGGCAGATAACTTGCTCAGAAGTTTATAAGCTGCTAGACTGCAAGGAGCCAGAGCTGGGCTTGATGAAAGAGGAATCCATATCATGCACAGACATGGACTTTGAACTGGTTTCAGTAGGTGGATGAGACCCTGAGTTTTTCCATTCGAGTTGAGTAAGTTTTGAGAGGGTAATGCATGATTTGGTTGGCTATGAAAGGCAGACAGGGATAGAAACTTGATTTTCTCTCAAACGTTGTCCCCTCTTCTTCAACAGAAACAGAACCTAAGAACATAGACATTCATTGGGTCCTCTATCTCTTTACCAGAGAAGGCAATGGCACCCCACTCCAGTACTCTTGCCTGGAAAATCCCATGGACAGAGGAGCCTGGTAGGCTGCAATCCATGGGGTTGCTGAGAGTTGGACACGACTCAGTGACTTCACTTTCACTTTTCCCTTTCATGCATTGGAGAAGGAAATGGCAACCCACTCCAGTGTTCTTGCCTGGAGAATCCCAGGGACGGTGGAGCCTGGTGGGCTGCCGTCTATGGGGTCGCACATCATCGGACACGACTGAAGCGACTTAGCAGCAGCAGCAGCAGCTATCTCTTTATGGTGGCAAAGGCCAGTCATCTAGAGGCTATATTTCTGGTCATCCCTTGCAGATCTGTGCAGCCATGAGACCAGTTTCTCATCAGTGATGTGTGAGTTGAAGTGATAGAAAAAAAGGGCATATCCCTGAGTGAACTCTTGTAGCAGAGCTGCCAGGCTGTCCTGTTCTACCTGTCCCCAAATCTGTTCCTTGAGAGAATCACTGTTTTATTATTTCTTTTTAACATCATCTTAGTGCATTCTTGCCTGGAAAATGTCATGAACAGAGGAGCCTGGTGGGCTATACAGTCCATGGGGTCGCAAAGAATCAGATGTGACTAGGCGACTAACATTTTCATTTTTTCAGTGTATACTCTAAGCCACACAAGGAATCACTTTGATTACACAGTTTTCAAACTTAGACACTTAGTTTAGAAGCAACCCACACAAAGTTCAGTGTCTCTGTATTGTGAGCCTTAAGCAAGAGGTTGTTGGCCAAATTATCCTTACAGTTCATCTCTTTCCACTCCTCCTTACCCACTTCTTAAGAGGAGAACAACTGAGGACTGGCCAAGTTCAAGAATATTGGGTCATGTGACCAATGAACCGGTTCTTGGAAAGTTAATGATTCAAGGTATTTAATTTCCAGCTTTCTTTCTAGATCTTCCATTGGAAGATTCAATGGATAATAGAACTGGAAGGGGAGGAGGCTTGGTTTGCCCTCCTCCTCCCTGCCCTTCTAACAGCCCAGCCACTTAAGAGGCAGGAACTGCAAGTCTTCTTTCTTTGATTCTCATTTGGTTCTCATTTTACACACTTTTCCTCCCACTTATCTAAGTTGGTTTTGGTTATCTAGCTTTCTTTATCTTCTCTTTTCCTCACCTTGACTTCTATTTGGGTGTTAAATCAAATTCTGTGTTTTCTTCTCTTTCTCCTGTTTTATATCGGAGAATGTGAATAAGTTCTCTGCCAATGACTTTGAATATTATATCTGCTCACTGCTGTTTAGTCTCTGCATGACTTATTATGTGCAACCATAGGTACAGCCCCCTCTCTCTCAAGGATTGATTTCTTCTGGGTAGCTGACCATTTTCTCCAGAATTTTCTTTACAAAAGAGGGAAGCAAACTTCCAGGCTCCAGGCATTCCCAGCCTGTCCTGTACCGCTGCTGGATTTCGTCTAACTCAAGAGAAGATATTGCTATTGATTTAGCTCTTGATTTGCAGATTATAACGTAGAAGTGTAAATCTCTTCCCACATTGTCGTATTTCTCTCCTGAGATGGTTACTCCGTATATGTCTATTGTGGATAGACCAGTCTTTTCCACGTTCCTGAATATTATATGGCATTTGAAAACTTTTCTTTCTGCCATACTCTCCCCTACTTACCACCTGTCCAAATTAAGCCCATCATTCTCTCCTTTCTTTTTTAGAGACTTTGACTTAAATTTTACAAATGGTGAAAAACACATTTTAAAAAAACTTTCCTTGCTAAAAACTTTCTCTTTCTTACTCAACAGTATATTATGTATACTTATTCATTTAACTCATTGTTTTATCCATCTGTACAATATTATACAGCACTAATAGACAATAAATTCAGCCCATCTGTCTTGATCCAATTTAAGTACTATCTCCTTCCCAAAGTCTCCTTCAATCCCTTTGGCCCATGTGGATTTTCACATCAGACATCTTTTACACACACAAGCTAGAGCAATGTTCAATACTGGGCTCTGTTCTACACATTTGTAAGAAATCATAATCCTTTGAAAGTAGGTACTATACCTTAATTCTCCTTTTATCTTTGCAGTATCTAAGGCAACAAGTACTAGGTATTAAATATCATAATCCCTTTGGTTGCAAGAAGTGTCTTAAACTGTCTTAAACATCTACATTTTCCCAGTATCAAATATAGAGAATGCTCAGTATATACTCATTCATGTGAATAAATACAGGAATAAATGACTCAATTAAGCTTCATCCTCCTATTTTGGGAATATTTTAATCTTTCTCAACTCCAATATTTGAATTAAAATGTGATATCTATTAATCTCCTTTCTCTAATAAGACTGTACTTACAGAAGAGATGATAACATGTATGATTTTTGACAATAGTGTCTATTAATAGAACATAAAGCAAAAAAAATGAAAGCAAAGTGAAAATCCTATAAATGATTTTTTTGGAAAGTTGGAAAACTACTTTAAAGCTGAAAACAATCTTGCAAATTAATTCTCAGGTGAAAGTAAAAAGGAAGACATTCTCTCAGAGTTCAAAACTAGCCCAGAAGCAGGAGGGAGGTGGGGGCAGAGGCCACACTTCAAGAATACTAGAAAAGATTTTATAACAAATTAGGCTCCAGATGAAACTGCTCCTGATGTTACAAGATATCATTATGCACAGCTACAGAATGCTGGTATGCATTAATAATAAAGATCAGTGTCGCCTTCTAAGGAAAGATAGAGTCTTCTTTTAATTAACTTACATTTTTTTAATCAAATTGATTGAAAAGTTCTTATCCTTTTTATTTCTTTTTGACTTTCAAGCATTTTGTGCATGAACCAAGAGTACATTTATTCTTACCTGTTGGTGATTTTTTTAATGACATGCCACAAACCAGAAACAAACCAGGAAATAGAATGAGAAAATGTTTTGCCAGAAGTTTTCATTTTTGTCTTGGTTCAAGGGATTTGTTAACAAAATAAGCCACTTGCTATATACAAATAAATAATACAAATATTTATTAGAGAATTATCTAGCTTACTTTCAGCATACTTACATTAAAAGAAAAGAGAAATAGAAAGAGCAGAAGATACACCATCAAATTGGGTTTTGACCAAAATCCAGACTCCGACAGTACTGGGAAGTCCCGTGACACAGCACATCTGGAGTCCCAGTTGGGAAAGAGTCTAGGCAGCGTGTCCACTCAGTGGGTGACACTTCAAAGATTGCAGTGTGGGGGGGAACTTATAATCCCAAAGTGAAAGTCACTCAGTCGTGTCCAACTCTTTGTGACCCCATGGACTATAGAGTCCATGGAATTTTCCAGGCCAGAATACTGGAGTGGGTAGTCGTTCCCTTCTCCAGGGGATCTTCCCAACCCAGGGATCAAACCCAAGTCTCCCACATTGCAGGTAGATTCTTTACCAGCTGAACCACAAGGGAAGCCCGAGAATATCGGAGTGGGTAGTCTATCCCTTCTCCATCAGATCTTCCCGACTCAGGAATTGAACTGGTCTCCTCCATTGCTGGTGGATTCTTTGCCAACTGAGCTATCAGGGAAGCAGAGTTATAATCCCAGGATGGATGCAGACTGACAGTATTATCAATCTGTGCCCAAACTGCAAGCCTGGTTTCATGTTAATGCCAATGGTTTTGTCACATAAAACTTGGAATGTTGCTAAGCCTGTGTCTTGGCTAGTCAGGCCCCTTCCAGGGGCTCAACAATCTCAAGATTCCTCCCCCATCTTATCTATGATGCTACAAGTCTTGCACTCACAGCAGGCACTCACTCCAAGTCAGGGCAGTGTCCAGGCAGGTTAGAAGCAAGGTCAGAGGCCTGCTCTGCTTTGTCTCTGAAGCCTAAACAAGATTATTTATTCAATTTCCCTAACAGAAAACCTACATAGTTCATTGCAAGAAAAAACAAATCTTATTTTTTTACAGGCAAAGTGCATGCTAAGTCATTTCAGTCAGGTCCTACTGTTTGAGGCCTATGGCCTGTAGCCAACCAGGCTCGCCTGTCCATAGAATTCTCCAGGCAAGGATACTGGAGTGGGTTGCCATGCCCTCCTCCAGGGGATCTTCCTGACCCAGGGATCATACCCATGTCTCTTATGTCTCCTGAATTGGCAGGCAACTGCTTTACCACTGGAGCCACCTGTGAAGCCCTACAGGAAAAGTAGAAACATAGTATTCCTTACACTAAGTTACTGCAGGGCAATTGTATGCTAAAAGAGGACTTGGGTCCCTTCCCCTATGCAGTGCATCTAACACCGGTACTTCATAGGCCAGGAGAACTGCCCTGGAGGCCTCAGGGAAGACAGTTCCTGCCAGCTCTTCATGTGTATGTGTACATATCTATGATGGCTTGTTTTCCGACTGTGGCTCCTTGTGAAGAGTCCACCTCTTTCAGCACAAACCTTAAGTCTCTGGAATTCACCTGTCAGGGGACATCAGTGAAATTTTTTCATGAGCCTGAACATATATGTTGGGGCCACTTGCATTTGAGCTGTAGTTGAATCCACTGAGGTGAATGAACTCATCTAAAGAAGGTATCAAGGCAAGAAAAGTTCTGCTTGTATTTTATCTGTATTTTTCTACAGATCTAGGATAGACTTGATCCATTTTCCTCTATGTTCTTATGCATTACATTAATACTAGTAGCTCTTTAATGGGCTTAAATTATTTACATAGCTTTGGGTTAAAAATAATAATCATATTCTTTGTTTCTTTTTACTTTTTGTCTGCATTTCACAGCATATGGGAATTTAGTTTCAGGACCAGGGATCAAACCTGTGCCCTCTGCAGAGAAAGCAGGGTCTTAACCAAGGAACCTCCAGGGAAATTCTTATACTCATTTTAATAACAATGATGGTGGAAATGTTTAAAATCATTTATAACTGAAGCCATGAGCATTAGTTATTTAGGATTAGTTACATAAGAGTTAATCAATCAGATCAGATCAGATCAGTCGCTCAGTTGTGTCCGACTCTTTGCGACCCCATGAATCGCAGCACGCCAGGCCTCCCTGTCCATCACCAACTCCCAGAGTTCACTGAGACTCACGTCCATTGAGTCAGTGATGCCATCCAGCCATCTCATCCTCTGTTGTCCCCTTCTCCTCCTGCCCCCAATCCCTCCCAGCATCAGAGTCTTTTCCAATGAGTCAACTCTTCGCATGAGGTGGCCAATGTATTGGAGTTTCCGCTTTAGCATCATTCCCTCCAAAGAAATCCCAGGGCTGATCTCCTTCAGAATGGACTGGTTGGATCTCCTTGCAGTCCAAGGGACCCTCAAGAGTCTTCTCCAACACCACAGTTCAAAAGCATCAATTCTTCGGTGCTCAGCCTTCTTCACAGTCCAACTCTCACATCCATACATGACCACAGGAAAAACCATAGCCTTGACTAGACGAACCTTTGTTGGCAAAGTAATGTCTCTGCTTTTGAATATGCTATAGTTAACCAATAGTTAACTATATGAGCTTCCCTGGTGATTCAGATGGTAAAGCGTCTCCTACAATGCAGGAGATCCAGGTTCAATCCCTGGGTCGGGAAGATCTTCTGGAGAAGGAAATGGCAACCCACTCCAGTATTCTTGCCTGGAAAATCCCATGGATGGAGGAACCTGGTAGGCTACAGTCCATGGGGTCGCAAAGAGTCAGACACAACTGAGCGACTTCACACTCTTCACACTCACACTCACACTAACCAATAAATAGTTAAATAATTAATTACTTAGTATTATATCTTAGTTCTAGGACCCACAACAGATTTCCCAACCTGGGGATCTGGCAAAGGGACTGAGAACCCCCAGGGAATTTCACTTTGGAGGCCAGTGGGATTTGATTAGAGAACTTACACAGGACTGGGGAAACAGACTCTTGGAGAAAACAGCAGTGACCCCACAAGAGACTGACCCAGACTTGCCTGTGAGTGTCCAGGAGTCACCACAGAGGCGTGGGTCAGCGGTGACTGCTGCAGGGTCGGGGGCACTGAGGGAGGCAGTGTGTGTGGGACCTTCTAAAGGAGGTGGCCATTATCTTCTTTACCTCCAGTTTGGTCTCAGGTCAAACAACAGGGAGGGAACACAGCCCCACCCATCAATAGAAAATTGGATTAAAGATTTATTAAGCATGGCCCCGTCCATCAGAACAAGACCCAGTTTCCTCCATCAGGAAGTTGCCATAAACCTCTTATCCTTATGTCGGAGGGCAGACAGAATGAAAACCACAATCACAGAAAACTAATCAGACTGATCATATGGACCACAGCCTCGTCTAACTCAGACTCTTTTGAGTCATTTGGTAAGTACTTTAGAATAGCACACCAAAATAAGATATGTATTTCTTCCAAAATTAAAAAAAAAGTCTATTATGTAGGGACAAAGCATAGTAGACTTTTTGAATCTCATTTTGAATATCATTTTTGTGTGCTATTCTAAAGTACTTACCAAGTGACTCAAAAGATACTGAGTGAAGCCCAGGAAAAAAAGAAGGTCTGCAACAGATCCAGGCTGCAATGAAAACTGCTCTGCATGAAGATTAAATGTACAAGATTTAAAGGAGGGGACTTTCCTGGTGATTCAGTGGTTAAGACTGCACTCCCAAAGCAGGGGGCCCAGGTTCAGTTCCTTGCCAGGGAACTTATTCCTGTATTTATTTTCTGTATTGCCCCTACATAGTAGACTATTTTTAATTTTGGAAGAAACACATATATCATTTTGGTATACTATTCTAAATTACTTACCAAGTAACTAGACAGATGCAAACACTTGTTCTTTAGCTTGTAAATAGTCATTCAACAAGTCTCAAACAGTAGAATTCTACATGTTTCACTGATCACTCAGGCTCTTGAATTCTTGTAGGATTTTGGCTCTTGAATTCTTGTAGGATTTTGGCATTCCTATGTCATACCAAATTGTCTAGATATTTGTGACTTCCTAGTCATCAACTTAATCAGCATATCAGTGTAACAGAATGATATAATGTCCTATGGAATGGAAGGATGGTCAAGATGCTTGATGATTAGACTAGAACAAAGAACTGAAGAGCTGATATAGCCCTGAATTGAGGCAGTGTCTCAGCACAGACCAAATGTGTAAGTTGAAAGGGGTGATTAAAGAATTTACTTCCTATGTTTTTTTTTTTTTTTTTCCAGCACCTTGCACATTTCAGGCTCTTGATATGATCAAGTAATCTCTGCAATCACTCCAGAAATATGTTTTTTTGTTTGCTACTTTAATAGGTAAAGGCATCTCTACTGCCTTCTATGTGGCCCTTTCTATCATAATCACCTTCACTCCGCAAATCAGAGACCCAATATAGGAATTTTGCCAGTTACTAAGTATCTGTGGAAATAACCACAGGGTAGACCCAAGTATCTATTGAGCTCTCCTGTTACATGGACATGAGCCAAAATTCCACTGATCACCTAATCTCAATATGCTTCCATTCTCTAAAGAAGTTGTGGTACATTTACACAATGGAATACTATTCAGCCACAAAAAGGAACACATTTGAGTGAGTCCTAATGAGGTGGATGAACCCAGAGCCTATTATACAGAACAAAGTAAGTCATAAATAGAAAAGAAAATATTGTATATTAACATGTATATATATGGAATCTAGAGAGATGGTATTGATGATCCTCTTTGCAAGGCAACAAGGGAGACGCAGACATAGGGAAGAGGCTTTTCATCACAGTGGGGGACAGAGAGAGTGGGATGCCTTGAGAGAGTAGTATTGAAACATATGCATTACCATATGTAAAATATATAGCCAGTGGGGATTTGCTGTATGATGCAGGGAACCCAAAGCTGGTGATCTGTGACAACCTAGAGGGGTGGGATGGGAAGGGAGACGGGAGGGAGGTTTTCGAGGGAGAGGACACACGTGCCAGCGGCTGGTTCATGCTGATGTATGGCAGAAATCTCACAATATTGTAAAGTAATTGTCCTCCAATTTAAAATAAAATTTAAAATAATAAGCTCCCCTTCTGGTTGGTAGACCACAATGGTTAACTCAGCAATTAGTGTTGATTCAGAGCCAGTAGCTAGTTTACTCTGAAAGGTGGGTTGTTTCTTCTTTCTTCATTCATGTTATTCTGATCAATAGCTGCAGGTCCCTCCAGAGAAGGCTGCTGCTGCTGCTGCTGCTAAGTCGCTTCAGTCGTGTCCGACTCTGTGTGACCCCATAGACGGCAGTCCACTAGGCTCCTCTGTCCCTGGGATTCTCCAGGCAAGAATACTGGAGTGGGTTGCCATTTCCTTCTCCAATGCATGAAAGTGAAAAGTGAAAGTGAAGTCACTCAGTGGTGCCTGACTCTTAGCGACCCCATGGACTGCAGCCTACTCCTCCATCCATGGGATTTTCCAGGCAAGAGTACTGGAGTGGGGTGCCATGGCTAGGATAATAAATTATGGTATAAAATTTTGGTGGTATGGTGAGATTGTTCCTAAAATTGACTTGATTCCCTCCTCCCCACATTTATACAAGTTTACCCTGGGACTGTTCACTGACTCAAGCCTGGGAATTTGTTGAGGACTCATGTCTATAGTGTGTTGATTTATTCATATATGTTTTCACTAGAAATAGAGATTTTCAGCTCAAGCACATGAGGTGATACAGTGGTAGGATGCACACCTATTTAATGTAGAAGGACACCATGATTAATTAGCCAATGCCAAAGATCTCTGTGGGTCAAATCCTTTTGATTACTACTCTGGTTTGACTTTCTTTCTGGTTACCACACCAATCCTGTCTCTGTGATTAAGTGCTTTCACTTGATACCTCTAACCTCATGTTTCCATCATTTTGATTGAATTCAGAGAACTCAGTTTGATGGCACTATTTGCTACTCTTACTTTTCTCCTGTAGGGAATAATCACCACAGAATTCTTTAGGATAATGGGGTTCTGCTCTTAAAAATAATTCTCAATCTTTAATGAGGGGAGTATTCTCTGACCTCTTTTGGAAGACATAGTTAGGAGCTGAGTAAGCAGTTCTTGCATACCAATCTCACATACCAACTAGTATTTCAACTTCATTCAGTGTAGCCTATAATAACACATTTCAACCAATCAAGGAACCAATTTTCAGTCACTCCCAGCCACTCTGCTTATTGTAATCACATCTACTAATTTGACTCAATCCAACACTATTTTCCTTTCATTCTTATCCAACATCCTTAGGCTCCATTTCCATGTACATACCCCAGTGTCTGCTGCTATAAATTGGAAAACCAGGCAATTTATTTGTTCCCCTAGTATATTCCAAACCTTGTCTGGTTATAGGACTAGAGGTAACAAGAGGTGACTGGGTTAGGCCCTGAGAAGTTCAGTAATTCTCTGTAAGTTATTTGCCACAGAAGAGGGCCCTACAATTTCTTCGAGAAAGAGGAGAATGATCTTAGGCAGGAGAAAATAATTGCTTATAGTGGGACAAAATATTTTTCAGAGTTTAGAGATTCAAAGTGAAAGTCAGTTGTATCCAACTCTTTGCGACCCCATGGACTGTAGCCCACCAGGCTCCTCTGTCCATGAAATTGTCCAGGCAAGAATACTGGAGTGGGTAGCCACTCCCTTCTCCAGGGGATCTTCCTGACCCAGGGATCACATCTGCCTTGCAGGCAGATTCTTTACCATCTGAGTCACCATGGAAGCCCAATCAATGGCCTAATGAGAGCATAGAAGACTTTGCTTGGGTATTAATTCCATTTGAAGTCTAATTCAGCAGCCCATAGAAAGAGACCTCAGCTTTCTTTTAATGAATCTGGTTTTTGTGAATCCTCAAGCTCTCTACTGCACTTAAGTACTCAAACAAACGCTTACCCTACTAATTTTAAAGGAAAGATACAACAGCAGCAGCTAAATTATAACCCCAGGTTGTGCCTTCCACAGTCACTTACTTTTAGGTGTGCATAGGTGATAATTTAAGAATTTTGCCACTTCTAGGTATGAACAATCAGAGGTTCTTTTAGTACTAGAAAACTTTATCTTCTATTTCTTTAAATTGCATCAAAACATAGAACTATTTGTAGATCTCTGAACCCATTTGGAAAGCCTATACTGCAACATCTTCTAATACCAGGAGAGTAAAATTATAATGAGTCATTTGGAGAATGGGATTTATTATAGAAATTAGAAATTATACAATTTTTGGAAGGAGCTGAGAAAATATAAAGTTCTGAAAGAATTTGTATAGTTGGAGGATAAGAGAGAAGTCACTAATAAGAAATCATGAAGAGAGGCTGGTAAAGAGATGTAAGGAATACTTTGTCTCTGTTCCTGGTGGTTCTGAAATCACTGACAATCATCAGGGCAGAAGACTGGAAGACTGGGGAAAAGCCGGATGTGAAGCAAGAGGAATCTGAAACCTGTGAGAACAAAGCAGAACCCAGGAAAGCAAGGTGGACCCTGTTTCTATCACTCACTGCAACTTAACCTGACAAGGCGGGTGACCCACAGGATGTACTCTTCCTCTTTTCCATAGGAAAAAAATGCCTGCTCCAGGAAACTGAAGCCGCCCGAATGTTACCCTACAGCCTGAGGTTAACAGTAGACTCGGGACAGTGCCTGGTCCTGCAGTGGCCTCCTGCATTTAGTCACATGTATTGGATGATCCTTCACTCTCACTGTATAAATCTCATGCAAAAATCTCTTAAGAGCAACTCTAGGCCAGGCCCACATCAGGAAAAATATACTGGAAAATCCTCTCCCCAATATCCTTGTATTTTAGAGATGTGCCACGGTCAGGATTAGTACTGTCAAGGGTAAGGCTCCACAGCTTAAGATCCTAATCCCCACTGTATACTGAACTTACAAATGAGAAAAGTAAAACTCACAGAAACCAAATAACTTGTGCAAATACCCTCTCAATCCCAAAGCCATTTATCTATCAGGTATTATGTATCGGAAATTTAGATGAGTCCTAAATAAAAATGATCTCTACTATAGTCTTTATTTTTCTGTTATTCTTTGGACAAATTATTTCATTACTCTTCAAAGCTAAAAGCAAATCATTTGTACCACTGTCAGAAGATCTTTCTACCTGTTGAGTTTGAGGATATAAATAACCTAATGATCTTTCCTTCCTATGCACAGTGAGTCTGCCAGATGGAGAAGTAAAATTTCTCATGGTATGGCTAACCTACACTTTGGGATTGTTGTTGGGATTTTAAAGTCATATTTAAAGTGCATGTGTTTTTATTTCAGTGGAAGATATTGATAGAATACTGATTTTATCTTTTCAATGTGTTTCTCGGTATGAAGTCAGTGTTCATAATACACTTGTCAATGGTGTGTCTGCCCTTGAGGAGGTCTACTGCCTACATCCATGATACACTAAAAATGTAAGTGTTAGTTGCTCAGTCATGTCCGACTCTTTGCGACCCTGTGGACTGTAGCCCGCCAGGCTCCTCTGTCCATGGGATTCTCCAGGCAAGAATACTGGAGTGGGTTGCCATTTCCTTCTCCAGGGGATCTTCCTGACCCAGGGATCAAACCCAGGCCTCCTGCACTGCAGGCCAATTCTTTACTTTCTGAGCCACTAAGGAAGTGCTACTGGAGCAAACGGCAAGTGAAGAGTGAAACCGGCATTGAAATATCAAATGATGTGGATCATATAAGCATGTCTGTTTGTTCCCAGGGTCCTGTCACAACACTGGGATCGAAAGGCACTGACTACATGGTCAGAGTTTCACTCCCTTTAGTCTCTTTCATTAAACAAAACGAAGAATTAAATTATGTGTGTGAGAGTGAAGCCAGAAAAAGGTGTCAGTACAATAGAATAAAGATACTGAAGGAAAAATAAAGTGTAAATAGGGGTGATACCTTAATTTTTATCAAACAAATTGAAATCATGTTTTTGGTCTGTGATCTACTGGAAGAATGTTTTCTATTGAGTCATTTGTAAGTCACTCCCATAAGTCTATCCGGATCACTGCTTGCTGCCATTCCCATTGCCTCCAGTAGTCCCTGTTCAAGCCCTTTAATGTAAAAAGACATGCAGAATGCAGCCAGGCAAGATTAAAGGTCTTCCCTGACGAGGAATAAAGAGGAATTACACAATTTACAAGAGAAGAGAGATAATAAAGGAGTGAGTCTATAGAAATACTTTGATGAATTATATAGAGGCAATTTTCTGACATTAGCAATGTAGAGCAGAAGACAATGTTTCTGATATATAGATGTAAATTCATCATCCAGACTCCATTAAAGAGAACTACAAAAGATGAGTTGATTTGAGCATTGTTTACAAGAGCTATTGGGTGATGTTAGCAGGCCCCTACCATGAAACTTGGACACTGTAATAAGTGAAGGCTCATAAATAGCAAGAAACTATATAATTGAGCCACCTGGATCTATGACTGTAATGCCAATCCTGGGGTTTGACATTACATGTAAAAGTGCATATTTCATAAATATTACCCCTGACCACTGAATAATCTTGTGCTACAGTGAAAGGCAGTAATTGTGTCTTTTAAAAAATGGTCATTGAAAACTTTCCTTTAAGAAGCTGTGAGTCTCCTCCTCCCATTCATACCCAACTCTAGAAAAATAATAATTCTAGATAGAAATTATATTCTACAGTTGTAATGCCAATGATTTAATAGAATAACTGTAGCACTTTCACTTTTAGTAGCAGGAAAAAAAAAAGGGGCAGGGGGCTTCCCAGGGGACTCAGACAGTAAAGAATCTGCCTCCAATGCAGGAGACCCAAGTTCAATCTCTGGGTTGGGAAGATCTCGTGGAGGAAGACATGGCAACCCACTCCAGTATTCTTGCTTGGAGAACCCCAAGGACAGAGGAGCCTGGCGGGCCACAGTCCATGGTGGGGGGGCCTGGCGGGCCACAGTCCATGGTGGGGGAGGGGGGCAAAGAGTCAGATAGGACTGAGCAACTCACACACACAACACACACAGCAGGAAAAAAAAAAAAAAAAAAGGAGCGTCATCTGTGAGATTCCCTGGTCTTTTGTTGTATCCTGTAAACCTCCCATCTGATTTTGCATGAAATAATGAGAAGAGATCCTTCTTCTAGGTCCAGATGTTTATTTTTTAAGAGTCCAGTACACTTTCCTTCTTCTAATTCCACCTGTGTTGCAGTCATTTTGATGCTTGTCTATTTTAAAAAAACAAAAGCACATGAGTCTGGGCAAGGCCATCAGATGTAGTCATTTTTTCCTGCATAGAAGGTTGAAAACTGTGTGTCTTAGTTAGGTAAGTTGTTAACTTGTAAATTTTGTAAACTGATTATATATATATATATATATACACATACATATATTATATTTAAGTTGCTTACAGATGGAAACAGGGGCTTCCCTGGCTCAGATCACCAGGTAAAGAATCTATCCGCAATGCAGGAGAGCCAGTTTCGATTCCTGGGTAGAGAAGATCCCCTGAAGAAGGGAATAGCTACCCACTCCAGTATTCTTGCTTTGAGCATTCACAGACCGAAGGGCTTGGTGGGCTACAGTCCATGGGGTTGAAAGAGTTGGACATGACTGAGTGACTAAGCATGAACACACACATTTTATATTACCTTTTGCTTATCCTTTGTTTATCCACTCATCCATTGATGGGCACTTGGGTTGCTTCTACAATTTGTCTACTGTGAACAATTATGTTAATAAAATTGGCATCCACATGTGCCTTTGTTTGAAATTCGTTTGGTTATATGCCCAGAAATGAAACTGCTGGATAATAGAGTAATTTTATCTCTAACTTTTGAGGGACTGCCATGCTGTTTTTCATAGTGGTTTCTCCATTTTATATTACAACCAGCAACGCACAGTGGTTCCAGTTTCTCTACAACTTTACCGGTGCTGCTTCTTATCTGGGATTTTTTTCTTATTTGCTTGTTTTGCTAATAGTCACCCTAACAAGATACATGTGAAGCAGTGACTCCTTTTGGTTTTAATTTGTATTGCCCTCATGCTTAGTGATATTAAATATCTTTTCTTATGTTTTTTGTCCATTTGTATCTCTTCTGTGGAGAAATGTCTATCTAAGCCTTTTGCCCACAAAGATCAACTTAAAATGGACCAAAGACTTAAATGTAAGAGCTAAAATTCTAATACTCTTAGAAGAAAGTATAAAGGAAAAGAGCTTCATCACATTAGATTTGGCAATGGTTTTTTGGATATGATACCAAAGGCACAAGCCACAGAAGAAAAGTAGGCAAATTGACTTCACCCAACTGTAAAACTTTGGTGCATCAAAGGACACAACCAACAGAGTTGAAAGAATCATCCACAGAATGGGAGAAAATGTGTGCAAAATTCATATCTGAAAAAGAATTGAAATCCAGAATATATAGAGAACTCCTAAAACTCAACAATAAAAATTTAAATGTTGGACCAAGGGTAATCATGAGAGTATTTGAATATTATCCTTCATAGTAGCTATCATTTTTCTTTTCTTTTTTTTTTTTTTACTAAATTTGTGCTAGGAAGCCTGAACTGGTGGGATCTAAATTCTGAAGGGTAGCAGTATTGAAGGCATGCTAGAGTAAAAAACTTCATTTCCTTTGAGTTTTTTCCCAACATTTTCTTTCTAGTATTACATATTAGAAGATAAATGAAACATTTATGACATGTTTATGGAATGAAACATATCTGCATATAGAAGTAGAGCAGGCACTTGTTATTAGCAAAATGTATTGGGAAGTTAGAGCAAATAATTAAGAAGAAAAGCAGACAATGCCAGACAAAAGCTACTGAAGGCAGGGAGCCATTTTATCTGGTGGTGGTGTGGTTGGGTGGGACTGAAATCTTGATTCCAAGTCACTTGCTCTTGCAGTCACTGTGACTGAAGACTGTCAAATTGTAACCAAAGGTATCAATCAGGAAAGGGGGAAGGAGAAAATTAGCCCAACTGTGGATGGAAATTACTGCCCAACTTTGGATGGAAATTGCTACTCAACTTTGTAGGACAGCCAGGAAGGGAGCTCATTGGGAGTGAGAGCTGGCGTAAGGAGAATGGTAAATCATGTAAGAACAATGCTGACACATGGTTCTACATTCAGCAAGATGGACTCAGATCTGCATAGGATTACCTTTAATCTTATCATGATTGAACTGTAAAAAGACAGCCCTAGTCACATATCTACCCTTTTCCTCATCTTTATTTTTAATCCAACTCATAGCTCTCACCCCCCTTCTACTAAAGGAAACCTAGTGAAATTTCTTCTACACCAGCAGCACTTGCTCATCTGTTAAGCTAAGGGGTGTCCATACTGTATTATCTATTGAGTGAATTGTTAAGCAAGATTGGGAGGGAAACTAATGAAGCACTGGAAAACCTGAAACTTAGAGGAATAATCTCCTTCCTCCATGAAAAGATGTAATGCGGTTGACAGATCAAGCATGTTCACACTTTGATCCTTTATCTTGTGGGTTCTTTTCCAGTTTGAATCCCAGAATAGTGGCATATGGTAACTTCTACAAATAAAAATGTACTGCCTGTAGAATTAACTATGTGGGCATAATAACAAATAGCTAGAATTTCAGAAATATGCCATATATTTTCTTATTTTATGTATAGGAAATTAAGAATGTTAAATGTTTATTTAATATTGGTAATAATTTAACCTTTTAATGTTTAAACCAAATGTCCATTCAAATGAGTTAATGAAAGGTTCAAAAATTTCTTACTCTTTTCTTTATTATCCCCTTAGGTTTGAGTTATTCATAACCAAAGTTAGCATGAAATGACATAGGCATCCAATCTTTTTAAAATAATTACAGTGATGACACTTGTGATTATTCTCTCATAACAAGAAAACTCAAGGCTGTGCTAGTGCAAAAGATGTGACCTTTTTTCTTCCAAGAAGGAATAACGAAGATGCGAGTTTCCTTGTGGAAGAAGATTCTTTTTGCCACCAAGCTGATATTAATTTCCTGTTCAAAAGAGGCTAGATTGTCAATGTGACACTTTAATCAGCCACCAATGTGACTGGGAAACACCGACTTCACAATCGATGTCAATGTATTTCATGTCTTCTCAACACTGCTTAGTCATTTCACTTCAGAAGTGCTCGAGGAGGGTCAATACATTTCATTAGCTTGTTTCATCTAAAAGCAAGCACAACATGAGAAGTTTGATTATATTATAAGAATTGCCTTAATGTGACACCGATTCCTTGATTGTGCAATACCAGACATACAAGGGCTGGAGGGTAACCAAATTATCCTTCACCGAAACATTTATTTAGCCTACACCAGTCAAATGTGCTGCAGATGAAAGAAGAAAAGAGGAATCCAACTCAATTTACATAGTAGAGATGAGATTACATTGTCATAAATGCATTATAAAATAGGATCACGCAGAAAAACTTGGAAGAATGTCAGGGAAAAGTATCAATTCTTTTCCACTGTCTAACTGTGGTAGTAAAAATGCTTATGACTCTAAAATTTAGTAGTTATTTTAACTGTATTGCCATATAATTAACATCATTTTTTTCTCAATGGAATTTATAAGTTCATGACTATGAAGTAAAAAAAAAGTGAATGTGTTAGTCTATTCTAATTCTTTCCTTTAGAAATCTTCAATGGTACTTTAATCCCACAACTCTTCTTTAATTTACTTTTCCTCCTGACCACTTACTAAGGTGAAAAGATTACCACCTTTTTATTTTTTTTAATGGAGTGGATTTTAGGAAATATCTATGCATTTTGACTTTTATTATATATGATTTGGTACAAAGCTTCTTGTGGCTTGCTTTGTTTCATTTCATTTGAGGCAACAGTATACAGTTAGGGTCTGAAGAACTGTCAATAAGAACATTTCTTTTTTACAAGTCGATTTCTGAATATAAGTTTCCTATCTGCTGAAATCGTCTGCTGTTAGTGAAGTCATCAGAGTTGTGCACTCTATGTCCCTTTCTAATTTTTGTTGCTTAGATTTGTTTTTGTTTTTTTTCTTTGTTTTACTTTTTAGCTCTCCATTTTTCTTTTTTTTTTAATTTTATTTTATTTTTAAACTTTACAAAATTGTATTAGTTTTGCCAAATATCGAAATGAATCCGCCACAGGTATACATGTGTTCCCCATCCTGAACCTTCCTCCCTCCTCCCTCCCCATACCATCCCTCTGGGTCGTCCCAAGACACCAGCCCCAAGCATCCAGTATCGTGCTGAATCCTTTACCCCAAAAACTTTCCTTGAAGTTTGCCATGTTAGCAATTCCTTGTTTTAAATTATTATGTGAGAGAGCATTTAACAAAAACTTTTGGTGCACCCCACCACTGAGTAGCTTTTCTAGGACCTCTGTGTCTTCAGGAGGATATATACTTTTATATATCTGAAATCACACTTTTCTTACTATCTTCAGTCTATTTCTTGAGGAAAAAATTGTATAAAATATATTCAATTTTTTTCTTTATATAAATCAGATGATATTATTGGCTTGTCATGAGTGTTATTTCTCCAAAATCTTAAAATAAATGCATTTTATATTGCACTGACTAATGCACTAGCATTAAAAACACAATTTTAAAGAAATCATACATCATTAATTTATTTTTATACATTCATTTTATTTCATGAATGAAATCAGCAAATTTTTTTTGGCCAGGAAATAAAGATTATATAAAAGTGATAGTTTATGCAGTAATATAGTATACTCTTCCAAAAATATATTTATGAATTTTAAAATCCATTATGAAAAAGTAATTTGTACTATTGCTTGCTATTAGTCACTAAGTCATGCGTGACTATTTGGAACCCCATGGACTGCAACACACCAGGCTTCTCTGTCTTTCACCATCTCCTGGAGTTTGCTCAAACTTATGTCCACTGAGTCAAGTGATGCTATTCAACCATCTCATCCTGGGTCACTCCCTTCTCTTCCTGCCTTCAATCTTTCCCATCATCTTTTCCAGTGGGTCAGCTCTTTGCTTCAGGTGGCCAAAGTACTGGAGCTTCGGCATCAATCCTTCCAATGAATATTCAGGGTTGTTTTCCTTTAGCAATGACTGGTTTGATCTCTTTGCTGCCCAAGGGACTCTCAAGAGTATTTTCTAGCACCACAATTCAAAAGCATCAATTTTTCAGTGCTCAGCCTTCTTTATGGTCCAACTCTCACATCTGCACATGACCACGGGAAAAACCATAGCTTTGATATACAGACCTTTGTTAGCAAAGTAAAGTCTCTGCTTTTTAATATGCTGTTTAGGTTTGTCATAGTTTTTCTTCCAAGTTGCAAGTGTCTTTCAATTTCATGGCTGCAGTCACCATCTGCAGTGATTTTGGAGCCCAAGAAAATAAAATCTGTCACTGTTTACATTTTTTCCCCACTTATTTGTTATCAAGTGATGGGACCAGATGCCATATACTATTACTACTGACCATTATCTCCACTATATCACAGTCTGAAAATATATACAGCTTGATAGTGGTCACAATCTAAGATGACAAAAAAATATATATTTTTAGCATAGATTCTGGTGAAGATCTGTGTCAGTCAACAAACAAAAACTGAAGACATTGATACTGTTTTAGAACTGAGGACAGAGGGAATGGAAAATGCCCATCAAATGGAGAAGGCATCTTAACACTAATAAAACAAGGCAGGCAGCTCCATATAATGAATGGGTCAGTTTATTATACAGTAATTTATTCACAGGATGGGATTGAGATTGGGTGGGCAGTGATCTGGAAGCATTCACAGCTGCAGTCTATATGCTGGAGGAGCCAGTGGGACAATTTTATAGTTAACCTAGGGTATGGAGGTAGGTCCTCAGACATGCGTAAGATATGATTTATGAATGGATTACTAGTATCATGGGTGTCAAGAATGTATTAGGGAAAATTTTTGTCATTGTTTGGAGACTAACAGAAAATAAAGGCTACCTGGTCTTCAGTTCAGTCGCTCAGTCGTGTCTGACTTTTCCCAACCCCATGAATCACAGCACGTCAGGCCTCCCTGTCCATCACCAACTCCTGCAGTCCACCCAAACCCATGTCCATTGAGCTGGTGATGCCATCCAACCATCTCATCCTCTGTCATGCCCTTCTCCTCCTGCCCTCAATATTTCCCAGCATCAGGGTCTTTTTCAATGTGTCAGCTCTTCACATGAGGTGGCCAAAGAATTGGAGTTTCAGCTTCAACATCAGTCCTTCCAATGAACACCCAGGACTGATCTCCTTTAGGATGGACTGGTTCGATATCCTTGCAGTCCAAGGGACTCTCAAGAGTCTTCTCCAACACCATAGTTCAAAAGCATCAATTCTTCAGCGCTCAGCTTTCTTTATAGTCCAACTCTCACACCCATACATGACCAATGGAAAAACCATAGCCTTGACTAGACAAACCTTTGTTGACAAAGTAATGTCTCTGCTTTTTAATATGCTGTCTAGGTTAGTCATAACTCTCCTTCCAAGGAGTAAGTGTCGTTTAATTTCATGGCTGCAATCACCATCTGCAGTGATTTTTGGAGCCCAGAAAAATAAAGTCTGACACTCCTCTGTTTCCCCATATATTTCCCACGAAGTGATGGGACCAGTGCCATGATGTTAGTTTTCTGAATGTTGAGTTTTAAGCCAACTTTTTCACTGCAGAGGCTCTTTAGTTCTTCTTCACTTTGTGCCATAAGGGTGGTGACATCTGCATATCCGAGGTTATTGATATTTCTCCCGGAAATCTTGATTCCAGCTTGTGCTTCCTCCAGCCCAGCATTTCTCATGATGTAGTGTGATTAGAAGTTAAATAAGCAGGGTGACAATATACAGCCTTGAGGTACTCCTTTTCCTATTTGGAACCAGTCTGTTGTTCCATGTCCAGTTCTAACTGTTGCTTCCTGACCTGCATACAAATTTCTCAAGGGGCAAGTCAGGTGGTCTGGTATTCCCATCTCTTGAAGAATTTTCCACAGTTTATTGTGATCCACACATTCAGAGGCTTTGGCATAGTCAATCAAGCAGAAATAGATGTTTTTCTGGAACTCTCTTGCTTTTTGATGATCCAGCGGATGTTGGCAATTTGATCTCTGGTTCCTCCACCTGGTCTTAATGATTATTAAACAAATCTATGAACTACAAAGCCCTTGATAATAGAGAATTATTTCACTGCACAGTACACTTCCAGGTAGGGTCTGGTGAAGGACAAGAGGAACTGTCAGGGGCCAAGATGGCCTCAGTTATGCTACCAGCCATACAGATACAAAAAGAGATAATGTCTGTCTTACACATGGGGCACAGAGGGTATCTACTTGCTTTTGGATGCTGGGTGCCTGGCAATATGGTGGAGTCTCTGTGAGTTCTAATGTCTTTGGCTTTGAGTGACAAAACATTTAAACAAAACTCATGTAAAGATTACCCTGGAGAAAGGATAGGCTACCCACTGCGGTATTCTTGGGCTTCCCTGGTGGCTCAGATGGTAAAGATTCTGCCCACAGTGTGGGAGATGGGGTTCTATCCTGGGTTGGGAAGACCCCCTGGAGGAGGGCATGGCAACCCACTCCAGTATTCTTGTCTGGAAAATTCCCATGGACAGAGGAGCCTGCTGGGCTACAGTCCATGTGATCACAAAGAGTCGGTCATGACTGAGTGACTAAGCACAGCGTGTAAAGGTAAAAGCTATTCTTCACACATAGAAAGAAATCTGGAGGTTAGTGGACTGGATGTGGGACTGTGGCTCAAATACGTCTTTTCCCCTTTGACCTATCGACCCTCAGCCGTGCTGTCCATAACCTCATCATGTCAATAATTCAAGGCGGCTCCAATCATTTTAGCCTTACACAGCCATGTTGCAATGGAAGATGATCAACATGGGGCTCCCTCATGCACACCACCCCTTCTTTTTGGAAAGATACTTTCCCTAAACACCCCTGGTGGACATTCATGCATAAGAATTGTGTCACATAACTAATCTCACCAAGGGAAGATGGAAGGGGAGTAGTTATAAATGTCTGCTTCTATAATGAGATATAGGAAAAGGAAGATGGTCACAAAGTAGATAATCAATAGTGTGTTCTACAGCATGAGGGATATTCATCAGTAATAAGCAATAAGTAATAAAGTTCAGATCTAAGAAGAAAACTGTAATTCTCAGTTCATTATAAAGTTTGGGGAACTGATTTTTATAATTTCAAATAAAAATATAATATTAATTTTTAAAGGTTGAATTTAAGGTACAGATAATTAAATGAGAAAAATGAGTTCTATAAAACAAAAAGAACTTCTTATACAATGAAATGCTATGCCAACTTTGAAAAGGATGAGACAAATCTCTAGATTCTTGTAAGGAACTCTCTGAAATATACCTTTATGGTTAAGCAAACATATGTACACAAATATATTACTGAAAACTGTAAAGTGCTTGCCAGCATAAAATATGCACACACAGCAAATATACCCACAGACAATTTATGCTTGCAAATGCATTGAAAGTCCCTCAAAAGTTACTAAATAAATTTGTAACAGTGCTTGAATCTAGAAACCTTTGATGCCTAGGGTTTAAGGAGAGAAAGAGACTAATTTTTCAATAAATAGTTTTTTCATCTTTTGAATTTTATTCCACATTGATATCTGTTACTTATTAAATGCATTTTATTTATTGTTATACACAAGTATGTATCTGTGTTTATCTGTGCTGGGCTCAGTCATGTCTGACTCTTTGCTACCCCATGTACTATAGCCCTCCAGGCTCCTCTGTACATGGAATGCTCTGGGCAAGAATAGTGAAGTGACTTGCTGTTTCCTACTCCAGGAGATTTTCCCAACCCCTGGATCGAACCACATCTCTTGCTTCTCCTGCATTGGCAGGTGGACTGTTTATCACTAGAGCATAGGTGTGTATATGTGTATGTGTAAAAATAAATACTAATATCATAAATACATAAATAGCATCATAATTAAATAAAATATTTATTTTCAAGGTGAGGGTGAGGAAAAGAGAAGAGATTTATCACAGCAAAGAGACCATGAGACTTTCCTATTGTGCAAGTTCAGAGCCAGGGCCAGCTGAAACCACAGCTTAATCTGAATGGTGGAAATACAGTATCGCCCCATATGTGAGTTTATAGGAATAAATTGGCCTAAAGTAGACTAATGAGAAATTTCAGAATGATGTCTTCATATACAGTATTAACTAATCCATGTCACCAGTTACAAAATGATGATGATAATGATAAAACTTCAGGCATAGGAGGGATGATTTGACAGAATAGCATTCATTGGAACATGTATATTACCATATGTGAGACAGATGACCAGGGCAAGTTGGATGCATGAAGCAGGGCACTCAAAGCCAGTGCTCTGAGACAATCCAGAGGGATGGGATAGGGAGAGAGGTGGGAAAGGGGTTCAGGATGGGGGACACATGTATATCCACAGCTGATGCATGGTCAGTTCAGTCAGTTCAGTCGCTCAGTCGTGTCCGACTCTTTGTGACCCCATGAATCACAGCACGCCAGGCCTCCCTGTCCATCACCAACTCCCGGAGTTCACCCAGACTCATGTCCATTGAGTCAGTGATGCCATCCAGCCATCTCATCCTCTGTCGTCCCCTTCTCCTCCTTCCCGCAATCCCTCCCAGCATCAGAGTCTTTTCCAATGAGGCAACACTTTGCATGAGGTGGCCAAAGTGCTGGAGTTTCAGCTTTAGCATCATTCCCTCCAAAG